>NC_055684.1:37082603-37682603 GCF_017639745.1 Melanotaenia boesemani
AATCAAACAATTCTCGCTCCAATTAAAGAGATTATACAAAGGATAGAACAATTGTCTAATTAATGAGCTGTTTCCACCATTATCTATCTTTTTAATGATTTTTACATTGTTCTTTATTTCTATATAAAATGACAGTCGAAGCATTACCTCTAATCAGACTCTCTCAACGTTTGGCACCTGACTGAGCTCTCCATTATTCCCTGTTTCTGGTTCATTACACAACTTCTTTCCTCACAGCTTCCATTAAAGGATAACATAGCCTGATTTCAGCTCAATTTAGAAAATATTACATCCTCACTGCAGGAGCTTCAATGTTTCAGTCAAACATTTTTTAAAAAGGCACTTCTAAAACGCCTAAACATGCATGATGGATGCTTCCAAGTGGAAAAACATTAGACTGTATAAGAATATTAAAAATAAAAAAATAAATAAATTACCCTTACTTTTTCAGTTGCGATGTGTCAGGGCCCCGTATGTTACCCAGCCCTCAAGTGGTGTGGAAAAAAAATCTAATGAAAACAAATCAGCTGTGGTCATAGACAGTCTAATGCTGCAATTACAGTTTTACCAAAAAATAATATTCAAATTACAATTTAACATAAAAAAAAAGTGTGATTGTCTCTTGAAAGGCTTAATAATTAATAATATTCTTTGACCTTTAAAACATCCAATTATTGTTTATGGTTATTTCTAATAAGCTTTGGCAGCCTTCCTTTGGAAATTTAGCGCATTACTCATTAGCAAACGCCTCCAACTCTCTAATAGACTTTGGTTTCCTCTTAGTCAAATTTTTATTAATTTAGTAATTTAATAAATTCATTTATTTATTGTTGTGGAATTCAGATCATTGGGTTGTTTTTTTTTTTTTTTAACTGAGTTTGGATATTTGAGGACTTTGCAGAAGCTCCTGCAGTCCAAAGCCATGACATCCTGGTCACATGACAGGACATCAGGAAAGATTAATAGTGTAAAATGCTGCTGTTCTCTCAACAGAGAAGCAACTTGATTGGTTTTTTACAAGTGTTTCAACTTCCACACCACTGCTGACTTACGATTGTTAAGTGGTTGAGTGGTTAAGGTTGGGTGTTAAAGGTAAATGGTTAGGATCACTATAAATATACATAGTTAGGCCTGCATGTCACAAAATACAAAGCATGTACTGTAACATACTTATAGTTTACATACCTTACTCTATAGATGGAAATTTCCATCATGTTGAGTGAATACTGTATAATATATTTTAAAAAATAGTCTGGAACACTTTACCATTTCAGAACTATGGATAATAATATTCTTATATGTTTGGACATGTTGGCAAATTTGAATTTATCTTTAATGGTGGTGCCTGCTGTCTGTGATGTTCTAACACAAAAACACATTATTAATTATACAGTATTTATTGATCTCTGACTCTTTTGACCCCAGTTTCCCGGCTGATTGTGATGATGTTGAAACATTTGTAACACGTTTAAATAGACATTGTTTGTCTGTTTTGGAAGATCCCCCTGATCAAAAACCATCTTGGTCCATCCGTTCGTCCATCCATCCATCCATCCATCCATCCATCCATCCATCCATCCATCCATCCATCCATCAATCCATCCATCCATCCATCCATCACTTCATTTAGTGATGGATGGATGGTTAAGGCGCTCCAGAGTCTAGGGCTGACCACTGAAAATGCCCTGCCCCCCTGGTTTTAAGTCTCATCCTAGTTACTCCAAGACCTCAGCGTCCGTGCCAGAGTATAAATTTTGATCCGTGATGTATGATGTACAATGTATAAGGGGCGAGTCCAAGTAAAACCTTAAAAACAAATAATAAAATCTTAAAATCAATCCTAAAAAGAACAGGGAGCCAGTGCAAAGACGCAAGGATCGGGGTAATGTGATCATGTTTTTGGCCCCTGTTAAATGTCGCGCAGCAGCATTCTGGACTAACTGCAGCTGGCACAGAGAGTTTTGACTGATGCTAGCATAAAGCGCATTGCAGCGCCAAAAAATAGAAAATAGAATAGAACAACAGCTTAAAAAAGAAAAAAAAAACAGCTTAAAAAAATAGAAGATAAAGATAAGATAAAAAAGTAAATAATCTATGTACAGAAATGTTCAGTGTACAACATAAACTGTTGTGCCAACAACAATGAATAGCTGTGCAAAAAAAGCTGGAGAGGTAGACGGTATGATGCATGTGCAATATCTATTTTAAATAATAAGACACGTTAAAAAAACAGTAAACGATATTGCAGTTACTGTATAAATACTGATGGTGGAAGCTGCCATGCAAGGCGCTAACCACGACCCATCAGGAGCAACTTGGGGTTGGGTGTCTTGCTCAGGGACACCTCGACATGACGACGACAGGCCAAGAATCAAACCAACAACCCTCACGCTACAAGATGACCACTCTACCCACTGAGCCACACTGCCATAATATGCTGTATGATGGTTTTTACTGTGATTATTCTAGACATGATTAAGTAGAATGAATAATGTGGTTTGGATAGGTGGTGGAATAATGATAAAGAAAGAGTTGCTAAACACCATGTACAGTAGAGTAGTGCATTAGTGACTCCATTTTGTATCAAAATGGATGCCAGCCGTGTAAAGAGTGAAAAACACATGTACAGTACAAAGTACAAAGAAATAAGTAAAAGCATTTGGCACAATTTGGATAGGTTTGGTAGCTTGAGACTAAAAGGTCCATAAGTCCCATAAAGTTTTTATCTAGAAACCTAAAATTTCAGCCAGGTGTCGTTGACAAAGTGTAGAGGACATGTAGTAAATATTTTGTGTCTGGCATGAAACATCTTAAAATTATATTTATTTAATAACAGGTACAAAGAAAAATGCACGGGAGAAAAAAAGCTTACAGCTAAACTTTACCTGATGTGGGTCAGGTTATAATTCAGCCACATACTAAAAAATATCATTTTATGAAACTATTACCTTTCAGATGAGGTGAAACTGAATAAATTTGACCTTGTAGTTCTTGAGTTATAACCTTTGAAACTTGGTAATGTCAGTAGACGAAAATGATCACAAAATTAGGTGGAAATGAAGAGGTTAAACTGCAACAAGCCAGAGGAACACTGACAATACATAGAGAATGGATGAGAGGAAAAGAGAAATGGAAGGTGTTGGCATCCCTTATGTGGCTGGAACTTCTGAGACACTCAGGAGGATTTTGAACAAACATCAAATGTCCATGTTTCTTAAATTTGGCCACACCATCAGAAAGAAACTGGTCCATCCTAAAGAAACAAGTATGCACTTTTAGAAAAGAAACTAGTGTATGCAGTTCAGTACAGTGAGGACTGAAATGAGGTCTTTATTGAGGACACCAAACAGCCACTCAGCAGATGGATGGCTCATCACAGGAAAGCAGACTCACTGGGTCATTTTCCAGTAACTTAATGATAAAAGACACTTTTAAGGACTAAAATGTTAAAATCATGGACAGAGAAGAAAAGTAGTTTGTGCAGGAAGTAAAGAGGCCATCTATGTCAAATAGAGAAACCTTCACTGAACAGAGGACTGAAACATCACCTCCCTCCCTACAATAGCATCCATTCAGCCATCCCGAGGAGATTAACAGCAGCTATTCACACTTAAGGCTGGGATATACTTGCTCTGTACGCAATCATGCACATCCGCGCTCTGCACCATCTGTGTATATACTTGCTGCAGCATGATGCAGCCAAAATGCTCGATACTGGAGGTCACCGCTAGGGGGCAGTACACAGCACTTAGACACTGAAACCATAAAGAGGCCACTCTGCCGCTCACATTGCATTTTTGGGGCATTTCCGTAAATAACAGTTTACCAATCTGTTCCCAACTGATAACTTATGAGTGCCACTGTGCAACCTGGAGGAAAAATCATAAAGATACTGGCAAATGCAGGCAAGGTCAAAGAGGCAGCCTTCAAAACCATCCAACACTGTGTTTACCCCTGACCACGTGTTCACGCTCTTTGTTACATTACAACTCACCCAATGACATGTTACCTTGAGTCAACGTGAGCAGCCTCAAGTTCCTAGCATGCCAAACGTACAGTGGGAATGCGTGGCAGCCATGATACAAAGACATTTTATTGTCCCTTCTGTGGAACTTTGTTTACAGACAGGTCCTTAAGGAAGACATTAGAACATGAGACAATAAAATCCACTCATATACAATAAACAATGAAATCACCAATAAAAACTACTAAAATGAAATAAAAAATTAAAACAACACCCCAAATCATCCTTTAATAATCAAAAATGCCCACCTGTACTGAAGTAGATAAAGTGGCTTTCAGTCTCCTTGTGCTTGTAGTCACGATGAACTGAATATGTGAGAGCTGGTCTCTGTGAGGAAAACACATCTCGATTTATTTAACTGATTCAGTCTATCCCTGTTTAAAGCCCAGGTATTAATGACCTGCAATAAATATTAGATTGCACAGTGAATCTGTAATTTATTATGTCTTTTGTGTGAATTGTTTTTTTGTGTATCTGTAACATGGTTCACTGAGTGGGTGTCATCCTTGAGTGGAAAATCTTATAAAATATTCATTTCAATTAACACATTTTGTTTTTAACAAAGTGGCTGGGAGAAAAGAAATGAAAATTTTATCAATAGTGTGAAAACAAAAAACTAAAAATAAACAAGGTAATGAACTGTCAAAAGCTTTTATTGAGTTTTTTTTTATGGTTTTCTTCTCTGAGTAGGCAGTCATCATAGACACCTTTTTAACCTCCAACATGGTGAGAAAAAAGGCCGAAAACAGGCCAGGGAATGCAAAAAAAAGTCTTCAAGAAAATATGATCTCCTGACTAAGTGCATGTGATTATAACCAGATAATCACAGATAAAAACACCTCAGGAATAAAATGTTCATGCAAATACTGACAGCAAAAACATCCCACCTCAAAGCCCAGTAATGTCACTCAGTTGAACTTTGGGTGAGGGCTGATTAAGACTAAGCTTAGTCAAGAAAACATATGCTATATATATATATATATATATATATTTAAATGCAATAAAAAAAATCACCAAATCTACTTTTACTGAAACAATAAACTCTCTGTTCATCAAAGTAAAAATACTGAAATTTGAAGACCGGACCGTTTTTATGTTGCTTCTGACATTTGACACAAATCTGATGCAATTCAAAATCTTTATTATCATTTAACACTAATAAAAGATAAAAAAGCAAAAATCCCTCACCTTCCTAAATAAATAAATAAATAAATAAATAAATAAAAATAATGATAATAATTGCACATCTTCTCTTTCAATATGATGATTTTAATCAGCTTATACAGATAAAAAGAAGTGCTGGTAAATCCTCAGGTAGCAAGTTAAATCAGATCTGAGCCATTTTTATGCAAACTTGCTGACGGTTTGTAAAAAGAGTCTTTTGAGAGGAAAGTTCCAACCAATGAATGAACCCAACAACAAGAGAGCTGTGTCAGCCGAGCCATCAGAGATCAGATGGAATCCGTCTAGAGTCGAATCCCTTGAAGACAATTGAACACTTTGTGTGCTTCCTCACCAGAAAGAAGCCTGAAGAGGGATTATCTGGTTATCTGTCTGCCTCTGCTGCCACTGAAGGCGGGGGGAAATGAATACAAAATACACAAGTAAAATTTTCATGCTGCCACGGGAGCTAAAGCTTAATAAAGGCTGCTATTTGGTATTTAAAGATAGATAATGTTAAATCCTTTCAGCTGAAAAGAAAATTTAAAAAACAAATAAGTAGTGTTGACTGCTAAAAGGCAACAGCACAGAATTAAAGACACTTTTAAAAAACATGACTGCAGACACTGAATATGTAAGGTGGAAAAGCTTTTTATAATTGTTTATGGCATGTATGCAGGTTAGTTTTGGAACAATAAGGCTTGTTCACCTGATGAAGCTCAGTGGCAGTGCATCAAATATTACCTACAAGGTCAGTTCAAATCTATCACTTTGCCACAATTTTACATGGAAAAGCTCTTGCTTGGCTATTAAATAAAGGGGGAAAATGGCTGCCTGTGCTGTGTCCTAAATTTCCCCAGCCTTGACAGGTTGATGTCGTATTTACTGTGTGAAATATAATGCAATGAGATGTGGCTATTAGAATGGCTGTAGCTCTTTTTTGATCAGAGCCCTCTGCAGCACAGAGCTGTCAGCAGAGTTCCAAGAGTTTTTTATTGGGTCGGAGATGCACAGCTCATCAGGGAGCTAGGTAACAGAGAGATGGATGCCAGGGGGTTCATGTACACCAATCCTACACAGTCCAGCTCAATAGGTCTGGATGTTTCTGCTGTTTTGCTTTAGTTACTGCTCAACAACCCTTTCATGACAGTAAATGGGGATTATTTTACACTAAACAGTTGGCCATACCGTTTCTAATGCTTATGTTATAGCACAGGACATGTGTGGAATTTCTACATGTCATCTGTATGCCATGTTGCTTTCAAATACTGTTAAAAAAAATACATCCTCAGTTGCAACCTTTAAATTACCTTGTAAATTTACCATTTATTTGTTGAAATAGCAAGCACCTGTGAAAACAGAACATCAGGTATAAAATAAGATTACTACCTTTACTGATTCTTTGCTGGTTTATAAACTCATAAAATCACATTTTAGTCCCAGCAGAACGTAAACAACATATCAGATGTTGAAACTGAGATATTTTATCATTTCACAAAAAAAATCAGCTCAATTTGAACTTGACATCAGCAACACGTCTCTAAAAAGTTAAGACCAGGGCAACAACAGGCAGGGAGATAATCTGTAAACGAAAACACAGCTGGTGGAGCATTTCAGAGAGGCAGAGGACTGCATATGGAAATTAGCATAATGCTAAATCTGGTGCAGCCATCTTTTTATTTTTCACAAATATTTAATGTACCTGCACATGGTCCTTTAAAAAAAATCAAATAAATAAAAATAAGGTTCACCAATCTGTGGTTTTTCAGAAAAAATCTTTCTCGATAGGTGTGTTTCCATTACCTCTAGAATTATGCAAAACCTAAGTATTGCAATAAAAAAACGGTAATGGAAACACCAACATTTCAAAAAACCTCCCATATATCACTAAAAAGTTTTTATGCTTTCATGAGGTGATTTTTCAGACGTGTCGATATAGAAGTATATCGCAAAACACTTTTTCTGCATTTACACGTCCCCGGACATGACGTAAACGGTCACGTGACCCCTTACGTCATGTCAGGGTGTGAGTACGGTATGAGTAGCCGCAGGTGGAGACGGAACTCTTTTTACAAACAAAGAAAAAGTATAACTGCTATTTTTGCTAGCAAACAGTGAAATGAGTTTTTACAGATTAGAAATCTCCCTCCACAGCTAATGTGCTAAACACCATTTAACGTAAACGCCTGAAAATTGCAATTTTACTTTGTTGTAATTTTAGAAATATCGCTTTTATTTTGCGAAAGACTGTAATGGAAACACAGCTTGTGTCAAATTTGTGAAAAATTTGAAGATCCCCATTTTATTAAGAATTCAACATCATTTAGCAAAGACCTTTTAGTTACACTGCTCTGACCAAAGTGAGTTTTATTTGTCTTTCAGTCTCATCATCAGTTTTTCACATCATCCTGCAATAATGTGTTCATTTAAAGGACTAGTTTCCTTATTTTGCATTAATTTTCCATTCATGGGCACTGCTGTTCCGGCTCAGTGCACATTCACTTTCTTTTAGGATGCTTCACAATTTTCCACCACATCGCTGCATGAACAAGCCTGTTTTCAAGTGACAGAATAATGAAGACATGCACAAAATCCTTTTGCAGTCTGTACAGTACCAGGCAACCCTGATTAGATTTAGGACTCTCTAAGTCACATATGTCAAACTGGTCCAGCAAAGGGCCGTGTGGCTGCAGGTTTTTGTTCCAACCAAGCAGCAGCACACCAGATTTGACTGATTCAATCAACTGATCTCAGTCTTCAGACAGCTGATTGGTCAAACTGTGTGCTCTTGGCTGGCTGGAACAAAAACCTGCAGCCACACGGCCCTTTGCTGGACCAGTTTGACATGCCTGCTCTAAGTGATCATTTAGTCTGGAAGCCTCCTTATAATCTGAATTTTAAAGGTAGAAAAGTAGAAGGTAGTTCGTGGACATCTGGTTCTTCCCATTTGTACAAAGGGTGACGGCAGGTTAAACCATTTCACTGTCCAGATGCTAGTTAAGCACCATGTGCTTTTTAAGGGAATTATTATAAAGCACAATCCAGCTTTATCTGCTTCAAGGATAAAAAAAACCTCAGAGAAACGAATGGATCAAACTTTCAGAACCAAATTGTCACTGAAACTCCATTATTGAAGTTTTGTCTGACTTAAGGTGACAAAACACAGGATTTTCTAAATCTAAAGAGATTTTTTATCGGTAACAGACCACACACTTGAAGATAAAAAATCCGGCATTGAACAGTTTTAAACAAACTGTGTGTGGTGTGCTCTGATAATCTCAGCACACAACGATTCTGTCTCACCACTGATCTACAATCTAGTATAAAAGACAAAGTAGTTACTTTGTGCTCAACTTTTATATATCAAATAAGAACCGGTTGGAACAATATGTTCACACAAATTAAAAGAAATGGCCATTAAGTTTGAACAAACCAAGAATAAACTAAAAACAAAAAAAAAAGTCCAAACTCCAGCTTGGTTTAAAATGTGTGTAAGAGGCAGAAATTCTGGGTGTTTGTTCCTTTAAGTTTGTCAAATTGTTCTGGCAGGTTCAGGATTTTATCTTTAAAATCAAATTGTAATCCATCAAATAGTCAATCAGTAATTCAGTTTACATGTCAAGTCAAGGTCTAGTTGTGGAATGTGGGTCATTCATTCCACCAGACGGACGAGAGGAGCCGTGGAATTTTCTCCTCTGGAAGACGTGGGTCAGCTTGCTTCTCCTCCTGTGTGTAAGACATAGTAGGACTATGTAAGACTCCCTCATCACTGAGAATTCTGCTTTAAAGTGGTTCCCAGGTTCACCAAAAACCTAGCCTTTATAAAACCAGGCTGTTACTATCTTAAATCGACTGTTGCAAATCTTTTTATGGCCATAAATTTTCTCTGGACATCTCAGAACAGGTTACTGTATCAAAACAGCAATCAGATGAAACGTTCATTGAACAGTATTTATTTTCCAGGCATTTCCTTTTTTAGGAAAAAAAAAAGATCTCATCCTAACCACAAGTTATGATAATGAAATATTTCAACCATGACATGATTAAATGGTTCTAAGCACTGAACTGAAATGCTCATCATTAACTGAATAAGCACCGTACCCTTCAGGTTTTATATTCAAAAGTATAATAAAAACACCTTAGTTGTCTATTCCTACAACATACTGCATACAATAAGCAACAGCGGTGCACAAAATGGTCATCCAACAACACGATCCAAAATACCTCAAAATAAAAGTCGTCAGTGCTGCTAAAGCTGTTAGCTGGCTAACTGAACTGTTGACTCACCAAGATGCTACCAAAAGCTACCTGGTCCTGCTGCCCCAATCTGCAATAACCTCTCCAGCTTCACAAAAGTGTTCTACAAGTGTATAATGCAGTTTTTTTTTCAATGATCTCACTTGTTTTGCTTTTATTAGCTTCTGACCGCAGCAACAAGTCGTAGAGATGTGACGTTCATGAACGATTGAATTCTTTTGAACGACTCTTTTAAATGAACGATGGGAACCGATTCACAGCTGTGAGCCATTCATTTGTGAGCCATTGTTTTTATATACAAATTTTTGACACTGCCTTCATCAAATCAAATCAAATCAAACTTTATTTTGATCTTATCACACACACACACGTATACACACACACGCCAAGCCCAATCCCCCCACCCCACCCCCCACGCTTCCAGCTAAAAATGACTGAATGAATATAATGAATGAATATAGTACAGTTGAGTAAAATGAAAATAAAATAAATAACATTTGTGACATCATAGAAGTCTGATGTCCAACACGTTCCATTCATGTAAAGCATCTATGGGCAGAGAGTACTGTTTGGAAACAAATACTATCCAAAACATTTACTAGAATTTGCACTGACTGCTCAGGTTTATCCTTTTTTATCTATATTTTTCCTATTATTTTTTATATTGTATAGTAGATTTATATAGGTACATATTTTGATTGTTTGTCATTCTTATATATTGTGAAATTTTGTAAGATATTGTGAGAACGAGCCAGTCTTTTGAATGGCTCTTTGAAAGGAACGGCTCCTCAAGGTCCGGCTCCCTTCAAAGAGCCATAAATCCCATCTCTAACAAGTCGGCTTGTCTCCGTTTCTCTCTCAGCTGTTGGCAGAGGGTGGGACTTAAACGGTCCCCTCCAATCAGAAGTCTGAATCTCTCAACACAGCCAATAAAAACACAATTCAAGTGTGGTTCCTTTCACTGACCACGTGCTACTTTTATAACAAGAATAAATAAATAAATAAAAGCACACATATAATAAAAATGCATTTCTTACACTGGGTTACACGACCATATACAGCTAGCTGAATTGTTTAATGGCCAACTTGTAACTACTGACTGTGTTCAGAGTTAGGAAGCACAGCAAAGATAAATTTATATCTAACGCAGGCAGACTGCATCACTTCTTACTGGAAGTTCAGTCCCCCACCAAACTGCACCAAACTGGCCCGTATAGCAAACTGACCCGTTGGTGGAAACAGGGCTTCACATTGCCTCATGCCAGCGAAGAAAGCTCTGTTTTTGCCATAGACTTCACATCATTTCTGTAGTGGATTTTTTTTAAAAGTCTATGTTGTAAATGCATTGACATACCCAGAACGTGGACACTTTAATTACACGTACAGTGAATGCAGTGAACAGGCACTGATTTCAGACAATTAATCTATACACAACTCTAAATGTGTAAACCTTTTTTTTTTTTAAATTATTATTATTTATATGACAAAAAGATCAGATGTCACAGTTGCTCTATACTCTGTTAAGCAAACCATCACCATAAACACACCTGGAGGTATTTTCTATATGTGCACATATTGCATTTCGAAGCATGTCCCCACAAGACAGACAGCAACAACAAAGCTGCACCTTCCATTTCCTTTGGGATATAGGCCATAGAAAAATGAGAACATAGGCTGAACCAAATAACAATGAAATAACTGACGAGTTCTCCAGCCTGGATCCTGCTCCATTGTGCCAGCTGACATTGACGAAAGCCCCAAGCTTTCCTATAAGAGGAGCCTCTAATACCTTGCAGCCTGCTGATGACTGTGGCCTTTCTTCCCCTTTTCCCCATTGTGTCCAATCACACAGATTCAATTCACAGGCCTTTAAAAAATGATTCAAACTTTTATTGCTCTGTTCACTGAACAGAAGAGAACTGAAATGAAATATTGGAGGAGCAAGGCAGATATAGTTTATTTGAAAGTTTTATTCACTTCTAATGTCACAGCTGCTACACAGTGTGTGTTCATTGTTTTAATCTTTAAGCTGTCTTAGAAAAGTTGTTGAAAACTTGTTGGTATTTTTACAGAGGAAACATGCAGTCAGACCTTTAAAGGGCACTGGTTAACAGTAGTGCTCGTGAAAGGTTTAAATAAAGAAAACAGCTTTGTTTATTTCACTTATACTTCCAAAATAAACACAGCCATTCGTTTAATTTCAGCTGGAATGCAGGATGTAGATTAATCCAGAACAAGATTCCAGAAACACAGAGTCATTTATTATTCTATAGGAAAAGGAAGGAAACAGTTGGAAATCTATACAGTGATGTATACATAAGATTATACATGTGTAAATGATTTTTCTGACCTCTTGTTGTATAAATACATGCTACTTATTTCAAATGGAGACAGTAATATTCAGCCTTGTCCAGGTGCACTGTATTGTACTGTATGCAGTGCACAGTGCTGCTGGGTGATTAAAGATAAATTATAAAAAAAAAAAAAAAA
Organism: Melanotaenia boesemani; assembly: GCF_017639745.1. Lineage (NCBI taxonomy): Eukaryota > Metazoa > Chordata > Actinopteri > Atheriniformes > Melanotaeniidae > Melanotaenia > Melanotaenia boesemani. The sequence goes on from NC_055684.1 coordinate 37,094,536, forward strand.
AAAATCTGTGAGTTGGATTTGAGGTGAGCAGTGAACACGTTTTTATTGCAACTCAGCGTTGCAACAAACTCATTGATCTACTTAGGTTTATGGAGAGTGGCAGCTAAATCGCACATGGGAAATCATCTCTAAACTTCATTTTCACCAGTGGATTTCCAACATGCAAAATGGGCAGGGAGATGAATGTTAAAGGAAGAGGACAGCCTTGAGAGGATTGTCAGCGTGGATTTCCTGGATTAGCGTTTTGGGGTGATGGTGCTGAGTGACTGTGTTTGTGGCCACGGGAAGGTAATTAATTAAAAACACATGTAACACACCCTGTTCTGCCTCACAATGCTTACGCAGATGCAGCGTTGTGAGGGAAGAGGTTATCTGAACAGACCGTGTCCGGGAGCTCATTTCATTAACGTGGAATAGTCAGGCTCCGCATATCTCTCCACAGCATCTCTCTTCCCTCTTTTTTTTAAAAAAAAACAGTCTCCAACATCCACCGCTTAAGATTCATCCCATTAAAGTCCAGAGCAGTAAATTTACCAGCATGCTTTAATACATGAGTCAGGACTTCGTGGGATATTGGACCTGATTACACCCTTGTTCTATTCATTTGCACAGACCCAGCTTACGGTAATTGACTCCTAAGCAGCGATGCATTGAACACACACTATCTGCTGCCAGCCTCCTCCTGACCTCGAGACCCCGAATGAGCAGGGAACAAAAGAGCAGCAATAGTTTAAACAAACTGTTTGTTTCTGTCTGTGTTGGGTACGTGTAAAACAGACGGGGAGATGTATTTATGTGCTGCAGAGATAATGATGAGATGAGTAACGGGGAGATGCGAAAGAGGAGGCTGATGTTTGGAGAATGGGCTGATAAAAGTCAGTCATTGATTCTTGGTTGTATCAAAGAAGAAAATATGCAATGAGCACATCTGACTCTCTCAGTAAACAAGCCTCTTGTGTGTTCATGCTGCAGGATAAGTATCATGAGACACAACAGAAATGGAATATAAAAACAAGTTTTTCTGTGCTTCACACCTGGTTTAATGTGGTGTGGACCAAGAAGGGAAAAGATGCAGAGTTTTTGTCCTGGTCCAGTTTGAGGCTAAACAGACTCATTTACTTACCAGGCAGGTCACATCATTCAGTTATATTGATCATTTCAGTTAAAAAGCTGTTCTTACCTGTGAAATAATCTTTTCAGACATCTTCTAGAGATGGCCCAGTTTTACATATTTCATGATTTCCTCCAGTTCAGGGCTAATAAGTATTTTATTTTGCTGTGTTTCCTGCTTATGGTAACCAAGCAGGTTTTCATCTTATAAATTTTATCTTAAGATGAACTGGAGTGGCTTAGTGACATAAGGGGGTTGTAATATCTAAAGGTATCTTTAATTTCTTGGACTCCATACTGTCTGCTGACAGATTCATTTGTTTGAGTCATAAAAATGTCATTTAACACATTTACTGGAAAACCAAGAACAAGATATCCGCCTTCTGTTATCCCTGGTCCTCCAGCTCTATCTCTCTCACTCTCTTTCCATCTTTAGTCTCTCGCTCTCATTTGCTTTTTCTCTCTGTCTTGTCACCATGGAAGCATTACCTGGTACATTTAATTGTATGTACCTCATTTTGTTCTTGCAACTTTGGGAATTTTTGCAGCTTGTTTTTCTTTTGGTTTTTTTTATAACCTGCCCTGTCCAGCATCCTAACATACAGAACAACGGTCTGTGTGCCATATTTTGCCAGACAGATCTGCTCTACCAAGGCAGACATGTTATATAAATGGCTGCCCTTGATGTTTGGAATATTTTTATTATAATCTTATTTTCTTTAGTCTTGATATGTTGGTGCCGAACCTGACAGGGAGACAGAGGAAGAGCTAAAACGAGAAAAGGACAGAATTGAAATGTGTAAATAAAAGTTGTCTAGGCTGCCTAAATCACATCAGTATTCACAAAAACAATATGAACTACCACAGTGCTACATGATACATAAAGAAAATAGCATAATGATGAAATCAAACAGTCATCAAACATACCTGTACAGAAATGTACCTACAGACAAACATCAGCAACATCTAGTTGGAAGTGGATGGAGAGATGAGCACGTTTGTGAGCATGCACATGTGAACGTGAACATGCATGTGTGACCATGCAACAAGGATGAAACATGTGCTTACAAGAGACCCGTGACCACGCCACACCCCAAAGCATCCGGGGGAGACAGGGGGGAGCCCGAGGCTCCAAAGGCCTGGCAGGTCCGCAGAGCACAGAGCCCAACACAGCCAAAGCAGAGAGAGCAGTGGCCCCACTCATCCCAGAGCAGAGGGGCTCCCAGACCGGAGCCCCCCGGCACGATGGGGCAGGGGCACCGAGCAGCCCAGGGTGATGGTGAGCAGGCCCAGTGGGCACCGAGCACTGTGGTGTGGGCCGCACAGAGGGCAGACACCCCACAGATCCACGGGCCACCCATCCCCCCTGGCAGAGCCCCTACCAGGACCTGACGGAACCTGACTGCCCCAGGCAAAACTACCGCGGGCCACGCCAACCCAGCACCAAGGCTAGGTATCCCAGAGACAAGGACATGGAGCTTGACTGCTGGAACCTTCTTCTCATGGGGCTCCGAGAAGAGAGCATGGTGGTTGCAAGCTAAATGTATTTTTTTCCTTGCTGGAACATCGAGAGAATGTTGCTGTCTGGAAATTTAATGAGGACGCTCCAAAGTAAGAAACAGAGACAGTAACAGTCCGACAAAGCTGGAAGAAGAATTTTGCTACCCAGAGGTCTGGAGATTTGCAAGGCTGTTGCTGACGTCCAGCTTGTGAGTTGATAATAGTATTTGACATCCTACTCCAAAGTGTTTAGTTTCAAGATTTGTTAAACCTACTATTTTTCTTTTTAATGCTTCTCTTCAGGTTGGAACAAAACATAGTGGAGTACCTGATGCAACAGACGGGTATCCATGTTCCTTATGCTGGCGGAGGAGTGCTGGGCTACCCAAGTATATCTCGTATACTATCCAGAGCTATCCAGCTAGTGGCTATCTATAGCTCATCTATCTCATGTAGGAGACCAGAGCTCGAGTCCCCAGGGGATGAATAATAACACCTTTGGGTTTGGTCTTTAGGCAAGACCTTTAACGCTACTGCCTAACCACTGTAAGTCGCTTTAAGCATCTGATAAAATAACTGTTCTGTAATAAATGGGACAGTCATTGCACATCTATCTCTTCTGAATGCAGTTGATGGGTGCTTCAGTACATTTTTAACTTGTATATTAGTTACACAAAACCGGATATAAATTAATTAACTGGAATAGTCACCTGTTTTTATCATTTTTCATTTTAATTTTCACACATTGTATTTTTGTACAATTTTACAAATTAAGATGGTTTGCTTTTTTTTTCAATAAAAGAGTGAAACGTGATGTGTTTTATTATTATTTGCCATTTCCAAATGCTGATTTGGAATCAAATTTATTGGGTTATTTTCACCCAATTGCTGGTAGTTTAATAATCCAGATTTTTGGTTCTCTTTATAATAAACTTTTAGGTAGCTTTAACTAAACGACCGGGTCTTTTGAACCCATTGTTTGGGTAGAAAACATGACCCAACATGTTGGGACAAACCCATAACCTAACCCTGCTGGGTTAGAATTAGGTTAGGTTGCAGAACAACCCAAATTGGGTGATTTTTAACCCAGCAGTTTTAAGTGTGCAGGATTTAGCTGTGAAAATGAGTTGAAAGTGTCGTACAGAAGAAATACATTTTATTGGAAGTGGAGCTTTTATGTTTTCCTGTCACAGTAATTGAGGATTTAACCTCTGAGGATAAGTACATGTGCATTACAGTGTTATGAAAACTTCTTATTTTGTATTAAACACTCCTAGATTACATCATAAACAGTATGGAGCCATTAGTTTATTTACATAACATGTTTGCTTGTACTGCATCATGCCAACACTGCCTGCCCTTCAGGCAATGACTCAACAACAAATCATTTATGTTTTGTGACAGCTGGGAAAGGCTTCAACACCTCTGACTCTGGATAAGACAGGTTAAGAGGGTGGATGGATGGACAGATGGATGGATGTATGTATATAGCATGTTGATATCAGAATAGACAGTGGGTGTAAATAAGGCATGAAGACATGGAGTTTAAAGGTGACATACTGATTGGACTGCACTGCCAGTTGTGATTATGCATCATCTATGCCACATGAGTTCACAGCCCCATGACAAAAATTTGTTAAGTGCATCATAAGTTGATCAAAAAGCTTCTGTACTGTTGCTAAGTGACACACAGTATAACATAGACACAGTACACCTATGATGCATGTCGTGCAGCATGAAACCAGGAAAATATGTTGCTATTATGTACAATGGCTAGATCTATTTTATCTCACAATGTATGCATGCCTTAGGCACCTATTTCATGTTTGTCTATTTTTGCTCTTTTTAAAGACATGTACAACCAATATTTCAGTCACGCACAGCCAACAAACAAGTGCACCCAAAGGAGAAGTTAGGGTGGCAAATCATGGTTTCACAAGCTCCTTCAGCAGAGGAGTGTGCATGAATGCACACATACACTAAAATCTTAAATAGGTGTACAAGGAATGTAGACATTGCACATAATTATGATTTTTAGACGCATAAAAAGGCAACATGTCTTTTCTGCCATCTGGGGAGAGAAAAAGCTGTTCACACATGCTGACACGTGAAAGTGTTTCTAAGATTAAAGAATAAGAAGATTTTCATTCTTATCCAGCTTAGGAACACACAAAGACTTAAATTGTTTTTATCTGCAACTAAGATTGACAGCATTCACAGAGTCGTAGACAGCGTAATTCAGAATAGTTACATCCCGTCTGATTTGTAGTTACATAAAATCTTCTCTGCTTAGACAGCCTTAGTTTTAGGGCCGATTCTGCAGAGCAGAGGTTTGATCAGCTGGCAGCCGGCAGTAAGACTTAATTTAGTACAAAACTACAAAGCACTTGCTCTGCTCATGAGGTTAAAAGCTCAGCAGTGTGTAACAGATCTATGTCAGAATTATTCTTATGGCTTTCATCGTCTCTTAATAAGCTTTTAACGAGGAAGTAACGCACTGTTGCGAGGAGAGGAGCTACACTGCTTCACAGAGTTCCTGATTAGCTGATTGTTCAAAGTAGTGACCATTTACAATACTTCAGTTTAAATAGCTGAATGCTTACAATAAAGTAAAAAGACAAATACAAAATCCTCATTGTGGTTGCACCTTTTTTTGTCTTCAATATGGCGACATTGTTGTTGACTGTAACTATGCCACATAAGCTGCTGCAGTTTTCACTAAGAAATAGTATCATACCTAACTGATAAGGCTGTGAGTGTGCCTGGTATTTCAGAGATATTCTAGCAGCCCTCTGCTTAAATTTCTGCCATGGGTCAAAGGTGACAGATGAGCTTGTGACAGATGATGCAGGCACTTGTCAACAGCTGTGTCACAGATGTAGAAGTAACCAAGTCAGACAGGTATGAACATGAAGCCTGGAGACACACTGTTCCCCATCTTATATCACTCTCCTATGAATATTCTAGCTGGAGAAAGTGCAATGCAACAGACAACCAAAACAACAACACATCTTGTACAGTGATACTGGAAATCAATATAATTGTGCTGAGTCTAAATATTTCCCATTACTTTTTAATAAGAGCATACATCTGCATCCACTGCTGCTTAGTGACTCACAATTTTGGAAGCCTGGCATTGAATTTCATTCATAAATGTTTTAAAATCCAGCAATATTTATGATCATCCACTTTTATGGCTAATCTATAGCAGAACCATTAAGCGTGCATTAGTGAGTGAAGTATTTTTGACCTAATCCTGATCCTCACTGAGAAGTCAATAGCTTACATTAAGCCTTCCCAAATAAAAACTATGGCCTGGCAATGTTTTTGCACAAGTCACTTGAGTACTACTTTCAAGTCCCTCTCCCTTCACCTCCTGCTAATTGGGACATTCATAACTTGAACATGATCCCTCTGTGCCTATTTTAAACCTCAGAGATAGGGAGAAAGAGCCAGAGGAGTGGAGGACAAGAAACAGACAAAGAGACATGAAGTAAAATATCTAGAAGACAAAGAAAACTAAGAACAGAAAGTCATATTAGGAACAGATGTATTGCTTTATGTACAAAAAAAAGTAAGATAACCAGTCCAATCCACAGCAGTCCTGAGAGTATAATTACCAATCTAACTATGCCTCTTTCAAATTACCTTTGTAGAGTCGTGACTCATGACTTTGAACATTATTTCAGCTGCAGTACCGCTGGACTGGAAAATTCTCTATATGGGCTTATCAAATTTGTGTTTTGATAATCACATCAAAGCAAGAAGCAAATGTATAAAAACTGGATTAGTGGCGCCATGGCAGCTTCTATGAAAACAGCCTAATAGGCAATTTGGCATCCTGAGTGCACTTCTAAGGTATAAACTACAATATGAATATAATTGTTTTTAAATGTCACTGTGGCCCTCTGTGCTGCTTCTATCTGAGTCACACGGTAAAAAACAGAAGGTCCACTCAGAGAAGTAACAAAGAATTCAATCTTATAGATTAATTATTGATTTTCTCTAAATAGAAGAGTGCAGTCGTGGTTCCTACATCTTTGTTCTGACAGTTGCTGTAACAAACCGAGGCTGCTGTAATATGGTCGCCTTGGGCATGTGCTGTGTTGGTGAGATAAATAGCGACACGTGGAAGACCCTCCACAGCGCTCCACCTTCTTGTCACCTCGTCAAACTCTGCGGGCTGCTCTGGATCAGCCATCTTTCTGAGGTAAACGGATACACTGGTGGTGGGACGGATGTTGGGAACGGTTCCCAGCTGCCCTCGGTCACTGTGGCTTATCACACCCTCCGGTGCATTATATCTCTGCTGCTCTCATCATGCCCAGGGATCTACAGAGAAGTACAAAGAGCAACATTCAGCAAAGAAATTACCTCAACTTGACTGCAATGTGCCACATGGCTGTCTCTGACACACACATACACACACACACAACAAGCACAGGATAAGTTTTAGTTATGCCAATATTTTAAGGAAAGCTAATGAGCAGAGACATATTGAACTGCTTGAAATGCAAATGTTTTTCACATTTCCCCCAGAGCCTTTAAATGGTTTCCCCAGTGCATTTAAGTAGCTTAAAATGTTACATGTCTACAATTTGAATCCATTTTATAGACATATTGACCCATGAAAATGACATGCAAATGGGATCAGTTGTGTCCAGGTTAAGTGACCAATCTTGACAGCGGGTAAGAACTTTATGCCTTACAAATAGGCCCACCTAGGTCCATCTTTTCCTCTCTCTTTTCCACTTCTCTCCCTCAATAACTCAACCCTGGCATGAATATAAATGGAGACTGGTGAAGAGCAGGGACTGGGTGGCGGTGAATGGCTTTCTGCTCGGCCTCCGACAGGAACGCGCCCCTAATGGGTTCAGGCTGACTGGATTCAATCATGTCCCCTGATACCCTCTGAAGAGGATGCAAATTGTCAATCAGCCCTCTCCCCTCCCCTCATGCTTCCCCATCTTTTGCTGCTGTCTTCCCCTCATTCCCAGCAATCATCTTGCAGTCACTCACCTTGCCCTAAGCACCCCATTTTCTCTTCTAACAGCCTTTTACATATTAGTACATCACATTTCCCTGTTTTCTTTGTCCCAATCTGCCAAAACAAACTGAAATTAACTTACTTTTAATAATATTAATATGTGCAGAGAGAGTGCAGAGGTCATCACAGATATCAGTGAGGGTCATGCTGAAAATATTGCTTGTCCATGAGGTGTTTATGGTGGATGTAAGCATCTGTTGTAATTTGATTAAGAAAAACAACAACAACAACAACAACAAAACCAAAACCAAAAAAAATAAAAAATAAAAACACTGGCTTTCTAATAATGAGAAGATAGACAGGATTGTTTCTATTCAATAAACACTGGGTGGCTGAGTAAAAAAAAAAAAGAAAAAAGAAAAACATAATTATGTTTTTGTTTAATTCAGTAAGTTTAGGCAAACAGCAACAGCTACAAACAGATGGCATGTTTTGATTTGCAAAGGTTAATGCATTTATTGAATTGGCTTATAATACAGTTTTATTTCATTAGCTTCTTGTAGAAGCAATCACATTGTAAAAGCTGTTGCTCTGGGGCAGGCACAATAAAGAGAGGGTAAACATATTTCCTTGCTGCCTGACAACTTCACCTACCCTATGGGCAATGAGCTTTTCCACAGAATGGAAAAAAAAAACACACACCAATCTAATCAGTGTGTGCTTTACACAAATTATAAGACAATGGGACAAAAATGGTGAGGTTATCTTACCTAAAATTTAGGGTGATTATCATGATTGAACATGGTGTGATTACACCTTTGTTTAAAATGAAATACAATTTCTCACTGTCTTTAAAAAGTATTTTTGTGTAGATTTTCATGTGGTTTAGGATAAATTAAGTAAACTAAAGCTGGTTGGTTTGAAATAATTTTCTCTTAGAAACAATTTAAGCTTGTTGGAATCAGATGTGTAGTGTTAGGGTTTGCAGGAAGACAGGCAGGAACCAGGGAGGAGCAGACAGCAAATTCAGTAAAGCAGTAACAACTTTATTTAGTGAATCCAGCATCCTTGGAGGAGTAACAAAACCTGAGGCAGAGGTGGTGGTGCTGCAGCGGACCAACAACGGCTTGTAGTGGGTCTTCCAGACTGGGAATGAAATTATTTTGTAAGGTAGGTTGACAAGACAAAAACAGGAACGTTGGGTGTCAGACTGTACACAAAACTCAAAGATATCTCTGAAAGGCAGGTGTTGTACCACCAGGGTAAGGCAACGATCTGGCGACGAGTGGACTGAAGACTGACTCTTATGTAGGCTGGCTGAGCCAAACAGCAGCAGGTGAATCTCCACCACCATCTCTGCCTCAGTAGGATCACAAGTAGCAAAAAACAGAACATGAAAAGAAATCAGTAACAAATACAACCCTGACATGTAAAGATATTCTCTGTCCATCCATCCATCCATCCATCCATCCATCCATCCATCCATCCGTCCATCCATCCATCCGTCCATCCATCCATCCGTTCATCCATCCATCCATCCATCCATTTTCTACCACTTATCCCAGATCTGGTTTTCATGGAAGTCCCAACTTTCCTTTCCTCAATCACCTATTCCAGCATATCTGGGGGATACTGAGGTCTTCCCAGGTCAGCCAAGAGATGTACACCCTCCAGCATGTCCTCAGTCTTCCTCAGGGCCACTTCTTGGCAGGATGTGGCCACAACATCTCACCGGGGAGTCGTCCAGGAATCTCCACCTCCACCTTAATATGGTGGAGGGGCTTGAGAACCTCAATGAGCCTGAGGGCTATGCTGACTGGGGCATCGACCCCTGTGAGGGGCTCCCAAGGCATAGTGGTCTCACAAAAGAGGGTCTGAATAAGAGAAGTCAAAATGGATGATGGATTAGATACCTCACCCAGAAAAGAGAAACCAGGGAACCAGGCTGGGGAGCTTGCTGGCGAGCCCCCACTGGTCAAGCCTTGGTACCTGGGGCTCAGCCAGGCACAGTCCGAAAAAGCCACTGGTTGCCACTTCCACATGGGCTCACTGAGAACAATCTGGTTGGGTGCATTGTAAACTGGGAGGCAGGTGAAGGTGGGGGCCTGGGGATTGTCATCAATGGTTTCACAGGGGTTTTGGGATGTGGAAGTTAAGTCTAATTACATTAAATTTTTGACAAATAACAGCATAAAACCAATGCCTATGATTACCATTAAAAGTACAAAAAGAATGTGTTTTTTAAAATAATATTTTACCAATGTACAGCAATGTGAGTTTATACAAAACCTTTCTGCCATGCAGAATATGCTGTATGACAAAGGTGATGCTCTGCAATTAGCTGAGATGAGTTGCATGACTCTTAAAATGCTGTGTAAATAATTTATTTTAAAACAAAACATCAGATGCAGGCATTCCAAAACTACAAGCATCAGCGTCAGCAGGTGATGTATGGGAGCCCAGTTAAGAGCCTATTTCCCTCCCATTCCACCGGGAGAGGAGAGGCCGCAGTAAATAACCACTACATAACCACGCCAGAGGGAAAAAGGGAGAAAATGGAGAAGAGTGGAGGGAAGAAAATCCCCCTTTACTCTCATGGCCTTTCTTTCTCTTTCTAGCTCCTGCTTACAATACTTCATGCTTTCATCCTTGCTTGCTACCTTCTTGTGCCCCCCTCCCCCCCATCATTCCTCTGTACGTCTCAATTTCTTTTGCTCTCTTGCCTTCTCAATCCTGCTTCTTTCATTCCTTGCATGGCTGGCGGATGATAGCTGAAAGGAAGGTGGAATTGGATGCCTCCCTCACAGAGCTTTCCTTTGAGACTTGTAGGAGATTTTGTTTTGCTGGAGTGAGCTGTTATAGCTCACTGGTTCGCCGTCATCCAAAACATCAACTGTCAGTCATGACCAGCTACAGGTATGGCCCTTAAGAGTTTGAGGCATTTGAACAACAAAAATACAAGTATTACCATTCAGGACATGTACTGGCATGATTTTTCCTGTGATGTTCTGTACATGATTTTTGGCAATCAGTAATATTCTGATTCAGGAGAGATTGCTGCGTGGTCTGTACAGATTCCTTCTACCTTAACAAAAAGGAAATTCCCTTCAGACTCTGTTGAATTGCAGGGGAAGATAAAGTCCTTTATGCATGGAGCTTTAGGTGTTTGGCAAGCAGTCGGTTTTCATGTGGCTTCACCCTTCACTTTTAACAGAGCATAATTGTCAGCAGAGAGAAATGTTTAACACCCGTGTCTTGAAGTTGATGAAAAAGGTCACTTCAGTTCCTCCACATAACCCTGATCCACTGAGTCACTGGCAAACACGGTGGCAGCTGCAGTATCCAACAACTATGCTGTCAATCCCCTGCTTTTTCCTCCTCATTTCTCCACAGCAAAACAGCAGAAGGTCTAATCCCTTCCCACAGGTTGATACCACCTCCTCTCTTAACTCCCTCTCTTTCTGCTCCTCTTTGAGTGATGGACAAGGATGCTTGAGCTGCTGTGGAAAGCAGCCAGACAGGTCAAAGGTGACCGAGTGGAATAATCCATTTATGAAACACTCCTCTTCCACTGAAGTAAAGCTGGTGTAAGGAAGGTCAGCATGTATGCTCTGCCCCTCCTCAGCATCAGCCAAAGCTCATACTGCTCTATTCACTCTCTTACCTTGAGAAGCACACAACTGGCTTATAGCCCCAGAATTGGCTGTGCAGCATGAATGCAGCAGAGAAGAGAAGCCAGATGAATGTTTAAATGGGGTTTTAGTGTGAATGCCTTGCTTTTTCACTCTACCTCATGCTTCTCTCTATCCTCTCTCTTGTCACTCTTTTTCTGTTACTTTTATCACAATATGTTCTTCCAAACACAGACCAATGGCGTGTACATAGAGTTAAAATCATGTCTAATCAGTGATCTGCATGTTGGAGATGATGTAAATATGTCTCATTCTCTCTTTTTTCTTCAGTTCAGCAGCAGATTACACCTGTTCTTCTACATGACAAGTCAATTTATTTTAGTTTTACTCCCACATAATTAAATTAAAGTACATTAAATTAAATAAAAATGAAAGATTTATTGTAATAAAAAACTAATAAAGAATTAAATAAAAAACATGTTTTAGATATAGAGCAAATTTATATATACATTAAGTAAGATGTAAAGAAAAAAGGGATACCACTAAATTATTATTGTTATTCTTTGTTTTCCCTTCATGTCTTTGAGCTTTTTCTGAGGTTTATTTTTAAAACATTTTTTATTTTTTCCATGGCAATTTTGATTCAGTTCTCCTTAAATGATTTTGACAAGTACTTCTGGCTTTTCTCAACGTCTGCTCTGATGAATAACCATGTCAATGGGGATGTTGCTAAATGCAAAACAGCTGATTAAATTTCCCAGACCCCAAGAAATGTCCAGAAAATAACCCTGAGTCCACAAAACTGAAGACAAGACAGACGAATGGAAAGCAGGAGCAAAATGGAGAGCACTATTTAGCAAGGTTAAATCATTTCCTCCCTAAATTCACATAGGAAATGTGAGACCAATTAAAATGGACAAACTTGGAGCACTAACAAGGACACATGGAAGATTAGATATGATAAACTGTGTGTTTAAAGAATACATGGATGCACAAACATATTCTGGACCTTCAACACTTCTCTTCATGAGTTTGATGCAATATAAAAAGACAGAGACTGCAGACAAAATTGTAAAAATAAAGGAGGAGTCTATATCCATTTTTTTCTACCAGTAATTAGCCTGTACTAATTTAGTTGCTAAACAGACTTCATATAATCCCTAAAAATGTCTGTGTTTTAATTCATTTTCTTGGGTCATTGCTCAAGTAAACATTAGTGACATGCTACTGGTGTTGACATGAGTATTTTCTAAAGGCACTGTCCATGCTACATGTTTAACCATCCTGTTTACATGAAGAGACTGACATAAAAGATGGTTCTTCTGCAGGAAAACAGCCAACCTATTTAAAATTTAATTTATTTTTAATTTAGTTTATCTTATTCTTTTTTTTATGTTTTGTACTTGTCTCTATTTGAGTAACCAACAAATGAACCAATGAAATTAACTAAGGTTGTAGAACTACACATTGTTAACATAGTTCTACGAAGTTTGTGTGTTTTTAATCCACCTTTGCTATTGATTGTTTTCCTATCTATGTGACCTTGTGTCCCTCTCATAGACCGTTTGTAACCAATGGTCATTTTCAGTCACCCTCTCCTTGTTGGATTGCTGTTTTAAACCCCAAACTCAGAGTTTTATCACTGCCTTTTATATTTTTAGCAGCTTCTTCTACTACTTTTAAGCACTTGTCCATTGACTTTAACCTGTTTTCATTAACAGGGCTTCAAAGAATTCAATTTTGCTGAAACCTACGTCATCTCTGAGATACACTTACTGGGAGCTTGGGAAGGGTTTCTTCTCTTCTCTTCTCTTCTCTTCTCTTCTCTTCTCTTAACTTCTTTTTTTGATTGCTTTTTGCTCTAAAACTCTTTACTCTTGATTTTGCTCTCTATCTTAGGAAACTGAGCAACTTTGGTTCTTAAGGGTCGCTGTCCACCAGGTTCTAGATGTTTCCCTGCTCTAACGCAGCTGATTCAAATGAAACGGAGCCATCAGCTTATTGTCAGATTCTGCACAATGAGTCAGTAATTTGAATCAAGTGAGTTGAAGGCCCTATAGCTATTTAGGACTATAGCTGCCCTTCCCTGGCCCTTTTTACAAGCCAACTAAGTTTAGGCATAAAATCACTTGTTTAGGTTCAGGCAAGGCTGATGTCATCACTGACGTCGCTGTCCTGCGCCGCCTGGGATTGCGAATTCAAATTGATGTTTTGCGGGGCAGACATGAAAATGAAAAAACAATGTCCTTTACGTTTTCTTTGTAGTTGTGTCATTAAAAGAGCAGTTTTGAAGTTGACAATAAAATGCAGTTTGGATGATCTATTATTAATTTTATTTATGAATCAAATAATGCACCCATGACCTTGAAATGAAAAAGCCTTTCTGCTAATGCATTTTAATTTTCAAATTTGACACTTTAAATTGAATTTTGGTACCTATTTGCTGGGGCATGTTTGGAAAATTAAATCTTAAATGTCCTTTTCTTTATCATTTTAATTAAGTTACAAAATGAGCAGTCTTGGAGAAGAAAATGAAAATGCAGTTGCATCTTTAAATGAATGTTGATGCTGTCACATACCTGCTAAATATGACAGCTTGTTGCAATCCCTACAGGTAGCTAAAATTTAATTTAGTACAGTTTTAGAAATAAACACTACTTTTCCAATGATAATGAATTCTAATTGAATTTGTGTAAATAATTAAATTGAACAAAATGAATTTCCCAGTTTCTTGTTTTCCATATTTGAGTGTAAAGTTTGGAAATTAATCCATATTAATATGCAACTTGTGTCTCTAAAACATCCCAATATCTGTTATCAGTTAAATAAACAGCACAATTTTACTGTCTGTTTCATTTTAATATCAATTAAAGATATTGGAAAAGAAAGACATTCATCAATCTCAGGAAACATTGAGTAATTAAATATTTATGACGTTTTTGGTTTAGCTATTTCTTTCTTTCTTTTTTTTCGTCTGTCTCATTCTCATCAACATCACTCTTTTTTAATCATATGTCTTTCACCCAGTGAGTCCCCTATCTCATCAGTCTAATAGGAGTGTATTGAGCAAAGCATTTCAAAAGGTGGTCTCCTTGGACCATGGCCCAACCCCACTGTCCCTGGTCCAATTACAGCAAGAAGAAGAGGACATTTTTATTGGTCTGTGAGGGGACATTTCCAAGTCTCTAGAAGTGGAGTCATCTAGTACTCAATTACTCTTCCAGTTTGAACTGGCTAGAGACAGAAAATGTCCCCTGTTGGGACCTGGTGAGCCCCAACGCATTACCAACACAGAATTTCTGACCCACTTCAAACACAGAAACCTTGCAACTCATTTCCGCCGCTACCTACAGTGCATGATTGAATATGTGGTAGTAATGCTCCCCAGGAGTTTGGATATAGAAGCACTAGCATGAAATTTTATGTTACATTTTCCATACAAATAATCTAAAATACATTTAGAGGAACTCTTTTTAATGTTTTGAGTGCAAATATGTCTTAAATAAGAAACCTCAAAGTGAAAAGAAGTGTAAAAGTAATCACTGTAGTTTATGTAGCGCTTAATAAAATATCCCTGTCTTCATATTCAGATATAAATTAAAATCAAAGTCAGTTTTTAATACTCTCACAAAGGTACTCTATTAAAGCACTGAGCCTGTGCTCTGCCATAAAAGGAAAAATAAATAAAGTTTTACTGTCTCATTTCTGAAGAGAAATTAGTGAGTCTTCAATTTTCCTGTGTTTTGATTTAACATGTTTCGTTCAAACAGACCATATTCACTCAGGAAGAAGTGTGAGCCGCCATCAACAAGATAGGGACCAACAGGATGACAAATTAAACCCATCAGGAGCTCAGTTAGTATTGCTATATGCTCAGTTTCTGAATCTTAAGGCAAGAAGTGTACACAGCTTATGTCCAAAAGCACCACAGTCTACCACATCCCATCAGCTGACCACAAAAGTATCTGTGTGCATGAAGTAGATTACTTTGACTCCAGGGCCAACACAGAGAGACAAACAACCAATCACATTCACTATCAGGGAGAATTTAGTGACCAATTAACCTAACCTGCATGTCTTTGGACAGCGAGAGGAAGCTGGCATTAAGAGGCCAAAATAAGAAGCTTAACATGGCAATATGAACTGACAAGAAGAGCCATTACAGTTCTAACACTTCCTGTTCAAGGAAAACCATAAGGGTATCTTGCAGAGTCTCATATTGGGGTTGCAATATTTTGAGAGTCAAATACAGAATAATAACCTTTTGTTTGCTTGATTTATTCAAAGCCTATGAAAATAAATTGGCAATCTTTAGTAACCACAATGGAAGTGCAACAGTTTGTTCCTAAATTAGACTAAAATGTACTGGACATGTGTTTTTATCAACTCCAGTTCAGCATCAATGGGATAATAACACCTGGGTGCGCTGTTTGGGACTAATGATGCATCTTTTTCACTGCACATCACAAGCTTTTCAAAGAGGCTGACCTTTGGAAACTTTGATAACTGATTAAAAATATCAGATCTAGTCAAAGTCAGACTTTTTTATGAGATAGTTTTAGGAGCTGATCAGAACTACAAACAAAAGTCAGTGTACAGATGGAGCAGAACAGTCTCTGCCTTATGAAGAGGTAGTTTAACATTTGCAAAAGTCTGTCAGATCGGGCAAACTTTAAATGTGATGTAAGAAGGAATTATTTCATTACAGTGGACACAGTTGATTTTTTAGAAAAACAAAAAACAAACCGGAAATAACTGACAACCACAAACCAGACACATACAGTAGAGTTGACTGGGAGATGTGATCACAACTGATTGTCATGATCACGGTTTATGTTCTTGGTTTGTGTCACGTTTTTAGTTCATGTCCTTGGTTTGCCATCATGTTCTGGGGTTTTGTGCTCGTGGTCATGTTTAGTGCTGTGTTGCTCTTGGTTTCTGCTCATTAGTTGATCCTAGTCTGATTAACTCATTCACTTCACCTGTTCCTGATTAGTCCTTCAGTGTATTTATACCCCTTGGTTTTCCAGTTTCCTTTCTTAGATCCTTGCGGTTTATGTGTAGTTTTTTGCTGCTGTATGGTTCTGGTATTTCTTGAGTTTGGAATTAAATCATTTTTCCTGCCTCCTGCCTATGAGTTCTGCATTTTGGTTTCTCACTTCTCGGCCGCATCGTGACAGAGATAGTTTCAGATTTACTTACATGGTACATCTACCATATTATCATATTTATCTTTTCTATTGAACATAAACAAGATTGCTGCTGAATGAAAAATAGTCCCGTTATTGCAAAGTAAAAACTGTCAGTGACTCAGTTGAATTTGCCTCTTGATGAAAATGAGAACGTAATTAGGGAAGTAACAGCAAACATAATTTATCTTCACGTCCATGAAAAATGTTCCTTTCTGGAGCCGTGTTTCAAACTTCAAACTAAGTTCAAATTTAAATGTTCATCATAGACTAAGCTTCTCCTTTTCATTAATCACCTTCTTCTTTTCACTACCCTGCAAAAAGCCAGACTTCTGCTGGATTCTTCTTCCCTGCTTACCTTAATCTTTTCTCTCATCCTTTCTTTCTCACCCTGCATCTCTTTTTCAGTCCTCATGACATTCAGGAGAGTATGCCTCTACAGAAGAAGAAGAAATCCTTTGTTTGTTCCAGTTAGAAATGTTAAGAAAAGCAGAAAGCTGCTGAGGGGAAGGAGGGGGGTCGGCTTACGTTGGTATTTTGGTACAGCTAACAGGCACATATTAAAGCTTGTTGGCTGCACTGGAAGGAAGGGTTTTATTAGCCAAAGGGAGAAATAGAGAGAAAGGGAAGCAAATGACAGCATGAGAGGGGAAGATGGAGAGTGAGAGAGCAATACTGGCAAACGCCACTGTTTAACAGGGCTGCTCAGATCTAAACACTGAGCTGGCCAGTGATTGGTCGGTTGCGGTTAGGTCTTGGCAAGGGCTGCAGCGACAGCTGTTTGGAAATGATGGAAACCCCTGAGAAGCGAGAGCGCAACAACAATCCAGAATTACTGTGAAATTCTGTTGTCCCAGTCCATTCTCCCAACACAGCTCAGAATTATGCAGAATGAAAAATAGGACTGCAACAAATCAGCAAAACCGAAAAAAAAACAGCAGAATCAAATGAGAGACTGGTGTTGGTGCTGAAATTAACACAGTAATTTGATGCCTTCAGTCTTAAGTTCTCCACTGAGGCTTGTTTGTGGGCTTGTTTCATTTCATGCCTTCATCTCAGTCCAGTGGGACAGATCATAAAGACATCAAGAGCTGAAGCCTAAATAAAACTGAAGCATGCATGTTATTAATGCTCCTCGTAAAAAAAAAAAGAAGAAGACAAAAACAATACAAATATGAACAAGCTCATTTATTGGTGATCCAGCTATTTTGTGCAACTGCGTCCTGACAGCGTAGAAACAATAATCAATGTGATAATTACTCTACAGTTAAATCTCTCCTAACATGGTGAGCTTTACTCAACAGAGATCCAGATGGCGGCTTTGCTTTTCAGAACTGCCTTCCCACCAGATAACTGCAGAACTATGTAAATAGAAGAGGGCACAGTCCAAAGGCAGAACAAATCAACACATGGCATGAAATCCATCCACAAATAATGACAAAACTCATTTTCCCCCAAAAAATTAAACTACAAGAGGAGGTCTGTTAACAGCTATACATCACACTTCTGGTTATCCAGCAGAGGGACTAATAATAATACTCCTGTACACACACACATATCTGTTTCTCTGTTATTTTCTTGACATTCAGCCCCTCTCCATCCTGCAGACTTTAACTCTGCAGGTCTGTGTGCATCTGGCTGTCAAATCATTTGATGGTGTGTTGAGAACAAGCACAGGTGATGGCAGCAGCAGAGATAGCCCAGGATGCCTTGTAATGTGACTCTGTGACCAGCAGCTGAAGGGCTTGTTATCCACCTCAAAAATGCCACCTACTAGATGATGGCAGCCAATCAAGAAGCCGGTGATTTTACAGCACAGCTTTCTACTCCATGGACACTCCACTGACCGACTCTTCGCACAATTCACAGAACTCTGAAAGAAGAGATTTAAACGGATATTCGCCATCATGTTCATCTTCATTTACCAACACCGCCCTTTCTGTCTATGGGTTTACTCAGTCCCTTGTCTGTGTGCTGTTGTGAGTGGCATTTGGCTCATTTTCTGTGAAATGCCAGACTGTGAGGAAGTCAGCCATGCCAGGTGCATGGGATTGGCACCTAACTGTAATCTCTGGTTAACAGAACAATGAGCTGAAGGGGAGTGGAAATATGCTTGGAGAGAGAAATACTGCTATTATCAGCCTGCACGATCTTGAAACATATATGCATACACCAATGCAAAGCCACTGGATGTCCTTCCTTCTGAGCCACCAGATTCACTTCTTGGGAAAGTGACAGAAGGCTGTTCACAGGCTCTTTCAGGCTGCTTGCGTTGAGGTAAGAATGGAAAACATCCACTGGGGACTTGCTGTGAAATCAAACACACTTGCAAGGAAGGAAACAGAAAAACCTGCTTGTAATGGATTATATTATCATTAGAGATCCTAAATATAAGTGTTGAGTCTTTTATTAAAACAGATGAGCTTCACCTTTTTGCATTAGACTAAGACCAGGAGAGGCAGCTCCAGCTTACACATGTGCACATGAGCTGAAGGCTTCAAATTTAGTCATGTGGTGGATGAGAGGCTGAGATGTAAAGAAGGTTGGCTTAATAAAAGCACGCTTCATTTGCTGATGAAGTCTTGATGCAGACGTGGGTAGTCTTGCTTTAAGACATGTGATCTGACTCCCTCACAGCTCTTTCTCTCTCTCTCTTTCCAGCTGGGCTACATTGTAAAACACACACACATGCACACTCACTCACACCCGCTCTGCCTGTCTGACACAGACTCTACTTAGAGCGTTGGAGGGAGGACTGAAGCTCACACTATCAGCACAGCTTCTCAATGAGGGGATGCAGCCAAGAGCAGACAGAGCGGTCATTCCACTGGAGCCTTCCGCTGCACGCGTGAGAAGAAGACGACAAGTGAGGAGGGTAAATTAGCCCCCTGTCAACACCACATAGGAGTTTCACTGATGGAGAAGAGACACTCAAGGAAGGAGAAGAGATCTGCACGAATGTAGCTGATACAGCTGTGACATGATCAGCCTCCCAACCCTCAAATCCTGCCCAGTTTGTGACACGGACCCCTGGGGTTTTCGCTTTTGGTGACTGTGTTGCCAAGGATTTCAAAAAGAACCTGAACAGCTGGGGTGCAGAGGAGGGAGCACGGGGGAGGAGAACAGCATTTAAGCCCCTTTCGTGCAGTGTTTGGCTCACCTGGAGGTGGAATTTCGAGCAGAAATCCCTGGCTTCACAGAATGGATGGATTTAAGACAGAGGAGTGAGACTGCTAGGCGAGCAGGCAGTGATTCTGACTGAACTCTTTTTTTCTACTGAACGCACTGCTCAGGTAAGGGTATCAGACTTTCAAGGAATTCAGTTGGGATGGCTGAGGTGTGACTGGATACACTGGCAACTAAATGCTGCCTCTTAAAGAAGATTTGAGTAAATATGCCTTTAAATAGCCAATAGTGCAAGGAAGTGGGGAAATGTGAAGAACTGCTGCTACTAAAACCATTTTATATTCCATTAAAGAATCATCCTTTTTATCAGTTTGCTGTGCCAGTATAAAAATTGAGCTCATGTGCTCATATTAAGCAAACGTTAGGGAGCCATGCAGTATTTTGAGCAACATTCCAGTTAAAAATGTATTTACAGAAACTCATTCAGGGTGAATTCGTCCTCCTTTAAAACATCCTGACGGTCTATTTTTGGATTAGTTTGCTGAAGTTGTCTCCAGAGTCAATGAGAACTAAAATCTCTTCATATTTAGTTAGAGATTTGTTGCGCGCAGGTGCGTCGGTGCGCCTGCAGGTGTGCCTGATGTTTCTACTCCTTCTGCGTTTACTTTGTCACGCAGGACTTCGCTCCCCATCTGAGCCGTCTTGTATTGAGGATGAGCCAGAAAAATGAAATATTTACAAGCATATTCAGAAAGGTGCTCACACTTCGACAAATGAGACCCATATATATATATATATATATATATATATATATATATATATATAAAAGGATGCATTTAATATGTAAAGTTACTGTTTACTGACTCGTTTTTATTTAAAGTCTGTCGCACGCATTCGCATCTGGAGACGCGCTGTTGGTTTCAACCACGTAATATTTTTATATTTTCGCTGAGAGCGTCTTCTGTTTGCTGAGTAGAGCTTCGACTCTCCGTGGAATATACAGTTAATGCAAGCGCTTCTTTGAAGGAAATTGAACAAATCCAACTCGGCAAGAACATGTTTGGTTAAATTAAGAGGGGAAAAAGAGGGGAAAACAACCATTTGGGTCCAGTTCACGTTTCCTCTCAGATTATTTAGCGCACGGGTGGGGGATTTTTATTAGATATAGCCTATGCTAAATTATCTATGAATATTAAGCATCCAGTGTCACTGAAGGTGCAGAACGCCCGGGTAACGTTTAGTAGCCTAATGGCCTTAATCTCAAATGCAACACACTCAAAAAATACTCTACTTCTTTCTCGAAATAATTCGTTAGATTTCGTTTCATGTCACTTCCTTCAAAGATTTAAAACATTGTGCAGGCTTTTTTTATGCATTAGACATTACAGTTACATGAGAGCTTTAGATCAGAAAGTCACCCACTCAGCATGGGTTTTGTAAAATGTGAATCATTTGCTTGAGATATTGAAATATATATTATTTTAAAAGTGTTTAAGGTCAGTTCAAGGTTTAAAAATGTCTGTGAAGATGGGATCAGAATGTAGGCAGTATTTGTTTTAGAGCAGGTGTTGATGATGATGTACGAACTTCCTATTTATATTTATTTATTTATTGATTGTATATAGAGAATACCAATAACACCTGGAAAGGAGGGGAGCTTTATTATTCAGTAAGGGTAAAGGCGTGTCTCCATATGCTGGCCCTCACCAACCATTAGGCAGTTTTTGAGCAAATCCGCAAGGAGACTGCCTGCGCTCAGTCTTTGCAGCCTTCCACCATACTTTAGAATAATTTAGCTGCTGTTGTTAATAAATCCAATGTACGAATACAGCAGATTTTTGTCCTTGCTCTGCATTTAGTTGTCTTTGCAGGCTGCAGCAAGTTTGGACAAAACACATTTTTTTTCATGTCTTTTGTAGATATTTTCCATGAACTTTGTTTATACTTTTTTCCCTAATCCGTTCACTGTGTTAAAAAAAATTAGCCAGGCAGATTGATTCAAATAAATCCCCACAGCGGACACACAGGTATAATTATCCATCCATCCTTTGTCTGTACCCACTTATTAGGGTCACAGGGAGGGCAATATGTGTATGGTTTACCTCTTTACATTGTCAGATATGATAAAGAAAATGAGTTTAGTAGACACAGATTTGTAATAGATCCCTATTGTCCCCTTTTGTCACCACCAGCTGGGTGCCGTCTTGCAGATTTGGCCTTACCATGTCCTGGCTGCTGGCCGTGTGGATTAGCCTCGGCTTTCTGCTGCTGTGCCAGGCCACACTATACCAGACCATCCAGCAACACCATGTGGCCCGGCCCGGTCGCACTGACATCCTCACCCTGGGTACGTATGCCTGCCCCTTTCAGCCTCGCGGCACAGTGTTACAGTGAGAGATGCTGCCCTCTCTTTGGGGTGGCTATTGTCACTCTTGGCTGTTTGAAAGCAACAGAAAGGGACTGCTGCAGTATGTCAGGGAGACTTGCCATGACACTGGGCTGTAACATGATGATTCAAAGTGCTCATAGCCATATAGCATAAGCAAAGGGGAAGAACTGTGCCTAATTCCATGTTATGTGATTGTGACTTTTGCTTTCTGTGGAAGATGTATGGCTGACGGACTTTGGTTCATTTTCTGAGCAGCATGCTTCTTATTAGATCTTAACCTGATAGAATAAATGAAACAGGGAAATGGGAGATGATTGTGTGTCGAGGACTTCTTGACTACTGCACCATGAATCTTGCTGGGAGACTAAGAGCAGCACAAGCTTAAAGCAACAATCCATATTACTGTGCTGGTAGCTAGGGGGGCTTTGATCACTGTAGCTTAGATTGAAATAACAATTATTTTTCTCTCTTTTGCTCTGGAAATGCTTGGCAATTAAGCCAAACGCCTTCTGCACCGAAAGGGCTAAAGGGGAGGGTAGACGCAGTGGCGGATCTAATTCTCTGATTATGAAAAAAGCTTACTAAAATTGCTTATGGTGTATGTGGGAGTGTTACAAGGAAGGCAAAGGTTTTTTTAAGAGCACAGCAAATGCGTTCCTTAAGCTTCTAACAATGAGTGTGACTTCCACGCTGAACCATCGCACAGAGTGAGGCTTTCTCTGGATGCCAAGTGGCTGTTAAACATTGATGCTTGGTTCCCTTTGTGTGTGTTGGATTGCCAAGTAAAAATACAGTAATTGATGCACAGCAAGAGGAAGATACGTCACTGAATTCTCTATGCTTGTGAACACTGGTGACTTCAAGAGGCATGTCAGAGAACTGGCTTACTTTTGCATCGGAACAGCTGACACATGAAAATCCCTGCTATGATAGATAGAAAGTTCTCAAAGTATCCCGGTCCCCGTTAATTGGAGCAAGAGGGTAAGGGATGAGCAACAGAGAGCTCAAAATGAATTTTTAAAGGGTGGCTTCCAGTTTTCTTTTTGTCTGTCTTTTTGTCAAGCTTGGTGCCAAAGATGTACAAAGAAGTGTAAGGCTCAGTAAATGTCTGTTTTAAATAATGCAGTGGACCCAAAGGGAAAGACAAGGGGGGAAAAAATAGTTGTTGTCCTTAATACTCTTACCCCATCCACTTGTAGTTGTAAAAAAGTCATGCAATTTAAAGATGGGTTAGAGTTCAGGAATGTTCCCTTCTGGACACATCAACTCACATCCTTAACACACTCTCTGCTCATTGAGGCCATTATGATGCAGCATTTTCATGGATCCTCTGGAGATAATATAAGCTTACATTGTACAGATGGATGATAAACACACCTTTTAGATGACGTGGATTAGTACAAGCTGAGCTACTGAACTTAATGACATCACCAAGAGGTAATGAAAGTAGAGATTTCTGACAACACAGCAACATTCTCGCTAAGACCAATCTGTTCAAATTTAACTCAACTTCTGATTGCAAAACTTTTAAAGTTAACAGACTCTGATGGAAAATAGTCATAATTGGTCCTGACAGTTATAATCTGAAAATATCATGTTTTACAATCCCAATCAGCAGGCTTCCCTGGGGTAATGGTCTATCATAACTTGATGCTCAGAGGGAACATATTTCAGTTTTTCTACTGTTCTGCAACCATGCAATTTACTGTATATCATGTTTTTTTTTTTTTTTTTTAAGTGGATTAAGCTGACATCAATCTTACTCAACCGTGGAGAAGCGTTCACCCATCTAACCAGAACTTCTCTCTCAGAATTGAAATGCTATGATGAATATTTGAATTAGAATTGATTTTATAATTTGAGAAGCTCTCTTATTTCATTCAGGCCAGGGCCCTTCAGATATAAATAGACTTTTGATATGTAGGATGTAAAAAAAAAAGAAAGAAATCTTGTCTTGGAAAATCCATTGGCTTTCATGCTTTGTTGTTTTAAGTGTTCAAATAATGTTTCTGTGTTTCAAAATGATGCTGTAATTTACTTCCTTCCACGCAGTACATTTTAAGTGCTTTATCAGGTAAAGATACATACAATCCATTAGCTGATGTTATTGATTTATGCATTGATTCCTTTGCCAGGTATGGAAGAGGAATTGGTGTCCTGTAAAAACCAAGCCCTGCAATCTTGTTTTGTGGATCGTAAGATGCAGCCTGACAGACAAACTGAGAGACAAAGTGGTACAAAAAATATTAAAATCCATCTTGTATTGAAAATACAAAAATAAGAGACTATGTGGGTTTTGAAAGATAAGTTAAAGTTGTGATATTCTCCAATCTTCCGTACTATTGATGCATTTAACAGTATTTGAGAAATCTTAGCTTCTCTGCTTTTTGCAACACTCAGCCACCCCCCCCCCCAAAAAAAAATCTATCTATCTATCTATCTATCTATCTATCTATCTATCTATCTATCTATCTATCTATCTATCTATCTATCTATCTACACACACACACGCGCGCACACACACACACATATATATATATATATATATATATATAGGATAGTCAACGCTGAGGTGGAGATTGAGTATCGGGTTGCATGACTGCTTCGTCACCTGCTTGGAAAGCTGCTCCGCTCTCTTTCCCATGAGCCTCTACATCACACAGTCTCCCCTGCGTCCTGCTTGTGCAGCTGAAGATTGATGGTGTCCTGATTCTGGGCAGCCAATTCTGGTCTCTCAAGAAATAATCCACTACATTGACAGATGAGCTGAATGTGACATGACATACACAAGCCGGGCTATGCACTCTCCCCACCTGCCAACGCTGTGAGCAGAACGTGATTACTGCCAACTCTGCTGCTGCAGCGAACAGGCCACTCCTGTCTGCACATACTGGACTCTGTCAATAGTCAGTAAAAGTCTTACCACTGTATATCTTTCGCACTGCAAACTGGTGAGCTAGCAAGAAAAATGAGCTTTCCAGAATTTGTTTTCTCCTGAGTCTTATGGCATTTACATGTACTTAGCAGGAGCAGTGTTTGTTTACCACAATTCAAGGTGTACAGTTCAAATGATCTTACTGCCCTGGAGGATGGTTTGAACTTAACACTGTAGCTGCTGCTTTGTTTTACTTTGGCTTTGGCTTAGAGGTTATAGCAAGTTTCAGCTTTAATTTAATAAAACAGACCTTTAAACTCTGCAGTTTATTGCTGATGTTTTGTTTGACCATTAGGTTTGTCAGCATATGTGTGCATTATTAAAACGTTGTACATCGTACATGATCAAACTTACTGTTCATTTGAAAGAATGTTGTAATCAGAAGTTGAAGTGAAATGTAATTCTACCTTGAATAGCATCCAGAAATGTGATGAATTAATTTGTTATAGGTTGCACACTTCAAGATAAAATCAGTTATGTTTTATCTGAAAATACTGAAAACTAGTGCAGTTGTTCTGCTCTTATGCTTTTGCACAGTAAGTTGAAATGACTTGGAAAGTCTCATCTTAGATGATTTGAATGCATGTTAATGAGCTCATTGTTTAATGTGCCATAATGTGCTCCCTCAGCGTTCCAAAAGATTTGAGGTGGAAGAAAACATGTAATTACTTTGATTAACCAAGATGCATCATATGGCCAAATGAGAGCAACAGTGTGATCATGAGCTCAGCTGCATTGGGTAAATTAAGAAACATATCCTCAGTTCTGAAAACAGATCTTGTCTAAACATTGCCATGCTGATGTTAAACTGTATGTATTCACTGAAGCTCTGATGAGATCCCAAGATGAATTTTTTATGTATGGAAAACAATAAAAGATGTGGAGTGTTGAACCTAAACAGGGAGGTGATTTAAGAAAGCAGTTATTTTACAGATAGAACGACAAAAGTCTGAAAGCCATACATACTCGCTTTATTGTGATATTTTCATTCTTTCAATCACTGAAACGAAGGCTGGTTCAGAAGTTTAGAGTTTTTATGCGGCAGTGTTAAGAAAATAACTTCACTGACTGAAACTAAATGCACTCATACTTTTCAACTCATTTCCATACTTGTCCGTCTCCTGATTTCTAAACTTCAGTGTTAGCAGCTGAAACAATGTCGGGAACATGCCTTTTTTTCCTCTTCACAATCATATTCAAAGTAGTAATCCTCCCTTTTGGAGGTGGAAAAGCCTTTAAAGAACAAGCGGCGGATCCATCTGCGTTGCCCACATGAACATCTTTCCACATGGACGCTGTGGTGCGTTTTTGTTTTGCAATTAAATCAGCTTTATTTACATCCTCATTAAACTGTGGGGACTAATTAGTGTTACAATTGATGGTGAAAGAAAATTCAATTAAATAACAGTCACTTGAATGAATGTTGCCTTCATGGTATTTTTGTTAAGTAAATTAAAGAGAAATCTGATAGCTCAGCACTGGGTCATGTGGAGATACAGTAACATGGAGAATGAGATCTGCATACTTGTTTACATACTCATACATATATATGTATGCATAAGCTAGAGTACTAAAGTAAAAGTCACAGGCTACCCGCTTCCAAACTGCCAGCCCTCCTTGTAATCCTTTTAAAGTAATCTTGAACAATGGCTCTCCAGGATTTCTGGAGAATTCTTTTCTTTTGATGTCGGCTGATTTTTCACTCATTTTCAATTCAGTCCTGATCATTTTCAGAGGAATTCATTCATTTATTGAATGATTTGTTTAGACAAAGTCACTTAACATTGGCCTATAAATCATTTGGTACAGTACAGTACAGTACAGTACAGTACGATACGATACGATACGATACAATACGATACGATACGATACGATATGAGAAGGGATACACCCCACAATACAATAAGAAACCATAGAAACACGCCCAACGCAAGAGATGAACCAGTGTTGTGCCCACACATAACAGACAACTTGTTTTAAAATATTAATGCAATTTGTTACTAGCAGTCTGTCAGAAATGCATGTTATTCTTTTCCTTTCTGTTATGGTTGAGATGCCAAATAACTCGAGTTGGACTGAAAATCTGGACTTGTAGAGGGATGAGTTCTTCCCGGGGTCTAAACCTTAACTCAGCATTATGGGAAACAGCAAGAGATCCTCCGAAGAAGAGCTCTGAAAAGTCCTTCAAGGATCCTGGAGAGTTATTCCAGAACATTACTTAAAGAAAGCTCATCTATGAGGGATCAGGATGTGTTGAAGATAAACATGGCTATTCCAGATAATTAGGGCTGGGTATCGTTACTAATTTTGTAAATCAATTAGATTCTCTTCACAACAACGAATTTTGATTAGATTTTGATTAAATTTGATTTGATTCAATATCGATTCATTTACAGCTAATTATGTAACACCACCTATTTTTGTTAAATATTAAAAACGTTCTCAGATAATTTTTTTTTTCTTTTTACAAAACACTGAGTGCATTTACTTGACAATCAACATCAGTTATCTGGGAGTAATCAGATTACTGTAATAATCTGATCTCACACATCTACATGCATTTGTGAAGTACCGTAACAATACAGTGTTCTCCCAGATTCAGAGCCAGTGATAAAAAAAAATAAAAATAAAAAAGTGAAAGGACAGGACAGAAAAAAAGTGAAACTTTTTAAATGTCCTGATTAAAATTTCATTCAGTGGAGTCACTAAATATTCTTAAAGTTCAGATCGCAGATAATGTGTTGATGTTAATGAAACCTACAAAGAATACTGGATCCATTTCCAAGATCCAAGTCATAATACAACTCAGAAATTCCTAGAATGACATAGATTCAGCTTGTTCAGTGTTGCCGTGACGACCATGATGCTATCTGCCCAGAGCAAGAGAAATCTTCCATCTGCTCTTCACTGGAGCAAAATGCTTCCATCTTCACCTTCCTGAAAGAATCTAGAAAACTCTCATATTTTTGGCTGACGTGATTTCCTACACGTGCACTCTGACCTCTGACAGAAACCTGTGTGTGCACGCACGTGTTTGTGTGTGTGTGCTCACTGCTATGACATACAGTCATGTCAATCAGATAAATCGCATTAGACTTTTTACTGTTTGAAAAAAGGACAAATTATAAACCTGTTCTTGAGGAAATGTGGACGGAGGAAACAGAAGAAACCAGTTGTGTGTATATATGCTAAGACCTCGCCAAGCCTCGGTAAGTCACTGGAAATCAGGACATTTAAAAAATTGATTTTCAAGTTTTATGAATCGATATTGAATTTATTTAATTTGAATCAATTAAAATTGACTAATCAATTTTTTTAACCCAGCCCTAGAGGTAATGATGGCCAACCTTGCTAAAATTGTATAAACTGTTTTTACATTTTGGTTGCACATATTTTAATAATTTGCTGCACATATTTCCTGATTTGCTGCAGTAACTAATAAATAAAAGTTTGTTGCTGTCCAAATTTGTAATGACTGAAATGATCATGTTTTCCTGTATTCTTTAACTCAAAGTTTACTTCTCCATATATCTAAACTACCCATTTAAATTTTAAATTAAGCTACAGCTGAGTAAAAAATCCTCTTTTTCTAATGCAGATTTAATTAGAAATATTCATTTTGTGACGACATAACATCTACAAATCCTGCGGTTTGCCAACAAAGTGAAATTCTATAATCTACCTCCGTGTGGGATTATAATTGCTTTGAAAATGGTGGGTTTAGGTGGAGAACTCAACAGTACGATGTGATCTCTTTTTTTTTTATCACACAGCGTACACTTCAAGGTAATGAAAGAAGACCTGTAAAAAAAAAAAAAAAAAAAAACAGACAATAACTGCCTGATAGTTCAGGTGCAGAGCAGCGCTCTCCTTGCACCAGATATATTCTCCCAACTCTTCATCCACTTGTGCCCCCCACCACCCAACCACTAACCCCTCCCTCATCTCCTCATCTCTATCAGCCCTTAGACGATTTGTCATGGATCAGATGAGACAATTTGTCATGGATTAGTGCACTTAAATGTCTGTGTGATAGTAGAAGCAGCCAGTGGAAAAGCCCAGGAATCCTATTACGCTCCGTTTATGGCCAGAAAGACAGGAGAACAGAGTGGAGGTTGAACTGGTACTTTATATGCCTGTATACCACTTTTTTTTACTTTTTTCCTTCTCATGCAGTCAGATATTCACTTAAAAGAGAGCTCCACTTGTGTGTGAAAACTGGCAAAGCAGACAAGATCCTATGTATCTGTGTTCAGTTTTCTACTCATCTGATTAACCCACCACTTATCAAGTCCAGCAACCAATGTGATATTAATATGCCTCTCAAGCCTTCTCTTTCTACATGGCAGATGTATTTTGCTCTGTGCAATGGTAAGAGATGCACCGCTGTTCCCAATCATTACCTACTGTACTGATACATTTATTGCCAGCTGTGTCTGTATTTCAGATGCATCAGATCAGTTATTAATGAGTCAGTCAGTGTTCAGTGTTTCATACTCTGGCTTTGCAAATACATTTTTATCTGCATGTGATCATTTTGCTCTTTTTTTTCTTCTTTCTTAAGCCTTTAGCTTCACATGTTGCAGTGCATACTCTTCATTCTTGAGTGACTAGCTGGCAGCTCAAATCCTGCTCTTCCCTGATATCAGATAATTGCGTCAGATAGAGTGCACAGGTTCTACTGAGCACAGTTTCACCATATTATTTTCAATAATGTCAAGTTTCAAAACTGACAGTTCACACAGTAGAGAGCATCTTAAAATGACTCATTGGTACGCTGACATACAACTTTCTTATAGTGATATGGTGATCGATTTGTATAATCTAAATTTATTCATATATGTGCAGATATATTCATTCCAGCTACAGGTGCAGCACACCCAGGGCCAGCCTGAGCCTTTCTGGGGCTTTATATGAAAAATTCATTATTGTCATGGAAATAATAAAAAGGTTTGCAACCATGATTAAATAGTATAAAATTATGTTTTTTTTTGTATTACTATTTGTATTCAAGTTACTCAGTCATATATATGTGTTTTTCTTAATTATTTTTTGTTGTATTTATATCTGATCGAGAAATCTTGACATTTCAAGCACATTTGGTGGGGGTCCCTTGTGACTTGGGGGCCCCAAGCAGCAGCTTAGTTAGCTTAGGCCTTGGGCCAGCTCTGAGCACATCCATTTAATTTAACCCCCAAAAAAGACATTTTTATGTCATGTTTCATTGCCATCTTTATTTTTGCATTAACTTATGCAGCTTCTCCATCACCTCTGGGCTCTTCAAGCCCTACGCTGTCATCTCACAAAATTTAAACAGCTTGCTCTTTTTAATGGAGCAAAGTTGCCAGGTAATTGTGATGCAAAAAAGCTGCTCAGTAATATCATGTAAAAACTCTGCAGGGGGACAAATGTTACCCATTAATTTGAGTAAGGTTCACTTTGCTTAAGCAATTCATTTACCCAAACGGTAATCATGTTTGGGTGCTTTCTACCTTTCCCTAAACTCCTATCTCTTAGGGAGAGCCTGGCCAACCTTTGAGTCACTACCAACAGCTGGTGACCACAGGTCAGTGTAAAAACTTCGGTCAGCCGATATATAGGTGAAACAAGCATTATTTTAAGCATTATTCTGAATATGAGAAGATTCTGAATATAATCAAGTCTAATAATCTGCTAGTGCAGTAACATAATTACACTTGGTAGGATTTCCTGATATTAGAGAAAATATCTAGATTATCGACTGGTGAGAAACTTTTAAAAACATGTTGTAAAACACAGATTTTAAGTGACAAAACAATCAAAATTATCTGGTTATTTTTTTTTTCTTTCAGTGTTGTTTCGTTCTCACTTTGAGAGAAAATATCTTAAAACAAAAGAAACTCAACAAGATGATTCTTCTAAATTCAAGAAGGACTAACTAACAAAGCTAAAAGGGCAGCAGCACGGAGTCCGGCGGCCCCTACAAACTCATGTTGCTGAATGGAGGTGAGACTGACCAGGAGTGTTACGACCCCTACTCAAAACCAGGGGTATTCAGGTCGGTAACAAAACAAATTGGACAAAAGTTAAAATATTTACAATTGTTTATTACAAAGAAAATGGGTTCAAAACATTACAGAACAACCAAGGTAATCAAGTTCAGCAAAGAAAATTCAGTTAACACAAGGTGTCCTCAATCGAGGTAATAATTATCCAAACAATTATCAATAACAAAAATCCTCTTTCATTTACAAAACCAAAATCTCTTTACTTTATCCTTCATCTATTTACAAAACAAAACTATGTCCAAATATAACTCCCAAATATACTATACAAACCAAAATATTCTTACAATTAACCTTAACACAAAAATGGAACTTCTTGGATAACCCAAATCAAATACGTTTTCAACCAAACAAAAGATATCTGCTAAACCAAAACCCACAAAAAGAAGAAACCGCAGATTCTCAATTACTCAAAAAACACAATCGTTTATCTAACTAAACAGGGGAAGATTAATGCTCTTACGAACCACAAAGGGTAACTCAGACCAGCCACTACTACCGCAAATCCCCAAATTGGTGAGCTGTGGGCCAAAGGAACACAGCTGCCCTGATTACTGATAGCGCCTCCCTTTTAAAGGCCAGTATTCATGCTGGTTGGCTGTCGAGGAGGAAGCGCTGTGGAGTAGCCGTCCAATAAGGTCTCTAGGGTTTATCTCCCCCGAGGGAATGTGGAACCGGAGGCGACCAATCACCATAAAGGAGGGAGAAGTAGGAGGTCTCTCAGTCTCTGTGGCCAGGTGCAGGAGCGCAGGCTATGCAGTAGCTGTTGATATACACGCACCCAGGTCAGAGGCCAGGGGACAAGGAGGAATGTTCAACATCTACATGCCACTTCCTCAAATTATGAAAACAACCAAATATGTTACTAACTATGCTGATGACACGCAAATCTACATATCCTTCTCACCAAGAGACTACAGTCTGATCAGCTGCACTGATCAAATTAAAGATTGGATGTGAAAGAACATCCTCCAGTTTAATGAAGACAAAACTGAAATAATTGTTTTTTGGAGCCAGTGAAGAAAGATTAAGAATCAGCTCTCAGCTTCAAACACCTAATCTCAAAACTAACAACCAACCCAGATGTCTGGGAGTTGTCATGGACTCAGACCTATTATCACTTAAAGAACATATCTAGGATTAAAGGACTGATGACTCAGCAGGATTTAGAAAAACTTCTCCATGCATTTATCTTTAGAAGACTGGACTACTGTAATGCTGTCCTCACAGGTCTCCCTAAAAAGTCCATCAGACAGCTGTAGTTAGTCCAGACCGCTGCTGTTTGAGTCTTTACTAAGACCAGGAAAGTGGATCATAGAACCCCAGTCCTCGGATTTTTACACTGGCTTCCTGTCTGTCAAAGAATTGACTTCAAAATCCTGCTGTTAGTTTACAAAGACCTGACTGGTTTAGGACCGAAATACATTCAGGATCTTTTGGTTAGTTCTGAGCCAACCAGATCACTCAGGTCATCAGGGTCAGGCAGCGTTCAGCTTTTATGCTCCTCACATGTGGAACAAACTCCCAGAAAACTGCAGGTTTGCTGAAACTCTCAGCAGGGTTCAAAACTTTTCTATTTGCTGCCTTTTATCAAAACAACTGCCAGTTCCTCACACTGGAACTTTATTTCTTGCATTTTATGTATTTTACTTTAACTTTTGTTCTGTTTTTATTTATTTTTGTTTATTTCTTTTTAAAATCTTGTTTTTAATGCACTTTTTATTACTTCCAGCAAACCGCTGTAATGCTTTTAGCTTTTTTATGCAAAGCACTTTGAATTGTCTTGTACATGAAATGTGCTATACAAATGAAGTTGCCTTTGCCTTGGCTTAAACAGTGTCTTAGTGAGGTGATTTAACTTTATATGCATCTACAAAACCTAATTTAAAGATTCAGTAACTAAATAAGAAATAAAAGACATTCTCTCGAACACTGCGCTCTTGCCAAGTTTTTCATTCTCAAAAAAATTGATGAAAAAGACATTTTGGCTGAATATACGACTGTAAGACTTGGTTAGATAAACAATCTTTGCAGTGCAGTTTGCTCCTCTGTTATTTCATGGTTATAAAAGTTTTGGAGGCATTTTGGGTGCCTAGAAGGCTGCTGCTCGTTGAGCCCCAATGGATAAGATGCATTTTATTCATGAAAAGCAACATGACAGGGCCAAAGTTGGGGGTGGGGATTGAGCTTCACTCTCATGATCTCATCATTGCTTATGTTATAAACCTGTAGCTGGATCTATGAGTGTGCCTGGAAAAAGAAAAGATTTGACTAATGTTTGACTTTTGTTTAACTTTATGCTGCTGTGTTGTCACAGATGCATATCAAAACAGCGAGGATTTGGCTTGCAAATTGCAGCTTTTGCTTCCGGTCTGAATTTTTCTTTATATTTTTCATGGACAGTTTATGCCGCTAAATATTTATAGGTAAAAATCTATTTCTTCTTTAAAGCAAGCCTTGAAAGAGAGTTATTAACTGAGTCTGCAGTTGCCTCTGCTCAACAGAGCTTTGAGATGTCTTTCAGCTTATTTTTCTAGTTTCTTAGCTTGCAGCTGTGCTGTTTTGACTCAGTCTCAGGGTTTCCAGAGTGTTGTCTCAGCACTGAGAGGCAGTTTTTCCAGTGTATGCTGCTTGCCCAGCACCAAAAAGCAGACAGACAATATTCGTTAGCACCCAGTGAACATGATGTACTTCTAAAGAACAAGATGTTCCATTCAGCCACAGAAGACCAAAACAGAATTAATGAATATTGGACTTCAATTCATCGAGTGGACACGAAGCACAAGTGCAGAGGAATTTGATCCTCTGACTTATCAGATGGAAATTTGTTTTTTAAACAGCTTCATCTCTATGCCTCCCTTAACAATAGCTTTTGCACTCCAGCAACATGCCATGTCTGATGTGTAGATTGTGTTTGAGGCCAAGGTGACTTGCTTGAGTTTGGAGCAGTGAATCACTCACTCAGGCCCTGACAGAGGGCAAAAATGGATTATGGGGTTTGGAATTATGGAAACAGAAATCCTCTTGCTTGAATATGTCCCTACTTGTCAAATAAATGATTGAATGTCTGTCTAAATTTTCCACCCGGGGTGCTCTGTCAGCATTAGCCGAGGTCTATTTGTCTTGTCTGATGTGTCTGGAGGAATCTATACGGCTGCTATGCCGAGACAGCAGCACATTGTCTTATCACAGCTCTATCTGACAGCAGACGCTCTAATAATGGAAGTTAGGTTGAGATGTCACAGCTAACTGTTTGTCACAGCACAGCTATACAGAATGCGACACATGATATGGACACAGCCAAATGCCTGAATAAACAGACAGGAAATCTTATTTTAATCTCCTTTGAGCACCATGTTGTGGAGTTCTCTTGCTATTGTGTGTCTTGTATTAAATATGCCAGTCACTAACACTGTACGCAGAGAATGGTGACAGACTGTTGAAAATGCAGGGGGACAATTAGTATCCACAGGCCCTGCAGTGTATCTTCATTTGCCACATATCTCCAGCACATGTCAGGCTCACTGAACATGGCTCAATGCCCTGGTGCCTGTTGGGCAGGAGAGTGAAAGAATGAAGGATGAGGTGGAGCCTGCATGTGTCTGTCTGTAGCCTAATGACCCAGAGGAGCGTCATCTCTAACACGTTGTCCCTGTCCTCTCTTTTACTGTATGCTCTTTATGCTTGTCATGCGTTGAACAGCTCGTTTATCTGTAGTTCTGCATCTCATCCACCTTGGGTCTCATCCCGATCTTATCTTTGTACCCACAAACTGCCCTGTGCTGTGTATCTGTTTTCTTTGCTACATGGCCTTAAGTTTTCTGTCTGCTTTTGCAAGAAGTTATCCCTCTGCTCCCCAGGCAGACAGGGATTTTCTTCTTTACCTCATCTCACATCCCAGAGGTTTAAGTGCTGTGAGATACAGAGCTTTTCCAACAATCAGACCTTTTGACCCGCTTTCTCTAAGTTTAGTGGGTTGAGTTTAAAAGGGGATTAAGGGCCTCTCTAAGGATTTTTTTTACACTTTTTTCCTGAAGGCATCAACAGAAGTATAAAGACTGCCATACATTTGTTATTGAAGGTGAGCTGATTGAACAAAATACTTTTATGACTGCCACAGCATCTTTTCCCCACCCAGATTTTAGCCCTGAAAAAATATAAATAGCTAAATAAAAAGTGCTTGAACTGTACTGATGCATTTACTACAGTATTTTCCTATGTATTTGTAAATTCCACAGTAAGGCCTGAGCTTAAGTTCCTTTCAGAAAGGTAAAATCTATCCGCTAGGTCTGAGTGCAAATTTAAAACAAATCATATATTTTTGCTGTGCTCTTAAAATGTTTTACATTTAATCTGTGTACACTGTTTATTATTAATATAAATATTAAAATAACATTTTTCCTTGCTGCTGTAGATTAATATTATTTTATATAGAATATGTTACTAATGTCTTAACAACAAACACATTCCCTCTTTGAGTTTGTAACCCCTCAAGCCTCCCCGAGCTGCAGCTCTGGTGACATTTCTCATTTGCTGAATAGCTGAGGGGAGAAAAAAAAATCCTGCTGTCTGCCCTCTCATGCGAATCATCCAAAGTTGTAATAACATCAATACAGCAAGATGCAGCAGCACAGAGACCCGGTCTGGTGTGTCTGCCCTGACAACATTCACGCAGCTCCTCAATACCCAAACACACTGCGCGAAGCAGCAGTTGCCTATACAGCAACACTGCCATTCTACCAGACGTCCAGTGAGGTTTAGCAGTGTGTCATAGGTGACTAAGATAGTAATTAGGTGACTTCAGCATATGTGAAAGCTGAGATACTGGCTCGCCGTTCTGCAATAAAGATAAAATGTAGCATCAATTCTGGCTGCTTCTCACTTACAAAAGATTCACACACTTCAGTGAAAGACTGATGCTTTGATTGTACCCAAGAGAAGAGGAGGAGTTGTTCCGAGGCATAAGAACAGCGTAATATTTACATTCAGTAAAACGGGAGCAGAGGTGGAACGTAATACTTAAAGCTAATATGCATTTAGTGAGCCAGAGATTTTCCTTCCATTTCAGCTAAACAAAATGCCATAACTGTGCTTCTTTAGATCTGCTGAGAGCAAAACCAAATCCCTCTGAGAGGAGAGCACATGGGCTCAGCTCTGAGTCAACTTTTCAGTGCACATGAATGCAAAGTTAACTGCATATAAAAGCATGTTGGGTATCAGTGAGGGGAACGAGAAAATGCCCTGAAAGGAACTGGGAGAGATGGCAGCAAGGACGGATACCAATGACCAACCATCGGAGCCTTAAAAAGTTGCTCTGCTGTTCCTTGCATTGCTCCTGATTTCCTGAGCTTTGAGTGTGTGTGTCTTAAATGTGCTTTAGTATTTAAACATAACAGCACTGTGTCTTGTTTAAGATATGTACACAGAAAAAGTATCATGTCAATTCAAGTGCCTACACAGGTGCAAGTGTCACATTTTAAACCCTAAACCCTCCCTTTGATTCACTCACAGCTTAGAAGTACTTCATGCAGCCTCCAGTCAGACATACTTAATTTCTGTTGACCTTTCTTACAGGAAAAATAGCTGTGTTTTACACCATTTACTCCTCTCTGCATGTGATTTATTTTCCCAGTTATTTCCCAGTGCATGGCACGCTCTAATCAAATGCTCTCTTATCATTTTTACTCACTTATCTTGCTGCTGCTATACAGGACAAACTCTGCAATGTCAAATAGTGTTGAAGGTAACTGCTCCTCTGGTTAACAGTGATGCTTCAAAGTAAGATAAAGAGATGTGGGAATAAAATATCTGATGCACGTTTTTGAGAGGTCACTTCGAGGAGTTCCACCAGGGAATTTCAGGGTCGATACAAAAACCACATGATTTATATGTTTGTTGTTGCCTATATTTTGTAACAAGTTATATAACTAAGGATACAGTTAGAAAAAATGAGAAAAAAAACTATTTAGATTGATGGGTTTATTTTCTATATTTCGTATTAACTGCAATTAAGAAACAACCTTTTTCCCCTTGTTGATACATCATTGACAAACCTGAAGATGAAGGCTAGAGAAACCATTAAAACAACTTTACATATTGTTGGACTAATTAATTGATATCTAGAGCCCTTCACTTAATTAAGTACCAATCAGCCTTGTGGCATCATGCATACTTTTCTTATTAATTCTCTATGTGCTGCTAAGATAAAGAGACACACTGAGCGGTAGTGATGTTTTACAGGGATTGGTCAGTTTCAGTCTCAGTAATACGTTGTAATTAAACTAGAGTGTGAAAGATCAAGTATGCTTATTCAAAATGTGTTCACCCATGAAATTGTTCATATTGTCTTCCTTACTGGCATATTTAGCCATACTCTGATGTAATGAGCAGTGTGGCTTTCAAGTAGACGAAGATAAAACCCAAAGTGGCCCCAACTAGAGTCACCCATGCTGTGATTAGTCTCAACTTTTTCATCATATTGGATTTCGTCTCATTTTTGCAGGGTAGGGCAGGGTGTGGTGGGCTGCATTCTCATCTTCCTCATGCCATCAAACAGCAAAAAGTTTGGTTCATTAATGTCTCACCTGCCTCTGCCACTGAAGAAAAAGTCATGCCTAAAGTTAACTTGAGCTCTGCTTTAGCACTGAATCCATGTGAGGAAATGTTTTGGAGCTGGAGAAGATAAAGGCCTGCCTGTTGTGTCAAACAGATGATGTCCAGCACCACAGCAGGAGAGCTGGCACCCCTGTCTCGCTAACTACCCACAGGAATG
The DNA here is from genome assembly GCF_017639745.1 of Melanotaenia boesemani. Taxonomy (NCBI): domain Eukaryota; kingdom Metazoa; phylum Chordata; class Actinopteri; order Atheriniformes; family Melanotaeniidae; genus Melanotaenia; species Melanotaenia boesemani. The sequence continues at coordinate 37,132,220 of NC_055684.1, forward strand.
CTGTGCTAATATTAGTGCTACTGGTGGGCAGGTGAATACATGCTCCCAGAGCTTCTTGTAAACACACCATCTCATCCTGAGGTGAACCGGATAAGAAATTTGTACAAATCCCGATTAGGAGTCTCATCTCTGCCTCCAAGGAGATTTATAATAGGTGTCTTACACATGGGACAGCTGGCACAGAACAGTCTGATATGACTCTTCATGAGCAAGACATAAAGGGGGGATTGTGTTATCTTGAAGCAGGAGTGCAGTCATTCTGTACATGTGGAGGATAGACCAATCAGCACTACAGACAGACAGTTTTGCTTTATTGTTGATAACAGTGTGAAATATTAAAGTAACATAACTTATCTTGCTATTCTCTTATTGCTAGTAAGGTAGAGCCCAAGACTGAATTAAATGTATGTTTTCTGTAGTTGTTTGGATCTTCCTCAAGCCTTTCTGCCACCTGGAAGAGGCAACAGTGTGTTGGACCAGTGGGACAGTTTGGCCAGTCAATGTCACATCTCTGTCCAGTAAGCAGACTACCATCCATCATTATTTACTTGTATCATCTCATTCACAGTGAGATCCTAGTTGCCATCTCAAAGCATTCTCCCTCAGGATATTTGCATGTTTGGCTGGATTCACCTGTTTGTGAGAGTGTGTGAGGAAGGGTGGAACAGGGGAATGAGCCCATGTGTATGCAAAAGAACAGGCCAGGAAGTATCCATCCAAGGCATCCAGCCGGCATGCTGTGGTGCTGTTGTTGCATCTCGGCCAGACATATGGCACTCATTTGATCAGAGTGATGCTGCAAAGCTGGGCGTGAATCAGCAAAGAGAGACTGATATTGAGTCTCCATGAGTGGACTGTATTCCCAGTCTGACACTAAACTCCTTAGCATTTCTGAAAGCACATCCTCTTTTCCCGGATCAATGTGTTGGCCCAGGTGCCACATTGTTGTCTCAAAGGGCAAGCTGAATTCTCATTGTTGCCCACATGGACACATCATTGTGTCTGTCTTATGTTTAATTTTTTTCTTTTAAAGCATTTTTATGAGCTACTATCTAAAAGTATTAGGGCCATCTCCTCACATAAAACAGGTTCTGGGGTCAAACTCTTCTCCAATGAATTCAGCCAAATTAGGGTGTCCTCCAAACATTTGCGCCTACAGACCATAGGAAGCAAATGCAGCTTTTTGGGCTTACTTAAGCTCAGTGTTAAATACTCATATGCATATACATACGTGTATGGGCAGATCCTTCTGTCCATCCACTGTGTTTACTTTGTATGTAATCCAGTCCATTTTCAGGAAGATTCTGGATGCATAGCCAAATTGGGCAATTGCAGCAGTGCCACCAGATATTTTGGGAGGTAGTGTTGTGCAGCATAGCTTACCTTTGACCAGTAAAAGAAGAAGAAGAAGGAGGAGTGGCAATGTATTTAATGGCCTCCTTCAGCATGCTTGTTACAGTTCTATTAGAAATAATGCTTATAGTGGATATAATATTACCTAACAACCATGCCAACGTAACACATGCATGGGGAGTATGTGGGCAGTCGTGTTTGATAACACTTGAAATAAAATTACCTATTTATGTATGTAAAGGAAGCTGATATGCCATTCTTAGATATTCCCTTTAACAAACCACAAAGACCTGTTAAACAGGCTCAACGGGTGGCGGTTCAATCAATATGCTTTTATCCATTAAAATTACTTTCAACCACGGGCTGCATATTTGACACAAAGATATATCAACAGTTATTTTGCTGTTACGTTTCATCAGTAAGTTATTCTGATGTTGACTCTTGTTCTCTTTCTCTTCTGATAATCCCTTCTTAAGTTTTCTTTCCTGAATCAAAAACTACCAGTGCATTGATATCCAGTTGCTAGCATGTGATGTTGTGTTATAAAGCAAAATACAGCTGTCACGTTATGCTTGAGCACAAAATTATGGTTTCTCAGCCCTGGAACACTACAGGGGAATGACTGCCCTAACAATGTGCATGTACTTTTAAAGTTAAAAACTTCTGTAGTGTTGCTTTATTATTTTACCCAAGTGCATGCTCTATAGGAACTATTTTATCTATATTTTTATAATCATTGTTTTAGTTGTTAATGTATTAAAGTTTTCCAGTGTTGTACTCATTCAGGTCCTTCCCCTTGGGAGCCAGGTCTGCTCTGACTATAGGGCCGTTGCCATGGTGATCATCTTTGTCTAGGTGGAAGGGGACCCTGCACTGCAGCCTTATGGTTGTGGTCTGGGCTCCTGCCTACTTTGGTTTCTGTGGCAATGACCTCTATGCTCAATGTGAAAGGATCCCAAAGAAACCTTAAGATATCGTCTCCTCACCTGGTCTGTTGGTGTGAAGACATTTACCTGTTTATGTTGTTATTTTTATAGACATTTTGTTTTAGAGACAATCTATTTAGAATGGGGGTGTGAGAGAGGACTCTGTGTGCTTGTGTGTGTGAGAAAGAGAAAGTATGATTGTGTGTGTGAGTTTGCTAAATTGTTGAAAATAAACTTGAATTGAATTGAATTGAAATAAACTTGTGTGTGATGGCTAGTTGTGCTTTTAACTCTCAAAAATGTTTTTGCACTTTGCATTGTATGAAAAGTGCTTTATAAATAAGATTTGATTAGACCTGATTAAAAAAAATGTCACTGTGCCATCAAAACTAAAAAACAAATTTTTACGGTCAAAAAGTTACATGGTGCTACTTTAATGCAAATGTGAGACTTTACACGCAGTTATTCCCTCTACTACTGGAGGCTGCATTATCTGTTAACATAATTGTACCTTCTTATTTCCTGCAGTTTCAACTGCTTGTAGCAATATATAATTTGAATTTGGTTCATTTTTAATTGGTTGTCGGAGGCGGTTTGAAGGTGTCTGGTATTCTGTCTCTGTTTTCCCCAACATGGACCTCTCCTCTGTCCAGTGTCAGCAAGGTGGTGATAGTTTAAGGCTGCATAGCTGGACTTTTACCCACAAAACCCTGTGGCACCAAAATTAACATATCATTTGAACTGCTGTTTGTCTACATTATTATAATTGTAAAGTAGTGAAAGTTCACAAAACAAGCTAGTTTTCTTTTTTTCACAGCCGTACCCTAACCCCCTTCTTCCCAACACTCATGCCACCCACCCCATCAACTTTGCATACATACAAATATTGATTAACAAAAAAATGTGCTTTCTTTGTAGAGTTCCTGTAGTTTTTCTGCCTGTTTGATGATGTGATATGAGATGAAGGGCAGCCTTTTATTCTGTTTGATTTTACAGCAAAGGCTGGGATTGTCTTCTCTCTCACCTTCTAACTTGTCACGGGGGAAAATATTTCAGGATCACATTTGGCCCTTTATTTCGTCACACTTGCAAATCCATTTTTAAAAGGTTAAGCATTAATAGCAAGAATCCCCTCCTTCCTCCGCCTCCTCTCCCTCCCACCTCTCAGATATGAGATTATACATTTCACCCCGAGCAGCAGACAGAAACTAATCCACGCCCGATGTGAGATATTAGTCCTACGCCCGTTTGTGTGGCATTGTGACAGCATTACAGGCCCCCATGCAGATGCTCTCACTGCTTGCACATGGTTTTAAGCTATCTATGTGCTCAAAAATGACAAAAAAACATACAGATGTGTAACATGTGCTTGAAATCAGTCATCCAGTCACCAAGCAGATGTTTTTATCAAATGTTGATGAAAAACTTTAGTGTGATATCAAGTAAAGCAAATGTTAAGTAACAAGATAAGCACTAGGCTTGTCAGGGTAAGTGTGATAAATAGCCCATCAAGTGCCTTGTGGCTTCTGCATTCTCCCTGAATCAGTAGATTCTAAGTGGAGAAATGAATTTTTAATACCTCTGGTAGAGTGTTACTGACACTTTTAGGTGATTGCATCAAATGTTTGCCATGTTTAGCAGAATCAAACTAATCCTTTAACAATGTTTTTTTTTGTTGTTTTTTTTTTACAGAAACTGGCTTGTATGAAACTTCAGATACATTTAGAATCACCTGCACTCACATCAGTCTCTAATAGCTATGAATCCTCAGCACAGCAGCTTTAGAATACAAGAGCTAAAACGGTTTAGTTGCTGTGTTTCTAGTTTGTTTTTGTTTAGTTTTTTTTCTCTCTTTTAAATATATTTAGATTTTATATTTTATATTTATATTTGAAATCTATGGTAGCATGCAGCAACTAAAAAGAAAACTAGTTTTCTATAAAGTTCATGCGCATAATGTTATCAGACTGAAAACAAACCTCGGTTTCCCGGGTGAAATGGCTCTAAAAGTGCTTTTGTTTTCTTAATACAGACAGGCTTAGCAGCCTTTTCAAGTTACACAGTCCATTAGAAATCATTAGAGGGGAAAATGGCTTAATTTGACAACATAGAATGTAAAGTTAAAGCTTTGCATTTCATACTTTATGAGACTGGTTGATTTTAAATGAAAATTTCCACAGTGTTTCCTTCATGACTCATTTGTTGTAGTTTGTTTTGTTTCTTTCCCTGTATGCTCACACACAATTGCATCTTGTTTAGTTATAACACATACAATATTCATGTCGGTGATTTTTAATTTATGTGAGAGGCATTGTGCTAAATGTGCACATAAATAGGATTGGTTAAGGCTGGTGGCAAAATTAGTTCTGAAGCAAATGAGGGCCTGGTTTGACTAGCCTTACCATCAGCAATATTCACAGCTGAAGATGTAATGACTCAAATAGAGCTTGTGTGTATGAAAAATGCTTCTGGTGAACCAGTGCAGAAATATTTCTGAAAACTCCTTAAAAACATAATTCACTCCAGTTCTTTGTGTAATTAAGAGTTGGTCATTGGACTCTATAGAAAACCACATGAACATTTTTGGCAGTTCTCCACTGGCAGCTTTACTTTACAACTCTGATAATTTTAGCGGCATCATACACACATGCTGTATTTAAATATGTTCAGGTTACTGTGTTTAAATAAATTACAGACAGGATTGCACTTTTAAGAGCCAGGAGGGAATTACCTTAGCATTCACGCGTGTCTAATTTATCATCATCTCGCTCTTTACAAGAGGGTTGTAATTCAATTTTAAATCTGAATTTTGACCTTAAGAAATTAGGCTTAATAATAAATTACTGCCATGGGATTTGGAGAAAGCTGAAGCTGAATAAGTCATCAAAAGCTTTTAAAATGCTGCTTTTCTTTCTGTTGATGTAAGACATGAAGACTTACATGTTTGTACATGGACTTATGTTTCTTTGTTCTTTGTTCTATCCTTTCATTCACTTGCTATGTTAAAAACTGAAAGCATCACGTAACACTTGTAGATGAAATGCATGTTCATGTCAGGCTCTTCCTCATCTCAGATTTTACATTAAAGCTGTTCACTGGATGTAAAAAACCACATTAGCAACTCAAGCTTTGTCTTCCATGTTTCTTTGAGACCTTAACATTGGGTTACACATTGATGAGATTAAAGTGTGTTTTGTCTTGTCAACAAGCAGAGTGCTCCCAGCATAACCCTTTCTTACAACATAGCACAGATGTCAGTCAGCAGACTGCCAAGGCGCTATTGTGTTGATGCTGTGAATACAGGGAGGCTCTACGCTGCATGCTGCATATTGCATGCTCGGCACAGGAGCCAATATCCAGCCATCGTTTTTCACAGAGTTATGCAAATGAGTAGAAAGTCAGGGCTGTCATCCTGTGAGTATAGACCCTCCATTTACTCCAGTTTGCTGATCTAAATCCAATTCATCAGCCCTTAATGGACTGCACAAATTGTCTCTCTAGGATCTTAACTCAAGGAGTGGATGAACTAAGCAGCAATGGAGTGGCGACATATGGCACACAGAATAAAAAGAAAGGGCTGCAGACCTGCTTGTTAACATGTGTAACTTTCTTCCTCAGAATGAAGGGCGTCCATGTTATCTCTGAACTATTAAGGGATAAAAGTTGTCAGGTGAGCAACAAAGTTTACAACAACTTCCACATGTCTCTGGTAATAACATTTTTTTTCTCTATGACCTTTTGCACCAGTGCAATTGCCAGACTTTGCTTTATGATCACAGTAAAGAAGAGCCGGACAAATATCTGTGTATGTGATGGGGTGATGTGTAGGGGGATATATCACAGCAGACATTTTTGGTGTTTGTGCAGCTGGAACTTAAATAACAGATTACATGTTTCAATAGCATTGAGCGTCTGTCATAGAGCACTGCTCAGTGGCCTGTGGCTTCAGCTGTGAGTGGAGATCTAAGAACTATCCTTTCTGCTGAAATCCATTTGCTCCCTCCGTTTCCCTGCATTGCAACATGATCACAAAGCTCACAGGGCTCAACAGCAGCAGCAACAACAACTGTGGTAAATTGTCACTCATTTGCTCAGGGGCACCAGCACTTACAGGGAACTCTGTCAACGCCATTAGGACTTTGATCCCATTTGTGATAGAAGCGTGTCTCTGTACGTGTCTATAAGTATGATACATGAAATCAAAGCATCCAGGATTCTTCTGAAAGGTGAATCAGAACCTCTAAAAAGGTACATTTACATTATAATTTCCATTTCAAACAGACACACCTTTAACCTCTCCATTCCCATATTGTTTTGTTTTGCAACTCACAGTTTGTCTGCAGCTCTCTACAGCTGTCAAATCACCCCCCACCCCCATTGCTTAGTACCATTTGTAAAGAGGTGAAACACAGGTGGCACAGTCTGTTTTGCTTCCATGCAGACCTTTATTGGTAAGAAGAGAGGAAGAGAATGAGCCCATCTGCACAAAAATGACTCATCAGTCTTTTCCCTACAGTCTGGGACCACAAACAGTGCCTCACCTACTACTGCTGCATCATCGTTATCAGACAACACACACCAAAATCCATACAGGGAAAGCTTTTGCACAAGCTCCGCAAGTTGACCTCTTAGATATTACAGTCATATGACACTGTTATTAGGCTTAATCATAATTTAGGTTTATGCTGGATTTGTTCCTGTAACTGTTACCTGAATCAAGTCTAAGATCAGTGAGTTCTTCTCTTAAAATGATGGAATGAGGGACTCCTCTTCTCACCTCGCTGCTCTCCAGCATGCAGCTCTGCTCACCTTACTTCACGCTCTGCTTGGCAGGAACACTTAGTCTTTTCTCTATCCATCGACATATTCTGTCTTTCTCTCACACCTTCACTTTCCCCAGCCCTGCCATAACAGAGGGGAATGAGTCCTCATGGTTCTTTAATATCTACCACATCTCTGGACTCCGTGGCCAAGGTTAAGAGTGTTTTGTGTGATCAATGTTTCTGGGCTGTACATCAGGGTTTAATCAGGATATCATCTCCCCACCAGTGTTACAGAGGCAGGTGTGCCCTCTTCTTTTTACTTTCTTCCTATCGCCTCCTGTCTTGCTCTTTTCCCTTCACCTCACCCTTACCCCGAGGTGTTAGGGTGTTATTGAAATCTTCCCCATGAGAGATCCCCCCAGGCTAAAAGGAAGACAGAAGGTCTATGGTGTGAAAAAAGACAGAGTTTTGACTGAGAGATCGATTATGTGATGCAAAGTAGAGGGTAAGGCTAGGGCAACACAAACTAATTGAGGTGAGCAAAACCCTAAGAGAAATATAAATCATTGCCAAATGACAACTGTGCTCTTATTTTAAGCCTGTGGATTCATTCGGCAATTTGCCCTCCAGTGTGAATAAAACTTTGGCACCTCTAGGTAAAATCATATGGCTTGGGGTGCTAACGGAAAAGACACAAGTGTGATATTTTGTTTTTTGTTCACACTTTGCTGCTATCACACCTCACTTAGAGGTGCAAAGCTGTCATATTAGTTCTTCACCAATGATTCAGAGGCAAAGAAAGCAAACAAGTGTTGTTCGAAGTTGTATTATGAATTGCTGGTGTTGACAGCTTACTGTAAACCAAAACTCCTTTGAGTTCTGCCTTCTACCTTCCTGGTGCTTTAGCACTGATTGCTTTTTTTAAAGGGGGGATTCACTTTGTAATAACTGCTGTCATTTTTGGGATCATAGTGGCAAGTTCTTTAAAGTATTGTGGATCAAAGCCTCTTTGCTTCTGGAGGTATCTTTGCACTCCAGTGTGAGTTTGGATCAAAACTGATCATCAGATCAGGAGGATCTCAGAGCCAGGCCTGAACCTGCACTGCAAAGGTCACGGTTCACTCCATTATTCAACAGCCTTCCATGCTAAAGCCTGGGAGTGTGAAAGAAAAAAGAAAGCGAGATTGAGAGATTGATTTAGAGAGGCATTTCTCTTTTTATACATGCACCCCCACAGAGACCCATGCCAAAAGTCCTCCTTCTTCTCATGCTCTCCTGTGGCTAACAAACAAAAAAATGTAGGAAAAATGAATGAAGAAACCACAGAATAAGAAACAAAAACACCTGTGTGGCCTGACCCACTACTTTAAAGACCCTCTTTTCCTGATTTAGTCACCTCGCCTTTCTTCCATGTCTACCTCTTGAGAGGAGACCAAAATAGAAGGTCATCTTTTATCTCCTCAAATGTGATATCTTTATGTTTTGAGGTTTCAGCATCATAGACATTCAACTGGCCAAGATAAGCAAAGATGCCAAGACAAGAGAATATTCATTTTATACAGTCCCCATCTATTCATCCCTGTTTAAGACCATAAGAACTGTTTTCTCCATTTTGATCTTAAAAGATGAAGATGGGGGATGGTAACACCCCACCCCCAAAAGAGAAAGACAAACAATTCACACTTTCCTCTTGAAATCTAAATACATCTAGGGCTCTTATTGGACATTCTGTTCAACATTGTCTGTTTTATTCCCCGCAGACCATATATGCTGTAGCTATTCAAGTTTTTTTTTTCTTTTTTTCTGCTGTGGTACCATCAGCAAAGCTTTCAGTGACCTGGTCCATCCAGTCTCTCTAGAAATCCTGACGTCCCTGCTACCCAAGGGAATGTTTCAGGAAAAAAGTTCAAGAGGTGAGATCTATAACAGAGCACATATCACTTTCATTTCCCTAGCCGGCCCGACTCTCCTTTCCCATCAACACACACGTCTGCACTCTACCTCCGCAGAACAATGAGAAAGTTCTGTGTTCCCATTGTAGAAATAAAAAAAAATAGTTCACTCCCCCACTCAAGTTTTTTTTTTTTTTTTTTTTTTTTTTTTTTTAATAGCAGCATACAGTATCAGCAGAATTACTGCAGAACGGATTCAACACTGCAGCAGCCTTGGTAGAGTGTGTCAAGCCCAGAGGGGTTTATGGCTTTGATCTAAAGCACAATACCCAATGTACGAGGGGGAGAAAGTGTGCATGCACACACACACACCTGTAAACAAATGAGTGCACAGCCCACCCGAGAAATGCTCATACATGTGCGTGTATGTGCACAAAAAGCCAGCACACACACTTGAACTCACACACAAATCCCCTTTGATATAGTTCCAGGCTTTTAGTGGATGATTAGGAGAGGCGACCGAGCTAAGGTCTAGAGTGATAGGAGGAAGCAGGAGCCTGCTGCTCTTTAGTTAGAGGAAACCAATACTCTGTCTGTAGATAGAGGAGTAATTACGCTCAAGGGTTGAGGTGAGGGAAGAGGGAGCATTTTGGAGGAGAAGCCAACAAGAGGAAGAGAGTGAAGAAGATTTTGCTGGAGGGTTGATTTCTGATTCCTCAGTGCATCACCTCCAACAGACAGCAATTAAAATTTCTCCAGAGGGTCTGTGTTTATTGTATGCATATGTGCATGTATGAGCTTATGTGAATGAAGCTAAGCATATGTGTATTTACATTGTGGTGCAGGGTGCGGTTGTGTGCGACTTCATCATGTGCTGCATAAATGCGGACAACGCTGTGCTTCTGGCACACGTGTGTGAGGGCACACGCCTGCTTGCTGAACCCACTCCAGCACTTGTTGGTGGTCTAAGAGCTGTGAAATATTAATGCCTTCCTTCTCTTAATGATTCATAAATTGTATTCTGATACTTGCACTCTGCTTCTCCTCTTGGCTTGGTTAAGGAGAAAACAGTAAGCACGAGACAAGTGTGGAGCATAAGATGGAAATCAAGTTTTTCTCTCCCACATCACACATTTCAGCTTTGCTGCATGCAAACAGCTGAGGGATCATTATGTCAGTAAATAGTATTCATAAACCACATGCTCTCCCAGGGAATGTGTTTTTTTTTTGTATTTCCACCAACACTGAATCATGATGTGTTTTTCTGAGAAAAACTGCTGCAGACTGTCAGTGAGGCCTTACAAAATATCAGCTTTAGCAGACAGGAAGCAAGGAATTGCTTTATTTGCTGTGATAAACCCTCCATTATCAGGTCCAGTGAATTTCCTCCCTTTCTCTCCTCACACTGACATATAGACAGGCTTAGTTTTAATGTGTGCTCATCTGAAAGAAACTGATTCAGATTACATTTGTTTTATTTATTCATCACCTAGCATCGATTGGAGCTGCAAAATCACCACTTGGGACTAAATGAAAAGAAAATGAGTTTCCTTCTCTGGCCTCTTTATCTGCTGCTTTTCTCAATCCCTCATCTTTCACCTACCTCCTTTTCATTCAATAGCACTTTAAACGATGGCAACATTAATATTAACATACCTGCAAATTCACAGCGGGAAGAAATTGGCTGTTTCAGATGTCCTTTCCCTCCATCTAACTCTGCCGTTAACTTTCTCACACAAGCACCGGCGGGGCATAACTGCCTCATCTGCAGGATCAGCTGGATGTCTGTTTGCAATAATGGGTGAGGTAATAAACTGCAGAGCTCTACTTATTTGTTGCTTTAGTGTAATTTATAGAGCTGACTGGCTTCAATGTGGTGACATGTCTACATGTCGTGAGAATACATTTGTAGTTTAGATGAGCTTTGACATAATCTCCCTCATTACAGAACAGATGTAACGAGGAATGAGCTGCTGAGGCTTTTCTTGCAGGTGAGTTGGAGGAGAGAAATCAAGCAAACACAAATTCAGCATGGCAGAAATGGGTTGATTTGACACGACACAGTAAGATACAAGGACATATACTAAGTCTTACTTGTATATGTTCAGTCACGCTCCATTTGCTTAAGGATTTATCAGGAATTATCAGCCCAGCTGGAGCTCCCTTGTATTGCTCCTATGGATAGAAAATATACTGTAGATTACTGGTTATCTGTCCTTTACACATTATACTGTGCTTAACTGCAGCAACTAGATCTTGCATATACACACTACATAATGCAGTTGCTCCTGAAGGTGAATTTTGGAAATGAAGAGCGGCTAAACTCTCAGGCTAAAGATTTACCAAGAATCACTCAATGAGACAGGGCCAGGTGGCTCCTAAATCTTCCCTCTAAGTCTCACTGACTGCGACAAAGGTCAGGCCCTGTGAGAATCTATTGAAATGACCAGCTTGAGATATCTTTTTTAGTGACAGGACCGGCTTTTTTTCCTGCTGCCTGCGGCTTTCCTGAACAATGAATAATGAGGATTGATCCAGTATAGTATTGGCGTAACAACTTCCAAGAGTTAATAAATCCTGACAGTGGTGTTGGGCAGAAAAACACTGACAAGAGGACCAAAAGATGGACATAAAAAGAGAGGGAAGTGGAGAAAAAGAGCTATGGATTTAAATACAAGCTTCCTCCTTCTGAAAATTTTCTTTTAGGGATAATGTAAAATTATGTGACACCCTCATGACTGTGGGTATGAATGATGTAAGATTCTGATATCAGTGTTAGACGATGGTAAAGGATGTATGACATGACTGGGACTGTGGATGTTCCAACTATTATAATGAGCATTTTACCAGTGTGTCATTACGGTACATGCCATTTCAGAGAATTCTTCCACTTCCACACATAATGTTACCCAAACACAGGAGGTACAAGTAAACATGGCTACCATGCAAGGACAGACAGTGTAATGGTGACTATTCCTATTCCTCTGAGGAATTAACACACAGCTGAATTGGGAGCTGAATGGCCTTTGGATATGCATTTGACCAGACACAATAAGCTTGTCCTTTGATTTTCAATGTGTTATCTTTTAAATATATTTCATTATAAATTATTTTACCTCCATTAAAAGACTGTGGTGAAGAAACAGAGAAGGTAGCTTTCGGGGAACTGTTTTATAACATCGGGACAAAAGCAATTGTTGGCTGGGCACCAGCATGAGGCAACACGGAGCCATTTTTATTGTGTCCTTATGTATGCACATCCTAAGTACAGTTTGAGCCTGCAATTTGGATCCAATTTTTCAGGAAACCCCTATCATAGGGTATCCGGTCATATTTTTGTCCCCATACTGAGAAAAGAAAACATTTTCCATCATTTAAAATCATTCAAATATAAACCCCACAATTCCTCCTTGGAGAGCATCTCCCTTACTCTTTGTGCTGACTCTGGGGGGGACAGATTGTTATGGGTGGAGACATGTGCTCAATGCCCTTGGGCCCTTCCACATCTGGAGCCTGCCGCTACCACTCTGCTCCAGCAGATCATGCACAGTAGTGATGACCACCACAAGCCACTCCTCATCCCATGTCCCTTACTGTGACATCTCCCCTGGGTAAGTATGGTTACACTGCCTACTTAGATGGATCAGGTAAATGTTTATGCATGTCCTGATTCCAATATGGTGCACTTCTTTTATAATGCAGAATGTCTGCCTTCTCTTTGACTTGCCTCTTTTTACTGTCAAGACGGGCACAGACTGAGTATTGTCTACTTATTCATTCTGCATCCTACTGATCATGTTGTTGCCTCCCACCTTCGGCCTTGCCAGTCTGTCATATCTAAAGTATACTCTGCAGATGCACTTCATTGTGGTGTAAAGAGAAGAATTGTGAAGGACTTGTCTTACAAGATGTCTCTCCTTCTCGAACATTTAATCTGGATGGATGTCTTAACCAGTGATAGCTGAGGTGATGGAGGTGGAGGTGGGAGGAAAGGAAAGACAAGGACCAGAGAAGAGTGGGAACCTAATAGTGAGGGATAGTTCTGTGACACAGCCCTACAGAGAGAGATAGCCCTCTATCTCACTTATCTACTGTTTGCTCAATTTCCTCTGTGTAAGACGGCACACCTGAGGTCTGGTTGCGACATCCTGAAGCTCCTCGGCAGCAGCCCCGGTGAGATAATAGCCAATCCAGCTCTCCCCACTCCCAAATCAGACAGGGCCAAAAGACCTTGTGCTTTGTTTAAAATTTCCAATGAACAAACCCATGTCCCTGTAGCGACAAGTCATTACAAAACCAGACAGACTTATATCAGACTCTCTTTTGCTCGGCTAAAAACACAAAGACAAAAAAAAAGCCTCTAAGGTCATGTCAGGCAACAGAGTATTATACGATGTAGCACGATTACTTCATGGAATTTTTTTTAAGTACTCCACTATGATTACTTTGAAGTCAATAATCCATGCAGACACTTCATCACCAGAGCGTTGCTTAAAAAGGGTGGGCTTGTGTGAGCATCACATCGCTCTGATAACGACAATAGCAAAGCAGTCTGTATACAAAGTTCCAGCATTGCCACTAATGCTTTGATGTCCTCTGCTATTATCCTCCCACTCAACACCTTTTCTTCTTTGTGTTTGTTGAAAGAATCAAATGCAATTATCAGATGCTTCTTGTGGCGGTGTCAATCAGTCTCCCATTTCCCAGACATCTAATTCCTCTCTCAACTTGAATGACATATATGTTTCTATTAAAATGCAGCAGCTGCCTTTTATAAAAGATACTCACACTCAGTCCTTTTAGCTGAGGACCTCGAAGCTTGCAAAAGGTTAAAAGAAGAAGGTAATTGCATATACAGTTTTGTATTATTTACAGCCAGAGGGGTTGTGAGTCGATTGACAAGAATTTATTCAGAATTGGGTAAGCTAGCAATTTTGCAACACTAGCATGAATCTTTTTTCTTTTTCTTTTTAAAAACCCTGTCAGGTAGCATGCTAGTGTGTGGTATAAAGTGATCTGCATAACACAGTTGTCCAAGAGTGGCTGGACATCACTGCAACAGAGATAGGCCAAACAGAAAGACCAATGCAGCATACGATAATATCCCAAGGGTAAGCTCTTTCTGGTCAAACAGGAAAAGAGCCGCAGGTGAATCGTTAGGAAATCCAAACCCTTAAAAACCATGGCACAAATCAATGAGCAGAAGTGCCTGTAAGGAACACCCAACCAAACAGCCTTCGACTTCCCGATTTCTGCACTATCAACATTTCACGTTGATGTGACGGGACCAGCGGCACTCTGGGAAAACCACTTGGGTCCTGTCCATCATGGTGGAGAAATATGAGCTGCTAAGACCCCTCAGAGATGAAAGCAAATATATAACCTACACACTGTCTGCCGCTTTCCAGTATGCAAACTGCACACACACTCACACATAGGCTCACGCTTGCACACTCTCATTATGAGATATAAGAGCGTGTAAGTTGTAAATCTATTTGATATGAGAAATCCGAACAGAACAATGGGATAATCAGGAAGGCCTTGATCTGCTGCTCCCCTTTCATGGTGTTAAAGTTCCTACACATTTTCTCTCACTACTCCTTGGTTCAACTCACACTAAAGGAATCAAAACTTAATATGTGCTGCAGCATTCTAGCGAGTGCTTTTAATGTCTCCTGTTACTTCTGTCTGAAATGCCAAATCATTGCTAACCTTCTTAACCCAACACCTCCAAAACGGCTGAGAGATTACAGCAGACTTTATCCTGTAAAGAAAACACACACGTCCTTGCAAGACAGGTCAGTCAGGATTTTTTTCTAACTTATGCTCTTAAATTCTAGATCAAACAAGCAAACTCTTGGGGTTACATAGAGTGGTAGGGAGACCCAAGAGGTGTGAGTGCAAAACAAATAAGTGTCATGTAGATCATGTGTGAGATGGATAGGGACACAAGCATCCAACACACATACTCTAGCCCAAATAATAAAAGTTTAAACACAAATCTCTTATTATTTTGTCTAAGAGGCTATAACATAAACAACAACTGTCATTCTTGCAAACTAATGACAGTAAAGTAAAAAGTAGCAAGACAAGTTTAAGCTAAAAGTAATGCCTCACTTTCAGAGCTGTTGATATTGCAGGGATTTCCATTAAGAAGAAAGCAACGAGACAATAAAATCAGGTATTATAAAGAAACTGATGGTGCCAGGTCACATGTTTACACTACTACTCTTAACGTCTGGGGCACTAAACACACACACACCCACAGGTATGCAAAAAATCACTCACATTAGCCCGACTAATGTAGAGCAAGTTAAGAACCCTTGTTGGCTTTAATGGAATGTCTGGCATTCTAATAAGATGCTGCAAGGTGTCATTTCTTTTCGTTCCACTGCTCAGACTCAGTATAGATGTTACAATCACAGAGGAGGTGTGAGTTAACTTTTCCTACCTAAGAAAGCAACTTAACATTGATGTGTGCATGCTATGGTATTTGCTGGTTCATTCGTTTGCTAGTGGACATGCTGTATGCTCTTGTGAGATGCTGCATGCATACCTGAATGTGGGTGCATTTGTCCACAGATGCATACTCATGTAAAATGTTGCATACTTATAATTGCATCTGTAAAAAAATGCAATATTTCTGTGCAGCAACTCCCTGCCAACCTCTAAAAGCTTGCTCTCATTCAGTCTGTGCCTCCCAGCTCGTTAAATGTGCCAGTTGTTTTTGCCTCACAAGTACTGTTTGCTAAGAGATGAGCAAACACAAATAATGACTCATCCATATGTAATTATAACAGATTATCATCACATTACAGTCATTGCATTTGAACCACATCCCCCGTATTTTCATTTCTAATCTATGCAAACTTCACAGAACTGTCCCTTTACTTTAACACCAAGGTGGCATGTGCCTTAGCGCAATGTTACATGCAATTAGTCGTAATTGTTGTATACATCCTGACTCTTTCCTCTCAAAAGCAGTGTGATGATTACTTTATATATATATATAAATGAACACATTCAGACACTAGGCCTGAATGTCACAACTATGTGAGTGTAGTGGCCACATTTACAGTCCTCCCACACAAATAACTCTAGATCATCCAGAGAGGAGACTATGAATTTTCTGATTTAATTATGCTAAGTTAATTCTGATTGGAGACCAATATAATGTTGGCTTTGAATAACTGAAACAGATTATAAATGTTAAATATTACTGGATAGGGATACACAGAAAACTGATGAAAGCAAGAAACGACAAGGAAATGAAGGGTAGAAATTCAAGAGCATGCAGTCTATCAACTTTTAGAATTACTAATACAAAATTTGATTGAACACCTCTTTGTGTCATAAAAGTTAGCACTGGTCTGGGTATTAACTTTAATCACCCTGCTTAAGCAACAGGCTTCTGATCCTCCACACAGTCAGAATTAACACCATTAGATTATCAGCATCTAAACTTCATTTGTATGCTCAGTTAAGAAGAAGCAATGCCGCCTTCTCACAAAACAGTGAACAAAAACACTGAGTTTGCACGTCTGTAGTCCAGGGTTCAGTTAAAAACAATATTATGGCAAACAAAAGTGTTATTAATCCATATTGTGTTTAAAAAGACGTGTATGCCTCAGAGGGCAGGCTGCAGCTTTAGTGATTGTTAAAAACTAAAATCTTTCAGACAGCCAGGCCTTGGTAGTGTAATTAGGCAGCTACCTGGCAAAATTCCCCTCTGATGCCAAAGTTTTTCAAAGCCCACCAAGCTTCAAAGCAAAGGACCCCTGAATAAAGGAATCGTTTAATTCATTATTTATTCTTTACAGACTATACACCAGGATAAACAAAATCTTTTTTAAGCACCTAATGCAACCTCTAAGCTGGGCTCCTCAGAGAATAAAGTACTGTATGGCTGGTTTTAGCCTTACATTTCTCCATTTCCACTCTCTACGTTTCCTTCGCATTGTGTTGGCTGCTTGTAGCCTCTTTAAACCAGAAATGCTATAAAACATATGTGCTGCAAAGCATAGAACATTGTCTGCAGCCTTAAATTATTACTTATTTATGAGAATAAGAGAGAAAGCGGAGGTATTGGATGAAGGTAGATGGAAAGCATTAAGAAAGTGAGGAAAAATAAATGGAACTTTAGCACTGGGGTAACAAATGGCAGCTCACCGTAACCTTTGGGTGAGGAGCAGGTGATGTTTACAAACCTGGTGACAAGACTGAAACCAAAACCCTCATTTTGTTTGATTTTAAGTGTGCACACCCCATGCAGTGTGATACATCATAGGTTGGAAGTGATGCTCTGATGCTGAAGTCACTGTTGAAAATCTCTATGTGTAAATAATGTGTTAATAACTATTATCTCACTATGATAATATGCTAGCATAATTAAATGATAGAGAAAAGTATAATTGTGGCAGTTGGATTCATGTCAGGTAGAAAAATATTTGCACAGCTGAAAGTCTAACTTGCATACTCATATAATACATTTGAGAGTTGAATTTCTCTTGCATTTATGCAGAAGAAACAGGAAAAATAAGCTGGTGACAACAAAATAATCACAAGGGAAAGTGTGCATTGGATTTCTAAAAAAGTAAAGAGAACAACTGAGATGTAATAGTAAAAAATGAACGTCTTCACATGATGCCAGTTTACTTCAAAATTTTATGCCAGATGTTTTTTTTTTTTTGTTTTTTTTTGTCTGTGATAATTCCTGTTAAATGATAATTTAACCAGAAAAACCCAATACAAAGATGCTCAAAGGGGGCATATTGTGAAGCAGACATGCTTCGGCCTATAAATCGTCTCCCCTCCTTTCCTTCTATACTGGGAAAAGGACAGTAGTAACTGGAGTAAGCAGGTAAGCTTACGCCCACAGAGGATCTGAGTTGAAGGAAACGTTGGCTTTTGATTTTTTTAAGTCATATCTGGTGGAACCTTTTGACTCAATCAACACTCTCATGCTCATTTTCTGAGTATATTTGGAGATTTAGAAGAATTAAGTTATATTTAATTAACCATAAGTAAATGCGCTGAAGAGTTAAGGCTAATATTTATTGAACGCGGATAACATTACATTTAGATGACATGAGATTGTACACATGACTGATGACATCTGTGGGGAACACATGTTATAGAGACTTATCGACGTAGATTTGTCAGTGAATGGTCTAAGGACAGCAGGGTTTGATGACTTTTGTCACTGATGAGAACCTGCAGCCACCTCTCACTGCCTGTATTCCAGTACAATGATTTAGATGAAATCTTAAGTTTGATTTCAGCACACATCCAGCATGACAGTCTTCATTTTTTAGTTTGAGCTAACACTGTTTAATTGCCTTATAGGGTCTTTGTGTCCCTATTTGCCAAGTCAAGGTACGGAGCAATATCCTGTAAATGTGTGTGGAAAAACTATTCCATATTGACTAAGGATGTGTGTAATAGTTGTTACCCTTAGATACCGAGAAACATACAATGATACTCTATGCAGTGAGGGCGATTCAATGCACAGAGGTTGAGGGTTGCCATGGAGACAGATATCTGGAGTACTTAAGTAGTTATTTATCAGAACACCGTCAAGCATGGAGCTTGGATACTTGTGACTTACAAACTCCTTATCTATAAAAAGTGTTGGTCAGTCATGACTGGATTGAGAACATATGTACATAAGAACAGTTTAAAGTTACATTTGTAGAATTTATGGTATGACGGCATTGAGACAAAGGTTCCATCTTGCCAGCTGCGAACTTTATGTTCAGCAGGCTAGTTTGGATAAGGTTTGTCAACACTTTGAAGTCAGAGCAGCAGAAGGTAATAGGAGAAAAATCTGTCATGACTCCTGAAGTTGGAGGCAGTTCAGGGGCTGTAACCCAAGTGAACAAGAATCATTATGACCTGATGGACCTTGATCTGCAGAAAATAAAGCTCTCTGCTCAGAAGTGAGGAAAAAGAGGTCAGGGGCCAAATGGTGGCTGGGGAATGGGTCAGTGATTACAGTAAGAGGCCCGGTGACTCATTGATTCCCTGCTCAAGCTAGAGAAAGAGAGTGACTGGAGCTCTCACAGACAGTGTGAGACAAAAATGGAGCTGATGCAAGGAAACAGGAAGAGACGGGAGGCCAAGGAGAGGGCAGGGACGCAGAAAGGCGGAGGCATACGCTGAAGTCTTCCCAAAAGAGAGCTGGAAGGGCCATGTCAGCGAGTGCTGTGCAGAAACAACACAGAATGTGTGAAGTGAACCTGAACTGAAGACCTCTAGAGACATGGTATGCTCTTAGGCTAGTGGTAAAAAAAAAAACAAAAAAAACAACAAAGTGTCCACTGTATTCAGTTTGTATGAGTGTTTGCATGTTGTACACTGCATGGCCAAAGGAAAAAAGTTTTTACCAAAACAAAAGGTCACACCAATATTTGGTTGGACCGGCTTTACCTGTGATTCCAGCACTCTGTGTCAATAAGCTTCTACTTATTTCCATCCAGTGTTGTATTCATTTTTCACCAAGATCTTGTATTGATGAGGAGATTCTGGCCACTGTACAAAGCCTTCTCCAGCATATCTCAAAGATTTTCAATGGTGGCCAATCTACAGGTGAAAATGAAGTTTCCTGTTCCCTGAACCACTCTTTTACAATCTGAGCCCCATGAATCCTGCATTGTCATCTTGGAAGATATCTGTGCCATCAGGGAAGATGGAATAACCTGCTCATTCAGGTAGTCAGCTGACCTCATTCTCTGGACACATAATGTTGCTTAACCTAGACCTGAACCTAGACCTGACCAACTGCTGCAACCCCAGACCATAGACTGCACCCACAGGCTTGTGCAAAAGGCACTATACATGATGGCTGCACCACTTCACCAGCCTCTCTTCTCACTCTGATGCTCCCATCACTGGAACAGGTAAATGCAGACTCATCAGACCACAAGACCTTCTTCCATTCCTCCAGACTTTTCTCCGGTTAGCCTCACTGATTAGTGGTTTTCTTATGGCTGCACAGCTGTTGAGTCCTAATCCCTTGAGTTCCCTTCACATTGTTCATGTGAAAATGTTCTTACTCTCACTATTGTACACAGCCCTGAGTTCTACTGGTGATTTTCTTTAATTTGATTTCACCAAATATTTAAATGATCACCAATCACTATCATTCAGGATTTTTTTTTCCGACCATGTTTCTTCCTGGAAGTTTTAGTAGTTTCTCCATCTCCTTTGATGTTTTCTCTGTTTGATGCCAATAATCTGACCCTTTCTAAACAGACTAACATCTTTTTCACAACCACGGGATGTGTTTGTCCACATGCTTGTTTAAGAAATCAGAAGTTACTCATTGCAACAGTTGGGGTTAAATAATGTGTTGCCAGGTGAAAGATAATTGCCCATGCAGTAATTATCCAATAGGAGGTTCTGCATTGCTTAGTTAAATCCAGGTGGAGACTTTTTTTGGCCACTCAGTGTATTTAAAGTTATAAGCTCTGTCATGACATGCTGTTGACATCATCATAACCTAATTTACTAAAGGACAAGCCCACGATTATTTAGATTGCAAGCATTTCTTCATTAGAGTCACTTAAATGTGACCCAGCAATCAAAGTGAGAAGGGCTTATTGAAAAGCTAATTGTCTTTTATTCAGCTTGTAGCTTTGGCTTTTTCTAATATGGTCATGAAGCTTAGGACTAAATGGCTTGAAGAAAATACATTGCAATGTTTTGAAACTTCAGAAAGAAGCTGTCAGGCTGTAATGGAAAATGCCACGTTATGCTATGATAGTTTTGTACGGGCTCAGAAATTGAAACTATTTATGAAGTCTAAGTCACTCTATCATGCTCTGCCTCAGCAAGAAAAGAAGACTGTAACAGATCAAAAGCATGATTGCAAAAATAATCTTGCTGTCGTATAAAGGCATTGAATTTTTGTGAGAAATATGCTATAAAACATGAAAATGTATCATTTTACTTCTGATTTCTTAGCTTAGATTGATATTTCTGTAAACACTGAGGGTTATATGCTGTTTATTCACACTGAAACAAAGAATTATTCAAGTCAGACACATTCACACACACACACACACACATAGTGCACACACTCATCAAATTGTCCACCCACTTCCCCAGCCAGTCCTACCTCTTGTCTGTACTATTATTTTCCTTTCTGAGCCCTCTTCATCCCACTCCCTATGCAGTCCTTACCCTTACGGAGTTAATCAGAGGTGGAGGGAACCGCAGTATTCCTGCAGAGCAGACACTGTGATCTGTCTAAATATACACATACAGCAACTGGACTTGTATGGGTAACAATCAGGCTGCATGATTTTCTCATGCAGTGATTGGAGGAGAACTCTGGGCCAGACAATGATTTGCACTGATGGTGCCTTGAATGGTGATCTCTTCCTGATGCAACTAAATAGGTCCATTTACAATAAGATTTACAGTAAGACTGTAGAGCTCCTGGGCTCCACACCACCTTTTTTCAACATAGTACGCTGTGGAATAATTTTTCAGCCAGCTACCCCTGAAACCAGGGCTCTTTAATTTGGTCCTATAAAGGTCACTGTCCTACAGGATTTCAGTGAGTCCCTGCTCCAACACTCTTGACTAAAATTAAATGGATCCAACAGCCTATAAAGTTCTGCATAGTGACTCATTTGAGTCAGGTGTGTTGAAGCAGGGATAGATTGAAAACCTGCAGGACTTTGGCCTTCGTAGGACCAAATTAAGTGGCCCTGCCCTAAACCAATGCAAAGATTTTTTTTTTTTTTTTTTTTGTTGGAAACAGAGACATAGCAACATCAGTCCCAACTTATTATATTTTTTTAAAGAACATATTTCAAATATGTTAAATATCGAATTATGATTAAATTAATCCAATTAATTCATTCTCATCAATAAAAGCTCAGATGATTTTTGTGAAAAAGTGTGTTAAAATTAAAAATATCCCTTCTTGTTGTTTCCTCTGATCATAAATCCAGACACTGTCAACATATCTGACAGAAGCAACAAGTTGTGGATTTCCACTCACATGTGTGGATTCATCCAGGTGGAGTGAAAATTTGAGTCTCCAAGTTTTCCTACTACATGTTCAACACTGTCTGTTCCTATTTTCTGTCTTGGACCAAAATACGTAATCAAAGACACAGATTTTAGTTTTTCTGATGCGTTTTTTTCAGCATTGTCATTGGTGGAACAGCAACAGCAGACAGGAGGAGGAGGAAGTCTTTTGTGATGGTAAATGTTCTTTTTGCCTTGGTCACGGGCATGATGTGGTGAAAGCTTTTAGCATCATGCCTTGTGATGACCTGATTTCAGCCAATTTCCTCCTAAAACAATGTTGGGGACTTACCAACATGTCAGGCATGCATGGTAGTAGGATGGCACTGGAGAAGTGTGAGCTTCTTGATGCTGCTAACTAGGCTCTCCTCGTATGAAAAACAATGCATTAGTAGGTTGAACTTCCTGAATACTGACTCTCCTGCAACCTTTTTTGGCTCTTAACTCTGTTTTCAGCAGCATCGCTGCTATGCTTTGACCATGTTTTGAGTTTTATCACTGACATGTGTAAAAAATAAACCTGGTATGTACGTGTCCTAGGTTAGGTTTGATGAATTAAACTGAATACAAATTTCCGTTTACTCAGAGAGACTTTACCGGAGCAGAAGATGGTTTCTGAAGTTCAGAGGTCCAGATAGTGCAGTAGGCAGGCAGTCAGGTTTCAGTAGAGTCACCATCCCAGGCAGGAAATCTTTAGAAGAGCAGGACAATCAGTTTAGCTGAAACAAGATACAAAGCAGCAAGACTGAGCTAAATGTATTAGCAGCCTGGAGTATAAAAGAAGGCTAGGTGTAATGAGCATGATTCCTTTCAGCTGTGTCAACTAACCACTGGACGCACCTCCTGTGGACACCACAGGAAGACAGCACCACAGATAGATAAGCTTTATTAATCCCCCAAGGGGGGAATTTGCTTGCCATCAAACATTACACACATTAAGACAGCACAAATATAGAAACTGTGAAATGCAGTGTAACAAAAAAGCCAAAGAAAGAAAAGATCCTAAAAACATATGGGGGTGTTTCCCTCTTTAATCAAGAGCGTAATGGTTTAATTTAAGAGCAAGATTTCTTTATCATCTTGCTCTCAAAACTCTGCTCCTCTTCTCAGGTTTAGTGTTGCAGGTTCAAATCTCTTCACTCAAGCTTGGTCTCTTTCCCTCACACTCACACATTCTCTGCTCTCACAGCTTCAGCTCTTGGATTTTTTCCTCTCTCTTGGGTTGCTGAATGAGCTGTCTGTCAAACGTACTCCAGCCAACAGAGACTAGATAAACAGAGAAAATAGGCCCCACCTTCTTCAGGGTGCGCTTGTTGTACTTGACACAGACTAGTTAACTGTTTATTTATCCATTTATCTATTTGTGTATTTATTTCATTGCTACCAAAGTCTGTTTATTATAATCATTTTATGCTTTCTCTCTTTACTTTGAAAAGTGGACACGTATTTGTCAGTCTTATAACTAAGATAACGGCCTATTGGCTGGAGGA
This sequence comes from Melanotaenia boesemani, assembly GCF_017639745.1. NCBI lineage: Eukaryota > Metazoa > Chordata > Actinopteri > Atheriniformes > Melanotaeniidae > Melanotaenia > Melanotaenia boesemani. The sequence continues at coordinate 37,155,685 of NC_055684.1, forward strand.
TGTTTGACAGAGAGCTCATTTAGCAACCAAGAGACAGGAAAATTATCCAAGAGCAGAAGTTGTGAGAGCAGAAAATGTGACTGTTAGGGAAAGAGACCAAGCTTGAGCGCTTGGATTTGAACCTGCAACACTAAACCTCAGAAAAGGAGCAGAGTTTTGAAAAGAAGAACAAAATATTTGAGAGCAAGAAAGGACTTTTAGAGAGTGGGAACAGAAATTTGAAAGGAAGAACGAAATATTTCAGGGCAAGAAGTGACTATAAGAGTGTGAGAGCAAAGTTTTGAGAGAGAGAGAGAGAGAGAGAGAGAGAGAGAGAGAGAGAGAGAGAGAGCAAGATGATACTTGAGTGTGAAAACAAGAAATCTTGCCCTTAAATCATTACACTCTTGATTAAATATGCTGAAATGTCCCCACAACAACATGGTTCAATACCCATATTACAAGTGTTCATTAAGGAAATCTGACAGCTGCAGGAACACACAAGATAAGGGAAGAAGGGATACAAGGAGGGTAAAAAAGTGCCAGATCTTGGGGATCCATGACAGTTTTACATCCACTATGAAATAAAAAATGATGCTTTATGCGTTTCACACACCTATTTTTTTCATTTTGCGTCTGAATACATCTCTTTGGTTTGATTCAGTGTCGCTTAAGGACAAGCAAGCAACTCTAAAAAATGTAGATGACCGCTCCGAGAAGTGATGATGTTTAAAAACAGCCACTGCCAGTGCTTCATCTCACTTCCTCAGAAAGCTACACAAGTTTGAGCCAGAGAACCCCCACCACCACCACCACCTATCGAATGCTCACAGGGGATCTAAATATAGAAACCATTTTCCATATTTCTTTTCATCAACACCAGGGCCGTTGCCCAGCATATCATTTTCTCATCATGCGAATTGGCACAAACTTCCACCATTTGCGTTGTTCATCTGTTTGGCAGAGCGGGCCGGCTCACTTGATGGGACAACTGCACAACACAAAGTGGAAATCTCTGCTTGTTTATTTGACTTTAAACTCATGCATTGTAGAAGAAGCAGAAGTAAACAAAAGCGGAAGATGAGACTGAAGGAAGCTTGGAAGTGTCTTTTAATTTGACGATGAATATTTATAGAATCAGTGGTGCAATGGCACATGAAGAGTGAAAGTGAATTCAACTTGTGGCTGAATTAAAATGGTAATAACACATCCTGCTGGATGAAAACTACCTTTGTAATTAGAATATAAGGAAAACCACAAATGATCCAACTTGAACAGTAATTATAAAGTCTGCTGCCCCTCCTTCTCAATGGGTAGGGGATACTTATTTAATACAGAAATGTGCTAATGATTTAGGCTTCAGTTTGTGCAAATAAATTCAGATATTTATAGTGTATCACAAGTTTATTTCAAGAGGAAAAAAATGCATTCTTCAGCCAAACAGCCTCTGGTTGTTTTTGCAGGCTGGGAACTGTGGAGGAAATATAAATATGTAAAGAAATAAACATAAATAAAGAATTGGCTGTTGTGAAAACAGTGTGTTGAAGAAGAGAAGGAGCTTATGTGACAAGATGAAAGAGGACAGAAGATGTGGATAGAGAGGTAGATGACTCCGTAAATTCCTAATGGATCAGATCTGATGCTGCTAAGTGCAGTCAGTTTCATTTCTCATAAAATTTTTAAAGAGGAAATATTTTAGCCAAAACATCCACATGATCAGGTCTATTTGAATTGAAGCACCTCAAGATAATAATAATGTATATGTAATGTGAGTTTAATGTTACATGTGTGAGATATAATGCAGTAAAGAATATTATATATGTTTCAAAGTAAAAAAAAACCTTTGTTGAAAATAGTAAAGAAAGTTTAAATGTATAATAGATTACAGTCTGACAAAAGAATTTATAATGCATGCAGCATCAGAATAAGTTTGCATGTAAGTGGCATTTAATAGAGGAAAAGCCACAACATGTGGGGGGGTTTGGCGTATCATTTGGTAATTATCTATAATGATATATCCTAATTATTCAGATGTTTGAGTTTATCAGTTTAATGGAGTGGAGTGAAAAGTACAACATGTCAAAGATATCTCTTAGTGTAAAACTGATATACTGACGCAAGGCTGCTTCAGACAAAGTATTCCTTTTATTTTTGAATTATAGTGTTGATCTGCACAAATGACAACTAGCTGCTTTGTCTTTTGTCATCATTTTTGCTTGTGTTTTGGGGGAGGGGGGATATGCATCATTACTGATGTCTGTGAACAACCCCATGCTGTTAGCTGTGGCTCTCTTGGTATAAGTGATATTTGTCTGTTGAGCTGCCACAAGTTAAGAAAAAATGAGTAATTATTAATAATGAAGTATCATCGTTATTCAAAGTATAATTGGAAAAATTATAAATGTATTTGTATTTGTCAGTGAAGAACATAGAACTAGAATTAAACTCTGCTTCTGATTCATTTTCATCATGAACAGGAATCGTAAACTTTTTGAAGCACAAAATTTGGCAAGTTTTGTTGGATTCAGCCCACATACGCATCTCTGCTGCTCATTCCATTAATGCATATTCCTTACAAATGTGGCACAATTTAAAGGGAAAATAAATATGTTTTCCAAAGGTATACATTTTACTGCCAAGAAGCATTGTTACAGAAAAGTAATAATAGACCAAACACAAATATCCTCACTTTCTGGGCTAAGTTTGGAGAGTGTGGCATAGTTCCTTGAAATAAATCACATATTTAGGATGAGTGTGATGGATTACAGCATTGGCAAAAGTGGTGTGGGCTTTTTCTACATGAGCTAAAGGTGACAAAAGTATTATAAATCCAGGAAACTTTTTTTCTGCAGACTCACATTTTGGCCTGTTTTGCTAGTCTCTACCGCAGAACTCAGACAGTGTTGGATCACAACCCTCAGTGAGATATTTATTTCTTCCTTTAATGCACAACTTTTGACATGGGTAAGTTGATTTTTGGTGCTGGAATATGCAACAAAATAAAAAACATTTGTGCTCAAATAGGAGTGAAAAAAAATGTCTCCAGGCGTATTTTGTGAGGTGAATCACAAAATGCTGCCCAGAGGAAACAATGCAGTAGTGAGCAAAAATTACACTTGAATTCACATAAGTTGAATTTTTCTTTTTATGCTGGGTCCTGGTTTTGCTGGTCTTGACATTTAAGTCACAGAAATATGTGCTTTTGAACATGTTTTCATGCTGTCATGGTTTTCTGGTCTCCAAGAACAGACTTGCCGGTTTTCCTTTTTTTGCATGTAACCAAAGCAGAGATCATCTCTTCCATCTCCCTGTCTTCACATTTATTACTCCTGATCACATATCTGATTTCCAAAAGCATTCACAGCACCACAGCTTGAAAAAGACAACAACAGAAAAACATACCCTTATTGTAGGGATGGAGGTGAGAGGGAGGAGTGGGAGTACATGCACACACTTGAAGTGTCAACTCAAATTGTTTCTGTATTTCATCTTGCTGCCTCCGTATCTATTCAACTGTTTATCTGTACCTCAGCTGGGATGTGTATGTGCAGGCTCCTGGAGTGCGTCTCTGTGTATGTTTGTATGCTGCAGCTGCCAAAAGAAGGAGACAGACAGCTTGCTGTGTCAAGGGCTGTAGGGGGAATTTTCAAACTCCAGTCAGCAGGGGATTGTGTGTGAAATACAGATGTTAGAAATGGCTCTATGTTTGCCTATTGTTATCACTGCTCTTCGGCATAGAGAAGAACAGTCTTGGGTTTTGACTTGACAAGGGAGCAACAGAATGATAAATTGTCCCACCAGCTTTTCTCCGACTTACCACCCACCCCCTACAAGCTTCCCTCCTACACGGCTGCCACACCCTGCTTTAGATAGCATGAAAAAAAACAACAAATTATAATGTAATACACAGGCAAGTACACAATGAGTAGAGGAGATGTCTACTCATTGTCTCACCAGCTGCTCCACCAGAAGACAGCATGAATTAATAAGGAAAAGAAAGGGTTAACATTGCTTTTTAATACAAGATATCAAGGGACTAAATTAAAGAAGCCCCTGAGAGTGACACTTAAAAACAGCCAAGTAGTTATTGTATAAAGATAGAAATATTTATCTATCCATGAAATTATGATTTTAGAGCTGTGTCGAGCTGAACTCTGTGTAAATTACACACCTTATTCTGAGATTCATACTCTTCATAATAATGTGAAGTCAACCCTCAGATCTCTCCGGTTGAATGCTGATGTCGGGCAGTTCGGCAACAGCAGTAATTAAGTCCAGTGCCTGAGTTTCTCAACAAGATATCTCATAATACTTTATTCCTCAGTGTAATGAGATCCATTTGAAGAAAAGCCAGACACAAGAAGCACATTAAACACATCTTTAGCAGACACCATTTACTATTTTTGTTATGGGTTGGCTGACGTTGCGTGAATGAAGAAATAAAAGTGTTTGGATGTAAAAATAACTTAGAACAATAAGCATCTTGGCTAATTACAGACTTGGCATATAATGAGAACAAAGTTAGGAGCTGATCTGAAGGTGGAGATGTCTATGGACTAATTAATCTGTGGAGATCAGAAGCTTGCATTTGGCAAGTATAACTAATGAATCCATGCATTTAAAAATAAATAAATAAATAAATAAAACAGTGTAGACCACATCTTCATGTAGAAAAATGCTTTCAAGCACATGCCTGTCAACCAACAACACCCCACCTTCAAAAAGAAAAGTAAAAGATCGTAATCCCTCCACCGTGAGCTGCAGGAGCACTTTGGCTGATGTGTAACATTAATTTCTCATGATGTCAGTCAGTTTTCATCAGCGTTAAACTTTAGCATGCCCACGAGACGACTATCTCAGGGACAGACGTGGGAAGACTCCAGAGGGCTCTATGTGAAGCACTGTGTCCCCCTCACCATCATGTGTGGTATAGCCTCACTCCACTGCCCCCCCCCCAAAAAAAGGGTGAAAGTTATACATTTTAATAACTTATGACTGCAAGTCATCCCCTGACTACATGGACATGTCTTGCTAAATGCTTTCACTGGCTTCCCAATTACAGTACAGAAGCAAACTGGAGATGGGAACAAGAGAATGTAATGGAAGCCTACACAGCTAATGGGGTGTGTGTGGGTGATGGTATGGTGCAGGTGTGCTGAAATATATTTACTCTGACTTTTTTCATTTTTATCTGAATAATACAAACTGACAAGGTTTTCCGTGCTTCTGCACATTGCATTGTGCCATATAAGAGTTGTGATGCTCTGAAAAGAGTCTTGAGGGTTATTAACAGGGAATGAAAAGGTCAGATCATCAGTTGGCACTTTGCAGAGTAAGATTTCCCATCCAGACACCCACACAATGATAAGAAGCAGGAAGCACCTGAAGTATCTTCGAATCAAGGCCAAACCCACAGTAACTGCACGTCTTGTGATTAAAAGTAACTATCAGCACACATATGCAGCACAGGAGATAAACAGGAAAACATGATGGAGAATAGGTGTATTCTCTGTGAGGGCACTGATACTGATGATTGGAAGATGGGAGAGCTAAACCATGGCCACTCCCCACCAATTACAAGCCTTTTATAATAATCTCTTTCCATATATCATTTTCAGAATAAAACTTGTGTTCATTCATTGTTTAGAATCTGCATCTGGGAGGTGAGTTTAGATAACAGCTTGCTGAGCTGAACAGATGTGGATCCTCATACAAGAGATTGTATTTAAAAAGCCAATAAACAGTTAACCTGAAGAATATTCAGAATCTTATCCTTGCTGCACAAGAATCACCCTCACATATGTGCCCAGGCTGAAGTCGGCGCTACATCTATGTTTTTTTTTTTCTCCAGTAGGTGCAGTATTTACAGTGATATAAATCCTTAGATGAGTCATTGATTTTTTGTGATGATTGTAAAGATTTACATGTTTTTCATAACTTGGGCCAACGTTTACGGGAATTCTATGAGCACAAAGCAACATTTACGTGCACTTTTTATTTTGCACAACACAGTGAAATAAATAAATATTCAGCAGACTTTCAGCATGTGTGATGAAGCGTGTGGAGCTGACTGGCATTGTGCAGTTAGAGCGTTCTGTTAGCTCTCTTCTGATTCAGTCATAATGGGTTTTATTCATGTGCACATTTAAGAGTTAGGGAAACACTGACACAGAATTTGACCCCTGTCCTGCCAATAGTTCCCGCAGGAACGAAGAGGAATGTGGTAGCTGGAAATTAAGATGCTGTCTGCAGACCTCAGCAGCTTCCTCTCCTCATGGTGTTCAACCTTTGAGAACAGAGCAGCATTTCCATGTTTCATGCATCACCTTTGCATGATAGCATAACCAGCTAGTTTTACATTATCTGTTGTGAGCCAAGTGGTCATATTGAGGTTTATAGCCACAATTGAGCAAGCTACTTTCTGTCCTTTTTTTTTTCCCATTTTCATCTGTGTTGTTTTCATTTTTTTGCATCCTTGTGGCAAAGGCAAGGCAAATTTATTTGTATAGCACATTTTATGTACAAGACAATTCAAAGTGCTTAACATAAAACATTTCAGCAGGGTGCAGAAAGCAATACAAGTGCATAAAAAAAAACAAAAAATAAACGAAATGAAATGAAATTAATGAAATAAAAACAGAATGAAGATGCTAAAATAAAATAGAAAAAAATGCAAGAAATAAAATTCCAGTGTAGGAACAGACACTATTAAAACATGATTCCAGCTTAAAAGAACCAGATGCAGATTTGGACTCTAAATAAAAACTACTGAAATGCAGCAGAGAACAGGTGAGTTTTTAACCTGGATCTAAATAAACTGAGTGTTTCGGCTGATCTGAGGCTTTCTGGGAGTTCCAGAAAGTTCCAGACAAGTGGAGCATAGAAGCTGAATGCAGCTTCTCCATGTCTGGTTCTGACTCTGGGAACTGATAAGAAACTGGAACCAGATGACCTGAGGGTTCTGGCAGGTTCATATTGGGTTAAGAGGTCACTGATGTATTTTGTTCCTAAACCATTCAGAGCTTTATAGACAAGCAGCAGAACTTTAAAGTCTATTCTCTGACGAACAGACAGCCAGTGTAAAGACCTCAGAGCTGGACTGATGTGGTCCACTCTCTTGGTCTTAGTGAGGACTCGAGCAGCAGAGTTCTGAATAAGCTGCAGGTGTCTAATTGATGTTTTAGGTAGAACCTGTAAAAACACTGTTACAATAATCAAACCGACTAAAGATGAAAGCTGGACTAGTTTGTCCAGGTCCTACTGAGACATCCGGTCTTTTACCCTTGATATGTTCTTGAGGTGATAGTAGGCTGTGGAGACCTTTAATCGTTTCTCTTTGGCTCCAAATACAATCACCTCAGTTTTGTTTTTGTTTAATTGAAGAAAGTTCAGACACATCCAGTCATTAATCTCCTCAATGCATTTACCAAGAGCCTGTACGGGGCCTCGGTCTCCTGGTGACATTGTAATATATATCTGTGTGTCATCTGCATAGCTATGGTAACTAATTTTGTTTTTCTTTATAACCTGTGAGGAGGAGCCTTTTAATCTGCCCAACACATGCTGGTGCTACACAAAAAAGGCTTTCACGCTTCTAATTTATCATTGGCTCTAATAATCCAATTGGGCATGGCCAGGAAGGAGCAGAAACACGTCTCCGTGTTATCTTATACAGCTTTGAGCTCTGAACTCTAACTTTTAATAAGACAAGAGAAGCAAAAAGATCTGAAACTGTTATTTAATCATTAATCTAGATTTTTTTTTTTAATGATATATTTAGATTTAGTAAAGATACAAAAAGCCAGCAATGAACATGAACCAAACACTGTGAGGGAAACAAAAAGAAATTGTTTAGGATGCAGCCAAAAGAAAAAAAAAAGACAATATCATCTCACACACTTAAAGGGGATGACTCAGCAATAGTTAACCTATAAATATTCAGTCAACGTTTGCGCCCCATAGGAATCTATGAGGACTATCAATATGATGGATTAGTCTTTTCCTTCTGGAGAAAAAAAATAATTACTCAGGGCCATAATTACACTAGCCCCATCCTGGATTGCACTCAACTGGTTGATAAGATATCATTGTCAAAAAGATTTACATAGAAGTTGATGTAAAACTTCACTGGTTATCTCTGTTTTCTGCCTTTATCACCTCATAAAAACTGTATGGCGCATTAGCTTCACCCACCGTTCTTAGTTTAAGCCAGACAGAAACAGAGTTCTTGTGTGAGATACATTAACAATTCATACTCACAAATGCACGTATGCACCTTTTCTGACACATAAACTGGTATTTATGATGGAAGAATGTGGCATAAAATGTCTGCATGAGCTAAAGACCAAATGTAGACATATTTTTGGAGCAATTTAACTCTGATATAATAAAGTAAAAATAAAAAAAAATATTAAATTTCTTTCTCATGTTATTTTTATTAGTGTTTCTAATCTACATTTATTTGATTGATTCTGCATTGTAGTTGACTCCACACATCATTCTGCTATTCTGACACAAAGTTGGAGAATGAATCTCCATGTAATACTCTAGCTGTACATCTGTGTCCCCCTCCTGATTACCTCCAACCAGGTGTGTGTTGCGCAGGCTATACATTCATCCATCACAGGTGAGGAAGGAATTGCAAGCCCTTCACCTGTAGCCCTAATGATGTTAATGTGTGAGCTTCTGTGTATTTTTTGCACTCGTTGCAGAAATCCAATAATTTCTATTTTATCTCTGTATTTACAAAGTTAATCATTAAACACTTATATATATATATATATATATATATATATATATATATGCATAGTTTTCAAAAATGCGTAATCTTAAATAAATCAAGTTCATAAGATTATTCATGCATTTTCTGCCTTTGTGCTGACTCACAAATCTCATTAAGAAAATATACTCGTTTTATTTTATTTATTTATTCATCTTTTTCTTTTCTTTTTTTTTTTTTTTTTTGTTGCATCTGGCCCCTGGTCTTAAAGAAATGTGGTGTGCAAATTACATAAAACAAAACTCTACACATCATACGCAGCCTTTAACTCAAAGGTCGATGCTTCCCGTTATTGCCCAGGGGCCAAATGTTACAAGCACAAATCATCCATCCAGTAATTAGAGCTGATTCTTGTGCAGCAGCGTTTAATTTGGTCAAAGTTGTCAACAGGCAATTAAAGCTGTTAGAGAAATGTGTGAAAATGTGAGCAATTTCAGAGTGCCCTGCCACATCATTACATCCACTGAGAGTCCATTCCTCAGGTGAGCGGTTGGATTGCTGTGCATGTTAATGGTAGCCTCACTAGTATTTTAATACAGTCCACTAACACATAGTCTTGTTTACGCTGATGTGTTTACAACAGCGACAACAAACTTCACAATTTAACAAGGTCTATTGGTGGAGAAAGCTATTTGATTATGACTTTTCTACTGGGGTTACAGCACTTAGGACCTATCCGTGTTCACATATGCATGCAAGTTCACTGTATGGTGCAGATAACCCTGTAGCCATAGTGAAGACACTTGCAGTGCTCAAGTAATTAATTAATCAGTGAGTGACAGTTAAGCTGTGGGGCAGAAGCTCCCCGTAGCTAATGAACAGTTCAGAGTTGATTTATGTAGAAGTCCAGAGATTGTGTGCTTCTCTCTGTGTTTTTCTGTCAACATTGTTTAATTTTGGCTGACATGCATTCATGTATGTTCATATATAATGCAGCTGTTACAGCTGCTGCCTGTAGCAATGCTTTTATTTATATTCTTAAGGTCTTTGGAGTCTTCCTGAAGTTGTTTCATCGTGAATAGATCCATCAGCTCGGTAGAGGAGAAACAACGAGGAGCAGAGGTCAATTGAGAGCGTAGTGCACATCAGAGGAAACAATGGCTGCTGAATTATTGAGTCCTTCCTGTCCCATCAGCTATTTGTCCCTGGCCTAATGGGTTTCTTCTCTAAAAAGCAGCGTGCAAGAGATGGGGGAGGAATTTACTTGCCTCTGTTTTCTGAGGTGAAAGAAAAAACATAAAAACTGGGCTTTCTGCCTCAGGACAGGAATCTTGTGTTGTTTAAAAAATTCTGCGTTAGCTTTTACTTTCACTCTAGGTTATCACATTGCTTTAATGGATTCATTTTGACTGCTTTATTTATTCAGAAGAGCAACAAACTGGTCACATATGGATAGTAGAGCGTGTCTTCAAATGCACACTCACATATTTACAAAATACAATGAGAAAGTTGAATCGACGACCAGCTGTCTGACTGTTAGTCTGTCTGCCAGCTCCCTTCGATTAATCCACTCTTCCCCCGGGCTGCTTGGATTCGGCTCCCATCTCACTTCATTGGTCAATATGAATTCAGCACACGCAAACCTGCACACATACACACACACGCACACACTTCAGAAATGTGTCTGGTCACACGGGCAGAAAGTTGGTGGAAACACAATCCAAAGTGCACACACATACACACTTTAAGTTTTAACACTTTTCCTGAGCTTGTGTGCTCCTGTGGGCTTTATTGGGTGGGCCGGCATCCAACCATGAGTTCTGGAATCTGGTCTGTCAGCTGGCAGTCAGGACTCTGCAGGTGTTTCCTCAGCACAAAAGTGAAGTCAAGGGCCAGTAAACAACAGCAGCAGGAAAACCTAGAGTCGAATCAATAGTGAGACCGTGTTTTCTTCCTGCGCTGGCTTCAGAATCTTCTTAGCCCATGGCAATGTTTTCACATGCACCCTGCCTCAGCAACATGAAAGTGGCACGCCGAGGGCTGCAAACGTCTTCTGCTGAAATCATTACATCAGTCAGCATGATTGCCCAAAACTTACAGCGGTTGTCTCCCAGGGTCTATCTGGGCGTTACAGCTGTCAGGTCATTTAAATCCACACACAGAAAACAGCCATTTTTCCTGCTTTCCTCTTTTCTAAGTTTTAACTGCTCATTTAATTAGCTGAACCAGTAATGTTTCATCTGGTTGCATGCAATGTTGGGAGATAGTAAATGCTGATGTTAAAAATGAGTGATAAGCACTCATCATAATACAGTATATTACAAATGAAACTGGGTGAAATGGCTCACAGTGAGCTTGATGGATATGTAGTTACTGAACTGATGCAAGTGAAACAGATATTTTAGCTTCACTTTTTGTGTTCTTGTGGAACAAAAGATATGACTGGATCCATCATCCAAAAAGCACTGAGCTGAATTTTTTGTGCAGTAAATCAGCAGCTTATTATACAACACTTGCAATCATGCAGCGTTTACAGGGCCAACTAAAGTTTTACAGCACAGTGTAGGAAGGAGAATGAAATAAGAGTCAGGTAGCAGTTATTCCTTTTAGTTTGTGAAGGTAATGCTTTCTTTATTTTTTTAGAGATTTTCTTTTCTTTTTTTGCACATCCCTCACAGCCATTATGGCTTCAGAACAACATTAATATTGTTCTTAGCTTAATAATCAAGATGTAACCTTATACTGCAGTTAGTCTCCACCCTGGTTTTGGTTGTTTATAAGCTGCAAAAAACAATTGTTAAGCCAGAGAGAACGACCAACCTCACTGTGAGCATTTGTACCAGTAAAATGGTGTTTCTACTTCAGTCTGGATTTAGACCCTTCAGCACGACAACACTGGTGGGTTAGTGGGATTTCTGACACTGTTTCAAACAATGGCATCTGAAATCAAAACTTCCTGGATGTGTTTCTGGAGCCTACACATGCTGGTTATTGTGTTATTGCAAGCCTGATGCAATTACTGGCTGTTATAGTTTACATTTTGTGTCACAGAGACAGTTTAATTGAGCAAAGCCTTCTGAACATTTAGATGAAGCAGACCAATTATGGTTATGTTCATCAACGCAATGTGTAGTTGCATTCCTGAGTGGGTGCTACGCCGTATGCTATGATGTAACCTCTGTCGATCTTTCGTTCAAGCAAAAATGAAGATTAAGCCTGTCGTAGCACTCTGGACCACATTTCTACAGCCTTCTCACTCCCTCTTAGCATCATAAATTAGCTTTAATATTTTATTGGTTTTACTATAGTTGTCATTCTATTTATCCTCTCTGCTATTTTGTCTGAATACACTCTCTTAACTGCACCGCATGCATATACACACACACAACCTGACTCCAAAGAAGCAAACTGTTCACAGCAATCAGTAGATGAAGAGATCTTATACAAATACATATGTCTACCTTATCGATACCAGTAGGAAACCGGCACAGGCTGGCAGTATCACACTTTAAATTCCTCTGACTGGTATAGCTCTTTAGGACTGGCAGCCTGAGTAATCATTCTTCACCTAGAGCACAGTCATATTGAAACAGTCAGACAAGAACAGTCACTCTGAATGTAAGTACAGAAAAACCATGAATAAAACATTGGCATATGTTGTTGGATCATAAACATTTTCATTATACATACCCGTAGCAGCAGTGTGTCCTGCCCGTCTCATGGTAGCTTTGACTGATTCTTTGTGACAGAATGGAAAAGGGCTCAACTCATTTTCTAGGTAGACAGCAGGAAGCTGCTGGAAACATGTGCTGGAGTTGATCTGATATTTAGCAGTAAGCAAATGTCTTATAAATATCATGTTAATCGGGAGTATAAAAACAAGCTACCGTGTTTCATTTCCACCATGGTGCTCATGGTTTTATAACTGAATTTATGAACTTAATGAATTTCCACAACCCTAGTTCTATTAACCAGGACAATTTTAGTCCTTTTTAGTAGATCATGTATGGAGGATCTATCAGTTACACTAAAATTGTATTTGTTGTTAAGTGCATCTAACCAAGAAAATTAACTGCACAATTAATCAACACACATGATTTAGAAAAATGCTTTTTTTTCTTTTTTCAGTTCTTTTCATGAAGCTGTCTAAAAAAAAACAAAAAAAAAACACTTTTTCCAGTTTTTTAGGGAATCAGCTCTGGTCTCATGTGTCTATCCCAAGCTAAATTCAGGTTAAATGTCAGACAGACATAAATGATCACAACAAGAACAGAAATTCCCCAATGGAAGGAGAAAGCTGTTAATTACAAGCTTATTACGTGTAGTCTGATACCTGCAGCTCATTGCCTCAGTGAACGTAAATATCAAACTAAAATAAAAATCCACCAACTCTCAGTTTACCTGGTGAGAGGCATTAATCACCATTAGTTGTCATGTTAAAAATATTTTTGAGGAGCATCAGTTCACTCAGAGAACCTTATTGTAAATCCTGTAATTAAATTGTGGGAAATATTTTTAACATTTCTTCTGACTGAGAATTCTTTCATTATTATATTCATGTTAATTACAATAATCATCAGATTAAGGAATTATAAGTAGTCAATGTTATTATTATTATTATTATTATAAGTAGTAGTAGCAGTAGTAGTATTTGGATCTAGATGATACCTGAACTGGGTTTGGACATAATATTTTACCAAATCTTAATGGTTATAAACACTATTATACAACTATTTTTTAAATTAATTAATTCATTTATTTTTTGTACTTTAAGTCTGTAACTGTGTAATTCAGATGAATCAGTTAAGACGAAAGCCACACATAAGAGCTACACCTAAAATCACTGAGTCTTAGTCGCTGCTCTATATATATTTTTCATGTTTTACATACAGTATTTATGGGTGTGAAAATGTTTGACAGTTATGAGCCAGAGACTTCTAAGATGCCCCCTCACAGAGTGGCAAGGAAAGAAAAACACCATGGGAACATCCCCTGTGTGGGATCTGTTTTACACATCATTTAACTGTGAAGCTGTGTTTCTCTTTTAACACATCTCAGCATCCATTAGTGAAAATTGTCCCCACTTGCTCCACAAGTTTTGAAACGCCACTATCACATCCAAATGGCTAACACGGTCATCACGGCTTGGACTTCAGCAATTACAAACGCCTGTGTTCTTGTGAATTTATGTCACATTAAATTTCCTCTGACAGCAAGGAAGAAGGAAAGTGAGGACAGGAATGGTGTAGGGATTAATGTCGAGCCCGGGAGCCCATTTCTTCAAGGCATTAGCTGCCTGGTGGAGCGCTGAGGGCTTGACAGGGAACCATGACACAGCATGTTGAGCCGTTTGGGAGTTTTACAACTGAACACACACATTATCTTGGACCTCAGTGTGTGTGTGAGATAGAGAGAGAGAAAGACAGGAAGCTACCACCCAGATACCATCAATGATATCAGATACAGATGGGTAAAATACTCCAGAACTCCTGAACCCTTAGCCTGTGGATGCATTCTGCTCTAATCATTTGAGCTTAGTAATCCACAAAGAGTGAAGAAGCAGAGCAAAGTCGTTGATCAAACATCAAGCATCTTTATCTGTGATGTTTCATTTCAGTCCTGACAGTTGGGATCTTTTCCAGGATGGCAAATTCAAGGTTTGCTAAGGCTGTTGTGAATGAGTAGTGGCCCAATACCTCGCCAAGTCACTACATGTGGGTTTTCTTTAAATCATCGCCATTGTGTTCAACTGGGTTTTGAGCAAAGATTTTACTATAAAATGACGCAAAACATCTCGGGAACTGTGTTAAAGGGTTAAAATGTTGAATTTTAAAAATGATTATAATAGAAAATAATTGAGAGAAGACATTTTATTTAGAGAACCTCTGGCCGCTCAACACAAAGGAAAAATAGAAGTTGATCAGTGATGCAGAAATGCATATATTTACCCTCACCCTAATGTTTTGTATTTTGCCCAGAAGGTTTGTTCCATTTGAAAGGACGGATCTCTACAAACAGGCCATAGAATTTCAGATTGGTGTTTTAATGGTGTGACCTTTGAGTGAGTTGAATACATGTAGACAGCAGCGTGGAGCCTGATGAATAGCTGAGTCTTTTCCCAGCTGGGAAAGCAGATGCCGAGAGACAGGACATGTTTTTCTTTCCTCCTGCACTCACTTTTTCTCCCCGCTTCTAATCTTATATTAGAGATGGGGGGATAGGAATGGGAGGGGGATAGTTGGTTGGAAATGACACACTATTAACTGTCCTGGCGTTAATCTTAATGCTTCATGCTAGAGAACTACACACAATCCATTTTAATGCAATTAGCTCTTGCCAGGAAGGATGAGTTATTCAATGGGAGCATAATTGCATCCTCAAGTTTTTACACTGCTTCATCCAAGGGATGTAATTACTTTCATACATGGTTTAACACATGGGGCACAGTATATGCACACACTGGGGTAGTCATGCAGACACTTGCACAATCGTATGGAATTAAGATGACAAGCAATACATCAGACAATCACACAATTTTACCTCATTATACAAAGTGGAGGAGTAGAATTGCACAACATCAGGTTTCATCATTGTTTGCATTCACTCTGAATTCCCAAAGAGTGGTCCCAGACACACCAGGTCTGGAGATTGATGGGCTGGCTTTAGATGCGTCACCCTGAGGGGGACAACTGTGTCTTCCTGCTGTCTTACAAAGTTATTCTATTGAACTGCGTTGTATTAAAAAGGGCTCCAAATATTACTTCCTGATATTTCAGAGGAAGATGAATTAGGATTCGTAACTCATGTACCGGTTCCTCCTCTCCTGCAATCATCACATTTTGTTTTTAAAGACTTTGTCATCAAAAGAATTTCCAACCCATTTGGCAACAACATTTTGCACACACACTCATTTTGCAGCATTTCATCTAAATAGTTTAGTGTATATGCAAAAGTTTCCTTCCATGTTAGAGCCTATCACATCTGCTTGATTAGAGTTTTGTTTGCTTGACCTTTGCATTACAGTCCATTTAAAATTAAGCCCACTTAGCTCAGGTGTGAAGTTACAGTCTTAGAGACGATTTTATTTATTTCATTTTTTTTCTAATCTCCCTTGAGGATAATAGACTTTGAAATCACGAGGACATTGCAAAATGATGACATCTAGATGAGAGATACTGCAAGGATTCAACAACCAAAAAGATTTGTGTCTTAAACCTTGGTAAATTCTCTTTCTGCTCATTGTGAGTAGCTCAAACGCTAAGTCCCTGTCCCTTTTCGCCATTATGGTAGTGTATTACACTGAAGGCAAAAAAGGAAGGCTTACAGCCATGTCCCTTTGAGGCCAGTGCTTAACCAGTGATGTCTGTGTAAATAAAGGTTCTGTGCAATGGGACAGGGAGGGAATAAGCCCAATGAGCTGCCGCGAGGGAGATTGTTCCTCCACTCGAAGTCTATAAATAATGGAGATGAAAGGAAACCAGGGCTACGGATGATCTCGAGCGGCCCCGAGCAGCCCACAGGCCCACAGCCTGAACCAGAGGGAAGCAGAGGCCCTGCATCCACTCATGACTTCAGTCCAAGCCTCCAGTTAGATCGGGCAAGACAGCAGCATTCAGCCATTTAAAATGAGGTGGGCAGGGTGTTTCATTGTTATGCAGCTTTAACTCTTTTACAGCTTTTTCCCATTGAATTAACACAAATTTCAAAAGGAACAAAAACTACATTGTTTGTAGTGTGTTTTCAAAAGTTTGGAGCATCATAACATAATAGAAAATTGTGGAAAATGCATCATTATAAAATATTAAACAGTACATGGCATTTTCTCTTATTGTGAAAAAAGTGTTTACATTCAATCCCCCAGTTCTCTGACATGACTTTGTAAGGTTGGGTCTTCACAGGCCCTCTTTGTGTAAAGAAAATAGCTGACATGCCATTTTTTCCTCAGAAAACTCAACATATTGCCTATGTTGCAGCCCCACCACTCCGCAACCACCTAATCCCTGCAGTACACTGACCTTGATACCAAAACTGGAACTGATAGTCTCTGTCAGTGCTGTGAGGTTGCCAAACTCTCAGAGGATGTCGCCCCTAAACACCTGCACATCTTCAGCCCACAGGTAGCTGCATCTGTCATCTCAGCCACCAACATAACACCTCTTCTGACATGTAGCAAACACATTTGGTGCAGGTGAGTGGTTATGTCATGGCACTTACTTTCCTGTTTGTTGGTGTTTGTCTTTTATCTTCATTATAATGAAGGTCTCATCTCATCAGCTGATCAGGCAAACAGCTGGAAGTGCTCTAGACAAACTTAAGATTTCAGAATCTGCCAATATTTGTTTCTTTATATACCTCACAGGCTGACTACTCTGACTTTTTTTTTGTTTGTTTTTTTTAAGTTGCAACATGAGTCAGCATGCTGTAGGGGATATTTTTCTACAGCTCATTTTTGATGTACTCAGACACCCAAAAGACCAAATGTGTCTGACTTGCTGTTGAAAAACTCCTCTGTCTGTGTCTGGGTCTGCTGCTAAGCTTAACAGACACATACAACCACAAATAACACAAAAAAAAATTGCTGCACCATTATTGATGAAGTGTTTTTGCTGTATGGATGTCATGATATGATACTGACAAGACAAAAAAGTTTGAATGAGAAACTAGCAGGTTTTAAATCCATGTCTAGAAGAACCAGAAGTGAGAAACTGGTTCATTTTCTGCTTTACAAAAAGGACTATATGAAAAACATGATATTCTAATCCATTTAATAATCAAGGATGTATGAATGAAGAAGTGGAGGAATGTGTAGTCTGACCAAACACTGAAATCTGTGGACAAACATTCTTCATGAAGGGTTAGTTTAGTTGCAGTATATTGTATTTTTCAGCATGGTCATGCAGCACAGTGGGGACATGTACAGTGAGGATGGGGGGCTGCTGGCCTCGACTCAGGATGTTGGAAATATTCCTTCAATGGAAGGAAAGTATCCAATGAGGAAGCAGAGTTTAGAGACCCGGGAGGTAGGCTCCCCTATCTTTGAGGCTGAGGTTGCCGAGTTGGTTAGATGCTCCTCAGTGGCAGGGCCCCAGGTGTGGATGAGGTCCACCTTGAGTTCCATAAGACTCTGGATGAGAGGCTGTCATGGCTAACACGCCTCTGCAGCATTGTGGACATAGGGAACAGTGTTTAACAGTCATAATTGTGGAATGGCCCTTTAAGAACACTTTAGTTGTCCACTAATAGTGATGTCATCAGACTGCAGCCAGCAGATCGAAATGCACCCTCATGGACGATGTATGTGCATGTTAGGAACATGCTCTGCTCATGCATTCCCAACCTCATTGTGACGTACAAGTTGTGTAGCTTCTGTTTTGTTCATGTATGATAAGACAGTAGCCGTCCAACCGAGCTTTAAAAGGTCAATGAACGCTGTTAATAAACGAAAAGCACTGTGGAAGCCCCACTAACAGTGTGTTTGTGAGTTTCTCATCACCATGTTTACCTTACATATCTACTGAGCTAGTTTTCGCCGTCACACACGACAGGTATTTGTTAAAAGTGCCTCTAGACTGGCAGACTGGGATGGTGGTCCCCCTCTTCAAGATGAGGGACCAGAGGGTGTGCTCCTACAGGGGGGAGCACACTCCTCAGCCTCCCTGGTAAAGTGCATTCAGGGGTCCTGGAGAGGAGTGGATAGTCGAACTTCGGATTGAGGATGGTTTTCGTCCCATTTGTGGAACAGTGGACCAGTTCTACACTCTCTTCAGGGTTTTGGAAGGGGCAAGGGAGGTCATTCAATTCGTCTATATGTGCTTTGTTGACCTGGAAAAGGTTTTCGATCTGGTCCCCCGGAGACTTGTGTGGGCTGCTCCAGGAATTTGGAATGGAGTTTTAGACCTCCTTGTACAAGCTGTCCGGTTCCTGCATGGCCACTTGTATTCACGTCCTGATGCATGAAAGAACAGGAAAAGTATGACTGTTGACAAGAAAATTTCAGGCTTTGCTGTGAGACTAAGGTGCATATATATTTATAATGTAAATTGGTTATAATTACACATTAGAGGAACATCCAAAGCTCAAAACGTCATTTTAGTTGCTAAGAAATATTTTGAAAAATCTTTTAAAGTGGTTAAAACGATATATAAAACTTACTAAGCTGAATAAATCAGCTTTTTATAAGTAATTATAGTTTTACTCTATATTTAAATTATTATTTATGACAACTACCATAAGATGAATTATTTGAGCTTTTAACCCAGGAACCAGATAAATATATTGTACTTGTGTGTCAGTCCAGAGTCGCTTTTCAGTTAGACGTCCGATTGAAGCTGATCATGACTGGATGATTTAATTTTATGTGCTGCTGTATTTACCACTAACATCTGGCAAAGGAGATCAACATCTGGCAAAGAAGACCAACATCAAGACAAATTTACATGACTGATAGCATGATTCTATAACATAATACCCTCCATAACGCTCCACTGGTAAACACTGGTGCTCATCCAGAGATTGTGTGTCTACCGACGAGCTTTCGCAGAGCTCAGGCACATCTTGTGATGCAGACATCACAACTCATTTATAAATGATCTGAGAGTATGTGAGTATGATACAGCCCTGAGAAAAAAATAGAAAAACGTGTAGCTGTCCATGCGAATTTCACTGACACGGTGCTTTATATAGTTCAGACTGGGCTTCTGAGTGGAGAGAGCAAGAAAGTGGATTGTGTTTGGTGTTGAACTTCTCTGTTGTACCTTCAGGCCTCAGCCATAGACACATAAGTCCAACTGTGACATCCATTTGATTGACTTGCCACTGCAAAATGTACCACTCTATCCCAGCACTCTGTGTAAAATATACCTTCTTCAAGTATTTTATTACAGATGCATGTGCTAATTTAAAGTAGCACGTCCTTTTTTAATGATAATGATGTTGGCAGGAGTCATCTCGAGAGGAGCTATCTGGGTTTCTCTGTTTTTCTCCAAATGTCCCAGAGAGGCTGGTTTACACCGTGACAGTGTCTGGTGTAATAATGCTAACCCTAAGCTCTAGTTTTGGCAGCTATATTAATAAACAAGCCAACACACACATTTGCAGATCAACAGGACCAAAATAGAAAAGAATGACTCAATAATGTGTATTGAAGTGGAAAAAATGGCAAGCACCCAGTCTCTGATTGAGAACAAAGCATTGAGCTCCTGGGAATGCTAGAAATCAAACTCTTGTATTGTCATAGCACATTACCATCATTTTAATGTTTTT
The DNA here is from genome assembly GCF_017639745.1 of Melanotaenia boesemani. Lineage (NCBI taxonomy): Eukaryota > Metazoa > Chordata > Actinopteri > Atheriniformes > Melanotaeniidae > Melanotaenia > Melanotaenia boesemani. Next base: position 37,175,645 of record NC_055684.1, read on the forward strand.
TTTTTAATCAGAAGCATAAATTTAATCAATGTATAATTCTTAATTCTGCTACAATTTAGTGAAACTAAAATGTTTTTTCAGCTTTAAACCACATTATGTCTGCTTGGAGTTGGACACCAGCGTGAGGTAGAGGGTTACAGTCTTTACTCATGTTACTTTCTATTGTTGGTTTGATTAAATTTCATCCCACAACTTAACCTAACAAAACCTTGGCCCATTCATTGCTGCATCAAAAAATGAGTTATTCACACCTGCATGAATCAGATGGTGAATTAACATCACCAGGAAATATGGGCAAGGATGCCTCCTTGTTAATTTTTATGTATTTGTCTATATAAACATGAATAGTGAAGTTTAAATGCACAAGCCTGTCTACACTCTGCTGCCTCCAAGTTTAACTGAGCTATCCTCTGCTAACATTTGACAAAGCAATGTCCTCCGGGGTAAAGTCAGGTACATTAACCTTGCTCCTCTTCCTGGAGCAGCTGTTGCAGGGCGCCCGCCATCATGGCTGCCCTTCCGCCAGAGGTGTGACAGGTCCTCTGTCACACCTCAGCCTTACAACTCACTGTTAAAGGGGAATGTGTGTGAGCACTGGTGCCCAAGTGAACTACAGCAGGCCCTCCCTGCCATGTGCTTCTAGCTGCCAGACCACCGGCTGGCCAGTCTAACACTGACAGCTCTTTGGCACAAACATAAAGCCAGATTAGGGAGGAGAGAGCTTCCAGGCATCTTCTGGTATCAGGAAAACATGACTTACTATTATTACACAGCAAGTCTAGTTTATGAGTCAAATGGAGTCAATCTAAAGAGCATGTAGAAGTTTAGTATAAAGTGACTGCAAGGTGAGTCCTCCTTTTGCATTTTGTTTGCTTAAAAGGAAGATGGAGGTTGTTGAGCAGCTGTGCTTGAACAGAGACTGTTAAGAGACTTCGGCTAGAGCCTGTCTCACAAGTCAGCATGGCGGCACCATCAGAAAGCAGCAGGGCTTAGACGAGAGCTGCAGGGATATCCTGTCCCACGCTGCTGCAACATCAGGAGATTGAAGTAATCCTTCATGTTGTTGTGTTTGTTATTATTTTGTTTTATTTTTTTTGTTTTGCATTATGAAGTGTCTTTCTATGTAACACTGAGAGGTCAGAGTTACACTACTGTCAGAGTAATTTCCAGTTGTGTGACATGTTCTGTTTTGTAGGATAACCTATATATGATGCTGTAATTGTGTGGAGCCACAGATAGTAATGGTTATGGAGTTTATTAGAAGACAGATTCATTTTCCTGTGTTTTCTTTGCCTGCTGCCTTTTTTTTAGCCATTTTGATTTTCCCATTGATTTTCACACATTTATTGTGTCAGTCTTTCAGGGGTTTGCGTTCGTAAGATTGCCTCTGAACGGGCTGCTGGTCTACCATGGTGGAAGATAAAGTAGCCATTATTCAGGCCCTGGCCCTTGCTCAGCTTGCTTGGTCACCCATCCCCAGCTGAGTGACAATGAAGCTGGACAGGAATGAAAGTCAAGTGAGGTGAATATGACAGGGAGCAGGCTGCTGTGAATATGGATGGAGGCGTAGGTGGGTTTTGGAAGGAAAAAGAGGAGGACATGGAGTCTTAGACTCAATCCAGGAACCACTGCTAGACCGACATTGAGGTGGAAAAGCAGACAAGCTGCCTCTGTGCTGAGTATGTCCTTCTCAAGAGCACAGAAATATTCAAACATAAATTTGCCCAAAACAAGTCATCTGAGAAGTGACTGGATCCACAACTCAAACTCTGTGAGATTAAACAAATACAATAAAGGTAATTAAAAATTGATAATGTCTGGCTTTGTTATATTTTATATAAACTCCAAGTCAAATAAAAAATCCTTGCAACCACAATGAATATAGTATATGTGATTTGATTAGAAGAATTACTTCCCAATATGTCACTGTTTCTAGTCCAAGGCAGAAAGGCACAAAATGATTCAGTGTAGCTTTGAAAAACGATCATTACTGCATTTTCATTTCAGTTTAAAGGTTCATGAAAAATGACAGTAATTATTGTCAAAGTTCCTGTCCACATACCCTACTTATTGTTGTAATCTTTGTGGATACGTTGGGAAACTCTTCCAAAACTCCAACTGCCTACAAATCAGTTATTTCCACAATGATGCTTTCTTGGAAGGAAACACATTGTCGGACTCAATTCAGATGGAGCTCATACTGTATCTTGTAGGTGTTGACTGCATCCACAGGTCCACTGGAGGTTCCTTTTGCTTCTTTCCCCTCATGACGCTTTTCTTCTTAAAGGTTAATTGAATCTGTTGACCCCAGAAATACTTTTTTTTTTCTTTTGAGAAAAAACACATTCGTTCCACTTCCAGCAAAGAGCAAAAACAAACAGATTCAGTCCTGCATTTTCTAGCCATGTAGAGTGACATGTTGCCATAAAATCCAAAAGTTATGAAGACAAGTTGCCTGTCTATGGAACAAATTTCTCTAATATTGTACTGCACACATACATATAAATATATTTGCCTGGGTTTTTTTTTTTTTTTTTTTTTTTTTTTGTTATGCAACACTTCTTATAACTGTGTGTTTAGGAGGTAGCTGCATTTGTATGGGAACATTGGGTTCCCCTGAATTATGCTTCCATCTTCTCTACCATCGATCAGCACCCATGTGTGACAGCAGCAAATCATATTACTAGCCCTTTGCTAATATTGTTAGCGGATATTGTTCTGAGGCAAAGTGTAGACTTGCCCAATGTGATTAGCTCCTATGATGAATTTGCCTTGCTGTTTGGAGACTGTTAACTGACTGGAATGATTGACCTGACCCAAGAGCCTTCTAGGCATTTATTGATGTTACTCGAATGTTATTCCTTTAATGACTGCACTCTGATCATTGCCAGCTTTATGGCTTGAGGGAAGCCAAGTTGAGTTAGCAAAGTTGGACTAAATGGAGTTTTAGAGGTTGATGGCCACAAAACAGTGTTAGTGTGTACACATGTGGTTTGGCTGTGTTTACTGCAGCTACAGTGTTTATTCCCTGGACTGCTGTCTTGGAATAAAAAATAAGGCCTCTCAGATAGGATAGGATGTTTCCCCGTAAAACCATCTTTATCTTTATCAAAGCGCAACCTTTTGAGTTTTTCCCTTTCTTACCCATACATCCTGAGGCTCCTGAGAATAAACCTAGAAGGTTCATGGTTTACCTTGACCACTCGGTCTTAGCTCAAATTGCCAGCTATAACCCCAGAGAAGGCCTGACATTCTCACATGTACAAAACCTAAGTCCTCCAGGCATTTTTGCTCTGTTTTGTCTCAACCCCTGTGGGTTTACAGAAAATAGTTTTTGCTTCTATTTCAGGCTGTTTCACTGAGTTTTCTGCTGTGGTAATCAACAGCCAGAGTAGAGGTTGGTATATTACGTTGTCCATGTTCTATAAATATCTCAATGCACATAGATGTGTGATATAACCTTTGATGTAATGTCAGTTTATATAACACTAACAAAGCAAATCTCTCTCATGAAAGATAAGAAAAATATTGTTTTAATGAGTCTCAGTTCCTATTTGTTTCATCCATTTTATGTCCTAAATTTTAGCAAAAATATTGTCTGATCTGTTGCATATTTGGTTTGTTTGTCTTCTCTCTCTTAAACTAAAATTAATCATGAAAATACAAAGTTAGAAAGCTAAGAGAATTTGCCAACCTTCTCTGAGTCATTTACACCTAGGGTTGGATTTCTCTCCTCTAATACAATACATACGGTGGCTCTTCCAGCAAACATGTGGCAGACGTGTCGGTTTTGTTGCCACAAATAGTTCATCATATGTTTGCATTTGCCGCTCTGCTATGAGTGAGACAATGTTATAAAAACTTTAAATTCTGTGTGCTGAGCTATTTCTGTGAAAGAAATAGAAGCTTTCCTCTACTTAAACATGGCCACTTGTAAAAGCAGCTACATTTTTTTTCCCCAGTGATTGGTCATATTGAATGGATTGTAAGTGGACAGTCCTTATATAGCACCACATTTCATATTGACCAGTACACTCATACAGCACTTCTATTGTTATATCCCACACATTCATACCCCGTCAGCGGGGTTTACTGTCTTTCCCAAGGACTCGTTGACATGTAGTCAGGGGAAGCCTGGAATTGAACCACCGATTTTCAGGTTGGCAGGCGACTGAATCATCTGTATTGTTTGTTATCATCAACTCTTCTACAAAGACCAATAACCTTCCTGGAGTTTGATGAGTATTTTTCAGATGTTCTGAAGTATTCCTTCTATATTAACAACTTTTTTCTATTATGTAAGATTTTCCTGTTTAGTCTTTACAATTTCATGAATAGTTTGTTGTGGATCCCTGCTTCCACAAATCAAGCTGTTGTCTGTGCTTGAGAAAATTTGACTCTCCACTGGCAGGCTCCTGTGAATGTGGATACAACCCACATACCCGTCAGAGTGTGTCTGGTTCATTAGCTGCATTAAACCTGCCTATCATGTCCATGTGGTGACCTCCAGTCCTCCACCCACGCACACAATGACCCTGTTCACAACCATCGCCCAACATCCCAGATGTGTTGTTTCCCACAAGTGGAGAAATTGTGGTTCACTGTGCTGCATGTTGATTTGAAAACAACCACTCGCCATGTGCCAACTACCCACACAGCACAGCAAGTGCCTGTCTGCAGGTATGCAGGCGTTTTAGAAAGGAGCCGAGCAATGCCGTAGTGTGTTGGTATTTTAACCAGTCCAGTTCAAAGAACAAAACCAATAATGAGTAAATCCATCAATCAAGATTTTGAGCTCCTAAACCTGTTTTTTTTTTTTTTCCACAAAGGCTGTCATTTCCTCACACATTTGAATACTGTATAGCTATTAGTTGTAACTCAAATTGATTCATGTAATAAAAAGGATAATGCACAATACTGAGGACTATTCTCAAACAAAATAATGTTTTGTTTTGTTTTTATGCAGTCAATCCATTTTTGTCTTTGACCTTTTCATTCAATTGTATTGAGAAACAAATATGCTATTTGAACTGTTCAGTCTCTTCATATTGTGTCTAATTGTTTCTGCACAGTGGGAAAAGAACATATGCCATATATGTGTTACGCAGGCTGCATCACAACCAATCCATGCAAACTGCATTTAAAGATGAGAAACAGAGATAAATAAATGCACCAAACGTCTGGGGCAAATGATTATTTATTACATGTATTCTGACTTGTCTATCCAACAGTAATAACCACTGTACATTTTTATAAGCAGCATACTAATTAAAAAAAGATATGACATTATTTATTCATGATGATATTACACAAATGAGAAATGCATGCAGGCCTAAAGACGTTGTTTGATCAGCATGTATCATGAATGCTGTCATTTATTTGTATTCAATGTTTTGTTAAATATTAATGTTGAAATACATGCAGCGTGTTTTTCCTTTTTTTCTGACGCTTTCAGTTGTTGCACACCCAGCAGGATTATTATGGTTACTTTAACAATGTTGGATAATCCATGAATACTTAATAACTGTGGGGTAGAAATGGTGTAACAGTGATGTAAGCCACTGAAATCCATTAGTCACAACAGTTAACCCTTAAGCTTTAATTTCTTCTCCAAATCATCTTTTTGGTATTGTCCTTAAAAGTCGTGTTTGTGCTTCACCGGCATGAATGCAGTCTGGTGAATATGTGGTTTAATTGTGTGTTGACCGGGATTACTGAAGTACTTTAGCATGAGTTGCTCATTCTGCAGTATATGATGGACTAAGACAAAGACCTTCGTGGACTTGACAATATCACCTCATGACTCAGTCTGTGCAGAGTGGCAATCCTTTGATCTCATCTCTGAGTGTTGGATGTTTGACACACACATGCACACACACAACGTGTGCAATGGGAGGCATTTGGCCTCCGTCATAGGAGAAGCTAATGCACTCAACACAGCCAGTTATGGCAGGAAGCATTTAGTGATTCAGGCAACATTTGACACATCCCACTGGATCTCGTCTTTTCCATCCTTTCTGTATCCCCCCCAATCTCTCATTTAGTCTCACTGCGTATGCATATGTCTCTTACTGGCAGCAAAGTACACAACTCCACACGGGTTCAACTCCATTAGATAGCCGATGTACGTCAGTTTACCGCAAATCATAATCTGCTCACGGTGAGCAGTGTTCAGCATGGATGAGACTTAAGGTCAGTGAGTCATTTTGAATTCAAGAGAATTTGTATTTCTTGAAGATGTAGTCACCATAATTTGCATGTCACACACGACACACCTCACAGCTATACTCCCAGGGCGACCAGTGGCAATATCACATACATTACATCTGGAACAAACATCTTTGGCTGTGGCTGTCTCACTGCACATGTGGCAAGTCTTGGCACATGGGTGATTGCGTTTTCCATCACTTTTACTTTTCACGCCTATCATTTGCTGTATCTCAGGAGTGGATGGGGGTGGCTTTAAATCAAGAGAGCTGAACATCCTGTGAGTCGGCATGACTTACTTCACAGGCCATACACCTCCCCCTATGCAGACTTCACGGGTAGGGCACAGCAGGACTTGTCAGCCACTTCTTCAGCATATGTAAGATTGATAGATTACATCTGAATTTAGAAACCACAGACCAGCATGTCACTGTAGCAAAACCTCTCCCATCTTCCCTGTGGTGGCTTAGTTAAAACCATTCCTGTAGTTTTTTTTTTTTTTGTTAGAAGCTTGCCTTAGAATTTTTACACCTGGTTACAAGAGTTGGGGCTGACTGACAGAGGACATGCAGACACAAAGGACTGAAGTTTACATTAAATAGTTTGATGCATTTGCTGTCTGCTCTCCGTTTCTTGTTATTACTGTCTCTCCATCTCCCACACTCTCTAAAGCCATTATTAGCATGCATGAGTCTTCCATTCCTCAGTGCTCTTGGGGAGGCGCTCACCCAGCCAGCTCATATTTAGCCTCCTGAATGAAACATTCATAACTCAGGTATGTGGTCTTAAAACAATGAGTGCTGCTGCTTTGGAAAGACCGGCATCAAACACAAGCTTGGAGAAGCCAGCATGAGATAAAAAATAATAACAGAAAAAAATAAATAAATAAAAAAAAATGTGCCCCTGTCAAAGTAATATTAGCAAATTCATCTTGGGGACAGAGTGGGCGTCATGGACACACAGTGCCACAGCAGTATCCAAACAATTAAAAACAGGAGCTACCCATGTCTCAGTGGATTTATTACTTTTGTCTTTCCCTTCTGTTTTATCTCATAAATACACAGAGCTATACATGCAGCCTTATGTTAGCTCTGCCTAGTGTATTTTCAGACTTCAGCCTCCCTCGGTTGTATAACCTACCTCTCAGCCCCCGCTATTTTTCTAAACACATTAGTGCTGAATTATGGGTATGCATCATGTAATTATTGAAGAAATGCCCACAGAAAAGGCATTCCCATGAGGCTCAGCTGTTGTTATTGTTGTTATTATCATCATCATTAGTGCTATCAGCATGTCTGCAGAATAAATATTCCAGCTCTCAATTGTAGGACAATTGCTTATTAATCCAGTACAAACAAGGCCTGGCAATTTATGCCTCAAGAACAAACACAAAGAGCTCCTCTTTCCTCAGAAACCCCATGTATCTCATACCACATCTGCCCTTTTCCTACACTCCCTCATACTATCCAAAGCTGTTGAATGTCTAATTAAACCACTAACAGGAGAAAAGGGGAGCACCCTGGGATGCTCTGAACACACAGTGTTGAACCTCAGTAAGAAACTAACAAGAACCCCCAACCGAGCACTCTTTTCCTTTTACTTCTACACTTTTCTCGGATATTTGCTTTGATTGCATAAAACAGTGCATTGCAGTCCAACTGACTTCCTGTCAGATTCCCTACCTTTGTAAATTTCACTCCTCTGCATGTTTCCATGCATGAGTAAATCAAAGCCTCACAGTTTTGATATTTAATCGGTGTACATTTAAAACTTAGGGGATAAATGTATATAAACCAATGTTTTCGGTAAGCCACAGCTCAAGCACGACTTTTCTGTCTTTCTGGTGTTCTCCTCTGCAGTTTTTGAAATGTCACAGGCAGCTGCCACATAATTTAGCATGCAGTCCAGGTGCCGTTTGGTTGTCTAAAAGCTCCCCAGTGCTGAAGAGAAGGCACAGCCTCAAGGACTCCTCTGCGATAAAGAAAAAGAGGGCAGGTGAAAACAGAAAACTGAAATTAGTGACAGACCCCACTGTGGTTCCCATGCATTGGCAGTTGCTATGCCCCCAGAAGAATACACACATTTTTCACTTTTTTTTTCTTTAAAAACCCATTTTTGAATAAAGTGGAGCAAAACGATGGATATAAATCACATGCTTGAAACTGTTGTGAAGTGAAGCTTGAGTGAAGCAAAGCTTTTTCTTGCTATGAAAGTGTGTTCCACACGAGAGCTAGTGCACAGCTCCAGTCAGAACTGAGGGTGAGGAAAATATAAAAATAGAGATGGCAGTTTACATTCACCCACATGTGGAAGGAATTGTCTTTGCTGTTGTAATGATTTCTGCTCCTTGATTCTCCCAAAGAGAGACCCCTTTCAGGAACAGTTTCCCACTGCTATCCGTCTATTAAACATAGACTGTAAAAAAGTGCAATTACCTCTGAAAAATAACTTATCTTATTTATTTATTGACTTTTTTTACACTAATTTATTCATTCACTGCACTATCACTCCGGTATATTATATTTATATTATCTCATGTTTTGTTTTGTTGGTTTTTTTTTGTATCTCAGGTGTTTTTATAATTGAATCTGCATCATCATTTCATTTTGCAGTGCATCTCTGATGTAATTAGCCAGAATGACAATAAAAGTGATCTAAATCTAATCTTTAAAACCCAACTTTCACAAATACTTTTGTTGCTTTCTTATTACATGAATGTGGAAATTTATCCCAGGTGGGCCTACAACACCAGCTGTACATGACTCTACATAAAGAGCATTATTATGTCATTATTACTATTATTATATTTAGTAGTAGTAACTGTTTTATAGTTTTCCAGGTTGGAGAAAGGGTTTTCTAGCCAGTATGGGGGAGAAAATGTAATATTTCTAAAATAAACATAAAAAAATCTGATTCAGCCTTGAACATATCTGAATTGGAGAAGGCTGATAAAGAAGACATACAGCACACTGTTATTTTTTACTGCTCATATTCGGCATCAATGACCTGACCACGGCTATTTTCCCATTGATGTGGAGGCTGCATTCATGATGTGGAGGCTGCATTCATGATGCAGACGGATGTCACCTCAGGATGAGTGTAGGTGTTCAAGTGTAGGTGGTGTGAAGAGTGAGAGGAGGACAAATGTGTGTCCGCCTATAGAAATGGGCCTGGTCGCCGTCTGCTTTCTTTTCTTCCTTTTCATCCTCCTCCTCACCTTATCTTTGTAACTCTGTGGGGATTAAGTCACAGGATTTTTTCAGGTAGTTTTCACTGATGAACTGAGAGAAAAAAAATGCATTCTGCTCTGATTTTCACACTCATTCCTTCTCCACTTTTTTTTCTTTGTAAATGAAAGTGAAGTTATGTGAAAGAGACAAAAAGAAAACTTGCTGGGGGGTATCTTTAAGTCTAAGTGGAATTGTTACGAGCTGGTATTTACATACTGTACTTACTTTCAGAAGAAGAAAACAATGAAAAGTATCCCCACTGACACCAGAAACAGGCTCATTTTCTCACTGAGATGAAAAAAAAGAAAAGCTTTTCAACCAGAATCTGCTCTTCCATGCTGAGAACAAGGGAACCTTTTACTTTGAGTGGAGCATTGAAGAGCAGGAGTGGGTGTGAGAGAAACAGCAGGCCTGAAGAGGAAAAGTGAACGAGACAGCGAGCTTGCTTTGGGAAGTGTTTCATCATTCGATGTGTAGTGAGACTGCCCCACTGCATGAACCCCGTGATGCCAACTGCTCCAAGGAAAGCATCCTGCTGAGCGTTTACTGGCTGAGGTTCTGAGGAGACTGACGCAAACATGAAATGGGCAGTTTTGCATAATGCTAACCTCATTTATATTGAGGTTTGAAAACTTTTTGACTTCATATTGAGGTTAAACCCTTCACGTACAACCCTTTTTTAATGTTCGTTTTTATGTTAATGTGGATCAGCGAGTCTGGACTGAGTTGAAGTTGCCAAATGTCGCCATATGAAAGTATTTGTGGTCACGGATTTTTTTTTACTTGAACTCAAACAGAAGGCTTCAAAACTGAATCACAGTTTTACCGCTGCAGGCGGTCTTTCTTTGTAAAAATTATGTTTTGAATAACTATTTTCATTTAACCGTAAATATGTTTCCTTAAGTTGAGCTGTGCCCTATATTATTTTTTGTGTGGGTGTGTGAGAATGATCTCAGTCAAGTTCACCATGATCCTGCAACCACATGCAAATCAGCCTCTCCAGCAATTTCCTGTGTTTCAAAAGTAGATGAATAAATAAATAAATATAACATTTCTGAAAAGGTTAGGAAGGACTCCACCTGCCTGTTTCTGAGTCGTCCTTTTTCAAGGTGAGCTCCCTGGTGCCATCATAATTGAAAATTAAGTATTTGCGGTATAATTAAAAGGTGACCTTTGAACCCAAATGAGACCTCAGACGAATAATAAGAGATTGAGGGAGTTGGATCTATTAACATACATACTCACAGAAGCACATATACACACTCTATCCCACACACACACACACGCACACACACACACACACAGTGACAAGGTTATAAACAGAGACAGCTTCTTAATTATCACCCTGTCTAAGTCGTTAAAACACAGCCCTCTACAATACCTTTCAATTTCTATAAATGTATGTTAAGGGAAAAATCTCGTACATTTTCCATCAATTATCAGGTAGCACCGTAAAGAAGGCAGTAAACAGGGGCGTTTCCTGGACCTGGGAACATTGGGGGCTGAGCCCACACCCTCAGTGAACCAACACAGTAAAACGCTTTTTATTTAAGCTTTTTTGAGCATTGTGTCGCCTTGTTTAAAGCCAAATACTGTAATATGTGCTTTGATATGTATTTATTTTCAATCTTAAACGTGACCATGTAAACAAGATCTCTAAAATCAGTATTAAACTTTTACTTTTCCAGACATCTGCTGTTTATCTCCACAACCTGCTCTTTAGTGCACATCTTCTGCAACAAAATGATGAACGTGAACTGTTTTCAGTCACTTGCAATTTTCAGAATAAAGATCATGCTGTAGTATTTACTGTACCTCTCTATCATCTCATCTGTCTCTTTCTTCTTTCCCTACAGGCTTCATCACTTGTTTTCCTTCCATCATTTCCCTTGTTTCACTTGTTGTTTTCCATCTTTACCATTACTACTTTTTCAGTAGTATAGCTTAGTTTAAACTAGTGGTAAACTCTGATTTGTCCTTCCCAGTCTGGAACACGCCTGTCCTGGAGCAACACACACATACAAGAACCATCAACCTCATTAATACATAAAGTTTACACCCACACAAAGGTGAGATCATGAAAGACTGGTTTTGTATTCCAAATATAAATGTATTGTGAGCAACATAATATGTAAAAGATTCTTTAAAACTCTTTAACTATTGACCAGCCAGTGACCTGAAGGTAAACAAAAACATCAGTAAATAAATCTATAATAAAGCTGTTCTTTATTTATATATATTTAAACTAAAGCAGCATCTAGAAACCAAACATCCAACACTGGGAAAGCCGTTTCCATCTACTACAACACAAATGCATGCATGCGCACACACACACACACTCAAAGCAGTGAAATATGTAGACTTCTCCACTGGATTTATTGTAAATGTGTATAACAGAAAAGGGCAGGGCTAACGGTTTAGTACAGCTAGCTTAATTTCCGAAGTATCAAGTACTGTCACGAATGATCTGCCTAATATTCATTTAATTTTAAGACATACAGGGTTTAAATTATTTGTGGTTTACCTGTTTTGTGTGTTGGCCCAGAGTCTTGCTGCCCATTGGCAGCCACCACAACTGAAGAGTTGTCTCTTCTCTAAGTAAAAAACCGTCTGATGTCCATTTTTGACCCCTAATAATGACCGCTCGAAATAACACCAGAGTTCAGATTAGGGATAAAACGCCGGGCTGTCAGCCAACACGGAGGATTTCCGCGTCCATAAAATTCCTCTGTGATTGGTCATATTGTACCTGTGCTGCATTCACATAAGCCAGGAAATAACAAAACTACCATCTTCTTTAATGTCATAAGGCGGCTGAGAGAATGTAAACTTATTCCTTCTGGGATAAAAAAACATTCGGGCTTGATGTGAAATGTTCGGGGCTGGAGCAGGGAACGCCCAGGCCAGGTGACGCCCCTGGCAGTAAATAAAGAGAAGAGTGACTAAAGAGCTTTTCAAGGGACCAATTCTCAGCAGTTTAATATGTCAATTTTACATTTTGGATGAATTCCAAGTTTTGACTCTAAAAGATATATATTTATACTTTTTGGTAATTTTTTGAGCCAGCAGTCACTCAGGTGGTAGAACAGGTTGCCCAACAACCAGACGGTTAGGGGTTCATCCCCACTTATCTGTTGTTGTGTCCTTGGGTGAGACACTTCATCCATTATGGAAGCGTCTTACGTCTAGTGTACATGAGTGAATGTTTTTGAATGTTTGGTGGTCTGATTTGGTGGTTGTGGATTGGCTGGCATGTTTCCATCAGTTGGTCGCAGGAGAGCTGTGGCTATACATGTAGCATCCCACCACCAGCGCATGAACGTGGAGAGAAGGAATAATAGATTTAATATGAACTACTACTACTACTACTACTAATAATAATAATAATAATAATAATAATAATAATATGAATAATAAGCATCTCTACATGACATTCTAAATCAAACAAATAATTTGCCCATCAAGCCAGATTATATAAATTTAATGTCCATCAGCATATTAATGTTTAGCTTTTAATTTTCTCCCTCTGTATGAAACTAAAATGCTCATTTTACTTTCACTTTTATGATTCCTAATGACTCATGAATTAAAATTAGGGATATTTTGATATAAAATGCCATTAGCCTTTTTTCCATTTCTTTAAATGAAATCATCAGCAGAGTTTGGCCAGAATAAATCTTTTAGTAATGTTATTAATCTGATTAAATATTATGGGTATCGACATTTTTTATTTATAAGGCCTAACTCATTAGTTTGACCAAAAGAAAAAGAAAGAAAGAAAAAGTCAGTTTAGTTTATTCTAATATATTTTACTTTCTGAGTTCCTCTTATATATATTATTTTATTATTCTAGTATTCACATCTTCAGTCAGGTCTTGCAAAGACAGAAACATATGCACAGTGAGAGTAATACCAATTATTATGTGCTCCTTCCCCTGCTGTTGATTAAATAGCTAAAGTTTTGCAGGTTCAAATGGCTGGTGGATTCCAGTCTAGTAATAGCTCCACTTAACGGGGATCAGTACAAAACCGCAACCCTCTATTTCATCATTTTACACAAAGTTGGCAGGAATTGTTGTGAATGTGATGCTCTGGAGCCTGCAGGGGTTTAAACTGATTGCACACAGAGTCTCCTACTTAGTCAAAGAGGAGGTCTGCATTTAAAAGAAAATCACAAAAGCACTTAATCCTGGCCCTGAACAAGGCCGGTGCACAAGAAATCAATAGCATTAGAATGTAGATCTTACTCCCACTTGTCTTTGTTTCATTCTGAAATATAAGAAGGGGCCTTGAAGAACTCATTGCAGAAAGCCGAATATCAACAAATTGTATGTTTGTTAGGAAATGTGTTTGTTAGGGTGTTTTGCTCCACCGTAACTCAGGGAAACTTTAGTGCAGCTCAAGACCAAATATCCCAGTCGGCTGCTTCAAGCAGTCAGCCATTCAGCCACAGAGCGAAATCTTACCTCATCGACTGGATTTTGAACTTGAGTGTTTTTCCGTCAACTTTATTCACTGACTGCATGCAAAATAGTTTGATGACATATTACAGTCCATTTTGTATCTCTCGCCTCTGTCCACTGCTGTATATATCCGCCTGCGCAACAGGGATAAATCACTTGCCAGCTAGCTTATTACATGAAATGAAGGAATTCATCATGGTGACAGTTGGCCGTTGCGAGGCATTCACTGTGATTTATCTGTAAGAAATTGATTGATTCATTAACACTGAGTGAACAGTGCTTCACTGTGGGGACAGAGAGGCATAGCATGTTTCATGACGCTGCATATGTTAAAAGTTCCCTTCCCTTTGTTGCAGTAAGCGGTGTCATGTGTGTTGTTAGCTCAGCTTCTTACTCTGAATAGCCAGTGTCCAGAGCCTGGAGGCCCTTGCTATTAAGTTATTTCTGCCATATTCCATCCAACATAATGGTGAGCTATTGCTCTGATATACTGCAAAATAATGTTCATAGAGCCAAATTACTTCTGCTGGTCACCCTGATGCACCATGCTACCTCGGGCTTGCTGACAGTTATGGATGCCTTTTACACTAGAGTAGATTTATGTATTGGTCGATAGTTTGAGAATCTGCTTGACTGAATTCCTGTGTGTTCACTTTCTGTGTGTCTTCCAAGATTTGTGTATGTGCCTAACAAAGACAAGGCTTGAATGTTACTGCAGTGCATCAGCGGAACACTGTGTTTAAGGACAGATACGACAGGTGATTTGATGATAGTTATGCTGAAGGACCTCTCATACCTTCCCTTAACTTTTCATTCTCTGTGGAAGCTCCCTGGTTTTGGCGATGGTTTTGATTAAACAGCTTTACAGCTGCCTTTTTTTTTTTTTTTTTGCAGTCATCATTACTTTACAACTTAATTTTTTTTATTATTCTCTAAGGCCTGACCCATATTTGTGGTACCATTAAACTCTCAAAGAGAATCAAATAAAAGGTAAAAGTTTAGTTAAACTGTGTCCTCTAAGACAAGTTTCAAAGCTGCAGGAAGGTCAGTGAGAGAGGTCGTCTAGACACAGAAAGGAAGAAAAAAAGGATGTGTTTTGTGATGAGTTATATGAGGAAAGGAACAGTATGGTGAATTTGTTGGCTGACAACTTGTTCCATCTCTTTTATCCAACTAATGTTTCTCTGTCTCATTTCATCTGCCACTGGGTGCAGAGCTGCAATCCAAGATCATTTTCAGTATCAGCCACTAAGTCACTTCAATTTTTATTAACTTTTTGACATGTGCTTGAGGTTTTATTTCATTTGATTTGATTTGATTTTTTTGTAGTTGACTTTTCAAGATCAATTATCACTCTTATCTTTATTTGGCATATATATTTATATTTATTTGGCAGCACAAGACTTTATTTTGAATGTTCCTATCAGTTTGGATTAAGGTCAAAACCTGCAAACCTTATTCATTTTATATAAGCTTGAAGTGTACTTTGTGTAATCGACTTATTAAATCTATATGCCTGGGAGCATGTTACTGGTCTCCCACTAACTGTATTAAAAAATCATGCATGTTGCTGCAGTCGCGCACTGGTTTGCAGCCACCGTTTTGCACTAGAAACAAAAAGAAAAAAAATTACGTTGCATTTTTGTTCATTTCCTTGGAACAATAATAATAAAACCAATTCTAATTTTTTTTCTTTTGGTTGTTTCTTTGTTTCTTTAAATGATTGCAATAGTAATACAGGAACCATAGTTAAAGATACAGCATCAGTGTCAGAAAAATGTAACATATCATTAAATACTGTGTTTCTATTGGTATCTAATCACTTTACTATAATAAATATTAAGTTTTTATTCTTTTAGAATAATGCATTTTTGTGTACATTTAGTGGGATGAGCAACAGAGTTGAGTCTGTAGGTTGAAAAACTTAAAAAAAATTTTTTTTTTTTTTTTTACTGACTCGAGTTTGATGTTGTTTATTGAATTTGATTATTGAAGCCTGAATAAACAAGACAAATCAGCTATTTAAGTGAGGCATCAGCAGCTTGTGGAAGAACCATAGAAATTTTCTTACTTTTTGTTCTTAGTTTAATAAACACTATTTCAGCTAAACTGGTCACGCTTGTCTGATTATGATGACCATTTTCAGAGTGCTCTGCATTCATGCAACAGTTCTTTGGCCATTCTAAATTGGCTTTAGGAGTTTGAGTGAGTGTGTTTTGTGTGTGTGTGTGTGTGTGTGTGTGTGTGTGTGTGTGTGTGTGTGTGTGTGTGTGTGTGTGTGTGTGTGTGTGTGTGTGTGTGTGTGTGTTGTTTGTTTCTGTGGTTGCCCTGTGATCTGTCCAGGGTGTACCCCGTGTCTTGCATGATGGCAGCTGGGATAGGCTCCAGTCACACTGCGAACCTGAACAAGGACAAAATAAATATAAAAAATTCCCATTGTTGTGGGAAAGATTGATTTTATATTGACACATGGAGTTAGGAGTAAAACTACAAAATATGACTTAGACTTCAGTGATGTTTTTTTCAATGATAAATTACCTTTACAAAAAAATAAATAAATAACTGTGATCATAATTTCTTAGCTTGTTCCCTTCTTCCTGTACACATCTCATGTTATTTTAACTGGACATTGTTCATTCTGTGTTTATGATTGGAGTCCTGTTCTAAAAATATGCCACAATGTTTCCACCGTATAATTCCCGTTATCATAGTCCTCCAGCTGATGCCAGCAGAGGTGTGTATAGGCCAGAAGGGGGCGTGTCAAGTAGTGTTTGTGACGTCAGCAAGATAATGCAGTGTTCTCTGAGGGCCACCTGCCAAATTGGGAGGTGATTAATTAGATTCCAAAGACAGAGGGTGGTCCTGCAGACCTTTGCTTTTTGAAAAGTGTTGGCATTTGCCTCAGTTGCAGCAACTCTGCAGAGAAAGATAGACACTTTAAATATATTCAAACAGACTGTGTAGCATCCAGCCGAGCATCTGAGGAAGTTTGCATATTTGCAAAAATGCATAGCGATTACTTCTACAAAAGGCTCAGTAGAGATAAAAAAAAGAAAAAAGAAGTAGTTAATAATTGATATATCCCAGAAGGTCCATAGAGATAAGCAGAGAAGTGTCATAGCACAATAACTAGTGGGGATTTACACTCCTAGTGTTGTGATCAACCATCTGTTGCTGAGCTCTGAGAGCTGCAGTCTAATTTGATTTGTGTGCAAGAAACAGCTGGCAAATATTGTTATTGCATTTTCTTCCATTTAGAGTGCATAGGTGTTGACAGATCAGAGCAATAATGTGAAAATTAATGTACAAATTGCCCCATGATGAAATTAATCTAAGACACACTTCTTTGTAACAGCGTTGAGCCAAAGACAACCAGCACAAATCCATTACTTGCCATTAAACAGCGTTTACTCGTGTTGTTCTGAATGCCTTCTGTGGACGACAGCCTTGAGACTTAATTGCCAGTAAATAGTCTTTTATTCGTGTCATGTATTAGTTTTGTATGTATGGTGGCACGTATATGTTTTTTTTTTTTTTGTTTGTTTTTTTTGTTCTTTCCTCTTTTTTTGTTCTTGCCTCTCTGACTTGCAGCAGCCGCTGCAAGTCAGAGAGGCTACTAAACCTCAAGGACCTTTAGTCAGTGATGAGGAATACAACCTGAACACAGTGCAGTTCAGTTTGGTCACGCACCATGCCGAACTCTCACACCTGCTGTTGGAGATGTCTTTAATGAGAGACCTGAGATGTGTGAGGAAAAGGCAGGAAGCAAGAAAAGTGAAATGGAGACATTCTAAAAAAAGTATTAAAGTGAACGATAGTACTGCATTTTGTGTGTGTATGTGTCTGTGTGTGTGTGTGTTTGAGAGATAGAAAGAAGAGCTGATGAGTCTCTAACAAGCAGCTTTATCAGAGTGAGGAATGAGCTGCCAAGTGGGATCTTTCTTTTGACCTACCTTGAAGAGCAATGGATGGATGGACGGACAGATGGGTGGATGGATAGATAGAGAGAGACAGAAGAGACAGAAATGGGGAGAGCGTCCACTGAAGTGCAGTGCAGAGGCTCCTTTCTTCATTGCCTGTCAAGGCAGCGTCTGTCTGACGGAAGACCATCACTTATCTGCTTGCTCTGATCCCACAGTCACGAATCGGAGCACCACCAGTACACCTGCAATGACCAGGGAAATGAAGCGGCAGACATGATGGATAAAGAGGATGCACACTGCTGCTTTGGCACCCCACCAGCTTTATCTCATCCAGTAAATTGTCCAGTCTAGGAAAGAAGAGTAGATACCAGTGCGGAAAAGTGGTTGAGGTGGACCTTTATGTGCTTGAAAATTGTATTTAACCTCTTTGGATTAAATATACACTAAATGTCAGCACAATTCAGTTTTTCCAATATATTTACTGTTCTTTGAAGAGAGATTTTCTCTGCTTGCTTTCTTGCTCTCTCCCTCTGCCGCTTCTTCGTCCTCCTCTTTTTTTTCCTGCCCTCTCTCCTCATCACAAAGCTCAGTGCATGCATTGCACTGGGATTAGTATGCACACTGAGTTCAGTTGCAATTTGCTGTGCAGCCGCACGATTTCACAGTCCACCCCTGGTGGCACAGATCAAATTTACAGGTATCTGGAGGCAAGACAGATGAGGAGATTCAGGTTTTTATTTCATCCCTTCTTAGGACTGCCACAGTTACAATAAAACATAATGCACAATGCACATGCACCTTATGTGAGCATTATGTGTTGAAAATGTCACAATAGTCAATCATTTAGTTTAGGTTTTTTTTTTTTTTATAAAAGCACAATCAAAAAAAAAAGCTTGGAAAACTACTTTAAATATTTAATTTAAAAAAATACAATAGCTCATAGAGAATACACGTGGGTATAAATTGAAAACAAAGTCATGATTCCAATCTTTGTAATTAATGGGTGCACATGTCTGTGTCATTCATTACTGCTGATATTTAATCTCCTAGATGAGGGCTACTTTTGTTGAATGAATGAAAGCATATTTCAATTCATTATAGATCCTTTTCTGTAGAGGATTACTTTGGAAGATGAAGTAATCACTCTCACTCAAAAGTAAAGCAGAGTTCAAGCTTTTTCCTTTCATGGAGTTCAGTCATTCAGCAGGTTGATTCACTGTTTTCCCAATGTTTTGATGTTTGATAAGAAGCCACAGGAGACTAACAACAGCAGATAGTGGATATTTTCTCATCACTTAAACACGAGATTCATGTAAAAACACCAGAAAAATATAAATGTTAGTTTTTGTCTTTGATGGAAACAGAGATGACAAGTTGGTAAAATAAATTCAGTCTTGTGAATAAAATCCTCTCATGCATTACTGGTACATGACTCATATTTCTCTTTTGTGTCCCCAACAGTAGAAATGAGCGATAAAGTCTCTGCCCCCACTTGTGTTACCACATAAAGATGTTATCTCCAGCTTAAAAGCTTATCAAGCAGACTGTAATGATATTGAGTGACTGAATTGTTTGTTTTGATGGATATCGCTGTGAGTAATCTGATACCAAATTGTGTTCCAGGTCTCATATTGTTACGATTTCAGAGTCTGCAAATAACTTCACCCCCAACCCTAATTTGTAGCCCCTCCACCCCAACTCCCACCAATCTCTCGCCTCGCATATAGTCATTTGTCATAGCAATGATGCTTACCCACAGGTAGCTTGAAAAGCCATTTATGTGTTTCATGACACAAAAAATAGATTATCATTGTCCGATGCCTATTTGGCCCACAGTTAATCTGATGTACATTGTGTGATAAACTGCCTTTTCAGTAGGCTCCATTCTGCTCTGTGATAGGACTCAGAAACTACCTCTGAAGTGTCTGCAAAGCTTTTATAAGGAAGATAATTAGCTTCTACAGTAAAGAAACACCACAGAGGATAGTGTTAACAACAAGGACTCTATTCATTGGATCATTTTCACTCAAACTGTAGCTGCAATCACTAAAGTGTGGAATGCTTAGAAAGAGATCTCTCAAAGGGATGGCGTTGTTATAAACCATATGGAAAAAACATCTGAAGGCTGAAAAATTTACATAAGCTTTTCAGTAAACATGTCCCCATACTTTCAGAATATAATGTGCATAATGGGAAAAAACAGGAACAGCTACAGCTTCGTATTTAGAAAATGTTCCTGTCATGCTCCTGTTTGTCATAGTTTACAACAATCTCTTTACTGCCTCACAGGTCAGCTGCTAAATGTCAAATCCGACACCATTACTCTATGTTGTCTAACAGAAGATAAGTAGTTAGAGCATTGATTTTTCACTTTTTTGACCTTATTTACATTGACCATCACAAGGAAGTTTGTCTGAGCAAAAGATCAATGCTCTGCCTTACAATTATCATCTCATGAATGCATGATTTAAAAGCCAATATCCATTTTAATGAGGTGAATAGAGGAAAACACCTTGTCATGTACATGTCAGGCTTGAACTAAACAGAGAATACAGCACTGAGTCATACACAGAATAAGCATTTGACAATAGAAGTACATTTTTTAAGAATATGTCTTCAGTGGAAGAGGGCATCAGTGATTGAACTCTCACTTAACAATAACATGATAATACAGGTTCACTTTTTTAAGGACGCCAAGAGCTGACATGCTCAACTCATTATCTCGAGATAATGAGTTAATTTTCTGGTTATCTCGAGATAACGAGGACTGTATTCTAATGATAACAGAATAATTTAGTTTGTTTTTTCGAGATAACAAAATGATTAAGGTGGACTCAAAAGTTAGTGGTTAGTGTGTTAAACCTGATTTCACTGATCAAAACTGAACCCATGACAGCTGGGGGAGGGGCTAAAGTTATGGTGTATACGTATAGTCAGTGGTGTGCCTGAACGAGTTCATGAACTCATTCATATTTTGGGTGAATGTGAACTGAACGTACTGTATTTCTGCCTAATGAATGTTATTGTGAGCGTGCTCGTTCTATCATTTATGAACGACATTCTCTCACAGTTTAATTTTGTTCAAGAAAGTGCCAGATTTCCATGGAGCCTTCCAGGCAAAATCCCAGCTAAAAGAACTATGAACAAGTTTATTTTTAGAACTGTGAACTTAGTTTAAAAATTTCAAATTATAAACTATGAACTGAACTAGTTCATTTTAAAATGTGTGAACTGAACTTTGAACTAGTTCATGTACAAACTGAACTTTCCCAACACTGTGTATAATTCTGTGAATGAGTGATCGGTAAAACATAATAATCGGACATATCGCAAGTTCAGCTTTTGTCAGACTTGGTAGGAGTAAAATTGGATGTTTTAATCAGTGATGGATGCTCATGAATCTGATGTCAGCTTGCATCTGTTGCTGGCTTGACTGTACTGAGGCATCCCAGTACTTGGATGTCCCTTGGACCCACTAGCTGAGGTGGTGGGAGAGAAGAGGATAATGGCTAAGCTCTCATCCATGTTTAAGGACAGCCTCCCTCCTCTCCCCACCACCCCACACCCCTCTCGAACACTGACAGCCTTGCAGAGCTCCTTCACATGCAGACTGCTGCACCTACAGTGTGAAGGAGCTACTACAGGTCCTTGATTCCTGCAGAAGGAATGGAAACCAGCACTGCTCCCAGTAGACCACAAACACTCAATAAAAGTCAATAAAATTTATTTATGGTGTATTATTTTTATATAGAATTCTTATAAATTAACAAGAAGCAGGTTTCTCGGGGGGAAACCTGTATGGAGTTTGCATGTTCTCCAACTATGCTTGGATTTTCCCTGGCTTCCTCCTACGGTCCAAAAACATGCATGTAAGGCTGATTTGAGTTTCTAAATTCTCGCTAGGAGTGAGTGCGAGTCTGGTCTCTGTGTTGGTTCTGTGATGGTCTAGAAACAGCTCCAGCCCCCTCACCACCCTGCTTGTGAATAATCTGATAACGAGATAAATGATCCAGTTATCACAAGAAAAAGGTGTTAAGAAAACATGTGAGCATGACCACTCTTGGCTTCCTTACTTTTTCTTGCATTTTTCTTG
Source organism: Melanotaenia boesemani (assembly GCF_017639745.1). NCBI lineage: Eukaryota > Metazoa > Chordata > Actinopteri > Atheriniformes > Melanotaeniidae > Melanotaenia > Melanotaenia boesemani. The sequence continues at coordinate 37,197,561 of NC_055684.1, forward strand.
TTATATTGGTACAGCACAAAGTTTTGGCAAAGAACTTGAGTTGCTGCATTCAAAAGGCAGTTTGTGTGTAAACAGTGGAATACATTAAATTAATTATGACCACATTCAAATATGCAAATGAGAAAGATGTGAGCTTATTAACATTTATTCCAAATGAAGTACAGTTCTGTAAAATCATGTAAAAACCCCTGACTGTTGAAAGTGGGCATATTATTTGCACAGCAGAGTGCCCTTTCTCTGCATATACCACTCTGGGAATTATTTGTATGCATCTGTAATTTAACATTAAGTGCATGCTGATGCATTATGCAGATTAGATAATGCATTGCGTGTAATTCAAGCAGACCTTACTTGCTGTCCAATGCCATTTAAGACCCCAAGCACAGAAGTTCCAGCATGGCATGAATGCTGATGGAGATGGCCACCATGTTTTTTACCTAATATCTCCTACTCTGTGACTGTCTGTGTCACGTATTTTTCAAATTAGACCTTTGAGCAAACAAATACCAAATAGTCCCACATCATAGTTTGTTCCTGTTTTCAATCTAACCCCCCCACCCCCCGGTTCTGTCTTTCCTTCAAAGGCTGCTCTATTGTGCTGTTTTAAAAGGTAGCTTTGTGATTTTGAATGGACAATTTAGTTGCTCATCTTACCATCCGACTCTCGTTTCGAGTGAGCAGTGACCTATGTCATATGGATGCTGAATAGAGGTCAGGCACTGCTAACTGTGCTTCAGGGTGCAGTAAAAGATCTGCACCTGCAGGCTTAAACTGGTGGTTTTGTTGGTTTTCACTTTGGTGACAGAAGTTTGGATGCACACAGGCGCACGATAAACAACCACAGTAAATGACCAAACAAGATAAATAGAAGTTTGACAACTTAATCTAATGCATTTCTTCATGAAAAAAAAAGTCTCATTTTTGTAACCGTGCAGTCTCTGGTATTGCACAAGTCTATTTCTGGCTTCACCTATAAAAATAAGATAAGCAATGTGTAACTGAACAGGCACATTTAATCTCTATCTTCATTGGAGCCCTTTTTTAAATATTATATTAAAAATGCAAAGAAGCCCCCCTTCATATATAATTTTATATAGAATCTAGAAAAGTTATGCTTACTACTGAAAGACTATAAAAGTAGGTTACATCCTGCATATATTTACCAAAATCGCTGCCCTTATCTATCTATAAGGTAACTTCAGAGAACTTCAAACGTGTTTTTTCTTTTTTTTTAACCTTTTAGTCATCATTATTCATCACTGTTCTGAACAACCATGAGAGTAATGAAAGCTGGAATTGACATTTAAGCTTTAATGGTTGTCAGCTGTCCCTGTCGTTCCCCGCCCTCCACTGGGCTTGAGCTTGGCAGTGGGTCTTCTTGCAGCGGTCCATGACACGGAGAGTTATATATGCCAGGGTATTAGAGAGCATTCTTAATCCGGTTTGTCACGCTGCTCCCTCTGGAGTGGGGTAATTTCATGGTGCTGAACTGGTATTGATAGAGCCCTGGTAAATGAGGCACGCAGCAATCGTTAACTTTAATAACCATAAAGATGTGAGCATTGGAGTCATATAGGTGCAAGAGAGGAAACCCATACAGGTGATTAAGAATCGACCAGGGCCATGGCCAACATGCACCCCGCATCTTTTATTTGCACTAATGGAATTACCTGTTAAAGATGTCAAGACTATTACCATTAATGGTGCAATTGCTGCACGATGCTAATCTCGTTCAGTAAACTAGAATCTAGTCAGGTCCTCATGCATGCAGAATGCCTGTTATGAACAAGGGCCATGAGATTTTTCTTTTTATGTCTTTTGTTTCTGATTCATCATACTTCAGCCATGGTCATTTCATGGTGCTTCAAGTTGGACCAGTATTCAGTATTCTGTGAGAATACTGGTAGATTTAGAAGTACCAGCAGAGGGGAAAAAACAATATTCATTCCTGTGGCTCTGTATAGCTGGGTCAGTGGTTCCTGTCTATCAGCTTGAGGTCTGGAGTCTTTTTTCTCCCTTTTACTACACTCCCTTCCTGAGGTTTGTGGTAGCTCCAGGCATTACTATAGCTGCTGTCCACTTGTTTGTCTACTCCCGTTACTGTGGGTGATGCTGTCTCAGGAGGATAGTGAAATCTGGGCCATTGATGGGTAAGCGAGAAACCAGCCTGAAGCCCTCACACTGCCTAGGGTCAGATAAGCCATTCGGATCACTGCAACAGGGCGCTGATGGGCTCATGATAAGTGATGAATCCACTTCAGCTCCTGATGCGTAAGTGACATATGAGTCAGAAGGTTTTAGAGTGCATAAACAACATTTAACAATACCTGAAATTAATTTATCTGTTATTCTTGATAGTACTCAGAGCCATAAAAGGTCCCAAAGCTGTTGTTCCTACAAATGCTTTCAGTGTGTTTAGTCGTGAATAGTGAAAACTTGTAGGCTTCCTCTCAAGGCTCAAGGCTAACTTTTAATATTCATGTGCAAGAGTCTCCAACTTGGTGCTCTATTAAAACACTTCTGTGTGAGAAACATTTTTAATCACATTATACAGCTCAATAACTGAGTTCTTGTTTTTTTTTCATAGCAGATAGTACCTAGTCTAGTACATGATACTGATGCATGAAATGGAAAATAAATTAAATAATCTAGGGCTAGAGAATGGATGCGTTTATTTCTTATTCATTTTAATAAAAAAAAAGTTCAGTGACACATAGAAAGTTTTCTTGATATTATACCTTAGTTTGCTGCATACTTCTGCAAATCTGGACTTTTTAAGTATTATGAGCTAATGATCTAGCATGTGGACAAGTGTGCAAAATATGTTAGAAAGCAAACATTGAGCCAAACTACACAATTCAGCACTTTTTGGGGTGGTTATTCCCCATGGTTAATGGATGATTTGCACTCAAAGTTCAGTTCTGTCATTCGACTTTATGTTTTTAGAGCCAGACATGAAATAAAAGGGATGGATCTAACACAAGGAGCAACGCATCTCCCCTGGGTAGATGCACCAACACTTATTTGTCATTCATAGTGACCATGCCCTAATTGTGTATTATTTATTTATTGTTTATTATGCATTAAGTCCACAGTTTAAATGTATGTGTTAACTCTTGTATATGGTAAATTCATTGTAGAAAGAAAATTATCATGTTCTTGTCTCTGAACGTGCTTCTACTCAAAGAAAACCTCACCAGTAAAGGAGAAGGAATAGTTTACTGGGAAACATGATCAAAGTTTTGGACTTGAAATCCATGAACAGTGAGATTAAGGCTGGAGCAGAAGCTGCAGATGAGCCTCGAAGCCTGCCTCAGCAACCAGTTCTAAGTCCTCTGGTACAGATAGGTACCTGAAAGAAGAACAACAAAAAAATTCAGGGAGGCTAGAGGAAAGTTTGGATGCGCACCGGAATCCATTATCACAAGCCACAAAGGAGAACAGAGGCGAGATTATGAGTTTGGTATTTTAACATGGGGCCGATGAATTTTGACTGGCTTTGGGAGCCACCCTCAAATGACTAATTGAGAAACTGCAGTTCTGGCACTTGTCTTTATTTCTAAGTCCCAGAGGTTACTGATTGATGTAGCATAGCTCCAATTTAGCACATATACAAAAAATATGTAGCATGCATGTGGTATCTCTATTTATTTGTTTTAGATTCAGAAAACTTTATTTATCCCGTACAAGCAATTCATTTGCAGCACATCACTGCAATGTGTCAGACATGAATCAGTACACAGTACAAATTAGGCCGTTGGAAGACAACAACAAATAAATACATCAAATTTTATTCTTGCTGCTTAACATAACTCTTCCATATTTGATGGGCTGTGATTCAGACACCATTAGCATCAAAGAAGTGATACACTTTACATTGGAAACATAGAAGAAAAGCCTAATTTTTCCTCCTTTCTGGGGTTTCTTTTTGCTCTTTTTTTCATTTTAACTGGTACAGCTAAAGAAGTGCAGGGATTTAAGAAGTAAATGAGGGTTGTGTAATTTCTAATAAAATATGTAAACTCTATCAGCTGCCAAAGGGAAGAACTTAAAAAGTTGTGCCCTGGCAGTGCCTCTAAGGCTTCCATTTTGAATCCACTTGACAGTACTTTGTAGCATGTTTAAACATTATCCTAAGTAATCAGGGGGAGTGTTCAAAAATTTCCAACTTAATGTTTAAATAATGAAAAGCAAAAATTCTGATGATCATTAAACATTTATGCAATGGGACAACTGGACCATAGCCACTTTGAAGCCGTTGCCTCAGGAAACAAATCATTAATATCCTTTTTCTCTTTCTTCCAACTTAAACACATGAATCTAATCGAGACAAACAGTGCAGGGGTCTAATCGAGACAAACAGTGCAGGGGTTTTTAGATGCTGAAATCTAAAATGTAATAAAACTGTGCATCAGGCGTAATCATGAAAACAAGTCTTCTCAATAAACAATCTGTTAGAAATCTGTTCAGGTCTGCACTGACTTCTCCGGCTCACTGAAAGACAACTACAAGAGTCTCAATTCATCCTTCAAATGTGCATCATTTTCAACAGAAATGTAAACTGCAGCTGTTACTGGTTTGTGAATAAGAACTGAATTTGCATTTTGTAGCTCCACAGAGATCTACATTTATTTGCTGGCAATGGGAACCATAATTTTTTGCAGCTTCCAGAAATGTAAGTTGACAATTAAAAGTTGTAAGACAGTGGATAGCTGTAAGTTGTAGAGAAGCAGAGGAAACCACAGCAAGCCCAGGAGGGAGGATAGTAAAGAAACCTGGACCTGTTGTTGAGGCTGTACCTGCTTGCTTGGCAGAGCAAAACATGCACAACAGCATTCGAGGGAAACCGCAGGCGTGTACTGATTAACTTGTACAATGAGTCCTTGAGAGGCTTACATTTTCACCAACTGCTGTGTCCCTTCCTTCATCCATATGCCATTACTTAATAACTGTAGTAGTGGGAGAAGCACATTGAGAGATAGAGAGATAAACGGAGTGAGAGAGAAAGAGGGAACAGTCATGCTTTCTGATGAAGAGCCAGCAATTAGCGCTCTTGGCGACTCTGCATAGATTATAGCTGTCAGCTGTCACTGAAGCTGAGTCAAGGTGTAATGCAGTTTGTTTTTGCAAGGTGTGATGACACCGTCACAGGCACCTGCATTTTTCCTCATCAAAAAGATTTTCAGTGCATTGAGATCAAAAAGCAATCACTTGCCAACGTTCTTTGTCACTCAGGGAATGAAACGAAACTGTCACTTTGATTCTTGCAAGCTTGAAGTATTTAGCTGCTGTGCAATAATCCGTCATGCTGCTGTGACCTTGAGTACAGACACAGCAATAATGTAGTCAGGGACTGTGTTTTAGTCCTTGATGGGGATCCACCTAAAGTGTCTGCAGGGTTTTAAAACATCTAAATTTGTCTGCACTGAATCATAATATAATCGCAGCCCACTTTCCGGTCTCCCTCTTCTATCTTTCCTATTCTAAAGCAAGTTTTTAATGAAAGACTTTTGCCATTTACAACACAGAGAACTTCACGCTACCCCTCAGTTATGTAATTTGTCCATCAGCCACATAATCACCAACTTCCATGTCAGATTCTTGGAAGGAATGAAATTTATCTTCTCCAGCAGATAGCATTTCTCTGTCGGCTTGAGAGTTTCATCATCAGAGACAGCAGTAATTTAAAGCTGCTTGACAGATCCTGCAGTCCGCAGTCTATTTTAGGAGAAAGTAGGTTTTATTTTACATTAGATACCTTCATATTTGTTTTTTCTCCTTATAAAGCTACAAAATATACATGAGATTTAGCAACACACCTGCAGGTCAACATATTGTAATTGAAAGCCACTACTCACTTTGCACACACTACTGAGGCTACATGTTTGTAAGAATCTGTAACGTTAACAGCGTCATCAGTCTGTAAAAAAAGGGAAGGACTATCATTTTGACATGGGTCACTTAATTTTGAGGTTCCTCATGGCTTCATTCATACCCAGAATAGTGATGGAGATGCTGTGTTTATTACTGAGTACATCAGTAAAGACAAAATGTCCAAGTTAGAGTTTCCTGGCAACATGTCATATTATGTGTCATAGTAAATCCCATTATTCATAGAAGTATGGTGTGTATACAACAGCACCAGCATTAGATGGGATCTGCTGGGAATAATAATAAATGAACCCCTACTTCTTTGCTGGCCTTTCTGTTAAAGTGACTGTATGCCCTTCAGAATGTGTTGAAAGAGATGCAAAGCTGTTGCTATGTTTTGTCTGTAATGTATTATTAAAAAGCGCTCAGGTACTCATTCAGAAATGATGGACATGTTTACTTGTGTGCATGTCTGAAAGGGGCTATAATGCGCACTGTCAAACCCATGTTGAGCCATAAAAGACAATGTGTGTGCTAGGAATGTCTACAATATTTATATATGTGTCAAAGGTCATTCAGGCTTGTATTTTTACCTTCTTAGGACGTATCTGACTCATCAGTATCATCAAACTTTGTAATGTTTGATATGAGTCATAGCTTTTTTCTCAAGCTCCTGTTACTTGTTCTCCTATCTATCTCCACATTTTACAACCCGCCTCATTAACAGCTCGTAACTGGCCATTGGGCTAAGCGGAAAACAATGAAGCATTGATTTCCTTAAACATAATCACCGCATCCAGTCATTTAATGACTGCTGTCACTGTAGGCTGCCGAGAGAAAAATGACCAGTCGATGGACTCATTGATGCCCTTCACCTCTCCTCACCAAGGGCTAGAGTGCACAGCCACCTACTCCATCTTTGCAAGTTAGTTTAACCCCTTTAGCTGCCTGACAGGCTCCAAGCACTACATCCATCACAACTGCAGTCTCAAGTCGCTGTTGTCCCAGATCGTACCAGAATGCACACATAATCACTACTGCGCACCTGAGTGGAAAATATCCACTATTAAATACAGCCTGATGTCATATGCTTAAATACACACACCTTCTATTTAAAATGCACATAATAAAGAGTAATTTGCCTCATCCTGAGCTACCAACTACCTAACTAGGATTATGTTTAGACCAAGAAGTCATTTGTCATTTAAGTGGCACTTGTGGCTGATCCAGTAAAGTAATCATGATGCTATTCACGCTCTCCTTCAGAAATCAGCTGGTTCACACCTAATTTCCACCTCAGTACAAACACTGACATGTATTTGTGTGTCATGGATAGTACTGATGATGACTTTATTATTCATATTTGCATATAGTTGTATAACAATAGTCGTTTTCAATGTGCCTTTTAATCTACTTTTAGATGCAAAATCACCTGGAAAATACAAAATGTGCACATAATGGATGATGATTTCTGTAATTTTTTGTTTTTTAAATCCAGTTCTAGACTCCTTTAAAATAACCCCAAACTACTTTTAGATTTGTGGATGTGCTATTGTCAGTGTAAAAGAAGTTGCTGTCTAATTATCATGTAAGAGAATTTCTTCCTCCAGGAGTGCTTTGTATATGTACAAATATCAATAATACAAAATGAGGACTTCATCGTGCTGCCTGTATTTATTAGTCTAAACTAATTATTAAAGCTGACTAAGTCAAATATGTCAAATGTGTGCCTAAAACATTTAAACTGGACCACTGCATAATTTCAGACAGAGCATTCACTTCCCGCAACCATGCTCCATACTCCGATACACTGGTTCATTAGTACATTGTTCATTTTCAGTTGCAGACAAATAGAGCCAGACATCACCTGTTGGGACAGTGTGCAGGTTAACATATGTTAAAATGTAGAAGTAATAATAAACCATGGCTGTTAATGAATCAATGGTTCACTAAAAAGTGTCAAAGGCATCTCACTTTAGACTTTAAAAATATTTTCCCAACTGATAATAAGACCTGATCGAGGGGACTTGTGTCTGACAGTAGTTATACACATTAGTACTGTTTCCTAATTATTGGACAAATCAAGAAGAAGGATATACTCTATACCCCAAAATGATAAGTTTACTTGGTTTAATTTACAGTAAATCAAATTATGATATCACATGTTGGCCAAGCAGACATCCAACACCAGCAGAGTCAGTGAAATGTTAGTGAGATGTGAACAACTGCTCAGTTCTGCTCTGGTAAAAACAGAATCACATCACCCTCCAGCAGACACTCAGCATGGTTTGAGGTACCTAATAATGTGGTGTGCTGTGATCTTTCCAGGAACTGTTATTTCTTCACTGAAACCTGCTATGTAGCCTCGCTGCTAACCTGTATATTTGACCCAACTGTAGTGAACGAATGGGGCAGGGTCACAACATCAAAACTCAACCAGGTCTTCACTTCAGCTTCTAAAACATTGAGCTCAGTGAAAAACAGACAGTTACTGTAAAACAATAAGGTCATCTAGATGTGAGCAGCATAACGTAATTGTTCGCTGGCTTGTTTCACAAAACTACTACTGTACATCATTAGCAGGTAACTCTTGACACAACCATCTAAAATGGGAAAGCACATCCAGTAAGGATGCATTTATATTTGCCATCAAAATCCCCCAACCTATACTTTTTTTATAGATCAGTTGTTCTTACTGTGAAATACATCAGATAATTCTGTTATTTATTTATTTAGTTATTGTCTAAGAAGTCAGTCAGAGCAGTCCCTGGTTTATCCCAGTCAGGTGATATGGATATAATTATGTGTAATAAGTTAATTATTTCTCACTTACTTGCAGTTATGTGATAAAATGGGGATTTATACATTACATTCATTATCTCTAATCTGAGTTATAACAAAAAGAGTATGTAGCACTTATACAAGCTCTGTGGATGTGATACAGTTTATGTGGTGCCTGGTCAGCTTTTTGCTGTTAGAGCTCAGCAGGGCTCACCTCCAGATCAGAGGCAGGGCCTTGCTAGGGGATTCAGTTCAGTTCAGCAATTTGCCACGCAACATAAACCTCTCATTTATTTAGTGATCTGTTTCAACTTGAAAGTAAGTCTGCAGGTCAGGAAGCTGACGGTAAAATATTCAACACATTGTGTAGTTCAAGGTTTTAGCACACCCCTGCCCAGAAATATCTAACAATAGTGCTGAGAGAGTGACATTAATAGTGCACGACAGCTGGGTCTGGCAGGACTGCAAATGTTTGCCTTTTAATCCCAAACTCTTCGGACTTTGGTCTCGCCAAGGCAGACATTGATGGGAATGGAAAAAGAAAACTGTTGCCAAAGTTGTCTGAACTCCCGGGTGCTCGGTTCCTTCATTCATCACCCAAGCTATTTGAAACATTTACACAACAACCCAGCAAGACAACGCACATGGGTTGTTGTCATGCCAGCACAGTCTAATGCATCTTTTCTTCCTAGCAGGAAGTTCCATTTAAAATTTGGTATATTCAGATAAAAGAATGACTAATCCAAATGAAGTGTAGCATTTGGTTGTCATTTTCTGCTCTCCAGTGTGTATTTTGGAGAGAATAAGTTTCTTTTCTTATCCATTCTCCTGTCCTGGGATGAGCTCCAGTTTAATTGTTGGAAGCCGGTCTCCGTTGCTGAGGCTGTCATAGGAAGATAAAGAGTTTTTCCTGGGGCCTAAGGATGGGGGAGAGTGGTGATGAAGGGCCTTTCTCCTGCAGCTCCATTGGCTGCATTAGCCTCCTGCTTTATAATTGTGTGAAGAGGGCACTTCCAGTGGCTCCCTCATTACTCACTGGCATGGCCAGTCCCTGGCAGCCAGATACACCTTGTCCTCTAGCTCTCTTTCCCTGCCTGTCTCACTCATTTTAGGGTGTCCCTCAGCTCCAGCACCCCTTCACCCTCCCTTGGGCAACTTTCCCTATTGTTATTTTGACCCACCGCTGCCATTGGCACAAATCACCTTTTCTTTTGACTCTCCTCTGTCAAACTGGGGCATATTGGACTGCATTTGCTCTGATTGATGTCACCTACACTTTAGAGATAATGCATTAGTGTGGTGTTGCCGGAGTTTGTGTTTGCACAAAGAAGAGTCAGCTATATCAGTGATCAATGTCTTAATGACTATGTGTTCAAATGATTCATCACCTTTTTGGTTATATTGATAACATATGGAAGAGAGAAAAAATGGTTTAATGCATACTGAGTGTGTAATGTTCTTCATGATAGTCATCACAAGCTGATTGGTATGGAGTGAGGACAGCCAGCCCTGACTGAGAGGCAATTTGATGACATAATTGAGATTCCTTGAGGGCCAATTTGTTACACATACTTACAGTGTAAGTGCCCAGTGATTGTACCGCCGCTTGCCTCACATGATACAGTGTGTGTAGTTGATTTTCCCTAAGCCCATCTTTTATTCACAGTTTAGCTGCCTGCTGAAGATTTGTTTTAAAAACACATATGAAGATGAAATCAGCACGAGCATCCTTTTATGTTTTCATGACATGTGTCTTCTCTGTTTATGTCTCTCAGAGGGTGGAACGTGTCAGGTGATCGCTGCCCACCGATGCTGTAACAAGAATCGTATTGAAGAGCGCTCTCAGACAGTCAAGTGCTCCTGTTTACCTGGGAAAGTGGCCGGGACGACACGCAACAAACCCTCCTGTGTGGATGGTGAGATAACCAAATGTGTTCTAGTAATAATGCTGCTGCTGACCATTCATGAGTGAATTCTGTTGAGTGAAAGAAGAGCTTGTATGCAGCATTAATGTACAATCCAATCAAATATGCTCTGGTCTTATGTGGACTGACCAGATTTCCCAATAATCATGGGTTTAAAAGTGATCTTTTAAAGTCTGACTGTGATGTCACAAAGCAAACTGAATGGTCTTCTGTACATACATGCTATTTCTGAAGTAAAATTGAAGGGAACAAATCAGTCACTGTGAATCCAGAACCTTCATGGCTTTATTATTCTTTCTTATAATCTGTAAGCTACAATGGACACTTAACTGAAGACAGGTCACCAGTATAGTCGTGATAAATACAATTTTTATATGATTGTTTTAGGCCAAAGCATTGAAGGTGGTGTTAAGGCTTATAGTGTCTGTAGTTCTTCTTCTTCTTCTTCTTCTTCTTCTGCTTTTCTTCTTTCTTCTTCTTCTCTTATTATTATTATTATTATTCTTTCTGTTTATTTTATTTTTCCTTTCTTTTTTTTGCAAGGACTGAATGTGTGTATACCCTTCATATGCATAGTGTTCTCTCATTTATTTTGTCATTTACTTTGCTGCTCCGTATCTGGCAGCCTGATAGTGATCACATGTGCGCTATCATTTTCCAAAAGTCTTTGTTACTCCAAAGTAAAAACTGGGGACCCTACAGTCATCTGTGAGACACAGAGTGGACAGTCTGAAGATAGTCTTCAGAAAACAAATTAAATTTAAAGATCATTTCATATAGAATAGTTTCACTATAATTGTTACAAAAGATAAAAATAGTCATCAGAAGTGGATAAAAATAGCTCAGGTTGTTTGTGTTCTTATTGTACTCTTGTTTATATTTTGGCTTCTAAACTTCAATTTAAATAGTTGGGGGTCCCAAGTGTGTCCAACTACCATTATTTGGGTCAGAGACTAAAAGGTTTTGGTAACCTCTCTTCTAAACAATTCATATCCACAGAAAACTATGGGTCAGATTTACTGGGTCCTGGGTTAGTATAATAATCTAGATAATCTACTAAATCTATTTAATTACTACAACAGATTTTGATATTATGTGAAAATTAAGCCAGTAACTGTGCAGCATAATAAAATGTAGAATGTGCAATTAAAGGTTAACCTTCTGTACATCGACCCCGGCATGTTATTAAACCCCAAAACAGGATTTTAAACACAGGTGTACCTGGGATGTGTTTTATCTCATATTTTTTTCCTAGTCTACATAAATTACATCTCATGAAATGATAGAAACGTCTTACTTTTCAAGTATGCTGATGACATGGCCCTGGTTGCTTCCATCAAGGACATGAATTCCCTTTCAGCATACCACCATCAGGTGAATAAGGTCATGGGCTCAAGGACAAAGATGCTGAGAAGGAAAACGAACATTTAATTCTCATTATCAGCCCTTCGAACCCATGAAGTTAAATGGCCAGGCAGAGGAGCAAGTTGATGTTTTTACATACTTGGGCACAGTGTTGGGAGTAACGTGTTACAGTAATGATATTACTTTTTTGGGTAACGAAGTAATGCATTACACTTAAATATCAGTAATGAAATGACTTTATTGGACTACAGTAACGTGTTTTTCTGTGTTACCCGAGCTGTGCTTGCCTATGTGTAAAGTTCTGATGTGTTTTAAGTGGTACGTGCACGCTGCTGCCTGTGTGTGTGCTTGCCTGGACACGTTGCCATAGAGATCGATTTGCATGACGTAGCCAACCAACATGCTCCCCCTGTCGACTATTAAATCACTCAGGTTTAATAAAATACTAGATAAAATGATTATGAGACAAATTTCTTCCCACAGACAGGGATGTTGTTCTTATGGTTTCAAAACCATTTTGTTTACAATACACAGTAAACACTCTGCAGACAGTCAGTGATGATTCAGCTATGATGTTTGTCCATGTCTACACGGAGAATTAAGAAATGGTAAAGTAATAAGTAGTGACGTTACTTTTCAAATGCAGTGACGAGTAAAGTAATTTTACAGAAGTAATGAGTAACTAGTAATTAATTACTTTTTTAGAGTAACTACCCCAACACTGCTTGGGTATGGAGCTTGACATCCGTCTGTGCTCCCAACACAGTGACTCTGTGAAAAAAAACTATTTTTTCTGCTGTGGCAACTTAAGGATTTTAATGTTAGAAAGGACGCGTTAACAGCTGTTTAAATCAGTTATCATGTTTGATATTTCATCTTGGTTCAGTTTTACATCTGTCCAGACCAAAGCAAATCTTTTCCAGGTCATTAATCAAGCAAGCAAAATAATTGGTGACAATCAAACTTGATTATCTGTACTCCAAACACAAGCAATAGAAAGGAAAGCCAAACACATTACAACTGATCCTGTCCATCCTCTACAGTTATTTCCAGCTGGTACCATCAGGCTGCTGTTCTAAAGTACACCCTATTAGAAAAAAAATCTACAGAAATTCATTTATTCACACTGCTATCAGAACCTTAATTATTCAGTAGCAGTTCCCCAAATATTTATTTATTTATTTATTTTTAGAACGTGTTTTCACTTGATTTTAGAAAGAAAAAGGAAATGCATATAGAGCCATAAGAAATAAATGCAACAGATTTGAACAGACTTTTATTTTAATTTATTTTATGATTAAGGTTGTTTTATAAAAGGCTCACTTAGTTCCAGGTTCAGTGTGTGCAATAAGGTAATTTTGTTTTCATTTTCTTATTATTTTTATACTTTCATTCAGTTTGGAGACAGTAATTAGTGATGGGAGTTCATGTTTGTGCAGAATGGGGTCTGGGCGGGTGGGAGGAGTGTACATGCGCTTTGTTTGTATGTGTATGAGTTTGTGTGTGATAGTGTGTGCCTTTTTAATTTTTGTTATATTCTTTGGTTTGTGAAGGCTTTTAAATTTTGTTTTTAATATGCATAATTTGTTTTTATTACGTACGGCACTCTGTGTTGCTTTGTGCATGAAAAGTGCTCTATTAACAAAATTTGATTTGATTTGATTTGATTTGATTTGATTTGATTTTAAAAGGTTTTTAAAACGTCCTCAACTTTATTTGTTTTGGCCCACTGTGTATTTGAGTTTGACAACCCTGCCTTACAGTCAAGACTGAAATCTTATGACAATGGCCATTAAATATTAGCAATAAAAGATGTTTTAAATTAGTTTTATTTTTAACTTTAAAGTACTTCACACATCAGATGAGGAATCACATTTCATTAAAAATATAAAATTTCTTGCTGTCTGTTTGGTATTTCTAATAACAAAAGTACATTCAACCATGAAGAACCATGTTGTGCTGTGCTTCGGGACATAATAGGAGACAAAAGATGATCTAGTTCGGTTGATGAACACCTGAACAGGGAGCACGTTGCAGATCACATAGCTCAAGGCTTCTCAGGCTGATGGAAATGAATAACTAATAAAGAGTCAGGAAGGCTTCAGGCTAGTGCACCTGAATTACCTCAACTGAAAAAAACAATCTGGAAGAGACAGCTCCAAAGATGAAAAAAAAAAAAAAAATCCTGACAGGAAGTCACAAGTCTACTGAGACAGAACTGTGATGCCCCTTCACTCCACAGAGCTCATTTATCACCCCTCAGTCTCGAGCCTTTCACCTCTACCTTTACCTAAGATCAAAGTCATCCCTCTGACTGCCCTCTTAAAAAAAAAAAAGTACATCAAAATATCTTCATTATTAGGTATTTGGAGAATGGTGTAGACAGGCCTGCTTGGTGGGCTTACAAGACTGGTTAGCCACAATTGACACTCCAAAGGATCCTCGAATGTGAATTAGAACAACTCCTCCACAGAGAACTTTGGATATTCATGCAGATCGTGTTTTCTTTCAGCCCACTCAAACTCAAATGCTGTCAATTTCTGCAGTTTTGTCCAAACCCCCTGGCATCATATAGTGATGCAGATGGTCATTATTGCCACTAGTTTTACAAACTTTAAATTAAACATAGTGAGGTTGTTTATTTTCTAACATGCTTAATTATTATGATGTCATATATTAAATGCAATCATAACATATCCTGACCAAGTAGCGTAGATTCCTTCCCTTAGTCAAACAGTCATACTGCCGACACCTGACTGGGGCATTGTGTTTCCTAAACCTAGTCAAGTTGTGATGCCCAAACTTAACCAAACAGTGCATGAAATGAATCAAATGTAAACATTGTATAAATGAAAAAGCAAGTAAAGACATAGAACTAAAAGTGGTTTTGAAGACACGTCTCATGTTTGTAGGTCTTGTGACTTCTCACCACCTCCCCTCCATCCACCTTGCATGGATCTAATAGCTTGGTCATAATAAGTACTCCAAACACTGTCTGTGTTGGCTGTCCAAGACTGAAGCAGTCAGTGCATCAGTACATCAACGCCAAGAGATACTGTGCACGTATCTCAAGGATGCCAGGTACTTTGGCAGAATCCCTGTTGCTTGTCACTTAACAAATGAGTACTTGCTGTTATTTTTCACTGTTGATGTTATACAGCTCAATAAATAAAAACTTAAACATCAGACATTTTCTTGCCTACAAATTAAATGTTAGAATTAAAATCTTAGATAAATGTAAAAAAAAGGTGAGCATCACTTGATGTGTTTATTTATTTATTTGGTCTTGGGCTGAGAAGAGCTAAATAAATGGACAAAAGACACACAAATCAAGCTATTTCTGATAGAGGTTTACATGTAAAGAGGTAGGTGCTGCTGTAAATACCTCATGTCTCTCTGCACCAAGTTTACAGGGTGAAATAACCTTTGTTGTTAGTTCATTGACTAACAAGTACTAAAAAAAGAAAGATAATACAAGTAGAAATGACAGGTCACTGAGGAGTGCTCTGACATTATTGAGCAATAAGAGTCATATTGTCTTTACCTTTTAATGTTTTCTACTTTTAGTTCAGCTTTCTGCATTTAGTAGTTGGATTATTTCCATGTAGTTGAAAGTGTATCAGGGCATTTTGATTATTGTTTAACATCCACAGAATACTAAATGGTGGACATGATTATTTGTTGTCATAAGTATCAGGTACACACAGAGTCAAGTACAGAATATTTTCTGTAAATGTAGCAATATGTGGACACAGGGGAAACGGGGGGCAGGGGGCGTTTCATCTAGACTAGCTACACCTGAAAGTTGTATGTTTGTCAACTGAGCCCCATGGGCTGGCTCTGCACCATTTGAGGGATTATAGACTTGTGGAGTCAGTGGTCTGTCCCCTCAGCAGTGCACCAGCCTGGCCCAGATGGAGCTTTCTCCCCAGGTCCCCTCATTATTAATGTTCCGTCCAGATGAGGAATGATGCTGCAGCCCAGCTCATCTCACCAACCCCTGGGGGACACCTGCTGCCACAGTATCATACACAGGTTATGTATCCATAGGAAAAAAAAATATATATATAAATATATATATATATATATATATATATGTATAAATAGCCTGCACACTGATGTGACAAATCAAAAGCAGCTCTTCAGAGGTCAGTTGGTTTGGACACATACAGAGCCTGCAGGAACGAACACTCCCTAATCTTTAGGAAAGTTTGCAGAAACAGGCAGTCTCCCTGATGTGCTCTATTATTGGTCATTAGCATCAAACTCCGACATCAAAGCCCAGCGAAGATCAGTCTCATTGTCGAGTGTTTACTGACTTGTGGAGACGGGCCACATGGGGGTTTTTCACTTGCTACTGGTAACTGCTTTGGCTGTTATAAATACACAGCAATGTGACGACAGCTTGCCTTATGAGGCATCATCCTCGGTGGGGGTCTACTGTCAGATTATCCTCATAGTGGGAATTGATTATTAGCTTTGACAAGGAGAATTATGTCCCAGTTATGTCAGAGCCAACGAGGCTCCGAGTGAAGAACATCCCTTTCAACAAGTCAAACGCTAATATCTCTCTAGCCTCGCTGGACCAGTTCTCGGCTTAGGCGCTCATCACTGCACCACTGCCTTTATCCCACTGTATGCGATATGCAAGCCCTGAGCCTCACTGTGGACACAGACATGCTGATGCCCTAATATACACACATGCTCCCACTTTGTGTTGTCATGTAGTTGCTGTATCAGTAAACTCTTTCAACAAGATGCACATGCAGATGCCTGCTCACTGCTGATCACTGATGGGGAATGAACCCTTCTGTTTGACTGCAGGCATACATAGCAGAGCATGACAGGTTTTAATGGTACATTTGAGTTAGATCTGGGGGGGGGGGGGGGGGGGGGGGGGGGGGGTAAAGAAATAAGGCTTGAGAGGTCCAGCATTTTTCTCCCACTACCCCAAAACCTGAGAGAAGGGACATAAAAAAAAAATAATGCATGAAATTTTCATCATCATCCTTGTGTCCGTTTGTGTTTTGTGAGTGAAAATCTATCTGATGGATGAACAAAAATAAGTCTTTGGAAAGGTTTAAAGAAAGGATCATGAGTCTTTGTCTTTGTCACATCCCACTGAGCTCTCACAGCACTGATGACACGATTAGACTCAAACCTTTAGCCTGTCAGGAGAAGATCTGATCCCTTAGCTGGAGTTTAAAAAATCTAACTAGTTTTGTGTCTTCTCAGACCCAATTTATGATTTTTTTTTTCTTTTTTGCAACATCAAAGCTTTTTTCAGTTCTTAGAGTAGCTTACTAGAGTAACATGTCTGCAGAAAGCTGATAGAAATAAAGAAATATTTTTATTTCTTTGCAAGCTGTGTAGGAGCTGTTGCTTTTGTGCCCACATAAGAGAAAAAAAGAAACCACACAACAGAAAAAGATGATTTGTCCAAATAGGCAATACACACAAACACACACAGTGATTCACATAAACCATTTACTGATGTACCAAGAACACACATGCACAGTCAAAAACAGTCATGAAATGAAACATCTAGAAGCTGTTTCTAATATTTTGAATATGAGAAGATTTAACACCAGGCCCAAACGCTGTTAGCAGTTATACTGTAGCCCTCCTACATTTTGCCTGCCTTCCAGTTTCATCTGAATGAATCTGAGGTTGTTTATGGTGAAAGCCCCTTTTGTAACATTTCTGAGAATTAATTTGAATTAAAAACCAAATTGAAAATAATCACATCACAGCACAGGGGCTCTTTTGATGTCTGCAGGTACCGGGGTATTCATTGCAAATGCCCAGAAGTTTCTGAAAAGCTGTGTGATTATGAAGCCAAACAATATTTTATGCATTTCTAATCAAACCTCAGCTCGCTCTTTCAGGGAACAGGCAAAGATTAACACAGAATAATGACTCTGAATCTGACCTCAGGTTCAGGGGTACGAGTCTCAATCCTCCTGTAATTATATGCTTGCTTCATTTATTCCATGCTCCTCTGACCCTTCCACTACTTTACTGCTATGGCAGAATACTTGCACTTTCTGCATCTGTCTCATTAGGATGGAAATGCTTTTCTGTTTAAATCAACCAGCTCTCTGTAAATCTTCTAGTAAAGTGAGCTGGGGATCATTTGATAGACTGTTTGCTTACAGGCCGCATTATGCAAATGGAAGATTGATCGTCCAATAGTTCTTCTTAATAACAGAATGAACAGGGCATTTTCAAAACAAGGATGTAAACTGATTAGACTCTGGGAAAGAAACAAATCCCACCCAAAGGGGGAGAAAAAAACTAAATGTATAAGTGGAAGAAAGACAAGCAAAGTTTATTTGTATAGCACACTTCATGTACAAGACAATTCAAAGTGCTTCACCTTAAACATTGAACTAAGTTTTGAACTTTGCTGTTTGAAGCTGAGTACTGACTTTTAATTTTTCTACTTTGGCTTCAAAAAATATTATTTAATTTATTATTATTATTATTTTGTCTTCATTTAACTGAAGGAAGTTCTGGCACATCCAATCTTTAATTTGATTGATGTAGTTGACAAGAGTTTGGATCGGACTGTAGCCTCCTGGTGAGATGGATACGTAGATTTTTGTGTAATCAGCATAATTTTGGTAACATATTTTTTTGTTTCTCATAATGTGAGCAAGTGGCATCATGTAGATGTTGAACAGCAGTGGCCCCATGATGGAGCCTTGGGGAACTCCACAGGTTATTTTGGTTTGCTCAGATTTATGGTTACCTATAGACACAAAATAGTCTCTGTCTTTTAAATAGGACTCAAAACAATTAATCGCAGTGCCAGAAAGTCCAACCCAGTTTTTCAGCCAGTATAGTAAGATGTTCCGGTTGACCGTGTAAAATGCAGCACTGACATCTAGCAGTACAAGGACTGAAAAGTTTTCGCTATATCCATGCTCAAACGGATGTCAATAAAGACTTTTACTAGAGTGTCTCAGTGCTGTGGTGTGGCTGAAAACCTGACTGGTAGACATCAGAACATTATTTAATATCAGGAAGTTGTGTAGCTGCTGAAAGACAGCTTTTTCTACAACCCTGCTAAGAAAGGGGAGGTTTGAAATTGGCCTGTAGCTGCTCATGAGTGACGAGTCAATTTTTCTTTTTCACTAGAAGCTTGATGACGGCTGTTTTTAGGATCCGTAGGAAGACACCTGAAACCAGAGACATGTTTATAATCTGTAAGACACCTAAGGCCATGCATCATGATACGTTCTTAAAAAAAGCCTGGTTGGCAGGGCACAAAGACAGCAAGTGGTGGTTTTCAGATGGCCAATGATCTCATCCAGGTTTTTAGAACTAATTGGAGAAAAGTGTGTCATGGTGTTCATGTCTCTGAGTGGAGACAGGGACATGTGTCCTGCCTTTGGCATGGAAGCACTGACTGCCTGATTTTCTGAATTTTGTCAGTAAAGAAAGAAGCAAACTCATTGCAAGCCCGGTTGGATAGAAGTTCTGGGGTTACTGACACAGGAGGATTAGTTAGCCTGTCAACAGTAATGAACAAGGCGCGAGCATTTTTGCTGTTCTTAGCAATGATGTCAGAAAAAAAAAGATCGTTTTGCATTTCTCAGCTCCAGATTATAAATCCTCAGTCTCTCTTTATAGATCTCATAGTGAACCTGTAGCTTTGTTTTGGCCACCTGCATTCAGCTTTTCGACATTCTCCTTTTTCAGGTCTTACCAGCGTGGCATTTTTCCATGGAGCTCTCTTTTTGGCAGCGATCACTTTCACCTTGGTGGCAGCAATGACATCAGTAAGGCTTGTAATTTTACCACTGAAATGATCCAGAAAGGAACTGAAGTTTGTTGTTTACAGCTGCCTTGTGGGTGGCACTATACTTGTCACTGTAAATTTAAGCTCAAAAAAGTGGTGTTAGCAGTTAAAGTCATATTGCATATTGAGAAGATATAAGTGACCCATCAGAAGGTAAACCCAGCAGTTGACAGTACTGGAAAGCTGCCGTTTTGGTGTTATTAATGTAAAATCTGCCGAGCACTGTGCTTCGGCGGAAGGTTAAAAAACATTAACATTAACTGAGAGCACAGACACATATTCACATTTTGACACAGACAGAGATCAATTCTCTTCCTCATTCGTCAAGGTGTTCAAACATTCTGCTACCTGGCAGGGACGTGTCAGCGAGTTCAATCCATCACAGAACCTGCTCACCAGAGATCTGACAGATGCACTTGTAAAAAGGTCCATCGCTTCATGTTTTTCAATCAATTCAAGTCCCACTCTTGGCTGTTTGTCCATCAAAGCTGAAGAGTCTAGCCTGCTACATGGCTAACATGTTGAATAAAACACCCCTCCTTTTCTTGTTTGCATTTTTTTTAAAAAGCAGCTGTCATCTTTGACAGCCTGCTAGATACTTTACAGTAATGTGAGGATTGTGTTAATTAATGTTCACACATTTAATCACATTGACAACCTTCATCTTGTTTGCAGATAGACCTTAAAATTAATAATCAGCATGAAGCAGGATTTAGGACTGGTCTAGTGTAAGGCCCCCCTCTCCACACAGGAGACACAGAGGAGTAAAGTTTGCTGATGTTGAAACAAAGGTCATACCCTCCGTGCTGACGATTGCACAGGGAGTAGTAAAGTATAAAGACTGTTGGAGGTCAGTGGTCACCGGAGAGTGATGCATGGATCCAAGCCCAGAGATGGCTCTTCTCCAGTGGTCAAGGTGAAAGCCAGAAGTCCTGGTCTGGGTGGAACCAAAGTCTCTGTGTTCCCATAAGGCTTAACTGTCTTTTTTTTCCCCAGTTGCCACCAGAACAGACATGTCATAAATGATGCGTTGCCAAGTTCTCCTACACGGACTTGATGTCTTTCATGTAGTATAAAATATATATCTTGAGGCAAAGTTCAAATTTGAGCATGAATATGTTAAAATGTATCACTCACTGCTCATTAAACTTTAATTTTCACTACAGGATGAGCTGCTGTCAAGATATGAATTAGGGGTGTAATAAAGTGCCTTTTATACAGATAGTGGACTTTGCACACCAGTAATGTATTTTTAACAGCTCTGCAGCCCTTCTCTAGCTTACAGTGTCTGGATGCTGACATGTTTGGGCCTACACATTGCCTTCTGTCGTCATCTGGTAATCCATCTTTGATGTAGCCAGTGCAAGATGAAGATAATGATAACTGTAACAATAATAAGCACTGTCTCTGATTTGATGTTTTACTTTCAAGTTAAAGAGTTGTATGAACTAATTACACAGCATGGTGAATCATGTGTTTACAGCTGTTATGAAATGTATTTGTCACCACATAAATCAATAAATCTGCCATGTCTTGGTGCATTTATTGGTGGAACATTTGGATCAGGCACTCCCACACTGAAAACAGTCTGACGTTGAAGATTTTTTAAGCTCTTCTCTTTCAAAATGTACATCACTTGGAGTCTGCACAGACGTGAGGCAGCTTTAGCAGAACTGTCAACACAAAGATCTGACATATGATAATGAAGGAGCTAAACAGCAAGTCTTTTTTAGAAAGTGTATCTCACAGAGACATGAGTATATCTTCACAGGGTTTTTACTGTAAACGAAGTTCCCCCACTGTGTTTGAGGTGGGTCGACAGCCAGCGTGTTATCACTGCTATTTGAGGGCACTTATTTAATTTCAGCTCAGTGTGAGAATCTTTACTGTACTTTTCTGCCATTTAAATTCCTCTTATCTCCATGTCCTCCAGTGTAGAATGGAGGAGAGCAAAGAGAAGCAGAATGAAGATAAAATTATTTTTAAGCTGTAGTTGTCATCAACTTGTGATATATGGTATCTGTAAGTGTAATAAAAGCTTCTCAATGAAAACAATTAGGAAGGATATTTCTGTCAACAAAAAGAAGAAAAAAAAACAGAATACAGCTGTAAATATACAGACAGGATTAAATACAGGAAACATGCCCCTAGTGGTACTAAAACACTCCCTAATGGTATGTTAATTGCAGAAATGTAAATATAACTGAGAAAATTCTAAAGAAGAGAAGAGAAAACTAGTTTAATTTGTGCACATCCGCCTGTAATTCTCTATGTTTTTGTAAGGATGCAAACACATATTATACCAGGGGCGTTGCTAGACATCGGGCTCTACTGAGGCACAGACTCCCATCACTCAGATCACATTTTTTATTACAAAGTGCTGCTGTATTAATGAAATGAGCAGTGTTACCTTCCATTTACTTCCCTTTGCTAAGCTGACTGATAAAGAAATGTATGATAAAACAATATTTCCACAACGTGAACTTTAATTAATCTTTGTAGGCAATAAACAAAAACAAACTAAAATTAAATCCTAAAATTATGTAATGTTGGACATTTTCTTCATTCCAATGATTTTTTTAAAAGTATGATTTGACACATTTAAACCGTTTTTCTGTCCACATTCACAAATGCTCTATTTTTTTCTGTTTTTCATTCTCATTTCTCTCCTTCTCTGTGCTATCAACCAGAATTGACGTATACAAATTAGATCATTTATCATCTAATCAGATTATAAACTGATTTGAATTCAAGTTACCAGGTTGTCAGATAATGTCATTTTGCACTGAATTTAGTGATTAAATAATAACAATAATAAACACGTTTTTCAAGATCAATTAGAGGTGAATCTGTCTCAAATACACCCCCAGCTGGTCACGTAGTAATCAGACGGTCTACTTCATCACTTATTGTGCCCTTAAATTAGGAATATTCTCCATGTTTTTTGAAGATGTGTCAGTCACATCTTCACGATCCTGAGATTACAGGAAACCTACTGATACTGAACATGTCATATTTATAACTGTGAAAGAGCTAAAATATCGACACAAAATTAAACAGTTTACCACGAAGACAACATGTGGTGATAACTTTGATGGATTTCTGATGTAATTAGTCTAAGTTAAATTAATCCTAACATGCTGCTGTGATCAGCTCAGATTTACTCAGGTTCAGGTGATGCTCACCTCTTCTCGAAGAAATCAGGAAGCAGCTGCTTCTCCTCTCTTCATTTGATTTACCTCTCCTTTCTTTCTTGTCTTTGTTCGTAGCCTGATTTAACATTTTTTGGGGGTTAAACATGAATTTTTCTGCTTTCTTTCCTTATGACCGTCAGTCAGTCCGAACATAGGCTGAAGCTGAAGTGCAGGTGTGGATTAAATCATTTTGCACCGTTTTCAAAGGGCGAGGAGCAAACTGGAACTAACTGGATCTTGTGGTTTCATGGAACTGCTTTATTTGACTTTTTCTCATCACATCAATGTAAGTTCAATAATTGGCCGCCAAACTAGTTAATCATTCCCCCATACCAAGATTTAATGTGGGCATAGAGAAACTAATTTTATAATTTATATTGCATAGACATCGTTCTCATCTTAAAGCGATGGTAAAGATGGATGCTCACAGTGCAGAAGAATTTTTGTGATGTACCAAGATGGACAACATGGTATTCTGTGGGCTGTAAATTTATTCTTTATAATTTCAATATCAATATGCTTGGATGTTCACTTTCAATAAGTAAGTGAATGAGAGAGAAATCTCACAGCTTTTCCATAAATATGAAGCTAATGGCTCTTTAGTGAAAAATCTCTAGTATCAACATCGGGAAATAATGAACTTTGAGAAGGTACCAAGAGAAGAAGCAAACAAGTTTTCACAAACAGAAAGTAAAAGCAAAGTTTTCATGTCAGTTAAGTTGTTCTGGTTAAATAATATTACAACACCTTTACTCAAGCTTTTAAGACAGCTCTAACCAGGCAGCACAGACAGAACATCTGAGGGCGTCCTGGTATGGGGACAATAACAACAGGTTCTCTGAACCCTGTTTACAGTTGTCATCAGATTAGTGTCTGGGTGTTTTGGGGCGAGTTGAACACCTCAGACTGTTTTGTAATTTTCTTTACCAAGTAATTTATATGGCCCCACTGCTAGTAAGGAAGTAGATGTCAAAGTGATTGATATCTGCATTTTAACATGATAAGCAGTCATTTTAACTGTGTGTTTCAGGTTTATCCGTTTTATTATAAACAAAAAGTATTAAAAAGCTGCAGAGGTCAAACACTGCTGGCACCGTGGATGAGATTGACTAAAACAAGCCACAGAATCACTGGCCTAAACAAATGATAAAAATCAGTACTAAAGAGTGCTGTGGAAACACCACTGGGTAATCTTGCTCTTCACCAAACATAAACACTACATAGAATATACATTTAATTTTAATTATAATAAACATGCATTTGATTAAAAAAAAAAATCCATCAAAAACATCCCAGGCCCATTTTTTCCGCCTGTATTTTTGTGAAGTATCATTTTAACCTTTTGCCTCATTTTTTTTGCTCTCTCCTAAATTCTTTCTGTCTACATTTGAAGGAACTGATTTTGTTTTGCAGGAGCTGCTCTGCAATTTTTTAATTGCAAGTGAAGTCAGCATTTGCATTGTTGGATAAAAAACCTCCACAGATGACGGTTTAATGAAAAATAAGTTCTTGGTTCTCCGTCAGACTGTGGTGCTAAAAGAAGGGTATACGCAGCACAGGCTGGCAGCAACACAGCACATCATTATCACTCAGCAGAACTGATTAAACAACTTCACAAGTCTAGTTATAATTTGGAGCTTAATGAGGACTTCCTGGGTTGTTATGGTGTCACTTAAAACACAGCTCAATGCAAACATAATTAAAATGTGAATTGTAAAATAAGGCTAAGGCTGAGGACACTGCGACAAAAAGCAAGACGGTGAGAGCGGACTCGATGATGGACCAGCATGGAATCTGTGGTAAGGGTAAAAAGCCATAAGGGAAACCAAGAGGCGAGTTTCACAGCTGGCTAGTAGATGCTCAAATTGTGGCATTCAGTATCCTTGGGGCTCATGGAGAGTAATGTGAGATGACGAAATACTGCAGGTTTACTGAGCTGCCAAGGGTGAAACTGCAGTCTAGTAACAGATCATTGTGTTCATTCAGACCGAAACTTCTTCCTTAAAGTTGCTCATGCTCACAATGTATTGGTGGTTTGGTCTGTAACCTTGGCAACAGATGCTGAGGGGTAAAAGAAATACTTTTTCCAAATGGTTCAAACATAGGTTTGGAAAATAAAATGATATTGTAATCATTTAACGTGAGCCATTCATGCCATAATTTGACCTTCACATTTTCTTTTTGCCAGTCAGATGAAAGGAGAGATGCTCGCTGCAAATTTAAGCAGCAAGTTTAAGGAAACAAACAACACGCAGAAAAATCCGTTGGGAAACGAGATGAATTATAATCTGAAAAACTGCTTTGAACTCCTCACATTTGCTGTCAGAAAGCTCAAACGGATGAATGTGAAAAACAAAAACTTCTTCAAACATCATGGTTAATAAATGAATCTGACATTGACTTGTGGATTTGTGCAGTGATTTATTGCAGAAACAGGTTCCTACTGCAGTACGTTACCTAAAGTGATTTATACCACGGTTGCTCAAGTTCAGTCCTGCAGAGTAACTGTCCTGCATTTTTAGATGCATCCCTTCCCCAACACACCTGAATTAGAGACAGAAGCCCCGAAGCCTGCGATGAGCAAAGTGGGCATGTCCAAATAAAGCCTGCATCGATGCCCATGTTGTTTTCTGAATATCACATGACCAGAGCCAAACAAGGCCTTCTTTCTCTGAAATCACATGACTGCCTCATTGAGGGATTTGAGTCCCTGAAAATGCTGCAGGAAACACAGGAAGTGTTCTGCGTGATCTGAGGTGATGCTGAGGATCAACGTGCAGCAGACTGACTGACAGCGCTGCCTTAGAAGGGGAGCCACCTAAAAGCAAAGGACACAAGTAGTTTGGGAGCATTTTGAATTTTTTATCCCCAGAACTAAATACAGAGGCTTAAAATGAAACTTTATTAATATAGTTGATTTATATTTATATATCAGGATTGATAAATTGATACTTTATTAATGTACCATTTACTCTATTTAATCAATATAAACTATACTTAATATGGAGATTCTGACATAACACATGTGTCATTATGCTGACAGACACAATGGTATGTAGCCCACATGTAAAAGATCACATGACAACTCAAACATAGGCTAAGCATGGCTTCTGTTGATGGGCGGTATTTCTGGATCAGACTGCCATGATAGGGGTGGGGCTGTCTAGGGTACCCTTGGCAGTGTGGCATTCACCCCCAGCTTAATGAACCTGCTTTGAATGGGCTGACTTTATTATTATTATTTATTTATTTATTTATTTATTTATTTTTTCCATTTTAAGGCCTGAACATGATGTCCTTTATACCCATAATTTTCACTCATTTTCTTCAGTCATTTACTTTCTTGCTCCCGTTTTGTTTTTGTTTTTTTCTCTCCTGTTCCTGACACCCTATATTCATTTTTATTCATTTGTAAATTCACTTGTAAAAAAAATACTTTTAACCAGAAAATTTAACGTGGCACAGATGACATGACAAAGCAGGGGTCATGTTAGGTGGATGATAGAGTGGAACTTAGATAAATAGTTGGTAAGAACCAGGGTGTAGATGAAAAATCTGGTGATGATACGATATCATATTGATTCAGTGGATAATGATTCAGTGTTTGCTGATACCATAAATACTCCCACAATATGATTTGGATTAAATTCAGGACACAACAAAAAATATAAAATTATTTTTCATTTAAGTGAAAAATAATTTGGTGCTTTAACAAAAAACAAACTGCATTCTGTAGATTGAGCTTTAATTTTTTTACATAAGGTACAAGAAAACTAAATGAGTACATTTCAATTTGTAGATTAAAGTGTGATATAGTGTAAACCTTACTCCTATTTAGATTCTCATATTAAATATTTTTAAAACTTAGTTATAATAACCGGGGTAGTACAGTCTCGCTCCACACCTCTGGAAGTCTACATTTTCCCCATTAAAATAAAATAAGATTTTTATGCTGTAGAATAACGCAAATAGAAAGAATTCAACATGTGTCTTAGAAATGATCACTCTGTCTATGTTTGATCTACGTTTTCAGTTTGGATCAATGCTACTGGACCATTGATCATTGAATCTCTAGTAAAAACCACATAGATGTCACCATTTATGATTTAATAAACAAAGAAAAATTAGCAGTGGCTAAAAAAATCTAACCTACAAAATAAACCACTGAATCTGTATAACAGTGTTTAGTTGGACGAGCCAATTAGAAGAACATGAATGATGAACAAAAAATATAACAACATTTGTTAACATTTATCTTCCAAGACTTCAACCAAAGTTTTAGATTTTTTGTAAAACACATACACACACGTGAAGATGCACACCCAGTGACTCTAATAATGCGAGAAAAGAGGGAGGAAGGGCATTCTTGATGAAAAGATGAGAACATATTTGTTTTTGTCAAATAGCTGGAGGAAGAATACAGTGGATGTTAATGAGAGGCAATTAGTTTTGATTAAAAATTAGATTGCTCCCTTACATGCAATGTAGCTATATTAAAACAAAACAATGATTAATGTCTCTTGGTTTAAGACATTATTGTCAACAGCAAAAGTGCTCATGCAGCTCGGATACAACTGCTCCGAGGGCCAAAGAGGAAGAGAAATATTCAGTTAGAGACACGGCTGGGTGTTTTCCAGAGATTTATATAATGTAGAGTGGATGTTTGCACTGTTACACAAGTAGCAAGGTTTCCATGTAATACACTAACCATCTTTACTGTGGATCTGTGCTCGCCTTCCATAGCATCCATTGTAATTGGGAAATGGTGGTGTGAGATGGAACCATGTCTGGAGGGAGAGGAATGTAAGACTCTGCCTGACAACTCTGGATGGATGTGCTCCTCTGGGAACAAAATCAAAACTACAAGGGTGAGAGTTCACACACTTCCCTGCAAACGTACACATCTACACACACATATCTACCCTCACAATAAACACATTTGCTTGTGCATAATATACTTGCTTGTTCTGTATGTGCTGGTTGCAAACTTTTAACCCCAACATGCATACTTACACAAACATTCCCACAATTAGTAGAACACACTAGCACCATTTTCACACAGTACATACATATTTTAAAAAGACATTCCTAGAAAAAACAAAAAGCTGTATTTGAACAACTGAATGCAAAAAAAATTTGACAACACTCCTGTGTAAAAGGGATATGTATAAGGCACACTGTTTACAGTTTAATAGGAAGGTGCATCTATGCCTTTTGTTTAACAAGGTAGATTCTGTTTGGTGTGAGCAACCTGTCTAAGGGACCATGGCAGTAAAAATAAATATAAATTAGATGGTAAACAAACAGGTGGTCTCTGCCTCAGGCCACATTCTTCTCAGAGATAAAGTTAACAGCCAGTCTGCTTCTCCACTGTCTTCCCACTCTCCAGACCAACTCTGCATGCAAAAATAATGAAAGGAGTTAAGTCTTGGAAGCCAGCAGTCCAGCACTCTGTGACAGGTTTATCACCTGATTTGTATTCACTTAACTGACCCCCTCCCTCCCTTCTAGTGCTTGGAGACAATGACTTTGAATAAAAGCAGAGACTAATGGGATAGTAGGGAAACAGGGTACAGCTTGAGAAGGTTAGACCACATGGGGCTTCCCAAGGTTGATCTATAGATTTATACGCCAGCAGATAAACGTAAAGCTTTCACTGGGGCCCTCACAGCTACCACTGGCTTAAAAATCTCAGAACGAAGTTGATCGAACGGGGTCTTGTCAGCCTGTCAAAGGTAAGCCGCAGCTTTTAGTTCACTCAAAAGAATGCATCTCTAATTTTTAGTTCAGTCCTTTGCACAATTTGAAATAAGTAATGATTGTCTTTTCCAGTCAAGACCTTGTTCTATATTTTTGAGATACATCATTTAGAGATGTAAAATTCTGCACATAAAAGAAGAAAAAGCAACACAGTAAAATAGCTTTAATCTAAAATCTTAAAAGAAGAGGGCCAGAAGGTTAGGCCTGAGGCTGCTTTTCTACCCAATACACACGTGTCCTTTTTTCTTGACCCTCTCTTTGCAGAACACCCAGCCATACTCCCCTTTTTAGCTTCCGGAAGCAAAATGCAGAGGATGCGTCAACAGAATTTGAGCTGCATTCTTGCTTCTGTAAAGGTTAGTCTTTTTCTTAAGCTGTTCTTTCTTTTTGTTTCTCCGTCTCTCTCCCATCACTGTATGCGTTTGAATGTCAGGCGTTAGGAGTGGGACCAACTCATGTTCAATGACTTCCCATTAACCCAAACACTCGGTGCGAAATAATCAAGTGTGTGTTTACATGCTGTGCATGATTAGGCAGGCGTGACACAAATACTGATCGCACCACCACCCACTGTAAATATTTATCATCCAGCACAGGCGGTGCACGCATAAATTATTAGTAAGTTCCTGCATTTTTCACAGGAATGGTGACGCATACATCGCTAAATGTACAGCATCCTGATGGTGAAACCTGGAGATGCAGCATATTGTTGCAGCACATTCACGGAGTGCAGTGGAAACACACATGGAGCCAGAACCCTTTGCAGAGCCCTGCTGTCTGTGATCGCTGTGTAATGGCAGGATCAGCCTCTTTTCCTTTCATTGCTTTCTTTGTTCTATTTCCTGTTTTTGCTATCGGCTGTGTGTAGGTTTGATTACAGAGCCTTGCACTGGTCTGCCAATCCCATTAGGGACTAATCTGTGACATGCTACTTGCTCTCTGTGTGTGTGTGTGCTCCTAGAAGTGTATGCATGCATTTGTTTTATGTGTTTGTTATGTGTCTGTGTTTGAGCGGGTACACAAGTGAGCTTGCCGAGCAGGCCCTTTTCCCTACCGTTGTGTGGCGTCTTATCAGAGGCCACTTGATATCCTTATCCCCCCTCTGAGGGTCTTGTCAAAGAGCTATCAGCACACAGCATAGCCCAAAGGCTACATGAAAGGCCTTTTATCCTTCGTTCTGCTCTGTTTTTAATCAGCATTTTTCATTCACCTGCCTCTCAGGCCAAATTGCCACATTTGTATGTGTTCCATCCCTGACAACAAGAACTCACAACATAGCTTTATTTACTTTTCTTTCTTTTTTTCTTTTAATTTTCAGCAATTTCATTTCAGCTGAAGGTTTTTATTTTGCTCTCGCCCACCATCCATTTCTGCTCCCTTCAAACAATTATACACCTCAAGAAAGACAGGCAAAATGAGAAGAGCTGGAATAAAAACATCTTTTCTTTTATTCACTCTTTACTCTTTTATTTTTAACAAAGTGAAATAAAAGAATTACGGTCATTTGGAAACCTCAGTTTTTGTGTAAGAATAAATAGAAATATTTTGTAAGCATGAAGAAAGAAATTTAATACAGCTGTCATCAGGAGCTTTAATGTCTTTTTTAACCACATTCATATTACAGCATAACCACTCATTCATGTCCAACAGCTGATTTTTCTGCACATAAGTACAGAAAATTCACTCAGGTGTGACTGTTAAGGTCAGTGACTGCACAGCATCAAGTTTAAGTAAATCGATCCTTATTGAGCACCATCTTTTATTCCCCAGCTGTAGTCTGACATGATTTTCTTGTCTTTAAGACAGCTACATGTCCCTTTATTAAATAGAGTAGATTATACTTTTTCAAGCAAAGTAACACACCTTGACAGGAAGGAGACAGTCTGAGAGCAAAAGTAACCTGTCAGCATATGCATCACCATCCTTTTTTTTTATTTATTTTTTTTTCATCCTGTAGTTAATCAGAATTAACTCCAAACCACCATGTTGGCTCAATTCCTCCAGGAATGATCTGTTCCACCTCTGTGCTTGATTATGCTTCTTCTTCTCCTCCAGGCCTGTAAAATGTCATCAGGACTACAAACAGAAAATTATGCACTAATTATAGTTGTCTAAGATTATTAAATAAATTTTCTTTAAAGTATAAGATTCTATAGATGCAGTGCAGACTGCCTAATGTGCACCGTTTTTTTTTTTTTTGTTTTGTTTTTTTTTCCTTGTGACATATTTATACAGGTTTTGAGTGATGGAGTTCATTCCAGGTGCTACAGCGTAATTTATATACATTTTCCTTTCTTTCTTTTCATTGTCAGTGTCATATTAAATGGATCTTGATATATTTTGTTGTCTGGAGTCTTCTGTTTTAAGAGGGTTTACTTTAGTGCTGCTATTGAAAAGGATTCTGAGCTGATTAATTTGTTCAACACTAAACAAGTGAGGGGGCAGAGAATAGGCTATGTTTGCACTAAATTCTTTTACTAAGGTAATTGTCCTTGGACCCTACTAACTTAAGTTTGGGTAAATCACAGTTTAATGCAGTCAGCAAATTAGAATGCAGACAGCTAATTTGCCACCAAAGTGGGGACAGGCAGAAAATCCTTGAGCAAGCTACTGCTACTTGCTGCATTGAAAAAGAACTGTTGGAGTTACTGAGACACTGTTAGTCACACTTACACATGCATGTGGGTTGAAACGATGACATTTCCATAAAACCCCTCTTCTCTTCCTAACAAACCTCTGGGGGTCTGAGAAAGAGCACGGCCCTCTATAGCGTAACCTGTTACTGCTCTTTTCTCCTGGCAGAGGTAATTTTGATGCGTTGGCAGACAGCACAGATGATACAGATGCAAATGTTGGACGGATGAGCCAAGAGGATTACTGTGTTTAAGGAACATGGTGGGAAAATAGAGCATCTTTTCAAAGAGAATTGCTGAAGAAGAAATGTTCATCCCAAACAGCTATTTAAAGCAGCTGTGGGCAACTTCTTTAATAGCCATGACGAACACATCAGTACAGCCGTTTCCCCTAACATGTTAAAAACATAACATATATGTGCTATCATGCACATTAGTAGTAGGAAAAGCAAAAAACATGTTAAATATATCAGGATAAACAGAAACAATAATGATCAACTGTGTCAAATTTTCATGCGGTATTAACATTGGTGCTTGGTTCTTCATGTTTCCTCATGTTACACCTGGTTTTAAAAAGGAAAAATCGCACTTCCATGCAAATGCAGTTGTTTT
The DNA here is from genome assembly GCF_017639745.1 of Melanotaenia boesemani. Lineage (NCBI taxonomy): Eukaryota > Metazoa > Chordata > Actinopteri > Atheriniformes > Melanotaeniidae > Melanotaenia > Melanotaenia boesemani. Next base: position 37,229,509 of record NC_055684.1, read on the forward strand.
GCATTTCTACCTTTAATTAACATAAATCTCCCTTATCCGAAGAGAACAAGTTATATTAATACATAATGCATATTAATACCAGGTGTAAATGGTGTCAGGAGGGGATGTTGCAGATGACTTGAAATGACAACAAAGGTGTGTTTTCTGAATCCATTATTCAACTAAATTAGCCGTCAAAGATTGTAGCTTTACACAAACCAACTGTGCTTGAGCCACTAAATAATCTGCTTACTAAAAATGAACAAACTCAATGTGAACCCGCTTTATTATCTTCACTCTTAAAAATGTGTGAAAACTGGTGAGAAACATCAGCTCAGTGTTTTCTAAAAGATAAAAAGACAGAGCGAGGGAGACAGTTGTTTTTCCTAAATCAAATAATCTCCAGCTTCTCGCATTGTTCTGTGAAGTATAATCTTGAAATGACACTCGTGGTAAAACAGAACACTCTGCACTTGGAAGGTATTGTCAATAAAATCATTTAGCTTGCTCAGGTTTATGTTCAACATGCACAACACCTTCCACAATCAAATCCGCACACCTGGCTACCACCTGCCAAGCCTGCTGGAAATGTCATGACTGTATTTCTTTGATGAACAGGATTATGGGATTTCAGATTAGTTGCACAATATGCAATGCACTTTACAATCTTAATGAAGTGAAATAATTGGAAAATGGGCTCGAATTTATCATAGTTTTTGTGTACAAACAGCTTTACAAAAAAGGGGGGGCAATAAGACATTAAACAGCTTTAAACTGTGGACACAGTTTTCATTGAGCAAGGTGCAGAAAAGTTTTAACAGCAGTCTCAAGGCTGCGTTCAGGTCTGCAACTGAGACTGAGGTACAGCTCAAACGCCACAGTGGGGGCCCCAATTTAGCTAATTCTGAGTAATTTTATCCAGAAAGAGGAAAATCTATGACGGTGATTGGCTGGCTTGGTATTATGGTCTACATGTGGTTGCAGGAAAGGTAGAAGTGAAGGCATGGTGTAGGAACAGTGCAAGAATGGGTATAAAATATTGGAAAATGTTCACTGAAGAAGGAGGCATACACAGCATGGAAACACACCCGGTTGTATCAGATGTAGCTTAATGTACCTTTAACACACCTCAATTTTTAGAATGGTTTCCCCTCATACAAGCTGTCTTTTTTTAGTAGCGCCGTGAACCCAGAGGTGAGACGGGGTTGTACGAAACTTTTGCAGTTTAAAAGAGTCCCTTTATTTTAGAAACATATGAACAAAGCAATTCTATGGGGTCCAATTCTCACACACTTGTATGCCTTTGTTCTGTCTAAGCGTATGTGTGTTTTCTCTCCTCTCCTTTTCCTCCTCTGTGTTGCAGATTCATCCCAGAACCTAACAGAGAGCTCCCATTGCAGGGCTGAGCGTCAGGCTCTTCCCATCGTGCACCTTTTCTCTTCCCATCGAATGGACTAAAACTATTACATCTACGGCTGCCGACTGGCTTACCTGAGACCACAGAAAGGATATCCACCCAGATAAAACAGCTTTGCTCACGTGGTGCCAAGGATTTGAAACCAGACTAATCCCCTGTTTGATCAATGAGCCCCATGTTGGTGACTCTCCTCCACACAGCTGTGGCCAGTTTCCGACCCACTCTCTTTCTGTTTCCCTCAGTCTGTCTTCTCCTCCAAAACTGAGACAGCTTAGCAGGGCTTATTTAGAGGTTGTTAAAACATTTGAAGACAATCTCTCCTGGGTTGCCTGTAGGTAAATCGGTTTAGGAGCTTACACAGACCTGAAAGTGGAATTCACAGAACTGAGGGCAAAAACAGAGAGAAATTACCCTCATATTCAGTTATTTCTGTGTGGAAGGCATTTGTATATGACTCCCAACATTGCTCTGACTACAAAGAGGACAGTTAGCTGGAAAACAATGGATTTTCAATAACTGTGACTATTAGCAGCCCACAGTGAGATAAAAAAGCGAGTTTTGGGCTTCACCTTCATCCTCCATAATAGACTTTGGGACTTTAATCTGTGGGCATGCCCAATGTAAATTCATGAGCACTACTTTTCTTTTTATGTAAGATCATTTGTATATATAAAACACATATATAAATACATAACAAACACTGTAAGATCCAAGAGGCTGAAAATATATTTACCATTCTATTAGGGGGTTAAATTCCATGGAGGAATACTGATTAGCTCCTGAACATAACCCAGTATACTGGAGTATACTGGACTTTTTTCTTTGAACAATGTTGTTGGTTGAGCCAGAAAATGCTTGCAGTTTCTGTAAAGATGACAAAACAATGTATAAAACTGACTCACAACACCAATCCCTACCACTCAGACACAGTAGGGACGTACAGCAGCTGCAGACTAACTCTGACCATGATCATGGGCTGTGGTCCTGGGCAAGAGTATTTTTCATGTAGATCTCCCTTTCACATAACAGAGAGAGAAGATTTATTCAAAATGAAAGTGAGAAAGTATTAGCCACAATGGAGAAACATAGTTATCCCCCAGTAGTTATAAGTACATTACAGGACAGCCTTATGAGAAATAAAAATTGTTTTCTATACTGCTACGTTGTCTCCCGTTCCTCCATATGGTGACGGATATTTTGAAAAATGTTCCTCTTATGACTATTTGATATGTTGTAATATGTGGGTGGAAGATCTTGTCAGAGTTTCATTTATATAATGTGTTAACATTGTGAACTGAGTTCTTGCTTGAGTAAACAAGCAATCAACAATGGCAGAAGAAGAGTATGAAAATGACTCACGGGCACACAAACACTCATACATGCAGTAAACAAACGAATCTGTGATGCTTCATTTCTACAATTCCCTCGGTGGCAGAGTGGATTTATCAAAACAGAACATTCAATTCATTCATGCAATTAGAATATAGATTTTCAATATCGGGGCAGGGAAAATTCCAGATGATGTTCAGTATCAACCTCCTCTCTCAGCTGATATTAGATTCGTCTCTTGTCCCAATGGACGCACCAGCGTACATTCATCATTTAGGAATGTGGCGAGCTTCATGGTGCGCGGTGCCTCGTTGAGCAGTCACGGAAGGTATGAAAACGACAGACGCATCAATCTCCCAGCGGTCTTGCCAGAATCATGAAGGAATATGCAAAGGGAAAGACAGCAAGAATGTGTTTTTTCCTCCTCAATGGGTTGTTTCCTTTCTTTGTTTTCTTATATCTAATACGATTCACTGTCCTGTTACTGAGCTTGTGATAAAGAACATGAGTCAGTGAAGGAGTTTGGTGTGTGTATGATAGCATCTCTAGGTGTTTTTATTTGTTGCTTTCGTGAAAATGTGTGTGCATTTCTTAATTAAACCATGCATTGGTGTGTATTTCTGGAGATGAAACCCAGAATCTGTGAAACAGATGTCCCACCAAGGCATACTGTGAAAATTATCCCCAAATTCAGTACTCATGGGAAATCAAGAAAATCCCTATTTTTGCAAGTTCTAAGTGGATTTTTGCTCAAGACACTTCAATATCAGAAATGATAGAGGTGCTTTTTCCTGTTCTCCTTTATGCACTTCTTAAAGTGGTTATTTCCAGTAGTGGTAGAGTCATGCTGTGGAGGGAGGTCCTGGTCCATTTTTGACAGAGGAAAAAACACAACTTGAATGAATAACAGAGGCCAGAGTCTCCTCCCTCTCTGCAGCAGTGCAATCTCAAAAACAAGACATCCATCAAGTCCTGCCGGCCTCCCACTGAGACAGGTAGACAGCTATGTCTGCATCTCACTGGACTGCTAATCAACATCTGACGGCAAGGACAAGCCTTTTCATACACTGAAGATGTGTGCTGACAAAATGTACATTGTTGTTTATGAAACTTGCATTTTTAACGTCCAAGGGTATCTCAAGTTAAAACTAAACTTGTGCTGTTCAGTTAAATACGTGGAGCTCTTGAATGGAGCCCCTGCTACACTTTGCCCACACTTCTGCCTTTGCACTTCATCACGTTCATATTCTTTTATCATTCTGAATAACAGCCTATAATTTGTGAAAAGGGCACACTTCTTACCTGTAGGAGCTTTGCAGGCTATTATTATAGTGATTATGGGCATGAGTCACTGCAGATATCAGCTTTGGAAATAATATCCACTGCAGCTGGGCAACCAAGCACTTTCAGAAATCATTAATGACATAAGACTTGGTTTCAGTTAGCTATGCTGGGACTTCGGGCATTACTACTATTTTCTATGAAAAGTAATGATACACTATCAGACAGTTTCATGTTGGGGTAGATTTAATCCTTTTAATCATTGCACACACAAAAAAGACATCATAACTAACACATTAACGAGGATGATCTAATTATTCTATCTGGAGAAGACAAAAATCCAAGTTGTCACAGTGGCCTGCAGCTACAATTGTGCTACACTTTGCAGGACCAAACAAAGTCAAAACAGCAAACAACATACTGTAAAGTGAAATGCACCAGTGCCCTGCTGCAAAGCCATTGTCTGTAACAAATGAGCACATACTCTGATGGGTGTGCAATACATCACTGTCCTAGTCCCATGACACTGTGCCATACCCGCAACCACCAATACACTTGTCAGCCAAATGACTTGCCAAGTCTATGATTGTCAGCAGCTGCCATAATGATAATTTATTTCTCTGCTGCTTTACAGTTCTTCACCTTATTTCCCCTCCTGTTTTAACCCAAAACCTGGCAACTTGAAATCCATCATGTTCTACATGAATGGCCAAGTGTCGAGCATGACATGCTGTGTCCCACAAGGGGCTCTGGTGTCGTCACAGACCAGCCTTCCTGGGAGATTTCATAGTTCAGACTTTCCCATTAAACAGAGCGCATTTTTCATAGGAGTGACTCCACACAGTCGAAGGGTTGTCAAATCAAGGTTTCTCAATTTTTTTGCAACCTGAGACTAAAGGACCTAGAGTTGGCTTTGAAAAATGAGACGGATCAGGCAGAGTGAAGAGAAAATGCATTGTTCCAAGCTGAAAAGTATTAATTCTAGATGTAATTTAATAAAATCATATGAGTTAAATCTGGTCTGTACATTCACATCATAAAGACTTTTCTAGTGAATAAGAAACAAACAAAAAAGAAATGTCCACTTCATGGAAGCACATCTAATGCATGTCAGAACAGGACCAGACCTGTTCAGTTTTACCTCTCTTATGTGAAAACCAAGGTGTGTGTATTGAGATACAATCACCCTAAACACCATTGTGCAATGCAGTTCAGGACAATAAAATACAATGATATTCCTGTGTTGCCCTACATTACATCATAGAAGCCCATTTTGAAAAAAAAAAAACGGAAAAGAAGTATAAAAAAAACACTTTGCTCATTTTGTTATACTAGAAAATGTTTCATTTCGACATATATATTACTTATGATAACTCTAAAAATATTGTATCTTGGAAGTTTGAACAGAGGTCAGATGCAATTTCATGTTGTTTTTCTAAGTTTTTGTGGAGAGTTCACACTAGTGACCTGGCCTTCCGGCTCTATGCCAAAGTCCTGTGTTGTCGGTTCAGACCTGCCCACTCACACAGAATGCTGCAGTAAACTTATATTAAGTTTAAATGATGGAAGGAAAAACTTGAGCAATGCCTTGCCTACACACCGCAAAAATAAGCCATGTCAACTGTGGTTCATATAATTTATCTCTCTGGATGTCTGCAGCATTGAACAAATGTATTTTTACTTTTATTTACACCTTATTTTTAGATGGATCTCAAAATATTCAATTATCTCAAACTCTCCCTTGCAAGAGTTTTTGTTTTCTTTTTGCTTACCAGGTTGTTTTCACACCATAGTAGTTCCCAGATTTCCTTATGTGGTGAAATTCTTCACCCCAGCAAGAACAAGCACCTTGTGATCATTTTTACAGCCAATAGTTTTTCACCACAAGGAGTGAAAGTGAAAAGTGAAATTCTACTTCTCAGAACATGGCACTTTGTTTTGGTACCCTTTTCAGCTTCTCCAAAGACCCAATGGATGCAAGTTTTTTTGTTTGATTTTTATGCAACAGAGTTGTGAAAATTGTGATTTGTTTGCTAGACCTCACAAAAGTTTTATGTACAAGCTCAGAGTGGCACTGGCCAAGAGTCTAAAGCTAAAACGCAAAAATGTTATCAAGTTTGAAGATCAGTAAGTGAAGCTGTTTCCGATGTCTGAGTCAGGTTGGCATTGGTACTGTGAACTCATTTTATAACAAACATCATGCAATCCAAAGGCTTCTAATGGATTTAAACCTTTTTTTTTTTTTTTTTTTTTTTTCTTCAAGTGAAGTTCTGTGTGGAAAAATTCGATTTTAAAGAAAATTAAAACTGAGAAAAAGAAAATGTCGCCCACATATAGAAACAACAAAGGTAAATTACAATGTTGTAGGTTCTAGTAGGTGTTTTTGTTAGATACTATAACAGCTATACGCTGAGTGGAAAGGCAGCTAAGGAGGTTAGCAGTATTGTGTTACTATATTCATTCACTGGCAGCCACTATATAAATATCCAGTTGTTGTTTCCACAACCACTCAAAACATGGAGTTAGCTATACAAGCAAGTATGTATTAAAAAGAAATGATAATAATCTTTACACACTGAGCACAAAGAAAAGTAATTAGCAACTTGGCCTTGGATGACATTATCATCTTTCTAGAGCTGGGAAGCAGATTATTTTTTTTTTTGCCTCAATTAACTTTCTTTTCCAAACTTCCCAGATCTTTGCCTATTAAAATGGGTAAAATCTTTGTACATAATGTGGAACTGAAAGACAGCATTCGGTAATCCATCAACAACTGAAAGACGGCGAAAATGTTTAGCTGCATCCTGTTGTAATCTTTGTTGTGGTGGTTCTTCATGCTGCTCACCTTCATATTCTGGATCTCATTCTTGTTCAAATATGTATGACTTTAACCCAGGCCTTGAGGGCCAGGGAAAAACAAAGCCACATCATGCAGTATTTACAGGATGCTACATTTACATTTAGTCATTACAGAATCTTTCAGCCAAAGCAACATATAAATGAGTAATTATATTCAAGCCATAATACAGTGAGAAACCTTTCCTTTGCATTGAAGTTGCAAATTTTATTAAACCTATTTGCATGACAGTGCAAATAGAGCAGATACAGATGTGCAAAATAAGTGTAAGTTAGGCATATTAGAGTGTTAATTTGACAGCTGTTCTCAGAAGAAACAAGTCTTCAAGAGATTTTAGATGGTAGAGGGATGCCCCTGCTCTTACAGCTTTGTGGAAGATGACAGACTAGATAACTTTCCCGAAAGAAACGCATTGGCCAGAAGAAGCATATGCCTGGATGACTGAGTTCAGATAGTAGGATATAGACACTGCAGTCACTCTGTTGGCAAGCATTTAATTTGTTTTGTGCAGCCATGGGTAGCCAAGGCAGTTCAGTGAGTAATAAAGTGACCTTTGTGTTTTTTAGTTGATCAAATGCCAGAGTGTTTCATTCTGAATTATCATGAGGGTTTTTAAAAGGGTTGCTTAAGTGTAGAACGTGGTGGTAGTCGAGTCAGATACAGCCTGATTTTTCTTATGTGGCAATGTGCAAAGCAACATGAGAGAGAATCAGATGTTACATGGTCAGAGAAAGACCATCAGACCATCAGTCATCACACCCAGGAATTTTGCAACCATTTCTGGAACCATAGTAGAGCTAGTTGTTATACTGGTATTGGGTTGTGAAGGTCTTGCAGAGGTTTAGCTGTAAGTGGTATTCCTTCATCAATGGATGAGTCCAAAAGAAAAGCTGACATTCATGATAAAACTGTGGGGTTATCTGGAAAAGATGGTAGGTGCAGGTGGGCATCAGGTGCAAAGCAATGACATTAGAAGCACACTACTACCCTCATGTATACTTCATAATATACTAGTTTAATATCACAAAGATATTATAGAAATACTTAAAATAAGAATGACATGATCAGTAATAGGAACAATACTAATCTATTCAAAAACAGTAAAGAGCATGCATGTAATGATAATAATAATTATAAGTATCATAAGAAAAATAATAAAAAATAACCAATGAAAATCACTACCTTTCATTTTTATACTTCTGGATGACCATTTTCTTCTATGATGATTTATATAAGTGTATATTTGGACATTGTCTGTGTTTGTTCCCCAGTTTATTCCACACTTTATCTCCACATACAGACATGCAAAACTTTTCCCTGTGGTTCTCATCAAGTGCACTTTGAATTTTGCATTCCCCCCTAAATGATGCTTTATGATCGAGATGTTTTTTGCTTGGGCTTCCAACTCAGCTTATCATCTAGTATCACACCCAGGACTTTCATTTCCTTTACTAGTTTACTAATTATATTATATTTTTATATATACATTACATGTACATTATGTATACAATAGCTTTATTTTAAAAATATTAAATCCTGAGTTTTGTTGTTCAGTAAAAATTTAAAACTATCCACTGATTTTTAAAAATGTTTTTAATTATTTATAGTATTAATGACTTCACTATAATAATTTCCAGAATAAAATATATTAGTATCATCATCAAATAATATTTATTTTAGTAATTTAGAGTTTTGAAATATGTAATTTCTGTATATGTTAAATAATTTAGGACCTAATACTTACCACTGGGGGACCCTACAAGCAATCTTCATACATTCACACACGTATTCAGCCATTTCTTAAAACTGTTGTCTCTCAGATAACTGGTTATCCAGCCCAGTGCCGCTACCATGATACCGAACAGCCCCAGTTGTTAATGATTTATTGCATCAAATGCTTTTTTAAAATCTAAAACTACACCAACTGTGTGTTTTCCTTCATCTAATGCATTTATTATTACCTCTGTTGCTTCCATTTTTGCAAGTGATGTACTCTCTACTCTGAATCCGTACTGAGTCTGGCTTAGTATTTCTTTTTTTTTTTTTTTGCTAAGAACACACATTTTGCATTCACAAGCTAAATGACGAGACTCTCTGTGGAGTCTTTAGTCTGGGTTAGTGGTAAAGATGATTGTTTAATAAGTTCAGGATGGAACTGCTTTTCTAAATCTCACACCCCACCACTGAGTTGCCTCTGTCTGTGGTATGCAAATGATAGCTCCAAGGGCAAATGGAAGGACACAGTCTTTAGACTGAGAGGAGACATCGCCAGCCTGGAGGGCAAAGAGTGCCTCATTTAGATTCAACCCACTCATTTCTCGTTACGTGAAATCTAAGTGCCATGCTTGCCGTCCATACAGTGTGAAGAACACAAGCCAGCAAATCCTGGAAGAGACTATTTCATCTGAGCTGTAGTCATTTTGCAGTTTGTGTTGATGCTAAACCAGAGTTTTATGTGAATTATCATAAAGTCCTGTCTGGGCCTGTAAAAGCATATTACTCAAAGCAGTGTATGCTGTTTTGCAAATCACCATAAGCCCCCTACAAACATAAAACTTACAAGCATACATAAGACAGAATGCATTTCTCTCTCAAATAAGCCAGTATAGCAAACCTTGCTGCTAGACTGGAATGTTAACATGAGCATGGTCCAGGAATCAATTTAGATGTTATTCCCATGACAGTGCCTGACTATGACTGTCCAGGGTATTTTCTATTTCGTTTTACCTTCACCACCTTGTTTTTCCTCCAAGCTATCAACCCAAATAGAATGGTGTCTGCGTCTCAAGGCGATGAACATTGATCCACATTGGGAGTGAGATAAGCCATCAGCACAATGTTTTTTATTTGTCAGGCCCCATTGATGAGTGCCAGATCATACAAATCAGCATGCTATAGCACATACTTTACACACCTCCCTCCCTCTTTTTCTACAGTATAAAATTATATTATTTTATACATATGAACATTAAGTTTACATTAACAGATATAAAGAGAACTAAATCAGATCTGGTACCATACAGTGCTGTAGACAAGAATTTCATGTTTTCTAAACACTACATGACAACAGCAGAAAATCAAGCAGACAGATTTTAAGTGTAACTAACCCTCTACTTTTTTGTGTAATTCCACCTACTGCTGAATTTGAAAAATGCCTGAAACTGCAAGGGTTTGAGTGGGAGGTGTGGGGTGATCAGGGGGTAGAGAGTGGGCGGGTCGGGTACACAGGCCACCAACGCCACAGAGCGGTCTTTGATGTGGAAGACTTTTCCCGTCCTGAATCTCCTCAGCTACACATGAACAAGCTGGCCTGTCAGCAGCTCCAGCAGCTCTGGAAAGCTGTAGAGACTCTGGTCAGGTTGTGGCAGCTGCAGGAAGTGCTGCTGGAAGTGATGCTGCTACGATTTATGCTGCTGTCTGTTGTTAGATGAGGATCAGCAGATAGAGAATAAAGTCAAATGTTACTTTTACACCCCTTAAAAGCGCAAATCTGTCCCACTGCAGGAATATTTAATCAGAAACTCTGTGAAAGAATTGAAGTCTGAAACTAGCAGATCTACACCAGATAAGTTCACATCCCTTCATATGCGTTGGTGGGTGTGGTTTCCTTTGCGTGCAAGACGAGGACCCATCTGTTTCCATCTTGAAGGATGGGCTGTGGGCTTTGAAAAATTTTCTTGTGACATTGATAACCTCTCTATGTCATGAAAAACATAACCTGGTTTTACCTTGTAAATGCATTATGAGCCATTTTTTACCCACAAAATCCCATATTTTAAAATAAAATAACAAAATACTAATTTCATCAACAGTATATATAGTTTTCATCACAATTAAGTCATTCAGCTCAACAAACGCATTTTTGGGTGCACGACCCCTTTAAAATGGCCACAATACCTAAAAATTTACCAAATCAAATAAAATTTTATTTATATAGCACTTTTCATACCAAAGAGCAGCATAAATATTTTACATTTACAAGTATATAATCAAACTAAATTCAAAACACACACTTAATCATATATTATGTCTCATGCACTCATACAAATAAAGCACACAAAAGCTCCTCATCATGTGTTTATCAAAAGCTCTCTTACTGACATCGGTCAGTAAGAGCCTCTGCTCTACTTGAATGCTGTGAAACAGCTCTGGCTAACATATACTTTCCACTATGTGACGTTACAACTAGTTTCCAGCTACCAGTTTAGTAAACAAATAATAACTGGAGTTTAGTGAGGTTTTCTATTAGTGTTCACAACACAACACTCAAATCAAGACCATGTCCACACAGCTCATCTCTGTGTGGACATGGTCTTGAACATTTGGATGTTTTATTCACATGAAACCAGAGCTTTTAGAGCCTGAAAACACCAACTTTTGAAACCAGGCGAACAAAGAAAGTAAATATCCTTAGTCAAAAATTAAAAGTAGGCCACACTTTGTACACCTAGTCAGTTTTTGTGCTTTTACTGTGTGGTTTGGTGAGATGAGTGAGCTAGTGGAACTATGGTAGTGGAGCTAGCCAGGTAACCTTAATTTTTCCTGCACTGTTTGATTAATGATACTTGTCTGAGAAACATCACAGTGCAGACGATTTTTTTACTATTAAAAATAGAAACATAAAGCTAGAGATATAAAGATAGCTACATTGATTTAGGTTTTATCAATGGACAGGACTCAGAATGCGTCACTTGTGGTGAGAAGCTTTAAAAGGGTCCACAGCTTTTTGGTAGTTTCATGAAAGGGTTACTACAGGAAAATAGGTTGTGAACCATTAGAATAGAGTGTGAAAAACAGACGAGAACTGATAAAAGTTTAGCAGCTAGCAGCAACTCATGCTAAACAAGCAAGGAAGTGGCAAAAAGGAGGTCAAGAGGGATCACAGGTTTCTATGAGAGTAAAATATCCCACACATGAGGAAATAAATATACTAAATATTCTGCAATATCTGTCAAACAACTATATGAGCAAGTACTTTCGTCAGGCTGTACCAGCGGAAAGGTGGACACAAACGCAGGTAACTGTGTAAACGTTTTGGAGAAAACCAGCACAGACTTGAAGAGACGAACAAGACTACAAAATGAATCTGTAAGAACTGTGGGTACAAGTAGAGGGGTGGACAGGTTTACCTCGTGAGGTTGATGATGATGAATGATGATGAGACACAGGTGTAGTCCATGATGGCAGGAGCAGAGGAATCCTGGGTAATGTAGTGCCGAAACCAGTGATCAGTAGGCTGGTGATGCTAAGCGCACCAGAGGAGGAGCAGGCATGACAACCTTTTCCAAGGGTTCACAAATTTACACTTAATGACCTTAAAAATAACTGAATCCATATCATAATTTACATTGTGGTCAACTAGACCATGACAATAAAAAATATAAACATGATACACCCAACTGATTATAAATACTGACAACAGCGACATTTTTTATTGACCTCCATCAGTCTGACAATAAAAGAGAAACTCTGGCCTAGTACGTATTTTCACCAACTTTTAATGTCTTCACATTAGAGTTTTACTGATATTAAATATATTATAACAGCAACATCAATGTTTAACTGAAGCCAGATGAATGTAGTTGAATGTGTTTTATATGCAGCCGTTTTCAGTGTTGCATTGCTCAGTTGTGGAGACTCCAACAAGAAAGAGGCAATCATCTCCTGGTACTGCCTGCTGCTGGCCCATTTGTCCCCTGCCACTGCTCTCATTTCATGTTACGCTGGCAGTGAATTTTTTTACCAAATGCTCACAGCAAAACTATTTAAACTCATTCCATATATGAACAGCTTGGTAAATTAATGCCTGGACTGTGTCACTGATTAAACAGCGCAGTCTTTCTCCTATGATTCATGGGTAGAGTGTGTTCACTCAGCCTCGTAATCTCTCTTTTTCATTTCAGCACCTCCAGAATTGCCTAATAAACACAAATAATGATAGTGGCAGCAAAGCCTGTGAGCCTATCCATGAACTTATCTCTAATGTGTTGGTCATTTAGCTTCTTCACAATTTTCACTGCCCAGAAGCTCATCTGTGGGCTGCAGCAGTTTTTGTGTTGTAAATAAAAGAACGAAAACACTACTTCCACCCAACTTTATTACATAAATCACACATGACTATATTTAATAAGAAACTATTTGAATACGCCTTGTTGCACAAATTATTTGCATAGCCAGGTTTAAAGAGTTGGGAGTCAAAGGGGGCATAATTTGATGGGACAATTCTAAAACCTAATACAAGATGTAATTAAGGAAATTAATAAGGTGTCAGCCCCCCTTTCTCTGGGTGCTCTGCATGATGATTAATCACAGCCTCAGCTAATTTGATTTGCGACAAGGAAAGGGATGACTTGGTAAGTCAGTTAGGAGAGCCCTAGTCAACAGCATATGACATTAATAAAACATGAACAGTGGGAGCTCAGAGAGGAACAAAAATCCACTTGTGATCCACATAAAGCAATCAAATTAAAGAAGACTTTGGATAGATAGCCTTGCAACAAACTCCCTGACAGGGGAGCAAGTGAAAATAAATCAAAGCTTCTGATGTTAAAGTATTGTTATCACTGAACTGTTTGACATGTTCATGAAAACAACAAGTTTGTTAAGTAAAATAATTTTTCATTCTTCTTTCTTAAGGAGAAGGCAAGCTGAATTTAACATTCATGAAATAATGTGAACGTTTGGGAAGTTAGGGACACATTTAAGCTGTAAAGTAGTAAAAGGTGAAGATAGGGCAGTAATCACGAGTCACCAATTGGATGAAAATTGGAAACCTTTGTTCAAACTCATGCAGAGCGTGCACCATGGCTCGAAGTTCACAAATCATCAAGCATAGACAAGCCCCTGGTTATGATTTTCACATCCTGAATGTACATGTACCGTCTTAAAGAGGGAAAGAGCCATTTAAGTCATTTAAAAACAGGTTTGTACATGTGCAAATTGCCACAAATATCACGTAACTGGTAAATCACGCTGGGAGTTGGGTAGAAATTGTGGATTATACAGACATTGTATGAGAGAATCCAACCACCCAAAACAGAGTTTGGGCAGAGCATAAAACCAGGTTAAGTTTCTAAAAGCAAGGTTCCCCCTGTCTGTTATTATTATGCTAGCATTGTGTTTTGATTCACTTCACCTCCTGTTTTTTTCCAAGTGATGCTGGATGAAAAGCAGAGCCGAGGCAAGCAAACAGCATGCAATTTATTTCTCAAGTGCATTCTAATTGTTTTGAGCTATATTTGAAGGGACAGGTGGGGGTGTGGGTGTGTATTTATTGTTGTGTTTATCTCTGCAGAAAGCAAACATAAGAAGCGCATCTGCATAATATAATGCAAACCCACCACTTTGAGTGAATTTCTACCTTTGAGAAAAAAAATGATGTCTGATTTTATGACTGAACCACTTCCCTACAGATGCTTACTGACAAATACTGAACATGAATTTACATTGTCACATTTATAAGTCACATGTATTTCACAACCAAATATATACACACCAAAAGCTGGCTGCAATGACCACATTTATCCACCTGCAGGTGATCCAGAGAGGTTGTGTGTTATGGAAACAGAAACTACTTTAAAATCTATGATGACATATTTATGCCAGAAGAATTTTAAGTTCTATAGTAAAAGTAAAAGTTCTCAGCTGCTTGTTCCTCAGAGCCACCATGGAGAGCATCCTGTGTCTCAGTGTGACAGTGTGGAATGGCAGCTGCACATTACAGGACAAGAGGAACTTAGCCCGGGTGGTGAGGACAGCACAGGGGATTGTGGGCCACCATCTACCAGATCTGGACTCCATCTACACTGCCCGAGTCCAGAGGAGGGCCAGACGCATTGCCCTCCTGGGACCATGTACTGTTTGTACCACTTCCGTCAGGAAAGCGGTACAGGAACATTAAAACCACCACAAAAAGACTAAAAGACAGCTTCTTCCCCAGAGCTGTGAAAGCAATACACGCCTGTAGTTACACTTACACACCCCCCTCCCAAAAGTACTCACACACATGTACCCAGCCCTCCACAGCCACACACATTTAAGATTCACACCTCCTCAGACACACACACACACACACACAGATGTCCATCCTTGCCCTAGGATGCACTTTTTCCACCCTGTAAAAATTAGTCGGGTGGGAATTCTCTCATTTTCTGTAAATATAGATGTGTTCTTAAATATTTTATATCCTTATTTTTTGCTTATTTATGTGTGCCTGTTATATTTCTATATCTTATTTATGTGTGCTTAAACCAAGAGAGTCCTCAAAATTTTGTTATGCTTGCATAATGACAATAAAGATCTTGAATCTTGAATATGTTTCTGATGTCACAACAGCTCTCTGGGTAGTGGTGGAGGGAGTCAGTGGGGAAACTCTTTCCTTGGGTGGCAGTTCTACGCCTCCTTAAATAGCAGATATAAGTGAAGAAGTAATTAATGTAACATATATTCTAATGAAAATAAAAAGGATCTTTTGCGCTTCCATAACAACCTGTTATCACTGCAGCTTACTGCATGCCTGGAATGACCTAAATCTATTATTCCAGCAGAAAGGCGTTTGAATATAGACCTGCTCCTGCATTTGTGTTTCTCTATTTTCTGAGAAGACAAACGTGAAAATCTGGACAAAGCTACACAATGTATGTTGCATTGAGTTTGAAAGAATGGTAAAATGAAGACTAAAAGATTGTCGGTGATTGTCATATGATTCCTATTCCCTATTAAGACTAATGTGCTTCAATGTGTTCATATACCAAATTTTTCCAGCATTTCATATACATTTACATGAATGAACAATCTTGTGCTTCACACACTTTCTCCTCCTGGCACTGTTGCACATCACCTGTGTCTCCTCCTCTCAGCAACAATCACAATCAAGTCAAGCTCAAATTTTAAGACATTGCACGGATCTCTGGGCCGCCCTGGTCTGCCTCCAGCCTCCGGAGAGGTGTGGTCTTATTTGCACATTTATCTCTGCTCACTCCTGATTCCTCAGACTCTGCATGCTGACACAGTCACTGAGTTGTCCAGTGAGTTTATACATTAACAGCAACCTGTGTTTAGGGGTTTTATTTTGTTTGTGTGTTTTTGATGCTTTGGTTGTTGTTGTGACACATGTTGTTGCTGTGTTTTTGTTGTTTATTTGTTTTTGAGGAACTCATGATGATTTTCACCTTAGCGCACCTGTAAAAGCTGTAAGAAATTCTCTGTTGTGTTTCTGTGCAGGTGTAGCAGTTGGTTGTCTGGTGTTAGATTGGACTGAAAGGTCGCCTTCTATCTACTGTATATTTGTCTCCTCCTCCTTTTTTTCTACTTTCTGTTTAACTTCTTTTCATTATTCTCCTTTTTTTCCCTGTCCCTTCTAGTCGGGTCAAGCAAGATTACATAAATTCCATAATTAAAAATAAATAATAAGAAAAATAAATAAATAATCAGATTATCGAGAGGAGCCTTATACCCATAAAGCTCCCCTGGGCAAAGCAATAAAATGAAACACAGCAGCCAGACCATCATTCTGCTGCTACCATGCTGGACAGGACAAGTTAAAAAAAATGAAGACATGCTCTTTTCAGCAATAAATAATAGAGCATTTGGAAGTGAATTGCATGGCGCGAATCTTGGTAAATAACTTTGAGTAAATTATTTATGTACTCTCTTTTGTACACTGAAAAAGAAACTCATTAATAGATATGCATAAGTGCCAGGCTCAAAAGTCCCCGTGACTTCTCACACCAGCTTGTCAGTATCAATAGTAATTCCACAAAACCAAAAAACCAAAAACCAAAACATTGTTTGCATTTTTAAAATTGATGGATATATCAGCAGATTATTTACGTGAATAGTCTTGCATGCAGTATTTACAGAAATAACCTTATTGCCCCATATTTAATTCCAATTCACAGACAGCAAGGTCTTAGCAGCTGACTTTACCTTTGACTTGAAATAAAATTTTACTGGTGATACACAGTTAACTGGAGTATTATGTGTAAGGTTAATACCCCCCCACCCACATTCAATTAATAATAATAATAATAACAATGTTCCCACTACATATCTTTTGCTAAATGATGTCAGTGCTAAAGCTTTCTCGAGGACTCTGTATTTCCTACATGTTACATCATGCATACACAGTAATCACCCAACTCTCTGGAGGTTTACACAAGGACAGTTGTTTGCATGTTGACATCTGTCAAGGCTGCTGAAAGCATGGCACAATCTGATCTCATGGGCTTTTCCAGCATTAATAGTACTGTGGACAGCACCATTTCACAGAAGCAAAGGTGTGCAAGACAAATAATGAGGAGGTTTATGGCTTTCCCTGTGGACATAATACGCCACAACACTGTCTAACAGGCAGATATACTTCCTTTGATTATGGCCTTGCATCCCTTCCTCACTACCTTTCAAGCTGGCAGAAATCAGTTCATAATACTTCCTCTAATGAGTTTAATGGACTGATAAGAATCCCGGGATACATGGAATTTTTGGGAAACATGATCTGAACATAAAAATGATTACATTCATTCATTTCTTAAGCAGGTGATTTATCCAAACTGACTTACATGTGAGGAAAACACTGGAGGGAGCAATGGAGGGTTTAGTTTCTAGCCCAAGGATACTTAAAAATGTAGACTGGGAAAGTTCAAGATCAAACCAGCAACCATCCAACATAAAGACATAAAAACCACTCTGCTTCCTGAACTATAGCCACCCCATGAACAAATCAATGAAAAAATAACTTGAGGGCAATTCTGTATGCAGATCCAAAGACCCCCAACCAGTGCCATAAGTATAAACCTCTGAGATCTATGTTTTGACAGAGCATCGTCTAAAATTACTTACCTGCAGTCAAGGGTGAGCCTGTCTCCCACAGCATCGAATGACGTGCTTCAAATCCAATTTTGTCACTGATGTTGCTATGAGCAATTCTACTGATGAACGCTGTCCTGTCTTTGGCAGAAACCTCACTTACAATTTTTCTAAGGTGGATAGGATCACTGATGTACAAGGTTCTCATTCCTGCCAAGACTATCATCATCATCATCCTCCCAGGTCAAATAATCAAGCACACCACACAGTCTTGCTTCCTTGCACAAACTAGGTCCTCACTGTCTTCGGAGGTTTTTATCTTAACTATTTTGCTTGGCAATGTCTAAATGCACATCGAACTACAAAACATGTAGAGGTAGCATTTATGCAAACCAGGTTAGAGAGCTCTTTTATATATTTTTTTTTCATCTAAATTTCAGCCCACACATTTTATGCAAAGTATTCAGTTTGAATTGTATTAACTAAGGCAGTCAGCCCTCATTTCAAAAGCTTATGAATTCATTGGTATTGAGAGCCATGCATCACCCTGTCAGAGTCTTGAGAACACACTCTGATGTTCTAACGACAGACCCCACTGCTCCTCTCGTTGAGTTTTTTCTGTCTCTGTCGTCTCTCATTACAGAATGGCTGATTGTATCAACTCAGTAATAAGCTATTAGACGATGATTGTGTGCTCAGTGCTCCTTTTGCTACAATAACTGTATTAATCATTACAGATGCAATTATCAGCCCATTATTTCGTTGTAATTAAGCTGTCACTAATGAATTTTAGGAACTTTGTCCAATCTAAACCTAATTGATTCCTCGTACTCTAACTAACCTCTTAAACTGAAAACTTTGCAGTCACCATTGCTGCGAACGTCTCTGTACCCCATCTGTTCTGCGACAGCAGCCTCCACTTTAATATGAGCTCAGCTTTCACAATTCGTGACCCAGAAATCTTGCCAGGCAGCAACAGCCTGATGGGGAGCTTTGTTTAAGCCAGGCTTGCAGCTCACCTTGGAGGTTAATGAGGGATGCTTATTTTCATTGGAAACACATAAAAGCAGCAGCATCAGGACCATCAGTTCATCTGATATTGGGGAAAATTTTTTCAAGTATTGGTCAGTGGATGTAACTAATCTGCTGTGTGATAACCCAAAGACATTCTTATTTTGATTCTGTGACAAATGGAGGTGCATATATAAATATATATATGCTCTACATGTTTTTGTCTGCCTGTGTGTTTCTATAAAAACTCTGCTTTCAGGGATCCTCCCTGGAAGAGCAAGTTCTTCATAATGAGCTTGGCTACAGCCAGTTAGGGAAATAAAGCAGATGCTTAATTTTCTCTTTCTCCCTCCATCAGTGGATTGGCTGACTTTGGGATATTACACCCAAATTTGTGCTATGAACTGACAGCTTCTTTCTCTCGTTAGCACTGTGTCAAATGTGAAACGAAGCCTCTAAAAAGAAGCCTTTTACATTTAGAGACATGCTTCTGCACAATCACAAACACAAACACACACTCATGTAGTCAAGAGTCATTTGACCTTTGCTTAGAGGTGTGAGTTTTTCTTAAGTCACTTAATGGACATTCCTATTACAGTGCTAACCTCTTTGTATACTGAGAGTGCAGCATTAGCAGTCCTGAAGGGCCCATGGCTCAGATATCATTGTCATGTAACACCTAAAGACAGTCAAAGGTTACATAGTGAAAGAACAGAAGGGCCACAGATGGCGCTGCAGCGAATGGCCCCTCTCTGCCCCAATGCTGTCATATCAACCCACACCTAGCCCCAACCATGCCACCAACTCACCCCCTGGGGGGCAAGACCAGCGTATTTTCATGCACACACACAAGGACACAGTGAAGCATGCATGCACTCATGGCTACACAAGTTTAAATGTGCACAATGCCGTTGACACACATGGTGAGTGGATTAAGAAGAGCCATGTATTTGAGTTAGATTCCTGAGAGTTTAAGTGGAGGTCTGCTGAGTATGTCCACTGTGACCCCTGGGCAGGATGGCAAGAAGAGAGAGCAGGTGGTTTGAGGTCTAGAAAGCACAGCATCTCTCTCCTTCACATTGTCAAGCCCCTGGCTCTCTGCCACTGTCTCCTGGATATTCCCAAGCATTTACTTATGTTGATTAAAGTTTCACCAAATTTGTAAGAAAATATAGAGGTTTTTATTTACAGTAATTTTGTTCATTTTAATGAACTTTTATTTTCTATGGGCAAAGACAAGAAATTTTAAACATTGCTACATAAGTGCCCTCTGATAGCAATAATCAGCATTGCCATTTTTAGCTAAATGTGCTTATCTGCAAAAAAAATTTAAATAAATTAATTTAGAGGAATCATCTAATAAATACATAAAGTGAAAACTGAAAGAAGAAACTAGAGGAAATGCAAGAAATAAAGTTCCAGTGTGAGGAATCAACCATTGTTTTAATAATAGGCAGCAAATAGAAAAGTTTTTCACCCTAATTTCAAACTGTGAGGGTTTCAGCAGACCAGTGGTCAAAAAACTTCCAGACCAACATGTATTTATCTGGACTGGATCCCATGGACTCAGGTGCAGCAATGACTGCGCTACGGATAACTACTTCATCATTGTGTACATGTGTACTGTTATCTTCTATAGTCCTTTTGAGGTGTTACTTATCCCAAACAGTGCCTTAGTTCCTACCAAACAAAGACAGTACTGTAGTTTTAAAGCTCCGAGGGCTCTGAGAGTTGTTTGTCCTTTCAGAGACACTGTAGTAAAAATGGTGGCACAAATTTGGCAGCTGCCATTTATGTGGACCCACAGCAAGTGGATTTAAATCACTCATTCAAAGAGAATGAAAAGTTATTTTTATGAAGTGATTAAATAACAATAGAAACAGTTTTTACTGATATATAAAATTTTGGCCTCATTGGTCTTTGATTTTGTTGCACACCGTGTGGCGAACCCAAGCCAGGCAATGGTGAAGCTTACTGATGTTTCCAGAAGAATTTTATTTAATGTTCATTTGTTTTTCTCCCAGAACAGAAATATAACATATAAGCTCTTTTAGGCATGAATGAAATTTTAGTGTTTTTGCAATTAGACATGTAATTACCTACATTGCCTAACATAACATTCGACACAGAAAAATATAAGGTTGTTTTACAAATAAAGGGCTAACATATTAGAAACATAGCTTTGATTTCTTACAGCTTGAAATTTGGGTATTAGCATAACTGTTACAAGACTAATGCATTAAAACAATTAAACCAAAACATGCTAGAGAATACAGTTGTAAGATAGTCAAAACAGAACTATACCTTGTTAAGCTAGGTGCTAAATTATGAGAATTATAAAGCCTTGCAGTGCAACAAAAACGTTTCTTAGACAAAGCAAAACTCCCTGGATGTAGTCACCTGACAGCAGGATTTTCTAAATAAAAGCCTCCATTGTACTGTAGAGTAAAAGAAAATAAAAGCCTCGGGGAACAGCGTTCATGCCTTTTGTGTCCTTTACACACTGCACCTTTAAAGTGCACAGCTTGGTGCAGTTTTCAACCAGAGACAGGATCCAAATCATAAATGGAAGATCAGAAGACTGGTAGGAAATCATTTATTTACAAATGTTGTTGCTCGGTTGTGGATGATGCACTGCAGAGGGAGAATGGTTCAGACAGCAGAAGCAGGAAAACCAACAGCTGATTCCTGTGGTTCTTAGGATTTAAAGACCTTTTGAGAATGAGCTGGGTTTAAATTGACCAGGGAGGATTTTCCTGATGAACATAATGTAACTGAGAGACGTCAAGATCCAAAAACGGCAAACAGCCTGCTACTCTCACTACAACAGAACTTGCTGTTTCTGCATGGATGGATGTTACTCTGTCCAGACATAAGCTTGCCGTTCTTTCCTATACCGCTGTACAACCGTAATTGCCAGTGAGCAACAGCAGGTGCCATTGTCTTATAGTAGTTTATAATCGGCTGGTCATTCATTTCTTGATATGACTTTCCAGATGTGCTCTGGTTTGTTATTAAATAATCAATGCAACAGAACCACGATGTAAGCTGAAGATCAAGCCCCTTCATTGTCATACTTCTTTCTGCTACCTTCATATGCCGAGAGGGCGCAACCTTGTAGGCCAAAAGCCAGAAAGTTTGGTCTTAATAAGGATTTAAGATTTACTTCTTTGTGTTTTTGGGACATTGTTTAGCTGTTTCATGTCATTAAAACATGAAGAGAAGTAAATTTTAACAACTGTGCTGGGCTGAATTAACTGGTCTTTATCTGTAAGACAAGCAAAAAGGGAAAACACCTGGACATTTTACCACAAATATAAACTTTAAAAACCAGATGGAAAACACTTATTTACTTATGAAAGAGTAATGTGCCTTCCATTATCCATAAAGTATATTTTTATTTTTGTGCTAGGGTTAATGTGTTTGGACATAATGTGAAACTAATTTAGCTCTAGAGGGTAACATCCACATAAACTGGTGGATGTTAAACAAACAATAAATGGCTAAATAGCCTAATATAAGTTGTTTCATTATGTTGAATTCAAAAGTGCAATCCTACATTAAATGAGTTAAATAGGCTATTCTTTGACTTAATAAGAAGACCAGAGTTCGGTTCCTTTATTTATTATAATTATAGCAGGTGGAAAACACTTATGAAATAGTAATGTGCTTTCCAGTGAAAAACTGTAATAAAACAAGGTTTTTGCCACTTTGTGACAGTAAAGACGGCTTAAGCTACTTATTAGCTATTTTTGCCTGGTCTCCCCAGGTTTCTTTGAAAATTGAAAATTGGGGGTACTAATTGAAATTTAGTAATGGGCAGGAGTGCTGCGACAGCTGTGACATGTAAAAAGTTTTTTTTTGTTTTGTTTGTGCTGGTTTTGTTATGAACCATCTTTTGTTTGTAATTTAAACTACAAATGTTAGAAAGTTACATAAAAATAATTATAATAAAAGCTGACTGAAGATTATTTCCATCAGAAAAGACTGGACTGCTCGGATCCAGGTCCAGTTCTTGTCATGTTGGATGCAGAAAGGTAGTAGGTACTGCATCAGTTCAGTTTTTGTGGGATAGTTTAGTCTTGATGATTTGTCATGAGTTTACACTGAATCATATGAATAAGTGTAATTACTTTTAATACCAAGACACCTCTCACTCTCTACACTTATCAGTAGGATTAAGTATTCCTGTCTAACTACATCTAGACTATATGGTTGTGTTTATTTGAAAGTGCATGTGCTGTTTGTGTATGTAATTTATTCAGCCTGTCTTTTTATCACTGTGAATATATAAATAT
Source organism: Melanotaenia boesemani (assembly GCF_017639745.1). Classification (NCBI taxonomy): domain Eukaryota; kingdom Metazoa; phylum Chordata; class Actinopteri; order Atheriniformes; family Melanotaeniidae; genus Melanotaenia; species Melanotaenia boesemani. Next base: position 37,252,487 of record NC_055684.1, read on the forward strand.
ATCTAAACTAGGTGTTATCTAATCTAGGATCATTCTAATGTGGTGCTTTCCTTCAGTCTGTTTTCTATATTAAATGATGAATGATTGCTATAAAAAATCTCCTTTCAAAAACTTACAATTTACAATGCAACTGAAACCCTTTAAAAGCTTTGACAAACTCAGCTGCTTTAAAATTCTCAGAGCAGCTCAAAACACACAGACGGCGTAACGAAGCTTCATTGGTGTGGTCATATGACTTTTGCCTCGCTGAAGCAACAGCTCGAAACAATACGTGTAACATTTCCGGTTAATAAGATTGAGGCAGCGTCGAGCAGACGAGCTCTAGCATTTAGCAATAATACAGGAATCGATTATGTAATGCATAATTAAGTGTAAAGAGGCAAGTGCAGCACAGCTGAGGGTTCTTTGTACCAACAGACACCAGCAGTATGCAAAGTTCTGGAAAGCTCAACATCAAAAGCTAAAAGTTAAAATAGTGAAATCCTTGTTTGGGACTGATTTTTCAGATCAACTAAATATCTTATCTGGGTGCAAAACAGGATTATTTTAAGAGATAAACTGCATGCATTCAAGTGGCTAAAACCAAGACCAGTCTTTGCTTTTAATTAAAAAAAAGTGGTTAAAGCAAGCGATGGAGCATTTGACGATTTTATTGATATAGCTATACTGATTATCAATACCATTGCATATTGAAATTCCTATATAAAATGACTAAATACATTAAATATCCTACCTAAACAGCTTCTTCCTGTTATAGGGTCTTAGTAGTTAATGTACCATAAGGCTCAACCAGTAAGGTAAGAATACAAACATGCAGGGTATTGCTGCTCTATAATCACACAGCCAAACAGACCTGGTATCAGTGGACCACTATCTTGTGCAATGACTCGTGTTATTATTTATAGGCATGGTTGAAAATATTAATCATAAAACTAATTATCTGTGGTTGGCAGAACAGCTGTCACTGCAAGTTAAAATCTAGACAAACTATTTATCTATTTATTTTCTATTATTAGAATCTGGCAACAGAGCACACCTTAACCAACTCAGCTCCACTGGCTGTAAATCTTTCTGAATAAAATTGGCATCAGCTCTGTGACATTTTCCTGGTTTTTTTGTCATCTGCCAATGATAAACAATTTGGACCTCAGTGTCTAAATTCTGCTTCCAATCCCAAAGCTGCAGCAGGTGTCTGGCTCATGTTATATGAGGCATTATTTGAAAACATAACTTAGAAGTCCTCTGCCCAGAGTTAATAACTGCAGGTGCATATTTTTTAAATGATTATGAGCATTATCTTAACATGATACTTTGATGTTAAAAAACTTTCATTGGAAAGTCTCATAACCTCTGGAGCTGGGAAGGTGCTTCTTTTAGAGTTACAGAAATGACTATTTTTAAACTTTTCATGATATTATACTTAAGACATTCAGCATCTTTTGTTATTTAATTTGAGTCCATGCTTTGCTTTATGCACTGTTGCTACTAATTGCTACTAACTGCTTGCACCTTTGCACTGGATGGCTGTTTGTGTTTAGGGTGGAAGGGTATTGTCATGTTTTAAGGAAAGACTAAAGCTTCAAAAGGGTTCAGAGGATCAAAGATGATCCCCCCCCCCAAAAAAGGCAGGTCTGGTCCAAGGCAGACACTTCCAGTTTTATGACAGATTGGTGATGGTGGGGTAGACAGATCAGGCTTTTAATTGTGTCAGTGATGCAGGACAGGTGTGCTTCAATCCCGTCAGGTGCAGCTGCAGGTAGAGAGGGAGGAGAAGCCGAGCAAGACCAGGAAATGCGAGTGAAGCCAGGGAGGCAGGGCATGGCTGCTATGGGATTGTTCTGTTGTTGATTGGTTTGTCTGTTTGTTTTGTTCAAATTCAACAATAACATAAAAAAAGACGTCCAACATTTTTTAAAGCATTTCACGGCATTTAAATTGTATTTGATTAAATTAACAATTGATTCAGAATTACATACTGTATGTCTGTATGTAATAAGTCTTCCTCAACCTGTCATAAATTATCGTTCTGCAAACCAATATATCAAAAACACCATATCAATGCACCACAGCACCAGTTAAGCTTTTTAGGCCTCATTCACCAACCGTTCTTAGGAATAAAACTTTTTGCAAAGCTTTTAGCATTCAGGAAGTCTTTTAATCTTGGACCCTCTGAAATAGCCTACTCTTGTGAACATTTGAGTGCATTTTTTTTTTTTTTTTTAAGTGAGCTTTTGTGTTGTTTTCTGCCATTCTGTTCATTAAAATAAAATAACAGAATTACAGAAACATGTTTTTAAGAATTTTTAAAATAATAATAATAAGTATATATTTTTTTTTTAATAAATATCAAGATATTGCTATTGCTGTATGTTCTAATGTTACCATTTTCTTCAGGGGAAATATAAAGTATTTTTCAGAAATTCCTTCAAGAAAAAGTCAGTCAAGACAGGATTTAATTATATTGCTGGTCTTCATAATACCATCAGTTCAATAGACTGTACGCACACATGCATTAAAGATCTCTGACCAGATCTGTTCCCTTAACTGCAAGAATATCACCCCATAAATGTCCAAGTCATCTGTGACCCCCAGGTACATCTCCTGAATGTGGTATTTAAATAACAAAAGTACTATAATAGTGTCTTTTATTATATTGATTCGTTTTAGTAGAAAATCAAGGTTTTGCCCCCATTTAATGACACTACTGACCGACTCATCTGGAAGTTTCATTTCATGAGATGCACCACAATCTTAACAGGATACCACAGCTGGTGGCAACTGGCCTTTGAAACTGTAAAAGATACAGTAGACTATTTAATGACAATATTATAAAGAGTGATATTTTCCCCTTTTCACACTACACCACAATGATGTGGGTCCTGACACACTCATGGGACTAAACTGCAGGCTGCTGTCCAAGTTCAGGAGCGATTAATTACCCCTTTGTATATGAAACTGCATTCATAAGATTTAAATCTTACTGTGTGTTTATTTATAACCAAGTTATCACTTTAAACATGTTTGTGAATCTGACAGAAGGTTTTCGTGAAAAACTTTCAAAGTACAATTTAAGAACAAATTTAAGAAAATGCGTGAAAAGATATTTGTGAATGAGGCCTATTGATACTTTAGTACTGACTTTCAAGTTAAACTTTATGCTCTTTGGTCTAAGATATTTGTATTCCCATCCCCAATAATGAGACAAAACTTGTCAAAGAGTAATCTTCAGAGCAAACACTGGGGTGTTGACAAACACAAACATACACAACACTGCAGTGAACACCTGAGGCATGGCACAAAAGGCAGCTGACAGGACTTTCAGGATGGACTGAAAATTTTTGCAATGCATTCATTCATTCATTATCTGTACCGCTTTGTCCATTACGAGTCTCGGGGAAGCTGGAGCCTAACCCAGCATTTTTAGCAGGTGAGAGGCAGGTAAACGCTGGACAGGTCCATCACAGGGCCAACACAGAAAGAGACAAACAACCACTCACGCTCACACTCACGCTTAGGGAGAATTTAGAGTGTTCAATTAACCTAACATGTATGTCTTCGGACAGTGGGAGGAACCCATGCATACATGGGGAGAACATACAAGCTCCACACAGAAAGGCCACTGTCCCCCAGGTTCAAACTTCCCCCCAGCTGAAGCTCGAACAAGCGACCTTCTTGCTGTGAGGCCACAGTCCTAACCACCACACCACCATGAAGCCCCGATGCGTTCAGTGGTGTTTAATTAGTGGGACAAGTCAGGGCTTTTCTGTAAATGATCCATCCTTTGTATGTAGAATCTGCTTAAAGGGACATTGTGTGAGAATTACTGCTTTCTAACGCTGGAACTGTGTACGGCATTCTAACATGTAGTACATTCTAGTGTCTCACTTTCTTAAACGTATTGCAACAACAGTAGCCGCCGTATCCCAAAAAGCCTCGACAAAACAGATAAAAGCATGTCATCGGAAAGTTCATGGTGTTCACTATGATACACACAAAGGACTCACTTCTGAAGTTGAACGTTAACTTTATTCATCATCACCATATTCACAACAACGCATTTCGCCTACTTCCGTTTACTTCACAATACCAGCAACTGGACTTCCATCCCCTTCACAATACCAGTATACATATGTGACCACCCAGAAACACAGAAGTATTAAGCAGTAACACAGTTAATGTATTTCAAGCTTGACACACTCAGGTGAAGAAGTTCCCTCTGGATCATAACTGCTCAGGGGGAAAACATCTGGTGGATGGAAATTCACAGTCAGATATGGTTCCTCTGTGTTTAGAAAGAAGAATGGTTCTGCAGATGTCGATTTTAGACAGTAAAAAGTAAATGTTACACAATGAATGTGCATGTTACAACCCTGGCTTAGCTAAGGAAAGGGGGGCACAACATAAAATGCCCAGATGTGAAATGGAGTAATGGGGAATTATATTATCCCAAATGGCTGATGGGTATAAAGAAATAAAAACACAAAAAAGATAGGCGGGTATTGGTGCCAAGAACCAAATAAAACAGGAAGGACTAAATAAATGGAAAACAGCCAATCTATTTAACTAACAGTTATAAGAGAGAAGGAAAACCTGACTGACTGCACTTACTACAGACAGAAAGCAGCACCGCTAACTAAAAAATATAACAACACAGAACTGAAAGTGGACAGAACTGGCCCAATATCCAAACAATCAATTGGCCTGTGGCCATCAAACTGTACAACTCCTCAATATAGCAACAACATCCACATTTGCACTTTGCACTACATTTACATTTTACTGTCTATCATATTGATGATACTGTACATAGTACTCACTGGCAGGATTCATCCTGTATCTGTTTATATAGATATTGTAATGAATTTGTATTTTTTCTTATTATGATTACTATCTTTATCTTATCCTTTTTTATTTGGTATGGAGCGACTGTGTGCACACAATTTCCTCCATGATTAAAAAACTATTCTGATTCTGATTACCACAAGCATACAAAAACTAAAGCAAAAAACCTTAAAGACTCAAGACCTAAGCAGTCAGACACAATTCACTACTGTTCCACAGCTCTGATGTGGATCAAAGAGGTGAAATCTGGTCCATGTACTCAGTTCGATTCAAGTGGACCAAATACAGCAAGTATTATGCAACATAAAGGGTGTTGTGGGTAAACACGACCAAGATATATTTGCATGTAGGACAATAAAGCACATGGTCAAAGCTGGAAGAACTCTTAAAAAGTTCTGATAGAAATATGGTCAACCCAAGACTGCTAGGAATTTATCCATCTCCATGTTTTAGTCTGTAGTGGAAACAGAAATTGTCCTACAATAAACAATAGAGTGAGTTTTCTTCTTCCTTGTTTATCAGACAAATATAAGAAATCATGTTACACATTTTCACTCAGAGAGTAATAGTCAAGTCATCACACATAATCACATCGCAGCCATCTGAATCGTAATTGTAATCAAATCAAATAGTTATTTTCCTAACGCCTGGGTTTCACCAAAGGTGGAAGCATCATAGAAGCGAAGTGGAGTGGCTATGCCGGGCTTTTTGCCTGGCACCCTGTCCCACCAAGAGCTTCTCTTGCTCACTGGGCATTTAAAGAGAACACTAAAACAGGTTGTCTAAAGGTTGTCTGACCAGTCCAACCCATGTCTTTTGTGCTTAAAAGTCACATCTTTATTATAGGGATATGTGGTGTCTGTGACTTTCCATCTCCAAGATAAACATCTTGAAGGTTTTTCTACTCGCCGTGCATGTTAACACTGGGGAACAAAGCTTTCATGCTTCACAGGTCCTTGATTCCTGATGCATGTCCTGTCAATAACCGCACAAAAGCCAGCAGAAAAGAACTGTGCTGTTATTTTATTCTCCTCTTGTTTGGGCAGGAACTTGACTGTGCTGTTCAGCAGACAGGTAAGGGTGATACGACTCAAGGGCACTTAATTTAAAATGCAATTTATTCCATTTCAAGGAAGCGTTTCTTTAACTTAAGTTTAGATCTATTTGGACTTAAAGGATCTTTTTGAATATGAGTTAAAACACCAGCAAAAAAAAAAAAAAAAAAAAAAAAGAAACTTTTCTAGGAGAAGTTTCAGCCAATCAAGCTCAAATTTGTATGTTTCTGGAGTGATTAGTTAGCTGTCCAAAATGTGCTCAGTCCACGCATCTCTAAGGACATGAGTTGAATGTGCACAAGGTCCTGGATATAAATAAATAATCTTTTATTGATGGCTGACTAACCAACATGGAGTCTTTCCCGTATTTGCTTTTTGAAGTGCAGTGTGGACTACATACGTCAAGTGCATTTATCATTAGCAGGGGGCTTAAGCTGTAAATATGCCACATCATTACCAAGTCTAATTACATCTGAGTCCAAGGTCTCACTGCAGACAGGCACAGGCCCTCACATTGCAAGGGCACACAAACCAACACAAACATGAAGAAACTAGGACAGGAAAACAGCTTCCACTACTCTCAAATAACTGGTTTGAAATTAGCGTGCACATTAATGCTGTCAGTGTAAATCATGGGCGTAGAATCAAGTAGGGAATACCCAGCAACCCTTGAGTTGGCCCTTCAATTTTTTTGTTGCACTAACAGCTGAGAGATCTGTGCTCTCTATTTGCAATTTGGCTGCTATAACTACGCCTTGTAACCAATTTCAACTGTTATGATTGGCTGTGCTTTCCTTTCTTGCTAACATGATTGGCTGTAGCTGTTGTCACTCCTGCTGAAAGAGCTAGCAGCACAAGCTAGAGGTAGACAGAGTAGCTAACGATAGGGATGGGCGATAACAAGATTTTTCCAATCGATGCAATACCATTAGTTTATGTTACACTTTCATTGATACCTACATAGATACTTGTTTTCTAATAAAATTTATTTATTTATTATTAAATGGAATATATATATGTAATAATAATGTGATTAATATAATAAGACATAATGCGTAATAACCTGAATTAAACCAAAGCTTCACATGCAATTTTATAGGCTAAAACAGTGGTCCCCAACCCTGGTCCTCAAGGCCCACAATCCTGCCGGTCTTAGATGTCTCCCTGCTGTAATACACCTGATTCAAATTAAATGGTTCTCTGACAAAGTCTGTTAATAATTACCTTGAGTCTGGTGTGTTGAAGCAGTGAAACATCGAATGTCTGCAGGACAGTGGGCCTTGAGGACCAGAGTTGGGGATCCCTGGCCTAAAACTCTCAGAGGTGAAAACAAATGGCATGTTTTGTTAAAGCAGAGTGGTAGTTTAATACTCAAAAAAGTAATAATTTCGATATTCTGACTGGCTGAAATCAAAGTATCAACTCCAGAGTATCAGAGCTCATCCCTAGCTAACGGTGGTTGTAACTTCAGTCAGAACTTCACAGAAAAGAAAGATGGACACCAGGAGTTATTTTAGAGTAAGTTAACATAAAAGTTTAAGTCACAGAGAAATTATTTTTCAACTGCTAATTGTGTCATTAATAATGGTGTAATAGTAGTTATCTAGTTAAAATAATAAAAATGTCTTTCCTTAGCATGAATTAATGTGTTATTATTTTGTCAGGTGAAAGAATCACAGCTGACAGACCAGAGATAAGAGATGCTGAGGCAGGTGAGTTTTAGTACTCAGAGTGGTGACTTGGGCCACATAATTACATAATTTATATTTTATAATTACATATCATCGCATAAGTAATTATATTTATTTTTAAGTTAATAAGAATAAATAAAAGATATAATTTATTTAAATTTAATCAGAGTAATATTATGGCAAACTCTAAGGCAAACCAATGTTAATCAGGCCTTAACATAATATTGTCCATTCTAAAAAAAAAAAAAAAGGGAATTGGGCTGTTAGTGTGAGGATGATTGCTTGTTTGTCTCTCTGTGTTTGAACCTGCGATGGACTGGCGAGCTGTACAGGTTAACCCTGCCTCCATCTGCTGGGATGGGCTGCAGCTCTGTCACGACCTTGAATTGGACAAAGCGGTACAGAAAATGGATGGATGGATGGATGGATGGATGGATGTCGCATACAGATCTTTACAAAAAGTGGACCATAATCATTTTACATGCTTTTAATGATGTAAAAATTCACTGCACATCTCATACATGGTTTTCAAAATTATTAAAGCTGTAAGGATTCTGATGCACTGTGCAGCCATGTTTTATCACTTCTATCTATTAAAGATGCAATATTTAACTTTTGCCATTTTTTCAGTGACGCGCCCCTGTCAACGGCTAATTCAGCATCCGTCTTGGACCTTACCTGTTCTGTGAGCTCTCAAGACAGTAAAAACAGTCTTATGTTGACTATCGTCTTATGTCTTGCTCTGTCTCTGGCTCTCTTGTTTCCTCTCATCCTCTGATAATGTCTTCGAATGTGTCTTTGCTAAATCAGGCACATAGGAGATTGAAAACGACCTGATTGTTTACATCTGCTTGATAGCGTTTGTCACATGTGCAATGTGAATCTCAACTGGCAAAGTCTCGCAGCATCCCCGATGAAAAAGTGTCATAGTGTGGTTTCTCAGCCGCAAGACGCTGCTGGGCAGCATTTAGAAATGTACATAAAATATGTCTCTCAAACGATTCAGAATTGCAAAGTTTTAAGGTTGAAAAGTTACAGAGTGGGACTTTAATATGCATATGTTCCTTTCCTACCCCAAACTCCAACCTGTATGTTTTAATTTCAGTGGTGATCAAGAAAAAACATTTGTTGGGGGCTTTGTTGTTTTTTAATACTATAAATCCATTGCCACAGCTGGGGCCCATCAGCCCAGAGACTGGAGCAGAGTAATACTGAGTCAGTGTTAACCTCACCATGATGCTCCCACACTGAAGTGGCAGTACTGTTTCTTTTAGAAGCTGCTATGATCTACAGTTCAAGCAGGTGATGCTAACAGAACTGGTGGTGGTTTGACAGGACCGCAATGAAATACACTTCATCACAGCTGGAAGGTCTTGATAATGTTCTGATGCACAATGATCAGCAGCACCATGCTCTGATTAGCACTGACAGCTTGATGATGTGAGGGCTGTGACAGCAAAAGCTGTGCTAAGAGATGTGTGAAAGAGAAAGACAGGGGGAGAATGTGAAGACATTCACTGAGAGTGATAGAAAAGAGGGAGGCAAAGGTGGAAAAAGTGCAATAAGTGACAAAGATCTGTCCCGCAACAAAGTCCACATGGAAACGTCTTAATCAATAAGAAGAAAATAAGAGGAAGGGTGATTGGAAGAGATGCTATGTCGAAAATACAAACATCCATTACAACTGAAAACATAATCAATATGCCCTTATTAAGAACCAGGGAGCAAAGAATGAGGCATTCAGCACTGCCTGATGCCACCAATGATTTCTTCCCTCCATCTCCTTGTTTTTTTTTTTTTGTTTTTTTTTTTTTTTTCAGGCCTGCTCCCTTTTCCCCATCTCATACACTCTCACTGTGACAATATGTCATGCAATGGATATAATTGCAATAATGCAATTTGGTTTGGAGGCGGATTGAGAGAATAATTGGACTCAACCCCAACGATGTGACAGGCTAATGATTTAGCATGGCCACTGGCTATTGTGAGAAGCGAGCGCTTTCACCGCTACTGAGCTAATTTCCACTGATGATGGTCTTAGCGCGTCGTCTTTGTGTCGGCACAAAGGAGCGCATGGCCATGAGGCGGACAGCTAGATGATGTAACCCACCCACTCAATGCCAAACAAACACATGTCTCTTGTCTAGGAGAAGCCACCCACTATTCTCAGTCAGTCCATGCACAAAATGGGTCTGATTTGAAGTAAAGATGAAGCGAATCCTGGAGCAAAACAAAGTCCAAAGAAGTCTATTCCCTTTCCCCAGACATACGAGCTCTGTAGGAAACCAAAGAGAGCTGCCAAGAGGAGGGAATGCATTAGCATAGCCATCAGAGCTAATTGTAAAGTGTTACAGTAAGGAGAGACCGAGACTTTGAATTACCACAGCAACTGCAGTCACTTGAGGATGGAAAAAAATGTTTCTATTTTTTTTTTTTTCTTCCTGATGTATGCTACAACGTACTGTGATGTTTGTGATGTTTTCACATAAAAACATACAGCATACAGTCAAAGTTCTGGTAGTATAACAAAATGAATTTGTTCAAAAAATAGGCAGTTCTCACTTTAACATGGCAGGAGTATTTTTACTTGTGGCCAGTTCTCTGAAAAGTCACATCTTGATACCAATTCATTTTGATGACATAAGACTAAGATTTAAAGAAAAGCACAGCGAAGCAGCCACAGATAAGCTTGTTTTTAGTGTGGACATGATGTGAATGTGAAGCGTGCAAAGTCAAAAAAAGTCTGTGAAACAGTGTGTGCTTCTTTCTCTATGTATGTGTGTGTGTGTGTGTGTGTGTGTGTGTGTGTGTGTGTGTGTGTGCAGGCACAGTAAGAACATGGTTTGGAAACCAAACTGGTGAATTTATTTATATCAGCTCATTTTTTGAGCCCTGCAGCTGGTAAGATGAAAGAGCTACATGTATGTATGTTGTGTGTGTGTGTGTGTGTGTGTGTGTGTGTGTGTGTGTGTGTGTGTGTGTGTGTGTGTGTGTGTGTGTGTGTGTGTGTGTGTGTGTGTGTGTGCGGGAGGGGGGGGGTGCTAAGTTGGTAATGACTTTCATCCAGGTAAAATGGGGAAACGTAATCCTCATATCAGTTGTTTTCTGACATGTTGTGCCAGAGGCAGCTGGAATGAAATGTTTTGTAATGACTGTGTTGCTCTCTACCCTTTTAACCAAGTTTATTACTTTTGCTTTCTCATCTCTCCAACCTGTTCCTGTTTGTTTTATTTCCTTCATTTCCTTTTGTAAATCATCTTTGTAATTCTGTCATTTCTTTTTTCCCTTTCTGTCTTTCTTTTTCTCTCTTGTTCTCTGCAGCCATCTGCTCTTTTGTTTTATGTTTTCTAGCTATGTTATTGTCAGGCATTGGCATGATGGTTTATCCACCATTTCACATAGAAAATCTCTCAAAAAAATGGTGCGAACAGGAAAAACTATACCTGGCAACTACAGAATCGACAGAGCTCATCCAGGTACGAGAAAAAGAAAGAGAAGCATGAATAAAGGGTTGGCACAAGCAAAGCCTTTCACTGTCTCACACTGCTCACTCCCTCTCAGCAAGAATCAATGCTCCAAAAATCCCCTAAAGCCAGATCCTCTTACATCCCATCAATTATTCAACCTGCCTCTTTTGTACAACCACTCCTGTTTACAAGGACTGCCTGGCCAATTGTAAATGTTTGCGTGCCCGCTGAGCCCCCATCACCTTCCAGCCACACACGTTGATAACACACTGATTTACCTCTATTCTGCCTTCCCCCACCACTCACATCTGCACTGATGATACATCTGTCAGGCTGGCACAGAGGCAGCTGCAGAAGCAGAAAGCCCTGAGCTGAGCTGGGTAGCGTGCATTGAAAGGCTCCAGCCACACTGCCTGTGGAGCCTGTTGTCTGGACTGAGGTCTGGCTGAGGGCACAGCATCTGGCTGCCAGTCCCAGCAGATGTACAGCAACACTTGTGAGGTTCTGCAAATATGTGTACATATATCAGTCTGCTCTACATAGTATAGGGTATACCTGCATTCATAAGAAATATTGACAAAGGTTGGATCATTATAGTGGCAATCCAATAGTTGTGTACATTTTCATAGCTTAGGATTTTTAAACAAACATCAGTCTTACTAAAAAGCTTTTGTGCAAATCTAAGGCAAAGTAGGGTAACTGAGCATCAATTATATTAAAGGTTTGTATGTTCTTTTTCTAGCCACATGTCCAGTTGCATAACCTGATACTACAATGATGCAAAGTTGTAAATCACAAATATAAATTAATGCAGCTGATGAAGTGCAGAAGAACATTGAACATTATAAGACTACCTGTGGGGATGGGGACAGCTGAGGCTCAGGGATGGAAACAAAGGGACTACTGATGCTCTGGAGGATACATTCTTACAGTCTTACATTATTATGACATGTATAAAGAGAAACTTCACTCTTATAATCTACAACTAAAGAATGTGAGAAAGTCCTATTTCTCTGACATTATTAGCAAAACTTATCATAATGCTTGGGTCTTATTTGCTATGGTTGACAGGTTAACAAACCCTCCTGTGTCAATAGCACCTGAACATTATTCCACCAAGGCCTGCAATGAGTTTGCCAAATTTTTCACAGAAAAAGTCCAAAATATCAGACAAGCAGTTGGTTTATCAACAGCAGGTACAACAGACATACTGTGTCTATTGAAAACCAGTTTAAGCACCATGACACAGTTTAATTCCATGAACAGCAAACAGCTGGGCGACATCTTACGTCAGCTGAACTCCTCTTGCTGTCTGAACATCCTGCCCACAGGTTTCTTCATAAAAGTCTCAAAGACTCTGGAGCCAGATCTGTTACAGATTGTGAACTTGTCTTTAATTTTGGGCATCTTCACAGAACCTTTAAAAACAACTGTAATCAAACCTCTGCTAAAAAGGGACAACCTAGACAAGACACAAATGAGCAACTACAGGCCGATCTCAAATCTTCCTTTTCTAAGTAAGATAATCGAAAAAGCCGTTTTTCATCAGCTAAACAACTTTTAACACAAAACAACTGCTACAATGTCTTCCAGTCAGGTTTTAGATGGCACCACAACACTGAGATGCTCTGACCAAAGTCATTAATGACATATGTTTGAACACAGACAATGGAAAAATGTCAGTCTTAGTCTTACTGGACCTCAGTGCTGCATTTGATACAGTCGACCACAATATATTGCTTAAACGACTGGAGAACTGGGTGGGTATCTCTGGCACTGCGCTACACTGGTTTAAATCTTATTTAGAGAATAGAAAGTACTTTGTGTCGATAGGTAACTTTACATCTGAGCTGATAAAAATTACATGTGGAGTTCCCCAAGATTCCATCCTGGGGCCTCTTCTGTTTAACATCTACATGCTCCCACTGGCACAGATCATAAAGAAAAACAAAATTAGTTACCATAGCTATGCAGATGACACACAGATATATATTACAATGTCACCAGGAGATCGAGGCCCGTACAGGCTCTTGGTAAATGTATTGAGGAGATTAATGACTGGATGTGTCTAAACTTTCTTCAGTTAAACAAAAACAAAACTAAGCTGATTGTCTTTGGAGCGAAAGAGAAATGATTAAAGGTCACCACAGAACTTTGGTCTATACACATAAAAACCACCAACCACCTGCTCTGTCCCTTTTCCTTTCTTTTCCTTGCTCCCTCCGATATGTCCTCTTGTGTTTCTTTGCTGAATCAGCCATGATGTAACGTCAAGAGGGCCAGTGTTGATATCCAGTTGCTGGATTGGATGGATGCACTCAGTCCTAATTGTCTCAACCATATAAGCCTCTTCATTCAACGCCAGTTCTTCAGCTTGCCAGCAGAACCCTACTGTCACCAGGAACTCCATTGAGTCTTTATGGCTGAACTGATTCCTTTTGGATATAACAATGATCCAAAAGCAACCCAGACCATCTGCACTTTGGAGGAAATCAGCTAAACTGCACCGTCCACTTCACGAGACAAAACCTATACCACTCTGTTTATTAAGTTGCTTTCATACTTTATCGTCGTTTTACTTTCTGTGAGGTTCCTGCCATCATCCCTTACCCATAACAATAGTTTTAGCAGTGTGCATAATGAAAGCTGGTGTACCATCAAAAAAGTCATAAGCACAGGGAGATACATGTAATGCTGCTTTAAAGGTCACAAAACACAGAAAGAATTATATCAGCATTGACATTTTTGGTCATTTGTTCTGCTTCTAAACCTATTATGCACATCACAGCAAGTTAAGTGTAACTCTTGACACACTATTAAGATAAGGCAAGTTTATTTGTATAGCACCTTTCATGTAGAAGACAGTTCAATGTTTTCTACATGAGTTAAGCTTGTTTAAGTTACCTCTGAAAATTACTTATTGATATAGTCATTATATGCATAATTATGTTTAAATTTTATTTAATTAGCATGGTTGTAAATGTCACTGTTACTGGAAATTTAGTTCACTTACTACTTGTACACTTCCAGTGTCTTTTGACCCATCTCAGATGTCACTCTGAACAGTGATGCTAGACCTTTGATTAAGTTGCAACCAGGTCCCAACATTGGGTCACAACAGTGATTCTTCTATGACTAAAACTGTGCTCCACGTTTGACAATAACTATGACACCAGAATGAGCCAAGTGTTGACTTTAGCTGAATTTAAATGTAGCACGACTCTCCAATATCCACCACAGTGAAAAAGAAAAAGAAAAACACGGGTTAGCTTTAAATTGGGACTCAAAATCACAGCTTTTTTTTTTTCTTCATTCCAGCTTCGCAAAAGGATAAATGAACTTACAAATTCTTGTGGGGTGCAGGCTTTAGCAAGCAGAAAAGAAAAAGTGTCTGACTGCATTATATTAAAAGCAGTGCAGCATAGAACTAGGGGGAATTCTGCATGTAATGGTTTTTAAAAGTTGTAAAAATCAGCAGTGGGCCTCAGAGAAAGCGGAACTAATGGTTTCTGTGTGTTTGATCCTCCCTTGTTCTGTCTCATCACTCTCTCTATACCTATCCTGCCAGAGAAATTTATGAGGATACCATTTCTGTCCCCAACGTACCAGACAGCAGACATTTCTCAGGAAAACAAACCATTAATTTGGCAAATATGGAAGGAGTAGTACATTTGGACAATTAATTATGAATAATGCATGCATATTTAACCGATCTTGTCATTCGTTTAAATACTGTTACACTTACTGGTGGGCTATTTATCTACTTAGCATAAATGGATGCTGTTTATCTGACTGTTAAATTCATATTTATGTTTCATAATGTGGACTTTCTCTCTCTCTGCTATATGTTGGCAGTGATATGGTGTGACAGTAAGGTAAATGCCATTTCCACAAAGTAGAAATGGGCTTTAAATAGCATTGTTACTGTATCCCATTCACCAGCTATGTGTCAGAGGCCATGCACAACACTGTGGGCTTATAGTTGCATGCTCAGCCAAGACCGCTTACACTGTTTTTTTGTTGTTTATGTTTTTTCCCCTTGTAAGCAATGCAAATCTTCATATTGTCATCAAGTGCACATGTGTGTAATCTGAAATCATCAGCAAGCAAAATTAAATGTGTCACTTTGGGAGCAAGTATGCATCTCATACCACATAACATAATGGAGATATTGTGTATGAGAATGTATATTGCTGTTCCTGGAGTCTGATAGCTGCTTTGCACATTATCAGTGATACTATTCATTCATGTGCATGTCTCATTGCATAAAGGCACAAATATCCTCACAGATATCATACGCTCACTGTTACAGTTAAATCACACTCCTTCCTTAAGCCAAACCAGCACACTCAAAAGAGTATGCAGGTGTTCAATGCAAGAGTCCTGATGGTAGTGGCCAGTTAATATAGTGATAATATTATTACTAAATCTAAACACACACACACAAACATCCAAGTGCACACCACAAGGCCCCTCTTTATCAGTGCTGCTCACATTGGCAGCGATATGTGCATTGCCAAGACTGCCAGGCTACGGCCATGCTAATGTAACCCCTTAGTCTAACAAAGGCTCAGGTCAATGAAGCCTCCAGTGGCTAATTGCTTCAGAGAGATAAGTGAGTTTGACGACGCAGCAAGGAGCGGCTCAGCGAGAGGAAGAAGCGAGGGAGGAGATGTTAATGAATCCCTCGTTCATTCCACCATCAATATCAGGCTATTGCAGGCCTGCCACAGAATGAATATTAAAGACACTTTTGATTGTTTGTCTTTTTCTTTTCTTGGTTTCATTGAATTTTAATAGGCTGCGTTGGGGTGTTTCTGTCACATTTTTTATGCTGGCTAAGAGACTGAGCCTAATGCAATTAATCCCCACACTATCAGCTAACAGCTAGCCAGTTGTGGTAGCCAACAAATCCATGTGACCATGTAGCTCTCTATTCTAAAGTGCTGCACTTGTCTTATATGACCTAAGAAATCATTTAAGCCTTCACAGAAGTTGTGGTGCAAATGTTTTAATTTTAAAGGCTTCTACGAGCATTTGATCCTAAATGAGTAGATACATGTCATGGTTTTGAGGACGAAATGCTTTGATATATTGGCAAAAATGTCTTGACTGGAGTTGATTTGTTGCCTCTGAAGTGAATAACATTGACACCAACTAGATGAACAGCTGCCATCCAGCACAGATAACAGCAATCAGATCTTCTTCATCAGCTAATCTGTCCCTGATTTAGATTAAATCAATGTCAGTTTCAGACAGCCAGAGTTGGAGCCTGTTTCCTCTTTCAAGGCAAACCTCTTTAGCTAACTCGAGTTGTCGCACATCTCTCGACATCTGACAGACTTGCTTCATTTGAAGATTACAATTTTCACAGAACAGAAATCATAAACCCATATTTCCTGACTATGGCTGGAGGCTAAGACAAATTAGACTTGACAAAAGATGATGCATAAGCCAAGACAACAGAGTTTCATCCCTTTTATTTCTGCCTCTCTGAATACTGATTGTGCCAATTTCGAACAAATGTGATAATGGATTATTGGAGGCGTTTGAGTTAAAGATGCAGGTGTCCTCTTGGGAGCCACCCAGGTTCAGTACATAAACAAAGACATGCTTAAAATACTTCTCACGCACCCCTCCTCCCTCAAACACAATAGCTATACCTCTTTATCAGTGTTTCATCTTGGTAGCATGCCATTCTTCTGCTTTCCGCTCTCACTCAAACTGCCTGTCCTCTCATTAGTATGATGTTTGCTTGTTTCCTCCATGCTGTTTGTTTGCCTCTATGACTCCTGCCCTCTGGGGTCCCACCAATTGCTAACAAGTACAGATGAAAGCATCTAGCCTTGATGGGGTGTTTGAAGTTAGCCCTCACATACACATTACAGACACATCTAAGTTCAGTTAAAAGTAAGATTTCTTTTCAATTTTTTCCACACTACATAATCATCTGTGACCGCACAGATACAATATTTTCGTTATTACTTAAAGCTAGCTGAAAAGTGTTTTGCATGCAGGGTTTAAGAAGGTCTTGTCCTGCTTTTAGGCTTTTATATTTGTGTTAGGAAGCTTTTTGTGTATGTAAAAGGTCTGCAAATTACAAAGCCCAAGTCCACACCAAAGGGAGTTATTCTCTCCCACAAAGGATACTGCTCTGAGCTGACTCAAATGTCCAGTTTGAAGTCCAGGCTTTTTCTTCTTTTATTTAACACCATGAACAAAATTTATACTGCTTATCACCAGCCTCATGGCTAGTTTGCAGACTCCAATCAAGTATTGTCAGTGCTCTGCAGGGTAATACATTTTCACAGAACTGGAGTTTCATCCTGTAACCACTACCTCCCAGGAAACAAAATCAAGGAATGGCATTGCATTGCAGACTTTGTCAGGCTACAATATCTGATAAAAATTTAATTTTTTAAGACTACTGACTAGGGAAATCAGAACCAAACTGCAGGATTGAGTGTAAGTTGTTAGCTGTCTCACAGGGGGGTAAAGTCGACCAGTTTCTGTCCAAGAGAGAGCCTGACCAACTCTTGGTCTGAGCATTGTACCCTCAAAGAAAAGTGCACCCTGAAGTTGAGCTTCCTGCAAGGTTGACGGAAGCCAGAGGAGATAAATGATCGCAATGACTGCAGAGTCAGTTGGTGTGGAGAGACTGGATGAGGATAAAGGACATTCCCTCTGTATTAAAGCATGCCAGGCCTTGCACGAAGGAGGCCCTCAGGTAGCACTGCATTAAACAAAAAAAAACACGAATTCCAATTCACAAATGCAGAGAAAAGCTCTATCAGGCAAAAAAACAAATGTGAAAACAATCCAGAAACTTTGCCGTCTTTTCTGGGCCAGAGATTATTTAATTCAGTCCTGAGGTGAAGTGGAAAACTGTTCTGTGGTCAGAGAAGTCAAAATTTAAAATTATTTTTTGGAAATTATGAGGGGGAGGGAGCATCCAGCTTGTTATAAGCAGACAGTTCAAAAGCCTGTAAAGGGGTAGCACTAGTACCTTTGTTGAGGGCAGCTTCCACATCTGAGATGTTTCTGCTCACATCAAGGCAACATCTCTTGCAGAGGAGGCCTTGCATATTTCAGCAGAACAATGCTAAACTACACAACGCATTCATCACAACTGTGCAGCAGGAGTGGAATTCAGGCGCTGAACTGGCCTGCCTGCAGTCCAGCCCTTCCACCAATCAAAAATATCTGATGCATCATAAAATAAAAAAGAACAAAGAAATAAAAAAAGAAAGGACTTTTAAGCAACTACAATCCTGCATCAGACCAGAATGGGACAGCATTCTTCTTCCTAAACGCCAGCAACTGGTCTCTTCACTTCCCAGACATTTATAGACAGTTATTAAAAGAAGAGGGGATGCTACACCATGGCAAATATCACCCTGGAACTTTTTACTGGTGTGTTGCTGCCATCAGATTAAAAATGAGCTAAAACTTTTGATAGAATGACAAATTTTCTGCATCTGATATGTTGTTTAAATATCCGATATATCTGATATGTTGAATAAAATATGGGTTGATGAGATTAGCGAATTACTCCATTTTGTTATTATTTACATTTACCAGTAAGACTTCTAGTGTTTTTCCTGCTTTTTAGCATTTTTGTTTTATCAGCAGCTATGCCTACACTGATATAATGAAGACACCAATTACTTCAGTGACAGTATAATTGGTTATGATGGTGCATTGATATCACAATTTGCTTCTATACTATCCAGTGCAATGAGCGAAATTATAACTTTTTTTTAAAAAAAAAAGCTAAAACTAAACATTTCAGACAGAAGATAACAAAAATCAGCAATATTCTATGAGAAAAACAACAGATAAATGAAATGATGAACCTGTAAATAAGCATATTTTGGGTTTTTTACGTCATTTTTATACATTGAATTGGCAGTGTACTGTATCAACCTTTGGGCATGCCTAGTGTCTGCTACTATTTGCATACCATGTAACATCTCATTAAAGGTGAATATGGTAATATGAATTTCTGCAAGATACCTTGAGGCCTTTAAAAGCTCAGTTAACTTACTTTTTATAGATTGGCAAAGGCGGAGGAGTGTACTTCTTCTCTGCTGTAGTCCTGGTCAGCTAGCACAGCAACAGAAAATGTATTTACAGTGCACACTACAGATTTTCTTGTTAAATATTGGTGACCTGAGATGAGGTGTGAAACTCTCCCTGACTTCTGTCTTTTTAAACAAGGTTGAAACTGTGGATGGAGCAGCATCGTCAAACCCCAGCCACCAGGGAGCAGCGCAGTGCAAATAGTCCTCAAATATTGATTCTACTGCAGATTGCCATGTAGGATGGAGTGAGCAAGGCGCCAGGCTCATCTACAGAACATGAAATCCCTGCAGGAAGAGGAGGAAGGAGGGAAATAAAGGAACCAGATCCCTCATATGCTTTGATGGTGCTCAGCTGAGAAAACGTTTTACCCTGTGTTTGGTGAAATTAAGGCATGTCGTGTACTCGGCTGATTCCAGTTCTCCCACATCCGTGTGTAGGCTATGTAGGTGTATGTAGGAGAGAGACTGGTGAAGAAAGACAAGTTCATGTGAATATGGTGCTTCTGCTTGCGTATGCATGCTACTGCAGAATGTCATCAGATTCCCAATCTAAGTGGACTATTGTTGCAACCACGGCATATGGAAAGAGGGCAGTGTGGTGTGACTGGCCTAACTGCAGTGCTGCATCATAAGCCTAAAAATATTCCATGTCAGTGGTCCCGAGAGAAGCCCGGCACTATCCAGGCCTCTCAGTAATGAGAGAGTGGAGCTGCCTGCCACTGGTAGCCCTACTGTCCCCAAGCTCCCTCTGGCTCAGAGCTCAGCACTAGAGCTGGAGAGTCAGCGGCTCAGCTCCTAAAGATTTATCATTGCTCACAAGGCAACAAGTCTGAAAGCAGAGGTTCTCTGTCATGGTGTTGGGCGTGGGAGGCTCCAGCAGACTAACCCCTGGGCACACTGACCCTACACATTCAAACATTAGAAAAGCAGAGTTATACCATTTGCAAAAGGATGCTGCTATGTGTCCATGAGAGAAAACTTCATTTGGAAAGCAATACAGAAAACAGCTTCATTCTCATTGAAACAGAGAAATTGAGACACACAGTGTGAAACAGAATGTTGGTAAATTGTGCAGAAGAAGAGACAGAAGAGAGAGTAGAGAGGAGGATTAAAAAAAAGAGACAGACTAACAGCAGATATAAAGATGCTTGTTTGGGATGCAACACTTTTGTGCTGAGTGCAGCAATGATCAAATTATGAAGAAAACAAAAGGATATAAAGCTGGTATTATCTGCAGCAATTATTTCAGTATACCTCACTGAACCATTGATTATGTAGAACTGTGGATATGATCAATGGGAAATGTGAGCACAAAACATAAATCTCCTAATACAGAAAGCGAGAAAGAAACCTGTTCATGTCATTGTTTTCCTTTTTTTAAAAGAAAAAAAAGAAAAAGTGAGAGAGAGAATAAAATGATTCTAATAATTTGAAATAACATAAAGACAGCCTGTCCTTGTTCGAACATTTATGGACCTCCTTTAAACTGCTAACATAAAAGATGCTACAGGGTGAACAAAAACAGATCAAAGATATATAACTGTGAAGGCTGAACTGGTAAATGTCTTTGGGCATCATTGAGATGAATGAATCATACTTTGCTAGTCATATTGTACAAAGCTGAATGTATACAAATCTCAAGAGTCTGAGCCATTTCCAACAAATAACTACTCAGAATTAGTGTGGTATGATATACATATTTATCTACAGTACTTCCAAGTCTCAGACATTTTACAAAAGGCTCACCTTCAGTTTTATGTGACATCCACAGCAAATAAATAAATAATAAAAAATGGTGCTATCTAGAAAAACAAAACATTCCCAAATGGTTTTGACTAGTGCAAATATCTTACATGAATTTTTAATATGCTGTGATGATCCTACTGCAATGATCCTAATTAGAACTGCAAAATGACTCCTGCAAAACACTCTTCATGGTTGTGACTTGACCCACAAGAGCAATTTGAAGCTAATTTGCTATTTGCTAGTTATGAGTTGCTATCTGTTTCATTGCCCCCAAATCCTCTCCACTTTCTAATATTTTAACTTCTACATACTGACAACAGGTCTGCATTGTATTCAGCCAAACTGTCAGCACAGCTTCTAGTTCTAACTTCAAAATGCATCATCAGTGTTTAGGATAAACCAGTGTCTATCATCTCACATTGTCCTTTATTAGAAAAGAGATCCTTTGTTGTCCATATGTACCCTGATTGTAGTCCGTTAGTCTTAAGTACAGTATATATGCTGCATGTGTGGCTCCAAAGGGCCTAAAGTTTTTAATGAAAACATTGTATCCCATATCCCAGCAGTCCTTTCCTTGATATTTTTTCCATCGTACTGCAAATATGTGAGTCATCCATCCTCCGTGTATGGTGAATTTCAGGTTTCCTCGTGGCTCAGCGGCTGTCTTGCTATCGTGTAACCTAGAAAGAAACAATAAAAAAGAAAAGAGAAGAGAATCAGTGTCACCGAGACATGTAATTACATTAACGGACTCAGTGTCTCACTTCCCACTCTCGTGATAAATGTTTCCATCTCTAAGAGACAATCAGAGGTCAGAGGAAAACATTTAAACTCAAACAATTTTCTCTCTATTTCTGGCTGTGTGTTTTTCTCTTCAGATTGAAAACGGCTTGTTTGCAGTCTAGCTTGCTGGCTGATTGCAGGGACCTACAGCTAGGTGCCACATGTTCTGAAGCTGTAATGGTTTGTTCACACTTTGGCAGTAAGCTGAAGAGGTGTAATTGGAGATGTAGAGAACTTTTTTCTATCACCAAAGCTCATTATTTCTGCATTTATTATAAACTGATATGTGCATAAATTAAAACCCCCAGTTCCCTTGCTCCAGTCCTATAAAAGCTATTGAAGTTAAACCACAGTGTGAAATCTGTGTGGTGTTTTTTGCTCTTCCTCGTTAAACAGTGTTGTGATGCTTCGGTCAGGCGGTCTGTCTATCGCTCTACATCCCGCCTACACTGTGTGGGAGTGAAAGAAAGATGGACAGATACAGATCATCACAGTGAATAAGATGCTGAGGTGGTGAAAGGAGGTCATGGGTAGAAAGAGAGATGTAGTCAAAAGAAGAAAGCGACAGAGTGCAGCCGTGTGAGCAGTTGCCAGGGAATCAATGTCTCAATGCAACTATTTTCAGTGGCATCTGCCATCAAGTCTCCAAGTAACTGTACCCTGACCTCAAAGCACCTTGCAAATGCTCAATTAATGTCTACCGATGCAGATCAGCTTGTTGGGGTGGGAGGGACAAAACAAAGAACAAAAGGGGAGGAAAGAGCAGAGATGGTAACATGCAACAGAATGAGGATAATTGTACCCATCCCTCCCAGAGTTGGTGTTAGGCTCAGGGTCATTAATTCCACTGCCTGTGACTGAGCCCAGCAGTGCTTCTGTTTCTCAGTCTACCCCACTCACCAATTTAATTATGACTCTTAATTGTACAGTCTCTGTGGAAGGCCTCAACCATAATGCATTCTAATGAATACGACAGATGTTGAGCTGTTGTGCCATCTCTTGAGCAATTACTCCTATGACGCCTGCGCCTCTTTCCCCTCCAACTGTTTCTCTTTTTATATTTCACCTGTGAATAAACAGCACCTGCTGCATCCCACAGCACGCACATCAGTGTGTACATACAGGCACCCAAGTTGTCAGTCCCGCAAATTAACTTTCACACTTCAACAGCTTACAAAGGGACGATGAAGGACCCTCATTTAAATCCATTTAACTCAACTGAATAGTGTCAATTTACTTGGGATCATGCAGTGGTTGTTGGAGGTACGGTGCATTTACATTATACATCACATTCACACACTGATGACGGAAGCTGCCATGCAAGGCGCTCAACCACGACCCATCAGGAGCAATTAGGGGTTCGGTGTCTTGCCCAAGGACACCTCGATATGAACTTGACAGGCCAAGGATCGCACCAGCAACCTCCAGGTTACAGGACGACCACTCTACCTTGCTGAGCCATGACTCCCCAAATAAAGTTCACCAAGGAGTTTGCTTGTTGATTCACACTCTGTTCTCATTTCTGCTGCTGATGATTAAGTTAGACCATTTTGTTGGCATCTTGAAGATCCAAACATTTGTTTATAAGAATATCTCTGCTTGCTAAGCCCAACTGACAACATCTTTTTCATTTACAGTCATTTCAAGTATGACAAGCAGCAGGAATCATCAAGTTGAAAGTTAACCCTTTAGGAGCCGGAGTTATTAAAATTTTCAAGGCATTCTGTAAATGAGAAAAAATTTTGAGTTTACAATGGCGGTAAAATTACTCATCTAATTTCACATTGTGGCATCACAGGTTAGCAGCTGTGTTAGATTCCATACCTTTCACTATATATGCGAGCCGATTCACTTGTCTTCCATCTAGCAGTGGAAAGTGGTAACAGGTTTCAGCTCTCTTTCTGGAGACATGGCCTGGTGCTTGTTGCAATTTTGCAACTTTGGCACTTAAAAGGTTGAATTATTAATTAAGCCATAATGTTTAGTAGAAAAAAAGGGAAAGAAACTGAATATTAAGGTCAATTTTGTCTGTATCAACGTGGAAGCAATGCATACGTGTTTCTGTGGGACTTTCTAGAAAATAAAAAATAAAAAATAAAATAAATTTTTGGGGGGATATTCACCATTTAATACCATTTAATGTGTCAAAATTATTATGCTGTGGTTTTCTGTTTCCTGGTATCTATTAGGGGTCAGAAAACTTCCATCAGATTGTGTTTTGAGCAAAGTTTTTACCATAAAGTGATGCAAAATGTCTCAGAAACTGTATGTACATGTCACGTTGGGCTCTACAGGGTTAGATGCTTTGTTGTTGCATACAAATAAAAATATGTCAAAGATTTCCATAACTGCAACTGACAAGATACATGAGAAAAGAAAAACATAATAAACAAAAAAATAACCATACAGACAAGAAATTCTAGGAAAACATCTGTGTATGAACATGAGTGCACCAATCCACATATGAGACATAGACTGGTATCCTTATTACCTTGGTGGTTTTGACTTTGTTGCCAGTACTGCACGACCAGCCAGTCAGGTCAGGCAGGACCTTACACTCCTCCCCATCCATACATGGCTGCATTTGGCACCACCACTTCTGGGCTACAATGGAGGCTGGAGCATGGACAGAAGATTTAGAAAAGAATGAAGATAAAAAAAAAAATCAGAACATTATTTAAAACACACACATCACCAGGACACCACACAAAGAGAACACCGGCTATTTCACTGCATCACAGTAAACAGTGAATCTGCGGCTAACGGAAAGTACATCACTGGTTTTAAAACATTTTTCAGCAATGTACCACCATGTGGAATCATTTTTCAGCCAAGTATTTCCTACCTAATGCAAAGCTATGAAGTAAACAGCCCTGTACCGTCAGTGTCTGGTTTATTAAAGCTTCTAACGAAACGCTTAGAACATATTTCAAACATGTTAAATGTCAATAATTCATGGCAAACCTTTGCAAGTCTTAAATACATTAAAGATGTCCTCTCATGTATTTCCGTCCAAGCTGTTGCAGAACAGAGACATATCAAATAAAAGCAACAAGTTGTGGATTTCCACTCAAATCTATGGGTTCATCCAGTTGGAGTGGAAACAATTCTCCAAGTTTTCCCACAACTGGTTTAAGACTAGTCATGTTTACATGGACATAAGTGCTCAGATTTATTAAAATAAAAATACTTCATGCAAACGCCAAATGAAACTGAATACTGAATATACATTTTGTTTTAAAACCTACATTTATTGATTTTACAGGATTATCAGAATGTTTACATGGAAAATATTTTTGTAATTTGTATTTTCTCAAGTACTTAAAGTATTTTTTTATCTTTTGTGTGTGTGTGTGTGTGTGTGTGTGTGTGTGTGTGTGTGTGTGTGTGTGTGTGTGTGTGTGTGTGTGTGTGTGTGTGTGTGTGTGTTTGTGTACTATACCAGTTATGACAACTTAATTTCCCATTGAGGATGAATAGTTATCTATCTATCTATCTATCTATCTATCTATCTATCTATCTATCTATCTATCTATCTATCTATCTATCTATCTATCTATCTATCTATCTATCTATCTACCTACCTACCTACCTACCTACCTACCTACCTACCTATCCACCCACCCCCTGTAGTGTCCCTCAGGGTCCTTATACCCACATTTGAGAAACAATGTCCTGAGAGAACTTAAAAAAAATCTGAACAAACTGATCAGAAAAGCTGGTTCTGTGCTGGGGATAACAGAAGCTGATGGAGCGGATTATACAGAGAATAATGATGCACAAGCTGCTGAAAATAATGGATTCACATCCTCTACAAAACACAGTAAGGAAACGTGTTCAGTGAGAGACTTCTTCAAGTCCAATGCAAGACAGAAAAGGTACTGAAGGTACTGAAGCTCATTCCTACCAGCAGCCATCACCTTCCGGAACAAGGCTTTATACTCTAATTAAATATTATTGTTTGTTTTTTTTTTTTGTTTTGTTTTTTTAAACACTGCAACATTGAAATTTCCCTCTGGGAAGAAGAAAGTATTTCTCATTTTCATTACATTTAATTCAAAAGTGATGAAACACTTCAAGATGTGAATGTCACTAGATGTGGAATTCACTAC
The DNA here is from genome assembly GCF_017639745.1 of Melanotaenia boesemani. Classification (NCBI taxonomy): domain Eukaryota; kingdom Metazoa; phylum Chordata; class Actinopteri; order Atheriniformes; family Melanotaeniidae; genus Melanotaenia; species Melanotaenia boesemani. The sequence goes on from NC_055684.1 coordinate 37,278,267, forward strand.
CAGTGCAGCATGATCAGCACCATGGACAGTACCTCTGACCAACGCCGTGGTTCTGAGTGAAGCCTCCGCTTGTCTGGGAATTACTGTACTATTGATGTGCAACATACTGTATCATCAGGGTAAAGCTAATCTCAATCTCCTGTTCTTTCAGGTCAGTTTGGTTCTCCTCATCTTTAAGCAAGTCTATAAATGTTCAGTGGGGTCGAGGTAAGGTGACTGTGGAGGAAGGCAGCAGCAATCAGGACACTTTACTTTGGAATCCCTCTCTTTGAAAAGGTAAACCTGAGGGTGTTGCATATCTGTAAGGAAAGCTGTGTTAGTTGTCTCCTTGGTCAGGGTGGCAACAGTTTGCATGTGTGACAGACCAGTGAAACATTCCCAGGTTTGATGCACAGGTTTGTCACCATCTGCCCTGCTTCTCTCTTTCTGTCACAAATCTCTAACTTTTCCACGATCTACATTAAATGCTGGCATGTTATAGCCTACCTCAAGTGTTTAACCAAGTTTGCCCCTGAAGTTGTTTAGAGCTCAGAACCTATAAAAGTTGCATTCATTTCAAACAGGTTCTTTATCTGTGCTTTTATTTTTTTAATCTCTTAATGAACAAAGCTTGATATATTGATCTATTGATGGTACAACTCGGAATTTGGAAATAATCAGGCTAAACATTGAGAAAGGTCCTTTTTGCTTAGAGTAGTTTATCTGCCTCTATGTTAAGTAGCATTGGGATGGTGCTTTAAAAGGACATTTCGATTCTGTTATATTTGCTTGTTGATAATAAAATGATTTTTAATTTAAAATGTTTATATCTTAACTTCTTATGTTTTTCATTTGATAGTTTTTAAAAATAGTTTCACCACACTGTGCATGCCGGAGAACAAAACTGGGCCAGAGCTACTGTGTAGTTAAAATTCAGTTAAAAACCCAAAGATTTTCCATGTCTTACCAAGTGACATTCAAATCTCCCAGATTATCTGATCCACTGTCTAGACAAGAGGCAGCTTGACAGCTGAGAATAACTCAATTCCTTCTCTCCAAGTTCATCATCTATCCAAACTTCTGTCTCAATGGTGGCTCCACAGACAGATAAAAGAGCACACCAATTTCTTTAACTTCATTAACCTGCGGCACTGATGATGTTCAGAAAGAAATTTTGATCTCTGGTGACTATTGTTTGCAGCAAAAGGAGGTAGAAAAGCTGCTATTGTCAGGAAAATGGGCTCTCATGCAGAGGAACATGGTGAAATCCTCTCAAGCTTCGTGTAGTAAGAATACACTGACTAAAAGAAAACGTAAGAGAAGGCAGGAAGACAAGGCTTAAATAAAAGGTTTTCAGAAGTGAAACATCTTTGTAGTGAGGAAATGAGCTGAGAGGGGAATCAGGGGAGGCAGCGAGAAGGATGGAAAGGAAAAAGGCCATTTGAGGATGACTATTACTGAGCACACTGGAAACAGGCAAGAAAAGAAAGCTAACTCCAAGCTGCTATATGACTAAAAAAAGAAAAAGAATGGATACAACTCTTACAGCTATCAGGAGGCATAATGTTGAACACACCGTTATGATGCATGAGCTTAATGGCAGTAAGTGCTCCCAAAAACCAATGGCTGTGTAATGCTCGTTAATGTGGCCATTACAGTGTAGACAACAGTGCCCTGCACTCCTAGAGTGTTATATAGAGCTAATAGGCATGGCCTTTGAGTGATATTATGCAGTTAGCATTCCCTGCACCTTAACTCATGTTTTATTACTACAAGGGCAGGGCAGGCATGACTCATAAGAACCATACTGTCAAGTAAGAAAATGGACAGGCCTGGCACGGGGTCTATGACGTCATGCATAATCCTGATGTTAGACAGCATTCAAAGACTAGTATCAACAGGTCAATGATAGTACAATTAAAGAGGTCATGACTGACCCGCAATCATGGTCCCTGAAAAGCATCTTGCACTCTTTTAACTGTGACCCTTAATGAAGATCCATTGATTCACAGAGAGAAAGGTGGGAAGGTTAAAGGCCTCACTGAAGATGACATTAGATAAGTGTTCATTTTCTTCATCTAGTGGGTCTTCAGATGGTACACAATGCTGCTGGCACATGTTAACATACACACATTTCTCTGGTTTTAGTTTCCTCCATTGTCCAGTTTAAAATAATTTTGTCTTAAATGTCTCCATGGTCTAGCACCACCCTACCTTGCTGAGCTTCTACACCCTCACACACCTTGATCACATGGTTGATCAGCTGCTCTTGATGGTGCCGAGAACAAAGCGTAGCTCTGAAAACATCGGATCTTTATGGTTGTTGGTCCCAGATTGTGGAACGACCTGCCTCTGAATATCAGACAGGCATCCTCCTTCACTGATTTTAAGCGTCTTCTTAAAACTTACCTGTTTTTTGGCTTTTTGACACTCTTGAAATGTTGACAGTTTGCTTCTTTTTTATATCTGTCAACTTGTCTTATTTATTTTATTTTAGTGTTTTTAATATTTTGATTGATTTTATTATCTGTGCTTTCATTCTTCTGTGCAGCACACTGGCCCACTATGGTTGTTTTAAGGAGCTTTTAAAAAAAAAATAATAAAAAAAAGTTGGATTGCATAAGAGGCTCTTAGCATGAATGAACAGCTAAAAATCTATTTTGCATTAACAGTATCAGTTTTTCTTTCCCCATTTTCAGTCTCAAAAGACTGAAAATGACTTGGATAAATTAGATGATTTGTTTTCTTGCCTGGAGTTTGAGGAGAAGATTCAAAACAGAAGAACTGTGAATCTGCCCGAAATTAAACTCTCTGAGGTGTTGTTAAGGTTTTGGTTCATGTGCATAAAGGTCAGAGTGAGCAAACAACATATAATGATGTTATGGAAGATTTCAGCTGATTATTTCTTAGCCAGGTAATGTGGACTCTGCTTCACTGCCAACTCCACAGTGCTGACTTCAGGCCAAACAGAGCCAGCCAGCACAAACCCCCATGTGAAACTACAATATGTATTATTTTCTGTTTTCCACAAATCAAACAAGATTTAACCCATAAGAACCTGATGTGACATATTTGTTACATACAGTTTCTGAGATATTTTGCTTCAATTTATGGTGTAAACTTTGCTCAAAATCCTGTTGAACACAATCTGATACTAGTCTTCTGTCACCTAGTAGATACCCAGAAGCAGAAAACTACATAACACATGGTAATAAATAGTAGATATCCCTCCCAAAAAAATGTATTTTTTTTGTTACATTTTGTTAAAGGGCCAAATAAAGGCCTCATATTTAAAAAAAAATTGGACTTTTCTTACCACTTTTTCCTGGCTCGGACCTTAATGGGTTAATGTACAAACCTAATGAGTGAGCTTTAGCAGGTTGGAAACTGATAATAGTGCCTTCAGACAGCACAGAGCAAGCTATCTCTTAAATTAGAGTATAGAGTTCCTCTGAGTTTCTTGGAGCTACATCTATTAAAATGTGCATTTTGCATTTTACTGCTGCATTTCATCATCATCATCATGGTGGCTCAAGTGCAGCAGCTATTCCTCGCTTTAGGTTTGTCCTTCATGCTGTAACACTTGCTTAAGAAGGAAAACCTAAAAAACAAACATGACAAGTCTTATTTATTCAGTTGTTTTTAAAAATACAAATAATCTAATCTAACGTTTATGACTTTTCACTTTGCTTTCCTGTTTTTATGTGAAAGTCAGACTGTATATAAGAGAAGTTCTTAAAAAAGGAAGAGGATAAAGTACCCTGAAAATGTGTATAACACACGAAGCACTACTCAGCCAAGCCACTATAATTGCATCATTCTCATTAAGAGTCTGCATTTATATTCACGAAAGGTGCCTATGTAAATGACGAAGGTTTACAGCTCAGGCGTGCATTTCATCACACTTATTCTCAGCTCATTACAACTGAAGCTGCACTCAAAATGGCTTCCTTTTAAGTTGTCTCAAAAACTTTCAGCACGAGATCAGCCGAGGGCAAACGTCTAGACAGGGCTTTGCTTAGGGTGCAGGTGATTAGGCAAGACAAGGGACTGAGGCTATGTTATTCCCCAGGTTGTCTCCAAGTCTCTGGGGCTCTCTAAATAAGGTCTACGGAGGTTTCACGCCACGAGGCTGCCTGCAGCTCCGTCTCTCTTCTTAGTGATTATTTCACGTCAATCTGGTGCACAACCGAAAAATGTCACTCGCTGCTGGTTACAGTAGTTATGACTGCAGCTTTTCATACTTGTGTAAGAGCAAGCGTGTGCAGAAGGAGCTGGCATCCCTACTCGGTTTCAGATCATTTCTCTCTGTGCCACTGCTCACACTGTCATTGTAATGTTTGTGACATCAAGTGGACAAAGCTGAAACTGCAGGTGCATTTCTCAGCTGGGTGTGAAAGCAACCAGTAGCGGAAATGATGCATTGATCAGATTTCTGTGCCTAAATATAAAACTTCATGTTCAGTTACAGCTTGTTAGCAATCAACACTTTAAGAATGCAAATTGTCTTCCTCACAGGTGTTTTATGTTTATATATAATTAAGTTACAACCACATGGAAAGATACTGAGGTTAAAAACAAAATGACTAAAAGTCAAGACATTCAGGCAGCTAAGTAGACAAAAACATGTATATACACCTAAAATATGTGTATTCTATTAACTGAGGCCGACACTTCAGTCTTTCTTCTGAGGTAGAAAATGCAGCATCAGCTCAGCAAACCTACTGTTCCAACCAGTAATATTACAAAAAAATATATTTATGATGAAACTGAAAAACTCTCCAAGATCAAAGGGATTTTCTCACCTCTAACCCTTTCATCTAAAGTCATTCAAGTGACTTGATAAAGAATAGTAGATTAGCTTTTGATATAACAAAACAAATTCATTGACTATATATCCTGTTTTATAACTCCAGTGTAGCCTGTCTTGATGTGAGGCAGGGCATGCTAATACAATATGTGCACTCAGGCATGTTACTTTGGGAGTGTTTCCCCATTAATACTTAACAAAGGCTCCTTCTGAACTTGCTCAGCAAAGCAACTGGGAGCATAAACTATAACAGGAAGTTTTCTTTTGTGTCCCTGGGTGTCTTTGTGCAATTGCCTGTCACGTGTCGTTCAGGTACAAGCATAATAAAGAATCAAAAGCCATTGGTTTCAGGTCATCACTATTTAAAGGGAAAAATGTGTACCTCAAAACACATACACAAACATATATACACATGCATGGAAAGGCTAAGGACAGACCCAGAGGAATGAATACCCTCAGGCTTTGTAACTGTTCCGCTCAGTGATCCTGGAGTGCAGAAGCAGTTGGAAAGCAGCATCCATCTCTTTCTACAATGATTTACTAACGCTCTGTATCTCTGCACCCTCAGCTCACATATCCATGCTAGCACACCCAGGTATGCATGACGAGAAAGCCCAGGTGGAAAGAGCACTGGAAAAACTGTCAGAAAAAAGATTAGACTTGGTGAGCAGTTGTGCTCATCCACAGGAACAGGCTGAGAAAATGACAAAGGCATGACATGAAGGGAAAGATAGTAAACAACAGCTGGTAGATGTGTGTTGAAACACTAAACTACATTTTGCGGAACAGCAATAAAACACAGTTTGTCTGTCACCCTGTCACGCACCAAGCAAAATCCACTCATAGCCGCTTTTATCAGGTCACTGTTCTTTGTTTTCTCCCCCCCTCACAAAACACATGTTAATGACATTGTCTGAGGAAGGATGTAAAATCCTTCTTTCTCACTCTAAAAACAACTCCCCATCACACAATTTCCTCTGTGTGAAAGGTTACGCTTTGACTCTGCTGTATTTTAGAGAAAATATTGTACTTTTTACCTTGCTACATTTATCGCATGGCTGCCTCTCCTAGTAGGCCTGACAATAATCGCACAGAGGTTAATTTAATGTGTCATGTTATGAAAGTATCACTTAATTTTGTTCCTTTAAGCTTTGCATATGTGGGCCGCAAAATTAAAATGTGCTCTTTATCTGAATGCATCAGTGCTTTGACACTTGGTAAGTAATTTTTCATGAGTACCTCTACCTTCTGATGATCTTTTACATGCTTCTTTTCTTTAAGAACATTTATAAATGTAGAATTTTGCTCTAAATGGAGTTATTGAGATCACTATGCTGACACTAACATTTACATTAACAAAGATTATGAGTAATATAACAAGAACATTAACTTTTTTCATATATATATATATATATTACATATTGTCAGATTGTATAGCATGCACATCACTGAGCAATCATTGCACTGTGGCTTTTTATATTTATTTTAGTTTATTACCGATTTTGTTTTTTTACTCATGGTAAATAGATGTGCACAGCATCGGATGCATGTACGACTGCAGTTCACTGCCATCTTGCACATGACAATCCAAACAACTTAAAACTTAAAACTTGCAATGCACTTAATTCTGGGGTGAGTCAGTTCTCTATTTCTTAACTGCAGCTTGTACAAAAAGCAGCTTCACATCTATTAACTGGCCCACACAAGTATGAGCACATCACCCCGGTTTTATTTTCTCTTCACTTGCTCCCCGTTCCCTTTAGGATTCATTTTAAACTGCTTTTATTTGCTTTTAAGTGTTTGAATGGTGTTGCATGCTGTACCTCTCTGAGCTTCTCCGTCCCTATACACCTTCTCAGTCTTTCAGGTCAACTGGTCATCTCCTACCGTTTGTGCCCAAGATAAGTCAGGAGCTCAGAGGACCGGGCCTTTGCAGTGGCTGCACCTAAACTGTGGAATGAACTGCGTTTGTACATTAGACAGACCTCATGTTTACCTGTCTTTGAATCTCTTCTTAAAACCCAAAAGCTCACTCTGGCCTTTGGCACAGCAGAATGTATTGACATTTTTATTTTACTTTGGTTAATTTTATTTATTTCATATGCTATTTATTTTACTGTTTTGATTGTTTTTACTTTAATGTTTCACATTGTAGCACTTTTGTCAACTTTGTTGTTTTAAAAGTGTGTTATAAATAAAGATGCAGTAATAACAGCAGCCAAATTCATCTAGGAATTAATAAAGTAATGTCTAATGAGCAACTGTTCAAACGTACAAGCTAGAAAACTGAGCCTGGGCAGTTTTACAAATGTTTTAATGGAGGGGTTATGCAGGTAAATATCTCTAATAATCGACACCTCTATCAGTGGTCAGAGTCAGGAGGATCCAGGGATACCCCCCACATTCACCTTAGAAACACCATGAGGGTCCAGAAAGAAGTGAAGCCCAAGATAGTCTATGATAGGAAGAGTAAATCCTTCACTATAAACCTCCTTCATCTCCATGGAAACTAGCAGGACCTTCATGGTTCATTTCAAACAATGGCAGTCATCGGAGAACACATTAGCAAAGATTTAAGAGCTGGAATCAAACTTTTCACCACAAAACAGCAAAAGTACAACATGATTTCTGGTCCTGGCTGCTAGCTCCAGAGCGTCTGTCCCACAGTGATGAGACAGACATCTTTGTAACCTCTGCTTTCATGTTTGTGTGGTTTGGTTGAAGTGGAGAAATTAGCAGAAGCTCTAGAGTGGACAGAGCTGTTCTCATGGTTTTCTTGAGGTTTGATTTGTGTTGTTAGAGTTGGTAGTGTTGGCTGTGATTTTGGGATGCTACATGTTAGGATTGATGCTTGTTGTTCTTCTGCTCTGCCCTCATCTCATGCTGTCTGCTGTACAAAGGGGCTCTTGTGAAGAAGAAGTCGTGCATGGTGTAATGTAGAATTTTTTTTTGTAATAGCTTGAGCAAGCCAAGCATCTTCCCAACTAGCTTTACGAGCTTCTTTTTTTGTTTGTTTGTTGGCAGTTATCAGTTGTCAAACTGTGTCAAAACAGTTTGTCTCTGTCAAACTCTACACCCTAACATTTACACATCACTTTGCTGTACAATTTACAGCTGTAAATAGGCTTCAATCATACATGCCAGCACTATTAATTATAAAACGAAATAAAAAAGAAGCAGGTCTGGGGCTAATCGTAACAAACAGAAATCATGTGAAAAAGTGTGACCCACCATGCAGCAGCCAGCTTTAACCATATAGTTGTTTTTCAGTCATCATCAATAATGTAGCTCCATTTACACTAAGGCTTTTCTACTAAGGCTGTCTACCGAGAAGGGAATGTCTCGTTCCATCAGTTTTAAAGCCTAAAAATGTGAGAACAGCATGTGCGGATATGTGTGCATTAATGTGTGTGTGCGCGCTGGAAAATGTTGCATGGGGTTAGATCTTTTGTTACTCTGAACTCAGAGGTCAAGTGTGACTCACAAGGTAAGTGCTGCTGAGCACTAGATTTCATAGTGAGAGGTGGTGAGATATGAATAGAAGATAAGAAAAACACCATGACTCATGTGGAAGAAGAAAAAAGGCTCGTTTGTGTATGTGTGATTTGTGAGAAGGAGAAAAAGTCATTAAAACCATTGTGAAGAATTTATCATTGACTGACTTTCAGTGAAACGGTGAATCTATTAGCTTCTAATCAGTGTCATTTCTTCCTTAACAAGCTCTGCCGAGTCTTCGATTTGAACAAACAATGGCAAAGAATCAGGGCAACACCTCTTCCAAAAGGTTAGCAAAGTTTCACGTGATTCCTTATTTCGTCTGACTTTCATTACAAAGCCAATCATCTTTGCTATGGTTGCCTGGTTTTATCATTATCAAGCAACAGTTTCCATCTAGGAACTCATCAAAAAGGTTAAAAAACAAATCTACTTTCTTATTGGGTGAAAATAGTGCTGAAATGAACCAGTGGATATGTTTTGACTAAATCATTTCAGTGGGTAAAGCACCTTCTACTGGGCATATAAAGCAACAGCAACACAGTGACTGAAAGTTTGCAGGCTCACTCTAAATCAGGGTCCAGACCTCGAGGTGTCCTGCAGGAACTCAATGTGTCTCTGCTCCAACACACATGACTCAAATTAATAAGTTACTGTGAAGAAATTCATAGGCTGTTGGATCCATTTAATTTGAGTCAGGTGTGTTGGAGCAGGGACACATTGAAAACCTGCAGGACCTTGGTCTAAAGGGTCTGGATATTGTGATCCCTGTTCTAAATGGACAGTTGAGATCACATAACAAGAAAAATACTTGGATTCTTAATGTGAATAAAACCAACATTGAAAGCCAGGTAAATGCATGCTGAAAGGCAAAGAAAATGGCTTTGCTTGTCATATTTATTATCCATATCTTAGCCATATCTTAAATGACTGTAGAAAATTACTGTAAAATTAATATGAGATCTAATAGGCCTAATTTTTAGATATTGCAAGTATGCTGTTTTAATTCATTTCCGTGCTGTGTCACCATTATGAAAAGTGTATAAAACTGTAAAAAGGGAGGGGCAGACTGTTCTAATTTAGTTTATAGTAAAGTAAGCACCATCCATTCAGCCGTTACCTACGTCTACTTATGTCAATGCAGGGTCACAAGAGGGGGCAACAACTGAAAATCTGATCAGTTTCCATCCCTCTCGTCTGACCTTAACAGTTTGAACAACCCCGTGTGCTTTGGAGAGTCACTGGCCCTACTCGCATACAAGACAACCATGTATCTTCCACTGGCGGGTGGCTAACGCAGCATGATCCGATCAGGTTGGCTGACGATGTGTGTGTGTTTGATCTCAGCAGAGTGTCTGTGGATGATAGGGGTCAGTGACACTGCTTGTTTCTGGCTGGGCCGGAGCTCACAAAGCAGACAAACGGGTGTAACAAAGGTCTATGAAAACGACCCACAGCTTTCATCTGTCCATCATCTCCACAGCCACTCATGCACAGCAGGCATCAGCGCACACAGATGTGGTTACACATGTGTATGTTTGCTGTGTATGTGTTAGCAGAGTTCTATGAAATCAGTGATGCTTCATGTATGTCAGTATAAATATGACTTAAAGCATCAGAAGTTTCACAGACACCTTTAAAAGGAGATAATGTGAAAATCAAGTAAAAAAAAAAACACTAAAAACTGTTAAAATTTGTTATTTGATTAGGAAGTTGAGTGATATTGCATGTTGCTTTCAGTATCTGGTGTAAACCCCACCTCTGCAACTGCAACTAAATGTTCCCACTAACTCAGGAATGTCAAACTCTGCTACTTGACGGCCACTATTCTATAGTTTTTCATTATTTCCCTGCTCCAACACACCTGACTGAAATTAGTGGGTCATTGTGAAGAAGTTGACAATAAGCTGTTGGATCCATTTGGTTTGAAACAGATGTGTTGGAGCAGGGAAACAACTAAAACCTGCAGGTAGTGACACTTGAGGACTGGAGTTTGACATCCCCATATTGCGCAATCATCCACATAAACCTGGAGGAAGTTCAGCACCTTCCTCTGGACAAAATAAACTCTGGAATGCTGGTGGTTTTCCATGTAAGAATTCCTCGCTTCAGGAGCTTCCACAAAATCTTTACTAGATTAAGGTCAGGACTGACTTGGCCATTTGAAAACAATAAGTCATATTTCACAACTCTATGGTCAAACAGCTTGTGACCTTGTAGGGTTGTCTTACTACATGTCCTGGTTTCTGTGATTTACTGAGAGATGAGCTGGCATATTTTTCAAGATTTATCATTCCATTAATTATCCAGGCCCAAAACGTAACATTACTAACGCTGTTTTGATGCTGATATTCACTGTTTTCCTTTTTATTAACATTGTGCTTCCAATTTAAACAAAAATTTTTTACAGCAGCATTTTGGTCTCATCTATTTGTGACTTCCTCCCACTTCTGCCATGCACAACTGCATTCTCTTAAAGCTGCTCTCATAAACATCAACCAGTAGCCCATGTATGGCAGGTATTAAGCTGTTTTAGCAAGAATCATGGTCATCCTATTACAATCCTCTTACCCATGTAGAGTGAAGGATTATGGGTGTTTAACCAGTTGAGATATTTTGCGGGCAGTCCTCTGTTACAATACTACTCTTTTACACTTCTGCAAATGTCATGAAGGCGTTTATACATCCTTCGCCTTTAAATAAAACAGGACATGTGTTTGATTGTCAGCTGGCTCACATTTCATTATTTTCCTTATTAAATAAAAGAATATGTGTTATAATTTCTTTTACTCTTTTTTTTTACTTCAAGAACTCTGTGGTTTGCAAGTTTTGTGAAAATATATAAAAACTTGTTAATTATAAAACCCTCTTTTTTAAACCAAAACTGTCCTCTTTATCTCTTAAATGTATTGTTTGGTCCATGAAACGTATCTGGAGTAAATCTGTCTTGTACTCAGGAGGCCTTACTAGAAAGTTGTCCCAAATTCCATCAGGTTTTTAAAACTGAGGTTTAATCTTATAGCCTAGTTTAAAATCTGTATTTGGTAGTTTCAAACATTAGAAGTTTAAAACTTTGCAGGGACACCATGGACCACATGTTCACTGCTGGTGCAGCGAAGCAGAATACTTTAACTTTAAATGCTCTTTATATCACTGAACTGTGTAAACAGAATTCAGTGCAGGTCATTTTTTTTGTGTGGTATCACTCAGTATGGAGTAAAATCAAAGGATAAGAGGCCATTTTTTAATCAGTCTTTAATGTATTCACCCACTTTTACAAGGTGTAGATGAGTTTGCTAGAAAGACATCAGATCCAGCACAACTCATTAATCTTTTCGGCAAATGACTCATGTATTTATGTTACTAACATGGCTAAAGGAATCTGGCAGTGATTTGTTTAAGGCAAGAGGTTTCATGTAGCATCTCTAATGAAGTGAGATGATTAAAAACATTTTTAGCCTCTGCAACCCTGTCGGACTCATCAGTGTCTTGATTATTTAAAAAAAAGACACAACACAGCCCATCCTTAAAGTTTTAAGCTTGAAATCTACACATTCTGCAAAGTTACCTGCACACTTAATAGGTTTGACAGAAGTATAAAAAAAATCTTCCTACAGTAATGTGGGGGCACAACTACATAAAATGATTCACAAAACTGTTCATCAATAATCTCTTGTAGGTCTCACACAAAAAATAAATAAATATGGAAAATGATGATACAGATCTGCAGAATGGAAACTGGACTGTACGACTTTGGGGGATCAATTCGGGGTTCAAGATGTTATTGCAGCTGCAGCTGAAGTAGATGCTGTAGATTTGTGTTTGTGTTTCATGAAACCACAATTCTCCACCTACTCGGCCCACATATCATTTCTGTTGGAATAGTTTTCAAGCTGATTTATACCATTTCTGTATATAGAAAAAATGCTATAGGTCCATTACAGTGCATAGTGAATGTGAGTATACCCATTCACACAAACATTAACACACACATTTACCTTCCACACAGGAGGGTCTGGCTCTTGTGGTGCCAGCAACCTGCCCCGGGAAACAGGAACACTTGACAGTTTGAGAGCGCTCCTCGATCTTGTTCTTATTGCAGCAGCGATGAATAGCCACCACCTCACACGTACCCTGTTTCACCTGATATGATGCTGTAAGACAGAAAGAAAGAGGTCAAATATTTTGCTATAAAACCATAAGCTTTAAAAGGTTACATATTAGTATGATGATGGCTTGTTGTGACAAATTATCCAGCGTTCAAGTCAAATAAATCTGGTGTGCAAACAAGAAAAATGCAGCAACTTCACTGAGGTTAAAATAATCTACTGAATTATTTACTTTTGCTTAAACTTCTCAATTCCTTCCTGTCTCAGTTTTTGATTCATAAATAAACACTTTTGGTGATACTTTGCTTTTATTCTCAGCCTTGTGTCCTCATTAACTTTTCTGTAAACGTGGTGGCTTGTGTGACTGTGTGCACACAAACAAAAATTTCTTTTTTTTTCAAAGTGGGCCTCATCATCCAAGTTTATTTATACATTTTATGACAAATTATTGTGATGAAGTAGGAATAGAACAGACTTAAATGTTAATGGATAAGGGGTCAAATCCCATCATTTTTTAGCCTGTGTCTGTGTTCCTTATGTCTTTGTGCAGGTATGTGCACTTAAGAGTGCTCACTCCTGTGCGTTCCTGAAAGTCATTATTTATATAACGATAATAGCTTTTTACCTCCAACACAAACAACGTCTAATCTCTCTTGACTGTCCTCACATTTCCCCTGAGACCTTGGCTGTGCTAATTATAACATTATCCTGACAGTAATGGGACAGAAGGCCAAGCTGAACCCAAGGAAATTATAAGAAAATGCTTCTCGCCCACCCAGTGGCCAAATGTGCCTCTAAGTGTGTGTAATATTACTGCTACAATATATTTACAGTATACTTCCAGTTTCATAGTTTTAACTCAGTGATCCTGGTTTATTCCAGGGGAGTATTTGTTAAACAGTCTCCACATCACCTTAGAAAAATGTCTACAAAGACAATCATGTAGCAGTTTAAATTAAACCTTGGTACATCTGCTGCATGTGCATGTCAGTTCTGCAAGGATAATGTCTAAACGGGCTTATGCGGTATGTTAAGGTTTTGAACTATGGTGTCTGTGTTAAAGATACATTTCATTCAGTACATTAAACCCATTAATTCCCCTGGGAGAGAGGTTTTTGTGCCCACCATACGCGCCAACTGTTGGGTGAAATGTTTAGTGAAGCTAATCTTTGCTTATGGCTTCTGAATGGATTCCAGCTGCCTTATCTTCCCTCCCAAAGCTTGTTGTGCACTCTTGAGAGTCTCTGTACCGTTTCACAAGCACAGCAAACCCTGCAGGCGACATTACCAGCTACCTATAAGCCCCTTTACTCCCCTGGAAAAACCTTGGTTATACCGTGCCATAAGCCTAGATTTCATTTATGTACGTGACTTTACCCAAACACTGAAACTTTTCACGCTCAGCTGAATGAGCTTTGCGAGCAGACACAAACGTGTCCAAACACACAAACAAAGCAGAACACAAACAGCACACACACACTGTAGAGGGTTCCATTTCTTCAGGCCATGGCCCCTCTCATCCTTTCTGATTTAAAGTTTGTTTGTTCTTCTCTCCAGAGAGCCCCATCAATGATCCCTGGCTCTCTGAGGGCGCCCCTCCACTATCATCCCTCCACTTTCATTTCCCTCACTCCTCTGTCTCAGGCTCTCCAGAGGCTGAAGCAGCTGCCACATTAACCCCCCCTCCTCCACACACACATACATACACACACCCAAGCACACACAAAGCCTCAATTTATTGATAAAAATCAGGATTAAAACTAAAAAAACTGAACATAACTTACTGGGACTGTAAGTATCAGTGCAGCTATAATTGCAACAGTAATAAACACAATTACAGTTCAGAATAACAATGTAGAAAAAATTAAAGCATCAATCAAGAACAATCAGCTTCCCTTGTTTAATCCCTCAATATAATTACTGTATGATTTAATTCCACTGCTTTTACAGAACTCTAACTGGCTAAGACTGCTCAATCTGCTTTCTTCATCTCAGACAAAGACAGTTGGTTTATAAGGAAGAAAAAGAAGAGGGATGGAGTCAACCAGGTGGAGGCAAAGTGGTGTCACAGCCAGTGGAGAGAACAAAGAGCAGCTCATCTTTTGCTGGCATAATGAGGTCAGAGGGTGCGCTGGTCTCCTCTCTTTATTACCTCCATCAGAATTGGGCAGAATCCGTTTGTATTTTAAAAAGCATAAAGCCTCTAAGGATGTGTGAGCAGCGGATGATAAACCCACCAAAATTTCATTAATCCTTTTTTTTTGTGTGTGTGTGTATGTGTCTTCCCGTGGTTTGTACCCCAATTAAAATCCAAACAAATTAAGCATGAATGCAAATTAGGTAAATTTTCGGCAGGTGTAAGATATGAGAAGAGCACGTGTGCAGTTTTGAAAGGGATTTCTGTTATTTAAAGAAGATGGGAGAGAGAGCCTCCGCTGGGTTTTTTTGCGTTTGGTGTACTGATGCACCTTAATGAAGAGAAAAATAACCCAGGGTGCTCTTCAAGCAAATACTTTAAAACAGGCTGTCTTTCATGTCCGGCTTAAAAGGACATTCATAAAAACTTCATTATGTTTCAGATGTTGCCAATAAGGCTTTTATTAGGGAGCAGCACCAAATACTGCACACAGAAAAAAAACTTTCTTCACACTGTTCTGTATATTCATGATGGTTTGTTGGCTTGTAATTAACCCTTTAGGTGTCATAGTTTTTAAAGTTTTAAAGTCATACTGTAAATGAGAAAAAAAATGTTGAACATAAACAAGAGTTTATGATGGCAGTAAAATTAACTTGTCTGTTTTTGTGTTGTGGATTCACTATGAACATTGTGTGTGTGTGTGTGTGTGTGTGTGTGTGTGTGTGTGTGTGTGTGTGTGTGTGTGTGTGTGTGTGTGTGTGTGTGTGTGTGTGTGTGTGTGAAAAACAAGAAATACATATTATTATTTGGGCACAAAAATGTATTCATATGTGGAAAAATACATCCTGGGATGTTTCTACTTTCAGTTGTTGCTTAATGACTGTGGCCTTTAGCCAGGAGGTTGTGCCATCAGATGGTTGCCAGCAGTCATTGGGTATTAACCAAAACACCCTCCTGCTGCGGGGTCAGCAGAAACATCTAAAGTATTTCTATGCACTGTTGTAGAAATGTACAGAAAGTAAGATCAGTTACATGCAGGGACCTAACTCTTCGCACCTTGGTTGGCATTGATATAAAAAACAAACACATCAATACGCACATGCTCAGGCAGTGGACATTTACTCAGATACACTCAAGAAATTATCAGGAAAAGGTTACAATTTTTCAAAAAATGATAAAAGAAGGATGACAGGACAGCATATGCATGGATGTGTGTACTGATGTGTTTGTTTGCCTGTAAGGTCTGGACCTCTAAGGTTATTGCTATGATTTATATCCTGGAGCATCTGAGGTGTTTAATCAATAAACAGGAGTCGGGAGCCAGATAGAATTTACAGCCAATTCTATTTAATGAGGGAGATATCAATTTAAAAGCACCCACTCTAGGTGTCGAAAAAAAAGAGGAGGCGTAAAGCAATTTGTTGCCTTCACACCAAACACTCTTTATTTCTTTCTCAGTCTTCTGCAATGTAATATTAAACATGTAGTATGTCCATGCATGACTTGTGATGTGCTATGATAAACAAAAGATAGAGTTTGCTGTTTAGCTCAAAGAACAGTGTGTGCAGTTGCACAGTCCATTGAGCTAAATGTTAAGTCAACAAACTAACAAGGTCATACTGATGTAACTGCACTGAAGTGGTGGTCAGCACAATGAACAAACACACTTCAGTTTAGAGTCACTATATGATGCTGTCATAGAGGTTTACATTACAGGGAACATATTATAGAAGATTTTTTTGTTTGTTTGTTTGTTTTTGGGGGGGTTTCTATACCTGAAAATGTGACATTCAGTGAGCCGTTGTAGGGTAAAATTAGGTCCCTCTTTAACCCCTTAAAATCCTAAACTTTTTCCATAAAATAGGTTTATATGGATAAAAGGCTTGTTGTGGATCTGTTGTTTTATTGGATTACTTTGACTGGACCCTTGCTGATGTTGCAGTATCATCTGCTACTGGTGCACGGTAAAGCTTCAGTATTGGCAACTGGTCTGAAATAAGTGTTTAACAAATCTACAGTGATGGTTTTAGCCTGGAATGGTATACATCACTCAAATCTCAAGAATCTTAGTTTTCCAATGGTGTGTAAAATGTGTAGGTACTTTGAAGGGAGACAGAATGAAATACATATTTATTTGTTATGTCCTGCACACGGGATGTCTGGTTCCAATGGGTTAAAGTTATTTTGCCACTTTTCTTTTATTTCCACTAACTTCCAGTTCAGATGATGCTGCATTTGCTGTACCTCAGAAGTTCAAGGTTGAAACTGCTTTATTCTTGCATTTTTCTTTGCTATTAAAGCAAAATATCATTATTAGTTAAATAGATCAACTTATCTTTTTTTTTTTTTTTTTAAACTCTTTATTTTCAAGTATTTTGGATGAGTTATAACAACAAGACAAAAAAAAGAAGGAAAAAAAAAGACAGAAAAAAAAGAAAAGAAAACATTTACATAAATAATGAAAGGAAAATACAGTAGTACGTCCCTACCCATCTCACTTCCCTCGTACATACAAAAGAAATAAAAATATATAAATAAGTAACTAAAATTATAAAGTACATAAATTTTAAATACATACATATTGCGGGGTGACAAGTGGTATTTGTGTTTATTTTTTGTCTCTTATTATCTATTCATGTTTATGCACGTTATTGTCTTCCATTCAGAACCAAAATACACACTCAGGGGTGACCAGTCTTTTACAAAGTTGTCCATAGATACATCCAATACACTGTACAGTCTTTCATATGGTAATAGTGCCATCAGTTTTTCACGCCACAGAGATAATGTAGGAGGATGGTCTGGTTTATCCAGACATGAAGTATAGATAGACGAGCGACGTATAACATTATAGACAGTAGCTTTGTTTCTTTGATCGGTAGACCAAGAATACAGTACTTAGGGTCCATTGGCAGTTTAACACCAGTATATTTCTCAATTTCCACAAGGACTGTAGACCAGAATGAGGTGATGATAGGGCATGACCATATTAGGTGAAAGTAAGTTCCTGTTTCTTTTTGACATTTTTGACATATTTTGGTACATGTATTATCATACTTACTCCGAATTACAGGAGTCACATGCAGTTTATTAATAATTTTATACTGTGTTTCATAGGATTTATTAGATCTTGTAATATGTCTTGCATTTATCAGTACTTTACTCCATATCTGGTCATCCAGTTGAGACCCAAAGTCTTTTTCCCAGCTTTGTTTAATATTTATGCAGATATTGTTATTTACTATAAAATGATCATATATATATGAGTGATTATTTTTCTTTTTACTACAATTGTTCTTAGTAACAGATCATCTAAAACATTTATTTTCTTACCCGTTTGGTAATATGAAATGGAGTTTAAATAACTTCTTATTTGTAGATATCGGAAAAACTGAGTTCGTGGGAGATTAAATTCATTTTGTAGTTGTTGAAAGGACTTTATTCTGTCATCTAAATATAGATCTGATATTTTTTTTATACCAGCTGTTTGCCATTCCTTAAATCCAGCATCAATACACGTTTGATGAAAATCAGGATTGTTCGCAATAGGTCCTAAAAATGAATATTGGTTGAGACAGAAATGTTGGCGTACGGCAGTAAGAGTTTTGTATATATTTTTAATTATATAATTATTACTAAATTGAGTTTTTATATTCGTAAAACATATAAACGGGAAGTGCTCTAGGTGACTGTTATCCATATCTATACTTTCTAGATTCTAACACAAATTTTAGTTGAGAAGCCCAGTGATAGAATTTTAGATTAGGGATTGCAAGTCCACCCTTTTTATAGGTAGCTGAAGTTGTTGTAATTCCATTCTCGGACGCCCATTGTTCCAAACAAATGCACCTATAGCACTGTGTATAGTTTTGAAGATTTTTAAAGGTATGTATGCGGGTAGCATTTGTAAGGGATACAATAGGCGTGGGAGGACGTTCATTTTAATAATTGCTATACGATCAATCAAAGATAGTGAGAGATTAGTCCATCTTGAGAGATCAATTTTTATTTTTGCTATAATAGGTAATAGATTATTTTTAATTAATTTTGAGAGATCAGGGCAGAAAAAAAGGCCAAGATATTTGATATTACTTTTTACTTTAAATGGGTGGTAGTTAATTAAGTTATTTGTTTTTTCTCCAAGTGGTAGGACGAACAATTTTTCATAGTTAATTTTATATCCGGAGAATTTACCAAACTCTTCAATTATACTGACTAAGGGCGGAATTGATTTAGTTGGGTTTTTCAGAAATAAAAGTACATCATGTGCATATAATGATATCTTGTGTGTGCTGTGATTTGTTTGAATGCCTTTAACCTGATCATTTAATCTTATAGCCTCTGCAAGAGGTTCAATTATTAACAGTAACGACAGTAGAGGGGACAAAGGACATCCCTGTTTAGTGCCTCTTTCAAGCGAGAATGTCTCAGATATTGTTCCATTTATGAGTACTGCAGCTTGTGGTAATGTATAGAATAGTTTAATCCAATTAATAAATGTTTCATTAAATGAAAATTCTTTTAATGTTCTAAAAAGATATTTCCATTCTACACGGTCAAAAGCTTTTTCCGCATCCAACGTAATGACGGCTGCCTTTTCCCTCCTAGTTGTTATATACTGAAGTATTCCAAGCAGTCGTCTCACGTTGGAGCAGGATTAACGTGTTTGTATAAAGCCTGTTTGATCGGTGGCCACTAATTTATCCATTATAGTATTCAGAAGTAATGCTAAAATATTTGCTAATATTTTTGAATCTGTATTTTGAATTGATATAGGTCTATATGATTAAGGATTTTAAGGGATTTTGTGTTCTTTTAGTATTACAGTAATAATGGATTGCTGCATAGTTTTTGGTAGTTTTTTCATATCATCAGAATGTTGAAACATTTTTGTTAAAAGAGGTGCCAGAATATCTATAAATGTTTTTTATACCTCCCCTGGGAAACCGTCTGGACCACAGGCTTTTCCATTTTTTAAAGAGTTGATTGATTTTTTTACATCTTCAACTGTAATCTCAGCATCAAGAGAACTGTTATCTTGTAAATTTAATTTAGGTAGTTTAAGTTTTTGGAAAAATGAGTCCATGTCCTCTTCACTGTTTTTATGTTCAGGTTTGTACAAATCATCAAAATAATTTCTAAATACATATGTGATTTCGCAGGATGTATAAACCACTTTATCATTTTTATCTTTAACTTTTGTTATTGCGGAACAATGTTTTTTATTGTTCAACTTATCTTAAAAAATAAATTAGCTAATGATGCTCCATCAGTACTTTGTTTAGTGTTTTATATATCTGACTTCCAGTTCATGTTCTTTCATTTTTACCAGCTGCAAAATGGAAATTCTGATTTCCAATTTGTCATTTGTTATACTGATATCAGTATGGTAACTGCCTTACAAAAACAGGCAAGTTAACTATGGAGCATAAGGAACAGTGCCTAATGTTAATTGCTGAAAACATAAACAAAATACAGACGAATGGAGATACAGGGAAACACAGGGTTTATGGAGCTGGTGTGTGACACAGAAATTATAATCTGAGGTCTGGGCCATTTTAATACAACTGGTACAGTAGGCTGTGCATTCAAAGATGCACAGCCTACTGTACCAACTGTCCATGGTCCAACTGTAGATGAGGAATTGTCCGTATATGAAAATAAAAAAGCCATTCAGTTGATACTTCTCTAAGTTTGGCGTATGCACCAGCCTCTCAGGCTGTTAACTGTATGCTCTCTTTTGCTGCAATAACATGCTGCAAGGTTTATTGAGAAGTACAGATTTCAAAAGTAGCAGACCCAAAGGAAGAGAGGGTCACTCAAAGCCCCTAAAATAATTTGCTTAAATAGAGGTGTAAATTATACAAAAATTAGGATGCACTTTCTATCTCTCTCTCTGTGCCAGTTTGTGAAACAAGGGCATAGTATGTCTCTTATCTGCTGTTGTCAAAAAGTTACATTTTTAAACGCCCTTCTTTAATGGTTAAAACTGAAAAAGCTGGACCAAAACCAAAAAAAAGGAAATTAATAAGCATAAAACAAGTGCCAGACATCAAAGAAGCATCACAGCTGAACTGTGAGCCCTCGCAGTTTTACCTTCCCCATCAGCCTCAATTCACTGCCCTGCTGCCTCTCACCCCTCATCTACTGAAGATTCATGTGTTAAGCAGTCAGCTTCCAGCTATATACACAAAGTAACAGCATATCTAATGTCTCAGTGTTGCCTTTAAAGCATTTTGTTATGGCCATCTCAGTGTAATAGAGCCCAACACGCTGCCATGAAAAGACTTCTCAAGCATGGCTAAATGCTTCTATTCCTGCAGCAGGCAGGGGGGAGGTGTTGTGTTGGGGGGTTGTAACAGTAGCCGGGCATTCAAGCTACCTTGAACTGATGGGTTAGCCAGGCGATTGATGTATTCTGACAGACACAGGCGAGCAGAGCATTGTCCATTTTATCAAAAAGCTGTGTCTTTCCCCTGTCAATACCTGACAATCGTGTTCACTGCTATGAAAGGCCAGGTATCAAGCAACTCTGTCAGAGATGACAAAGTCAATGTACAGGTGATGTAGTTTACATCTCTGCAGAAAAAAGCTAAACAATGTGAGAACTCTGTCGCACAAACTACAAACTCTACACCACATTGTGTTTCATCAAATCTCATGCTGTCTTCTGTTTTCATTTGTCCCCTTCTAGCCTTTACACACTTCCTTTCCTCATTCCATCTCCTGCTCACCTTGGTCTAGCACAGCCTATCAATCCTCCTGACATTATTAGTGTTTTACAGGTCCACATTAGGCCTCATCCAGATTTATGCTAATTATCACTACAGGTCGCTGGTACAGTTGAGTGCTGCTGTACTACATATCTTTCCCCAATAAAACCTGCTCACTTGACCTTGCCAGCTCTGTATTTATTTCAAACAAACATGTGTAGTATGCATCAAATAGATGGACATGCAGATGGGACTTGAACTTTAAAGCAAGCTTGCTTGTGTTAGGAAAGCACAAATATGACAGATACATTTTAAATGCAGATGGAGCTACATATGTGGTTTCACACAGGAACCAAGGTGGACACAGAAGGCCCCATTAACACAGTGGATTCACAAATGCAGCACCAGATTACTGTTGTAAAAAGTTTGGTTTGTCAAGCATGCTCCAACAAGCTGTGACAGGAGTGCATATGGAAGGAAATTGACTTCTGAAAGGTTTGAACCGAATCTCAAATAATCAAATTTTAAGTATCCACACAAGAGAAGAGGCTTATGAGAATATAAGAACCAGATATTTTACTGTCAGAAAAGTGGAGCAGCTTGCAAAGAAGCACCAATTACTGATTTAACCCAAAAGAAAGTGTAATGTTTGTGAATAACATTAGAAATCTAATTGTTGAGTTGTTTGTTGGAACAGATTTAAACATTTTTGCACACCTGGTTTTATTTGTACCAATACAACATGTGAAAACCACAGGAAACGAAAAGAAGTGCATTGTGTGTGCGCTGAATGTTCCATTTGAATCTACAGAAGGGTGACATCTACCTGAGATAACTTTATTAGCGGCTGTTTTGTAGACAGCAGAGGCTAAATGATTGAACTCTAGACTTATTTTCTCCTGTGCAATGATGCCAGCTAATCAAATGAGTGGTGGATCAATGTACAGATTACTGAGAAGCAGTAACACCCAGAGAAGCAGAATGAGGAAAAGGTTATTCCCAGGAGGAAGGCTATTTTTTCTTCCCCAAACTATCTGTAATATCAAATTTTTATGCTGCACCATCATTTCATTCAATCCCTAATATAGATTTATTTTTTGGCTGAGTTTTCGTTGCATTACACGTTGCTTCGGAGAACTGCATTCAGTAAATGAGATTTAGATTAAGAAAAAGCAATGTGCACCTTTTGTGGAGCATTTTTTGGCCTATAGAGCCACCATGTGGCAGCTAATGGTACATCACCATCTTACACCCAACGTCTCCCTGATCAGCCAACAAAATAGCAGTAAAAGTGCTTAAAGACAAACCCACCAAAGTTTATCTAGCAGCCAAAATATGCACCCAATTATTTCACAACCTCAAACTTAAACTTAAACTTCCACCAATTAGAGCAAACCATGAAATAATAAATAAATCACTGGTTGGTTGGGCATCAAGATATCTTGTCTCACAGAGGGAGTGAAAAGAGAAGGGGCAGGGATGGATGCATGGTGACCTTCACAATCTACAGGCCCTGCAATTAGTAGTGTCCCTGCCGTAAGCAGGCAGCCTTATTTCTGTTAAAAGGAAACTAATAACATCATTCACAGAACAGACTGAATGCTGGTAGCATTTCTGTGGCGCATAAAGGTCACCCTGCAAAACATGAGCTGGGAGAGCGGAGAAATGGAGAGATAATTAAGGAAACTGTCATAATTAAGTGTGAGGAAGAGGTGGCACGGGAGGTTTCTGGCAACAAGTTGATGCACAAGATGCCATGACTCAGCACAACTGTCCCTGTTGTCATCCTCAATCAAATATTAATAAGCCTTAGCTAGTCATTCTCAAGCTAAGTGTGGCTCGTCTCCATAACTTACAGAAATCAAAGATGGTAAAGAAATTTAGCTTTGTAGGCCGGAATTGAGTCAATGCTCGCTGTGGTTTCTTGGTTCATGGATTTCTAAGTAAATGAAGCAGAGCTTTGGTCAAAAGCAGAGCTGCAAAGCTATGCATATTAATGTAAGCATGTGCGATTATAAGCCTGAGGATTAGAAGTCATGAGACCGTGGCCTCTTCTACATGAGGCATGAAACCTATTTCATATCAGCATTAAACCACTAAGAGCCTAACCGCTTGAGAGGACCATTGACTCTGAGATGATGGATGCCTGCTTCCTGAATAGATTAGATCTTCCCCACACTGATCTATTTGTGTTGACAGCTTCTGACAGCTTAAGTACCATTTGTATCTGTATGCGCTGGATCATCACAGAGGTGTGTTGGCATCGAAGCCTAAAACGAGGCCTTGTCTAGATTACATTCTGTCACACAGAGGAACAGAACAGACTTTCCCTGCGTAGCCCCCTCCTTCAGGACATGGACGGTTCAGTCAGGCTCGGAGAACATGTGTTATGCTTCTGAAGTGACAGTGTAATTAACCTCTGGTGGTGTTGGAAGGGGGGTTCAGAGCAAGGCCCGGTGTACCTGTCGGTCCCCGATGATTACGGTTGCCAGCAGCGACTGGGTCAACCCAGAGCATCACCAAGGCAACAAGAAAGGCCACTTGCCAAGGCCAAGCTGACCTCCCCCTTAGTTTCATCCTGAGAGAGCGAAAGAGGGGGCAAAGAGGGGAGACGTGAAGGAAGAGGGCATCAGAAGTTATTAGAGACTGAACAAACAAGAGAATATAAAGCCTTTTAAACAAACATAACAATCTGACAGATGAGCTAAGCT
Source organism: Melanotaenia boesemani (assembly GCF_017639745.1). Taxonomy (NCBI): domain Eukaryota; kingdom Metazoa; phylum Chordata; class Actinopteri; order Atheriniformes; family Melanotaeniidae; genus Melanotaenia; species Melanotaenia boesemani. The sequence goes on from NC_055684.1 coordinate 37,302,221, forward strand.
GAAAATTATAACATACACACACGCCCACACACACACAAACACAATGTAATCAGAGTAATTTCAGCTCAGCCGTCAGCTGTAGCACTCTTTTATTCTTCTTTGTATCACATTAGGATTAACTCTTCCCATTTTCTTCCAGCAGCACCTTAAAAAAGAGCTGACTTTATGAGTGATGACAGGTTACGCTGAATGTAACACGGCTCAGCCAAGAATTAACACGATATGGTCATGGATTACAGCTAATCCAGCCACTTATTCATTTTCTACACCCTCTTCATCCTGTCAGGGAGAGGGGCTGCAGCCAATCCCATTCACTTCAAATAACCACTAATCATTATTGTATTATTGTTTTATTCTGAAGATTTTTTTTTCATGACCAGCTCATCAAGAAAGAAAGAAAAAACAATTACTCGTTATCATATATATTTGTGGATCTAACAATGATTTGATTAATGATAAAAGCAGAAAAATAATCATTAGCTGCACACACACATGATGTCAGCTCACCTGTTGGTCGTCTCTGTCTCCTTTGGTGTCTTTTCCACGGCGCACCTGCTCATGGCGTACAGGCCATGGTTGCATTCACTCGCACCTCAAATCTCCTCCTACTCCTCTTCCTCCTGCTTCTCCTCTTCCTCACCTCAAACAGAAGAAGCCTCTGGAGAAAGGAGGAACAAAGACACTCTGTCAGAGAGGCCAGTCTGCTCTAGGGTTCCTCAGTGGCCTTCACTGGCCTTATATGAAGGTCTACTCACACATACACCAATTCACACACACACACACACACACCAGGGTTGGAGATGTGAAGGCCTAGATTCTGTCAGATCCATTGTTTACACTAGGTTCACCTACCCCCAGGCTGAATGTGATCCCCACTACAGACATCACACACAGCCCCTCTCCCTCACAAACACTCTAACACTCAATCATGTGCACACACACACACACACAAACACACACACAGATGGGCTCACAACACAGTATGCATGACAAACTAAAATTTTAACTGATTCCAAAATGGGTGTACAAAAAAGAAATCTGCAGAGTAGCCTATTAACTAAAACATAAACCAGCTGATCAAACAATCCATAAAAACAAGTTGTGTCCTAACACACACACATACACACACGTTGCATTTGCACAGTATTTGCAAAGTAAATTCAAAGCCTATCAGAGGACAGCAGGAGAGACTATTCCTAATTACAGCTGAGTGACAGCTTCTGAAGCTCCTACACACTTTCATAAACACACACACACACACACACACAAATTCAATTATCCTCCCACTGTAATAGAGTGTCAACACTTCTCTTTACAAAGGGACTAACTCTGCAGTCAAAATGAAAGACAACAGATACGCATTAATAACAAAATGTCTCCCCCTCTTCAAACCTTCATTATTCTTCATAAGTCATTGATATGCAGCTCTGTCCGCTAATATATTGAGAAACTTCCAGAGAAGGTACAGTACGAACTTCAACCAAGACTCATGCTTCTGTTCAGCCTCTTCAGACATCTGTGCAGTGCCACTGCCCCCTTGTGGGGAAGAAGCTAACAGGAAATGTCAACAAGACTGAGCAGACGCCTCAGGGCACCATGGTTTTTTTTTACAGATGTCAGAAAGGAGCAAGGCAAGAAGACAAAAAAAAGTGACATAAAGTAAATGGCTATTGTTTGTATCTATTACCTGTTTGTAACAGCAACATATTTCAGAGAGAACACAGAGTTTTTCCAGACTGTTAATTAGAAAAGCTCATTTAAATTTAGAGGTGTGAGTTGGGAATATTTAGAAGTGCAAATGCCTCTGCAGATTGACTGTAGCACTACGACTGATAGATGAAATATTTATGTGTTTGTGTGTTTTAGATGGTATTTCTGTTTTTCAAGTTTCTGTGCAAGGTGCAAATTTGTGTGTCAGAGATGTGCGTGTTTTATTCCCCTACAGTATGTAAGAGTATGCAAGGTGCAAGTGCTGTGAGAAATGATTAGGCATGCTGCATGGCTACACAGAAGCCTATTTCTTATTCCCTTTTTAAAGGCTGAGCCATGGCATGCATTTTTATCAGCTTTGTTCTCTGATACACTCATTAAAAGAGCACAGTTGTGCATGTGTGTGCGATTGTATGAGTGTGTGTGTTTGTGTGCATGTGTGGTTGTGTGCGTGTGAGAATATGTGGTCCCTTGATGCAGCTCATTGGGAACCTTGGGACAAAACTTCCCATCAGTAAGAGACATGTTGTCACTAGTTTTGCACAGATTGTGGGTTTATAAAAGATTGATGCATTTGTAAAAATAAAGAAATAAATAATCTGTGCTCACATTTAGGGAGACACCAAAACGCTCCTTGGGTGCTTTATGTAAGCATCGGTGTGGACAGAGGGCTCAGCTGGCTATCATGCCAATGTGGAGTTGTTGAATTTAGCAGCAGAAAGAAAATATTCACACACATTTATGTTAGTAAGTAGAGCACAGACACACTCAAGATTATATGTGAACATCAAATAACACCTATTCTAAAATTATCCCTCCTTCTACATCACCCTCTCCATCTCCTCTCAGTGTATGTCTCTGAGGGCCAAAAGGCTGAGTTGTGTCATTTCTTGTGGTAATCACACAGGACTGACACGGGGGCGCATTGACATGCATCAAGGCAATCCTTCCTCCACCACAAATAAATATGACTGTGTGCCCTGCATCCGAACAGCATCATCTGCCGGCCCTCTACGAGCATCCACGCAGCATCACAAGCAAACGCGCATGCACATGAATTTGCTAAATTACTCTTCTGCAGGCAATCTCTGACCTCATCTGCAAGAAACAGACATCAGAAATAAAACACTTCCAGCATGATGCTGTTGTCGCTGGCACTGCGCTGTTCGTCACTCACAGAGATTATATCATTTGTCAGCTCGGGACAGGAAGTTCCTGTTCAGCAGGACTGCGAGGAATAGCAACCGCACATTTACTTGATAACCTCAATGTCACCTGTTTAGTATGTAAAAGTGTTCATCACCAGGCTTATGTGAATATCTCTGCTTTACCTTTCCCACATGGTGCCAGAAACAATGGGATTCATATCTGTTAAAGGCTGTTTCAGACTCTATAGAAAGGTCGTTTAGCTACAAATAATGACTGATTTTACCTCATGAGTCGCATGCAGAGGTTGAGGATAATGATCAGTCACTTTGTAGTAGACTGCTTTGATTCTTAAACATCTAAATAATCACTGCTATATATAACACAACTAATGTTATAAGTTTATATTCACTATTATGCTTTATTGGAAACATTAGCTCCAAGCAGTTCATACCGTTTATCTGCCAAACACTGCACTGTAGGATGCGATGCGACTAACTCATTAGTTTTTGCTTTTTCCTTGTTAAATATTCCACTTTAGTCTCACAGGAGAACATGTAGCAGGTACTTATGTCCACATTTAAAACACTGTGTTTCTCATGCTTAACTCTGACTGACCTCGAGTGACAAAGTTAGGAAAGAAAAAAGTAGCTGGACTACACTGAGTGCTGAATATGGCTCTTTAACAACATAATATGAAGTTTAATGCTATCCCCAACCCCTTTTACCTCCTTTTACAACACATTCTGGTTAACTGATTTGATTCTTAAATATAATCATAATCTTCTGAGCTTTCTTGCATTTTTTTAGATGCAATTATGAAACTGCTTTCTCTTTCACTGTGAACCATCATAGACGTTACAGATTCTGCTGTGAGACTGTAGACTGATGTTACGCTGCTGAAGGCTGCTGCATGCTGCTGCATGCTGCCAGCCGAGTCATGTGTTAAAGATGAATCTTTTTCATGACGAATTAAACACTGCAAATAAACCTAAAGTTTAGTGTTTACTGTAATCTTTTAAGAGCCTTGTACAAATGATCACTTGCAGACTGTTCAGTTGGTTAGAATATTTGATGCTGTCTTTTAAGAATAGCGTAAACCCTCGAGGCAAACATGTTCTTGCTGCTTATTTCATGTTTTCAATTCTCAATATCAACTTCAGTTTAAAGGCTAATTGTATGAAACTTGACCAGAATTTTTCCTTTATTATTATGTTTAAAATTCCATGATCCTCTTTATTGAATTTTGCACAGAAAGGAGACAACCGTAATGCCAACACTCTTTTGCTCGGGACCAATTTGGTCCCATTGACTCCCATTCTGAACACGTGTTTTTGACACATTATAATCATCATATATTTTAAAGCATATTATGAGTTTTTCTCATAAAAAAAAATCTGGATTTCTTATGACAAAAAGGTCATAAAAACCTTAAAATATACATTTTAAATTAGATTTTTATAGTAATGGTTTGGGTCTGAAGTTGTTGAAAGATCTGATGAAAAAAGTAAAATGAAAATATATCAAATTTTTCTAAGAAGTACCATTTTGGTACCTAAGGGTAAAACGTGTACGTTTTTTTTAAAGGTCCCTCAAAGATTAAGACATCAAGACTGTTTTGCAATCTTCTTGGAAAAATTGTTTCCTGTGCTGAATACTGGTGATTTAATCTAGTATAACTCTTTCAGTTAAATAAAGCAAAAGTATATATACATAGATTTAACATACATATATATTTACATATAGTTTGTGTGTGTGTGTATGTGTATGTGTGTGTGTGTGTGTGTGTGTGTGTGTAGAAAGATAAAACAGAAAAAGAGAATACAATTAAAGGCCACACAAGCAGCACACCAGTATTTCACTATGCTGATTTTTTCTACCTAGACACAGACCAAGCAGACAAAAGCACATCAGTGTAAAACAAAGTGCTTCTCCCTAAGGCGGAAAGATATTGAAAATGAAACGGGCAAATGCACAAAGCCCAGTGGAATCTTATGAGAAGCGTTTCAGATTTCTGCCGATATGCGCGGTATTAACATTCAGTCAGGCTGTGTAATGTGCCGCTTCTTGCATGCTTCCAGCGCTAAACCATTACAGCATGTTGCTTCTTGCCATTTTGTTTGGGTCGCTGGGCAGGTAGCACTGGTGTGTGTCCGTAAATAAATGTACTAAATTACACAGGCGTAATATGGAAACTGAAGATACTGCAGTATTTATAAGCTTCTTACACTTATCTGTAATTTTCATGTTCAGCATGTTGTTTTTCTGCTTCTTGTTTGTTCCTATTTGAATCTCTCTACACTTTCCATTCCTTTGTTTTTCTTTTCTTTCCACACTTCATCAGCTTGCAGATGAATTCCTGCTTTCTCTTCTAAAACTGTTTTCTGTCTGTTGCTAAGTCGATCGCCCCAAGAACAAATTTTGATCATATCCAAAGATTTTTTTCCTTCACTGCTTGATAAGTGAAGGCAATATAATTAAAATCATTGTTTAACAACACGTAAGTCCTAATACTTTACATGGATGACAGGTGAGAAGGCTTCTGAGATACTCATGACAAGCAAATAAGTGAAAAATGCTTTGTTTGCTTAAATGGCCAAGTGGGAGAAAGAGAGGAAGGAGAGTTGTGAGTGAAAGTCTGAATTCAGGACCATTACCTGACTGTGGTATTGACTGCAGAGTTCAGAGAATGGCCTTGGCACTAAGGTACCATTACAGCTCAATTGATCCGTCTGCACTTAAGTCTAAATCCCACCTTGTTGCCCATGCCATCGTCTCAGGATCCGGTGACCGAGACATGTGTGTGTGTGTGTGTGTGTGTTTGAGGGCAAAGGGAGGGGGAGACATCTTCAATAGGGTAGAAAATTCATCTATTTTTGAGTCTCTATTCTTTGGAGTTTTTCAAGGTTGCTTTTTGTCTCCTATCTAATTTTCTCTCGGTTAACTCTGCTCCCCATCCCCTCCTCCACTCTACGTCTTCTCCTTTCTCTTCCCTCCCTTGTCCAGTCCCTTTTGTGGATAAAAGTCAGAAATTATCAGAGTCCCAGTGCATGTTTCATGTGTTGAAGTGAACGACTAGACACTCCCAGGAGTCTGGACTCACCTCTGCATCTGGCTGCAAACACAACAGCTGACTCCATCCACAGAGACACACACGGCCTTTTGTTCTATTCCATGTGTGTCTATAAACACATGGAGACACATATAAATTTCCACAGGCTACTCCTGATTCATGGCTGAGCTGTGCTGAATGTACCTGTCACTTTCCCACAATGCAAACATGTCTCATTAAAGTGTTTTAACAGCCTCCTCCACTAAAGTAGAGGATGAGAAGAGGTTGCTTTATCAAGAGGGAAAAAGTGCCGACACTAACAAGCTAATAAACACCAGCTCACTAACACAAGTGTGAGGCCCAGTCCCTCGTTTCTTATTTAAAAGTCTATCGTTTAAAGCCTTGACAGCCAGCTTGGGCCGACACATAACAGAGAAACCAGCTGACAGACAGTGGCACGGTCCAGACCGTAAATCTGCCGCACTATAATAAAGCAATAAAGGGCCATTAAAAGTCAGTATCCCTCAGCGCTGGAAGATGGATGGAGAGGTGGAATAGAAACAAGATACTTTTAGATGACACACACCCACCCACATTTCACAGGTTTTGTTCCCCTCTCTACTCAAGACAATCTGTAATATTGATGCCTCTTTCCTGCCATTGCTCTTTTTTTTTTTTTTTTTTACTTTTGCTAGCTACAACTCGCTTTTGGATGCAAAAAATAGAAAATAAAAAGTGAACACTGACATTTAGAACGTTGAGATGCAAACTTTTCGTGCTCGTCTGCTCTGTCAGTAAGCTCCCTGTCTCCACAACTTATCTACTTTCCTGTCTGGAATGATTTACCAACTCTTGCACACACCAGCACAGGCACACTTTCACTCACAAACACAAACATGTATTTCACCTAGTGTTGGGAACAGAAGGAGAAAATGCAACATGGTCTCTGCAGTTTATTTCCTCTCTTACTTCTTCTTTTATCTCTTTATTCATTCACTGTGCATCAGTTCTTTTCACCAACTTTCACACCTATCTGCAGGCTTTCTTTGCCCTTCCCACCTGTGCAAGGATGAAAATAAGAACATGTACAGAAGAGGCAACAGGAACCACAGCAGGGCACAAGAGAGACAGCATAACCTAACCTGGTGATAAAAGATGTTTCTACACACCCAGCAACTGATCCCCACCTTCTGTTCTGTACAGAGAATAAGAAAAAGTAGCAGTTGGTAACAAAGTGTGCACAGCAGTGTATGCCTGCTCTTACTGGACTTATCTTCTATGGAGCCAAACAAAAGCAAGCCAGGGCCTTGGGAAGGAGTTCCCTGGGAGCGAAGGATGCTCATTTTGTTTTGAGCCTAAATTATGATTAATGGAAAATCAACAACCTTGATGTGGCACCTGCTTTGATTTTCTTTGAGCTTCTGTCTCCCATGGTTGTTGCAGCTCCTTTGACCCAGAGAGAAGCATCCTGTCATCATGAAATTTTGCTCATTTTGCTGTGTATGTGCATAGTGGCTAGCAGCTACAGCTGGTGCAGAGAGTCTTTGTCAACTTGTGAACATGTATGACAGGTACTAGCCCAATTTATGGCAACTAGTATGTGTTATTTTGAGTGGGGTGCCTAGAAGTCAGCAGCCCCATGGAAAATGGTAATTTGGGAGTTCGGTCAGCATTATTCAGTAAAGCTGTGGGCTAGTAGACCAGTCAGAAACGAACCTTAATGTGATTCATTGACAACCCAATATAACAGTTACAATGGGGCCCGACTCTAGGAATCATGATACTTTAATAGGTAAACAAGCGCATTAATTTTTGCTTCTTCTCAAACACGCACACATTTTCTGGGTTTTTCTTGTTTATGCACATCCACATACAAACTAAAACTGTCCATAACAGAGCATCAAACTTATGAAGAGTAACATTAATTATCTTACATACGACACCTGCCAATTTAATTAAAAATCAGTGGAGACAAAGAATGAGAACAAGGAGACATGAAAGAGTTGGAGACAGTGGAAACAGGGGGAGGAAAAGTCTGCTGAGGAGAAGCAAGAGATGGAGAAAGAGAGAAGTCAGGAAAATAGAGTGTGAGAGAGCAAAGAGAGGAAGCCTGATCAATTGTTCATTTTACAAAGTCACTGAGACGTGTCAGCAGTGTCAATAAGTGAATTAATTTGTCTGTGAGTCTGTGGAGCTTGACACCATCACTCTGCTCCCTTTAGACAAGAAGGGCCTCTAACCCTCTCACACTCTTACAAAGCAATTCCATGCAGGGATCATGAACGGTTATCAGAAACAGATCTGCTGACATGGAAACATTTTCACACCTTTATACCAGCATCAGGATGTAGATATCCTCACCACACACACACACACACAATTTATTCAACTTAAAAGCAAGAAGAAATAAGAATAAAAATATGAGCTAAAGAAAAACTCTGTGCAACTTTTTGCAGATTCACATTTATGGGGGATTAACAGTAAAATACAGTTATGGGAAGTTTATTTGAAATCCGTTCTCACACACACACACACACACACACGATCACTCTTCCTCATCAGATCAGTCATTCCTGAGGGAGACTATTGTCCGCTGGTGACTGACATCAGTCAGCAACCACGAGGAGCCCTCGACTGCTGCCCGCATGCTGTTTTCATTACAAAGTCATCACCTCCACCACTCACACACACACACAAACACACACACAAAAAGTGTGCACAGACACAATACACACTAGCTCCTCTGTCGTAGACCTATCTAGTCCTCCCTGTTGGAGCTTTGTTTGACACATTCACTTAGTCCAACTCTCCATTCAGCAAAAATCAACATTTTGCCCTGGCTTGCTTTCTTGCATTTTTCTGTCTTTTTTCTTTCTTAAGTCTCCATCTCTCCTCTCCTTTCTACTTCCTGCTATTCTGCATCCTGCAACCCACAGAGTTAAGACTGCTTCCCTCTTCATGAGCAGCAGCATTTTTTAAGGGCTGCTGGGATGACCGCCGTAGGCACCATTGCCACTGCCACCACGCTTCGCCTTAACAGTGGACCCATGCACAGCACAACAGGGTGGAAGCGCTTCATAATCCAACTAACACACACTCACTTTTACTCATGGTTACCAGCACATCTGCCAGCTGCCAAAGGGATAGAGAAGGGAACGTAACGTCTCTTGCAGACACACACATACAGAGATAGGCGCACAGATGTAAATGCATGCATGAAAACATGAGCGGAAGCAGCAGATTGCATCCAACGTGATAGATAGAGCACCGTGGGAAGGAACTGTGCCTGTTCAATTACAATCATTACTTTCACTAAGGGAGATTTGTCGTGGTCAAAGTGAGCCGGAGCTGCAGAGAAAATCACCTTGAGGCCTGTGAAGTGGTGTTATTTTTAGGTTTTGCAAAAGCATAATGACATCTTCAAAATTTCCTTTTGTCCAAAGAAAGATTCAAATTTCACATAAATAAAAATTCAAAAGAAATGCTTTAAAAAAAATAATCCACTGGTACGCGACTGATCCTTAAAACACATTTAACTTTAAATCTGTTCACTATTTCAAGCCTTTGATGCAGCAACTTTCGATTTTACTCTCTTCTGTGGAAAACAAGGCTTGTGGAGGTGTACGAGCTCAGACAGAGTAAGACTTGTTAGATGGAGTTAGAGGGAATCTGGATGGTGTTGCGGCACCACACGGGGGAACCAAGGCCTTACTGTCACTGACTGCCAGACTGAGAATGAAAAGTAAGGAACACCCACACAGCTGTGAAGTGGCAGCATGAGATGTCTACTGTCTGGACCAGGGAGAATTTGCTCGGACAAAAAAATGACTGATTTCTAGAGCAAAAAGTTTGAGTAATTATCAGCAAACAGAAACTTTTATAAGGTTTTAAGGGTTTGATTGACTCTGCTTTTGGTTTTCATAAATATGTAGAGATGTCTTTAAATGATCTCATACAGCAGAATGATCCCTGCATGTTTTCCACTGCTGGTGACAATGATACATAGATAAGCATTAGTTTTATTCACAGAGATCTAAACTCAATGGATCTGGTCCAAGCAACCACACACCATCAACAAGGTATCACATGTTTCACCCTTTCTTACCACAGGTCATGACCTCCATCCAGCTGTGGTTTTGCCATTGTGACAGGAAGCAAACACACACCTCGCTCACACTCATTGATCTATTATCCCTCCTTCTTCCATTAGAGTCATGGATCTCCTGTTTGAGAAGACACATTGGTGCCATTGTGTGCTTTCTCTGAACCCAGATGAATGAAAATAAGTGATGTTTTTCACTGCTTCTACATGATTCCAATCTATGCTCCCTGACACAACACACCCAGAAGCTGCCTGGCAAGAAAAGCTGTCCAGAACACTGTCACTTCCAAATGAGAAGCTTTTCTTTTCCATCTCTCTTCCTGTGACATGAAATAATGACTCTAATCTTCTTCTCTGCTGTTTTTTTTTTCTTGCTCTCTTCCTCTTCACCAAGATCCACTCATCACAGTCAATCTGTTAAGACCACTGAGTGTAGGTGATCTCCAATCTGTCGCGCTGATGTCACTTCACCAGTCATACATGCCTAATTCCACTTTACTTATTTGTGATATCGCCTACAAAGCCTGTCACTCACACAAAACGACACGTAACACATGCAGTGTTTGCTCCTCTAAAGGCAGATATGTGAGGTTCCTACGATCACTTTCATAGACACGTCATCTCTTTCCCCTCACTTCATCTCTCACAAATATCTCTTCAGCTTACTTCTCTCTCCTCCTTGCTCTGCTTTTCCTCCCCGCTTACTGCCATCAGTCGCCTCTCCACTTGGCTGTGTCCTCATGCACAATCACAAATGCACACAATCCATTCCTAGCCAGTCAACCTGAACAGCCCTCTGTGGGGTAAGGAGATAGGGGATATGTAGAGCCGAAGAGCCTCCTGGGAATATTAGCCTCCCACTGTTAGGAAGCTGCTGTAGTGGGAAGGTGGTGGAAAAAGAAGTCAAATAAGAATAGGCCTGGAGTGCGGGGTAATTGCAAAATGTGTGAATAGTGTGTCTGTGTGGAGGGGAAATAGACACAAAGATATCAGAGTGCCACCCTCATACAGGTGTTTGCCACAGTGTGTGATGTGTAAGTGAGTGTGTAAGGCTGGGTGACAGGGCGTCAGGTTGGGGAGAGTAATCTCCTCAGGATTAAGAGCGCTGCTCCTGTGTTAATGTGACTGTCAATGAGAATTAAGTGCGTGGACCGATTCTCTCCATCGGCCTCTCCTCATGTCTCTCTACCCCCCTCCTGTCTGCCCTGATGACACCGCTTCTTGGGAGTGCCAGTGCCGAGGATTTAAAAACAATGGGAAAATAATTACACTCTCTCAATACAGTACAAATTACAGAGTCGAGCTGTGGGACGGCGGTAAGATATAAACCAAGTGAGGTGAGGGAAAGAGGGGGGGGGGGGGGGGCTAACAATTACAACACGATAAGGGTTGGGTCTCATTACTGCGCCCATTAACATGCACCAAGTAATTTTCGCCTCCCAGTTTATGTGTGTGCGCGCATGCTGAATGTGTGCGTCCACCAACAGAGTGTAGCGATTAGGTTTTGCAAAACACACCTCCCAGGCTCCATGCGCAATCTGCCCGTAGGAGCCGGCGGCGGCTGATTTTTCTCCCATACATCGGAGCTCCGCGCGCTTTCCCTTTCTTTTCGCAGTCTATGAAAATCCATGCAATGCAATTTAAGGAAAGAGCCCGGTCAGCGGATCGGTCTCAGTGGGTTGCTGCGTAGCACTGAGCTCTAACCCTCACCTCCACACACACACAAATGATGAAACACTGCATCAATCTCACATCAATCTCCCCTGGTCTTCCAAACACCACGCGCTACATACAGTCAGGGAAACTGCTGGCCATTTGAATGGGCTCAGCATATGTTCCATTTTTACGCAAGGTGGTCACGCGCCAAGAGAAGCGGAGATCAGCGAGGTTTTCTCTGGAAATTCCCGCTGTTCTCTTAAGAAACATTTACAAAATATTTTCGCTACACATGGGCCAAAAAATGTTTAGGTTGCATGAAGTCAGTAACCTCTCTTTCTCTCCTGCTTCCCACTGAAAGATGATCAACGGATCTGGAAAAAGTCCCACATTGTCATTTGACAAGGCTCTATGAAAACAGAAAGGATCTCACTGAAAGGCGAATCTAGCTCACACAAACTAGATCTGAATTAGGAAACAACACCTTACCCAAATCTATAACCGCGATGGCATGATTTCTGGGAATTATCAATGGTCCAAGTAAGACAGTCGAGCACTTTGTCACTTTCTGCTCCAACTCCAGTGATTTCAAATTTTCCACACTAGTGGATGCAATCCTGTTAAGCCTCTTGTCCAGCTCCCGCACAAAGTGAAAAGGGGAGTAAAGAAGGCTACAGCTACGCCGGAGAAACGTCCCTCCGAATCTGGGTGAGACAGCAGAGCTCGCGGAATAACGACTTTGTCCAGTTTGCCATGATCTCGCCGAGTCCCATTTCAAGATCAGACTGAGGACAAAGTCACCAGAAGTGCGTAATCCCCCCAAAGCAACACCAGGATGAGGTTTTTGGTGAAGACTCCACACAAGTTCATCCCCTCTTCATGAGCCTGTCACGCAGCGTCGTTTTAGTCGCCGGAGAGATGCTGATGAGACTGATGGTATAGTAATGCAGGAGTGATAGTTGCTCTCCCGTCGCTCCTCCCGAGCAGGGATCGATTGGGCATGAGAAATGTGAAGTGAGCCTGTATTCCCAATTCTGAACACGTGCAACAGCGCCCGCCCAGCTCACTAGCTCTCTACTACACCCCCTTCTTCCTCACTGATGTCATGTAGTTTGCGAACAGCCTGGACTATAGGTCCAAAGAGAGGTGAGATACGTGGCAGCCTTTCTGTGGTTACAAAGGGTTAATCTAAACACGTTTTTCGGTCTTATTATTTAATCATTGTATTACTACTGGAGGCTTAAAACGTAAAAATCGGAAATATTTGTTCTACTGAGATAATATAAAACAAGTTACAAAGGGGGCAGATGAATAAAGATAAGTTGGTTAACTAAACTGGCTTGTGTGGGGGTTATTATGCTTTCTGAGCTTTAAGTAAGTACAAAGTTTTTCAAGGTCTAATCCATTATTTAGTCGTTGCTTAGAGTTAGAACATCAGGCGGACGTATCTGACACTTCACTAATCACTTTTTCATTATGTCTTATCATTGCACGGTCATTGTTCCTGACTGACGGGCACGTGCAGGATTGTGCCTGACTTGGAGGCCCATCGTCTTCAAATAACACACACCGCAGCAGCACTACCAAGATGTTAAACAGAATTTAATCACCGCAGCCTCTCCGTTACGCACCAGGAGACAGCCTATCAATTATTCCATCCAAGAATATTCTAGTGAGTTGATGGCGATTGATTGCTTTGCGCTGTATTTGCAGTCATTAAGACCTAGAAGGGGTCGATGTCTACTAACGACCCAAAGTGAGGGTTATCCGATACGTTCAGATGACTCCCTTGTTTCTTGTTGTGAACATCGCTGGGCCATCAAACTCACACTGTGTCAAAGGTATTTCGGTTGGGAGTTAACATATGTGTCTTTAGCTTAACGGAGAAAAAAATCAGCCAAGAACCAGGTTACACACAACAACGTGGTATCCTTGTCTGGAACTGTCCTCAACAGCTTTGGACCAGTTTTGCCGTCTGCACACAGAAAGTTCGGTGTGTTGTTTTCTACCGATTATTCTTTGCTTAAATTTATTACAGATCGATCAATCTGGCTTCGAACTGAGAAGAGATTTTACAATGCTGCAGGTGTGCCAAGAGTGAGGTATATGCAGCCCTTTAGTAGTCCAGATAAGCCAACATAGAAGCTCCTAGTTTCAGTACCGCGGACAGTTCCAGACTGCCCCGGCACCGGGTGTGAACCATAAGAAGAACCGGAGGGGTTGATATCCTGCCTGCTCCGCAATTTGTTGTATCTACAGCACTAAACTTGTATGTCCCAGTGGGAATCGGGGGGCTTTTATCTTAAAGTGATGCAGCTAATGGATGCAGCAGCCCGTAGCACTTATCTCATCTACTCTTTGTCAGAGGGGCCATATGGAAACCGCATCATGTGACGTCAACACTTTTGCAGACGCTGATGAATGGTGTGAAATTTAATTTAGCAACGTTTTACCTCCCATTACATCGCTGTTGTTTGCACAGAGCCATCAAATTTTCTTAAAACTATTCACCACCCTTTCCGCGTGGAAATTCTAAACAGAAATGGCACGTTAAAAGCCGCAGAATTGGGGTCTTTTGCAAAAGGTAAGACTTCAGACTGAAGGCCTTTTTTGGCGGGTGGTGTAGCATGAGCGAGGTTATAGGATCTCATCTGGCATTATTCCCCCAATACCCGTCTCCCAGGGGAGAAAAACATTAAGGCTCATAACTTGCTCATAACTTGGGGAATATTTCTTGCTCCCAGATCAATATTCCCGCATCAATCCTCTTGTTTATCTGGTGTGGGGTCGCCTGGAAAAGTGGCCGAGGTAAGATGAGCGGAATGTAATTGATTTATCAGTTAAGCGGTGAGAAGTGTTTGTCTTTAGAGATAAATTAGATTATGCTAATGATCATCCTGTAAAATGCAGAGACATGACTATAAGGTCACCTTTGAGCAATGATTAAAGAAATTCAGCCAGTGCTACGGAAAAAAAACAATCTAAAAACTTTAGGTTAGAGACTACTAAAGGAGATTTCAGCTAAGGAATCTCACGCTTGAAAACCCAACTTGTTAACAGCGTTGGATGTGAGCACCTTCCTGAGTTTTAAATGTGAGTAACCGCTCATATGTGATCTGATGACTGCGCGCAGCTTCCACCACCAGTAATTACATCCAAGGCTTTATTGGGAGTCAGCCTTTCTGTCCCGGAGCCCTTAAGCCTCCACAAAGGAAGACAAAGTAATTCCACATTTCTGGAGGGAAGAAACGCACCATTAGGGCTGTTTAAGAGGAAAAAACATGACAATCCTGCAGAAACCCTCAACATGCTAATTCTCATTTGAACAATGACTGGAGGCCTAAGGAAGAAAAATAAATAATAAACACACACACACACATATATATATATATACTGCAAGCAACCATGACATTTTACAGAACCCAGATACAACTTACAGTTTTCTTCAAACTTTATGCAAAAAGGTGGTTTTGATGGTTTTGATGATGCGTTTTCTCATCACATGATCTATTCCATTTTGGATGCACCCAGAGGCCCAGTTTTGCACGGGAGTGGTCATCGTTTGTTGGGCACATGGAGGCTAATGAACGCAGACATCTTGGTTCCTCTGCTTTTGATCCTCAAGTATAGAGATTCTTCATTTCTTGACGAGGTCAGTGGTAGCAACCCGAGCAGGGCCACAAATAGCGTCCATCCCAGACAGGCTCGGTGTCTGTCAATATTCAGAAAGTTCATACACAACATCCGCAAACAGCACACAGGAGCGCGTCTATTGCCAGTAAACCTGTGATTCAGACGCAAACATTTGAACAAACATTGTCGTCTTATGATCTTTTGAGAATCTTTGTGAATACATGACTGTCAACACCACTGAACTGAGTCCGGGACGGTCACTGCGGAGGGTTCAGATCTGGCGTTATGCGTGGTGTCATACTGCCCCCATGTGGCTGCGAGCTGTCACTGTTAATTCAGGTAGTTTTTGAGGTCATCCAGATTTATTACAGTGACAGTAACAACCGAACATGTGCCCTTTTGCGAAGAGCCCTTTTCCTCCTTACACCTGAACTCAGTAAAATAATGAAACCTACAGCAAAGGGCTGTCTGGCATCAGCAAGAACTGGCAAGACAACAACTTCAGCCCCCACCTCCACCTTCCAAGGTCAGACTTCAAAAGATGATTGATTAAATTAAGATGAATTAAATCTCTGATGCCTAACGTGGTCTGCCAGAGAGGAATACAAGCTTCAGCTATTTTTAAAACTTCTTTATTAAAAAAAACATACACACACACACAAAAACACTGCACTTGAATATAAAATTATCCACAATGCAGGAAAACTATAACCCAAAAGGTCATAACCAGATCACCACTGTTGATTGATAAATAAAACATCAAGTTCACAGAGAAGCAAATACAAAATGGATCTTTGAGTGTTAAAAATATTCATGTGCATCAAATCTGGATGTTGTGCTCGTTCCCTTTCAGCCACATTTGTAGTGAAATATAAAACAGCATACAAAAGGTGTCAGGGATGAAAAACACCAAAAAAACAAGCACATCAAACCAACATAAAACATGTTTAGAGTTAGAAAATAAAAAAGAAGCATGTAAACAAACGTGTAACGGTTTAATATTTCTGAGCGTTATCAAATGTGTTTCATGTGACATACTGAAGGTTCCCAGTACTTACTGTTCATGCTGTTAAATTATTTTAACAAAAATCATTGATAAAGGAAACCTTTATCTTTTAGAATTAAAAAAAAGTTTGAGAGGAGCTTAACTTCACCTCCTAAAATCTGCATCAAACTATTTCTGGCCTGGGTTTATTTTTTTATATAAAATTATTGTTTCATTTCTTCACCCTTATTTCTGTATATATTTCTATATTATTTATTTATAATAATATTTATTTATTGTTATTAATAAATGTAATATTAAACTGTACTTTATTTTGGTGCAGTTTTTCTTTTACTTTGTAATGATTTTTTTGTTGCTTATTTATTTTTGTTAATAAATTCAGGCAATGAGGGGCCAGTGATAAAAATAACTGTTGTGTTGACACCAGAGACAATGGTATATTGTTAATGTTTTGTTTCAGTTAATGCTGTTTTGGTGGCAGATTTAAGCCTTTTGGATTATTTGTTTTTAATTAATCATTTTGCTTTCACTTCCTGTAAAGAGTTAACTGTTCTTTCTGTGTTTTCTTTGTAGTTATAGAAACAGACCATTTAACTGTTATAATTATTAGTGTAATTAATTATTTTAAAAAACAACAAAGCCTAACAGTCAAACATTAAACTGAGCATTTCTATATTTTTTTTCATACATTTTTAGAATGTCATCATTTGAAATTCTTTCAGCCAGTTTAATTGTAAAGTGGAAATATTACACTGTAACAAAAAAAGAGAAAAACTGTGAGAGCAATGCTTAGCGGGATGAAACAGCACATGATGTGTGGATGGTTTATGCTGGATGTGCTCAGAAACTCCAGAGAGATTGTCAACAGCTCTCAGGAGGCCCCCATCAACGTGACACTGATGAAGTCAGACAACGTGTCGCATGTGAAGGAACGCAGAAACAGATGCTCATTTACTAACTTTCACCACGTGGAATGAAGTAGCCGCCGTGGAGGTAATGAAGAAACACAGGGCGCATCTTGCTGCTTGAGCTTCACACACCCTTTAACTGATCTGACACTAATAGAGCCTGTGAAGGCTGCTCAGACTTGAGCTGTCACCATCCTGCTTTCACTCATCCAGTGGCAGACGGGAAGTGGCAAACAACCCACTGCATGACGGAGATTCACTGCTGAGTGAGGTAACTTTTAAGAATATCATGAAGAGGTTTTTTTTTCCAGCAGCCAGATGTCTGTGTTCCCTCCAGCACTCACAGATCTAGAGCTCATCATGACGGACACCATGCTGCCATCTGGGATGGCTTGTGACATAATCAGCTGCCTCCAGTACAACACGCATGAACTCCCTCACATCGAAGGAGTAGTTGGTAAACTTTGGATGGTCTCCAAGGGTGGGATGATGGCCCTGAGAAAAAAAGATCAAATATAAAAGTTCTCAATATTTGTCTTTTCCAGCTGTGCCAGGTACGGGTAGATGACACATAATAAATATAAAACATTAAGCCAACGTTTTTCCACATGAACTGTGTGCGTGTTGGATCAGGCAGATGAATTCATCCCACTCAGGTACTGGGGCGCTAGGTTTGTACAGGAGTTTCCCTACCTTGTCTTGTGGGAGAACTTTGTCCATTTTCTGCCAAGTCACATAATGAATGCCCCGCAGACGAGCTAAATCTCGATAGCAGCTCTCATCCTGACAGTTATATCTGAAAGGGACAGATGCAAACACTTATCTCCTTCTCTTTGGTCAGCCTCTCTTTTACTCATCTTCCTTTTGTTGTTTTTCTTCTTGCTATGAATGGTCGCTGTGCTTCACTCTCTGTATCACTCATGTAAATCCACACAACAATCCACCACACGGGCTGCTGAGCACAAACAAACGCACACACACCCCATTCAGCTTCCCTGCCAAGGACTGCCAGGTGTGATGAACGCCTGATTAATAAGGCAGTATTTCACAGTCATACACCCAGTGGCTGAGAGACATTTTGGAAAGAGCACGCTGCCAAACCGATTGCTCGCCACGCTCCACGGCTTCTCTTGACATGCTTGGGCAAGAAAAAAAAAGTCACTCACAACTCAAAGATAACAGCCCAGTCAGGGAGGAAGAGGAGGTGTGTGAGACCAGCCCCGTGCATCCCTATAAAGATGTCAGAGTTGTGGGTGATTCTCAGTTGCTCCAAGAAGGGAACTTCCCTGGAAGACAGGCATGGAATTGCACATCTGTCTCCTTCATTGAGTAAACAGAGTCACACTATTAGACAATATTAAATAAAATCTATAATCTATTTTTAAACAGCAGTGTTCCAGTTAATAGCCCCTGCACGTAGATGGTAACCACTCTATAACTCACTTGTATTTGTAGTCCACCACATTGACCTCCAGCTGAGGCACAGTCTTGAGGGCGTTTACCAGCTGTAATGACAACAGAGGGACATGCTCTGTGATCAATGAGAGAGCAAACAAATATGGATGGTGACAGAATAAATCACAAGTCTTTTCTGCTTGTACTGCTTATAGCTAATAAGCTTTTAAAAAGGCACTTAACAGAGGTGGGCAGTAAATCAATGGAGGGGAAAGGTGGAGGGGAGGAGGAGGGATGTATAAGTAAGAAAAGAAAAACAGGTAAAAGGAAGGGAGAGAGAAGGCCCAAGAAGAGGGAAAAGGGAGGACAGAAAGAGGATGTAGAGTGAGAACAAGCGGAAGAAAGCCAAGTGGCAGAAAGGAGGAGGGAGGTGCTGCACTCACCTCCTCTTGGTTTAGTATCCTTCTGTATTCTGTGCTGCGTGACAGCAGGGTGACACGAACACGCCCCTCCTGAAAACAGCAATGTAACCACAAAATTAATCAGACAAGCGCAGGACAGATAGGCCGCCAAGAAAACACAAGGCCTTTTCCAAATAACACAAATTTATAATCAAATGTCCTCATGTGAAGCAAAGAAATAAATAGTCTGAAATGTTTATTTTTTATTTTCATTAGTGAGAAAAGGTGTGTTTTATTAGTTTGTGCACTCAGCAGACAGGTGTGTTCATTTCTGTAGTCTCTACTGCCACCTTGTGTTCATAAAGAGCGTTTTGACTTTTTAAGAGGTAGAAACATTTATAATGAATAGAATTAGACAAAAATTATATATTTTTTTGTCTTTAAATCAAAGAGAACTCAGTTTGAATGTGTTTAGTTATCCTAAGGCAAGAAGATCTTCTAGAAGTTTCCGTATAAATATTTAGTTCAAACTTTACATCCTTGATTTGAGAGATAAGATTAAAAGTATCTAAAAAGACCCAATCCTAAGAAAATGAAAAGAACAGCAAACTATGAGGTAAGAGTGATGAGTTTCTACTGATCCTGTTAACCTGGTGACGAAAGGAAGAGCTGTAAAGAGGGTCGGGGCCAGGGAGACCTCTCATCCAGTAGCTGTTCTGATGTCACTGAAAAGCAGCATCATAGCATATTCCTCATGAAGGGTATGAATACTCAATGAGCTGCTCCATGGGAAGGAAGAAGTTACCACAATGTGTTGGTCATGAAGATAGTCACTTTAAATCAGACACCAAAAAACACATTTCATGAGTTCTGAAATCATCGGTGAAGCGGATAAAAAGGAGGTTAGTCCAGCGTCCCGATAGTATAACCGCACACACACACACACAGTGTTGACTGTGCATAAATTCTTTTGACACCAGTAATTGATGCAACGTGTCCCAAAGTTCATCACAGCAACAAAATACCCCACAGAGAAATCAGAAAGTAGAAACCAAAGCTCTGTCGACACCAGTCCTAGAAATCTCTAATTGTTCTTCACTTTTTTCCTTTCTCTGAAACGCCTTAAAGACTCAGCCACTCAAAGCTTTTAAAACCAAGTAAACAGCTTTCCGTGTTTTTGCTTCATGCATATTAAAGCCTTCTGTTGATGCTTGAGTCTGTAAGATGAATCTATGACTGATTAATCTAACATTCACAATCTTTTTTACATTGTACAACAGTGAACAAACATTTCCAAGATTATCAATTAAGTTAAAAAATAAAAACAAACAAACAAACAAACTTATCCAGGACCAGATTGTAGGAGGCTGGAAAGTGTGGAACATAACATGTAATGGTACTGGTGCATCAGTGATTGCATGTTCCCATATTTAGGAAAATCTGGAGAATCTAGAGTTCAGTATATCAATTTGTAATCAACAGGATTCCTCGTGGTTAGATGAGGTGCCGCCCTCTAAAATCAGAAAACTTCAACTGAATGCCGGCAATCAGAAATATCTAAAGAAAGCTTGCTAATGATGAACTCACATCCAACAACGTCAAAGTGTCCTCAAGCTCCAAAGTCATAACTGAAGCCTGATCATTTTAAATGGTCTGATCTAGCTGTTCCTGCATGTCAGTTTTCATCAAAGTTTGAAGCCAAAAAACAGTAAAAGGGAATTAACTATGCTGCTCCCACCTCTATAACTTGAATGTGAAAGCCAATAGCAAATTATTAAATTATTATATGGAGGGGAGGGAGGTTAGGCTTAGGGTTCTGAGCAACCGTAAAATCATCTCTTAGTCTTTTTCCCTAAAATGTGCAAATTTGTTCAGTGATGGGGACTCAAACTTAGGCATTTTGGCATTTTTCTGTGTGGTATGCATGGTTTATGCATTTTAATAACATGTAAATTGTGCATTAATAACCTCACAGGGAGGCAGTGCTAACACAAAACAATCTGCATGTTTACCTTCATTTATGAAACTATGGTCTGGAAAAAAAACTGTCACATTCTTGGAATAACATTTGTGGAGTGTTTGATCTTGTAAGGTGTTACTCATTTATTATTAAAAAAAGAAGAAGAAAAAAAATCCACCCTTAACTGGACTGCAGATGACAGCATAATTAGCATAAAGAAAGCTTTCTGGTGAGGATCATATGGCTTGCATGAAAGCTTGTTGGCATGTAGAATTAAAACCGTTATGGTCACATTAACATAACAATCACCATTTGTTATAAGACAACAGTTCTTTTTTTCCCAAGATGCACAAAAACAGTCAACATAGTTCATTCCTGAAAATAAGAAAACAGACGTTCCCTAACCAAACTAAGGCCACAGTGGTAATGCGGTAGTAGTAGTAGTGAGGACACCAAATCCTAACCACCAGAGCATGTAAGCCAGCCACGGCACAAACAAGACTCGAAGAAATGGTTCTTACTAAACCACAGAAGTAGTTTAACACAGCAAAAAGAAAAGTGGATACACTCGCTGCACAACAATTTTCTAGACCTGTGATTTTTCTTCACTACGTAGCCAGAGCTTCTGTCCTCGCAGACACTTGAATCATGAGTTATATTTCAATCATGATGAAAAACTCACAGCCTTGATTTGTTTGTCAGTCCCTTTAACTCCAGCTATTTCTCCTTTCACTCCCACTGTCGCAATTATCAACAAATACGCATAGAAAAAGACAAGGAAAAAAGAAAATTAACATAAATATGATTTTCAAACAGAATTATTTTAATCATGTGTAAAATAAACTTTATTATAAATAAATGTAATCATTTCTAGTTGGGCCATGCATAACCTTGCTTAAGATGCTTTTTGCCTGTTTCAGATAAAATTTGATGTGCATTTCAGGCAGCAGAAACAACTAATCACATCTGACCTGGGAAAGGGTAAAAGGACGTGACTTGCCAGCTTTTTTCTGCCTGCGCAAGCAAACACACACACTGACTGACCAGCACTTCCTTGACATGATATAATATCCCAGAGATCCTTACAGATGAAAGTTATTCCTGAAGGACAGCTCTCCAGTTTACTCTTGTATATGTCAAGCACAGTACTTGTTGTATTTGTTGGGATAGATATCAAAAGGGTAGCTGACAACAAATTTCTGGGAGTCATAATTGATGAAAATCTCACATAAAACATCTATAGTCCAAAGTTTCAAGAACAGCTGCAGAAAGCTGCTGAGCAGTAGGGCTGTGCATCTTCACTGGTCTCACGATTCGATTTGATTACGATTACCTTGTCAACAATTCGATTCAATACCATGATGCATCATGATGCATCACTATGTACTGCATCCTCATTTTTTTTAACACTGCACATTGCTACTGTCTTTATCAATAAAAACAAGCAGTCAGATAATTATGAACTTCCTGTTTATTTATAATGATTTCAGAAATCAATCTTAACGTCCTGATATTGATTTTCCATGTTTATGATGTTTATCAGTATCAGTACTTTTAGATTGATTGACGTTCTGTTTAATCAGTGCTCTAGTGGTGAGATTTCTTGAAGTAAAGCGGTGTTTTGTCCCTTCAGTCTTTCCGTAGTCTGATCAGACAGATATAACAGTTAACAGTTGCCTCTAACTATTCTAGTCAATTTGCAATTGAACCGAGAAAATATTGAGGTAAACATTTGTTGATGAACAAAGTTGTTTTAATCCCTTTAGTTTGTTCCCACATGCTAACCGCTAGCTTGCAATGGTATTTTCCATAAACGCTAGCCTTAAGCTAACTTATCGGATTGTGTACTGTTACATGATTTCACTGAGACAATAAATGTATTTCCAGTGAGATACTGGTGTAATTTCTGTATGTTTGCCTAGTTTTACAGTTTAAGTAAAAAAGGATTCAGTCTTGGATCATTCTTGGGAGACTGATGAGCTCTTGCAGTCGGCTAGATCACATCACACGCAAGCAGCAGCAGAATATATAATTCACTTATAAGCAATTGTTTTGTTGCTGCATCGATGCAAAACTGTCCACATCCACATCGTGATGCATCACAGAAACAATTAAATTTAACACCCCTACAACATTTACTGGACTTCAATTCAGCCTCTATATATTCTACAGAAAAAAGCAATCAGATATTAACATAGCTGGCTATAGGGACCATACAAATTTATTCTATTTACAGTCGGGGATATCATGGATCAAATAGAAAATCAAGCAGCACAATCATGTTTTGTTTTATTTTTCCCTCCCTGATGTAACAGCTAGAGTGTCTGGTTAGAAAAACAACTTCTTCAGAAGGACGACAGCCACTAGCAACATGGCAACACCGGGTACCTAATTCATTTAGTACAAAATGTCTGGTTCCCATTTCTTTTTGTGTCTCTTCGAAAGATTGCTTCAGAATTGCTCTGCTAGTGAATGGACACTACTCAGATTTATGTGACTACTGCATTGTTCCCTGGAAGTTCAGGAGATTTAATACTCACCACCATCGAAGTGAGATTTCCTTCTTTTTCGCTGCACACAATCACTTTGCAGAAATGAGTAAACAACCAATATGATCTATGCAGATGAAATGTCCCTTGTTCACAATTAAAACCATTATTCACATTAGTTATGTGCAGACTTAATTATGTAAGGGTGGTGGTATTTACAGTGGTAGGTCAATGAGTCTCAGGAGTGTATGAAAGACGGATACCAAGAGGAGTGCTCAGAGATCCCATTCTCCGCAAAGGACAATGCTGTATTTCACATTTTTAATGAAGGTGATCCTGAGCCACACCAGATTTTCATGGGTTCTTCTTTTGCCCGTTGCTCCCACATAAAACTCAGCTTCGTAATGTTTAACAAATCTTGGTAACAACAATTTTATATTAACCTTTCAAATTATAATAAAGTGTTTTTTTTTCATATAATCTCATTTCAAAGAGACAACAATGTTCACGTTCCTCAATCGTGCCTCTTGCAAAGTCTTGCAAAGTACTTTTTAGCAAAGAAAAGATAGAAAGACAGTAAAGTCAAAAGGAAATCAGCATCAAATAATCAAAGGATGACTTCCTGAGGGAATCATCACCTCTCTGAGACTATCTGGAGAAAACCAGAGTAAGGTAAGCCAGAACACAGTTCAAGTTTCGTGTTATTATATTGGAATGTAAAGGCGTTATAAAGATGATAAGGCAGCTCATGTGCTTCCTTAAAGATATGCTTCCTACCTTTGGCATGTCTTGTGGGATGTTCAGCCGGTGCAGGACGTGCTGAGAAAATGCCCTGAACATCCCTTCACTGTAGCAGTCTGAAATCTGCAATCAGCACAAAACATGAAGAGTCTGATTCATTCGAACGTGCAACTAATTTTTCATCTACACAATGTCAATTACAGTATGAAAATGTGTATACAGTCATGCAAAAGGACATTCTTTAGTCTAGTTGGTGGTTTGAAATGAACTGAAGTCAAATTGAACCTGACCAGTGGTGTACCACTGCGTTGGATTATGGTGAAAAAAAAATTTAGCTCTGGGAATCTGACAATTGAAAACATATTTCCTATCTATTTCTTTGGAATGAATATTATATGAGCCATCTCAAGTCGTAGAATCTCACATACAGACCTCTGCAGCGCATTTCTAAATGTGGGCACATGAATATAAACATGACATATGCTGCAGGGGTAATCAGCCACAGCTTGAGGCTGACCTAGCAATATTTCACACCTCAAGGCTGGAGACACAGGACAGCACATATTTACATGGTGTAGTCTTTATAGTTATCTCCTTGGAATTATCATTTAAATAACATAAGCACATAAGCACTTGCAGATATACTGAATACATTACAGAAATATTTGACATAAAATACATGTTTTTGACTGAACGGGGTATCATCATCATCCTAGCGGTGAACAAAGACCAATGAATAATAATAACAATGTTAAAAAAAAGATCATCCATTCCTCGGTTTACGAAAATAAAAGAAGTGCTTCATTTAAAGAGAAAAAGAAAACAAAAATACAAAAACCAAATTTGACAAATGCAAATTCAAACTCTGTATTCATTGCATTTATTGCTACTGCAAATTACTCAGGAAAAGGATGACTTGAGGGCTTTTTGACCAATGACAGCTCTCATAATATTCCCCTGTCGCAATGCTTCTGGAGTTATGCCCAGTTATTCTGCACATTAAAACAAGAGATTAAAATAAAGCTATTTGCTCACATTAGAAATGTCACATTAATGGCTTCATGTCCACACTATTTATTCAGACATCTCAGTCTTTACAAAGTCAGTTTTCTCACATTGTAAAACTATAACAATCCCTATTAGCGAACCATGTGTGCAGTGATACAGCTAAACAGAACATTTTCTACATATTAAAGCTTGGTGACCAGTCAGTGTTACGCTCACACTATAAGAACATGGTGGTTTTAACTCAAGAACAATGTTTTGTTCTTTTCAACTGAGGACACCTTCTTCACACTGTCACTATAACGCAAAACTCTTTTAAGTCCTTCGGCAGTTCATTTTCATTTTGCCTTAAAAATTCATATCGAGCTAACAAACACAGATTCTTATGTTTTACAAAGCAGTAGTGGGTGGTCGCAGTTAGAGGGCAGAGGCTCGGATGCTGAATCACTGCTCAATGCTTATTATTATAGCAGAGAAAAGTTTGGGCAGCACTGTGATTTATCTAATATTGTGATCTGTCTCTTTGAACAGCTGATCATATGTCAGATGAACCCACTGCTGTCATGTTTGCTGCTCTGCTGGGCCTCCAGTCCCTCATCAAGCTCATCTGCTCCACCTGTGGCACCCCTGATTATCACACTACCTGCACCTTTGCTCTGCCCTACTTAAACCCTCTCCCGTTCATGGTTCCCTGCCAGATGGTCATTTACCTTCCCTGTGAGATATCCTGTAGTAATCCTTGTCTTGTTCTAGATCTCTGTTGCCGACCTTGCTACCACTCCTGGACGCCCGTTGCCTGATCCCCTGCTGGACTTTCCTGATCTCGGCCTCCCTGGATTTGACCTCTTTCTGGACCGACCTCCACTTTCTGCCTAGCCCCACTTCCTGAACCTGGTTGCTGTGCCTGCCGTCAACCTGCTCCCTTCCTGCCTCTACTCTTCCAGGGCCAAATAAACTGTTCAAACTCATCACCGTGTGTGGGCTGAATTTCCGGGTCTTCCTGAAACGATCATTACAACTGCTGCAGTGCCTGTCTGTCCGTTAGTGACTGCAGACGTTAACACTAGTGCAGTGTTGAAAGTTACACTTAAATCTTACCAGGTCAAACTTAATCAGACTTCCGTCTCGTGGTGGAACTGAAAAGCACCAGTGGGGTAATTTACATGCTGGCA
This sequence comes from Melanotaenia boesemani, assembly GCF_017639745.1. Taxonomy (NCBI): domain Eukaryota; kingdom Metazoa; phylum Chordata; class Actinopteri; order Atheriniformes; family Melanotaeniidae; genus Melanotaenia; species Melanotaenia boesemani. The sequence continues at coordinate 37,328,597 of NC_055684.1, forward strand.
GCTTTGATTGCTACCAGATTCATGGAAAGCTGTGCATTTGCTTAAAAAAAAAAAAAAAAAAAAAAAGCTTCAGACAAATTTCAACAACGCCTCAGCTCTGAGAAAAAAAGCGACTCTGAATTACGAGTTTGTTCTCTTTTTTTGTTTTTGTTTCATGAGGCTGTAGTCTATAAAAGGGGTCTTCAATAGGGGGTGTGTGACACCTAGTGGGTCCACAGAGATACTGCAGGGGGTCCTAAAATTATTTGTGTTTTTTTTTTTTTTTTTCTCACAAATTTAAATATCTTTTTAACTTGAATGCATCATATTTTGGTGAACGGACGGGAAGGGGGACAACAGATGTTATCTTTTAGTCAGAAATGCACACATTCAATGACATACAGGGACTATAAAGCTTTGCACTGGTTGACTCAAAGCACAAGCTTAACCTGTCCCTTCAAGCCTCCTGCACACAAAGAGAAGGACCCTGTCATGCTATTGCCAATCACAAGGCCCCATGTTACATGCTGGCTTCGCCAGGTTCCCTGTGATTGGCCAGCTGTTGCTAACTGTATGAACATTGATATGACTGAAAATTTATTTTTTTATCTTGACAAAAAATTTCCATGAGCACAACAAAGGTATCCTCCACCTTAGAAACCACAAGTGAAATGCAACTGATGAGGGGGCACCTGCTGCTGCCCAGATAGGAGACATGGTGGGCTGAATCTGGGCGACTTTTGGCATTTATGGCTCAGTTACAGCACTGGCCTGTATTGTGTGGGCCACATCTGGCCCAGATGTCAGTTGATGGCCGGATCATGGATAACGGCACGTATTTTGTGGGCCAGAACTGGTCCTAATATGGTAAGCCTACCTTATGCTAATTTGCTTGTGGAATGCATGTGGTGGTCACACCCACATTCAGTCAATACCATAAGTCAAACAATGTTTACTTTGTCCAAACTATTTTAAAAAAGCAACAAATTCACACATTTGAAAAGGTTTTACAATGTGAATTTTTACATGAAATATTAAGACAGTTTCTTTAACACAGCATTGTACAATATTTCATAAAATTTGTCCATGTCATGATCTTACATTTTAAAACCAGTAAATTAAATTATATGATAAATGTTCTAATGTCAGGAGTACAACATTTTTTTCTGACATTTAGTGGTGAAGCATACGTCAGTTTTGCTGTTCTTAACTAAGAGTGATTACTTTTATTCTTTTCCATTCTATTTTTGCATCCTGTAGTTTGTTGTACCAAAACTAAGCAAACACACAAGGATAACTGAGGGGTAACTTACTAGAGGTGTGTTGTAAAAAAGACCATATCTCATTCTTGGAAGAAGAGAGAAAAAGGAATCTTTGAAACATACCTATGAACATATAAAAAGGCAGGAAGTCAGCATAGTACATACAAAGTTACTGAGTAATGATGAAGCGCAAATTTCCAGAAATACTGACATAAAAACTGAGCAACACATATTATTGTGACATTATTGGCTCATCTGTTGATCTGGGACTGATCATTCCGTATTGATAGTACCAATATCAGTACCCATATCAAGACTGAGTACCAAGTTCCAAACTGCCATTAGAATACGAAATCACCACTGTTATTGATAAATGTCAATATACAGGACTGATATCTTTGCTGTTATCAATAATATAAAGAATTTGAGTACCTGTATTTGATGCATCAGTATCAACTGGTAGAAATTTACAAATTCAGGTGTCACAACCAGATGGGAACCACTAACTGTTTAGAAATGCAACCCCAGAGGCTTTACTTACTCTTTTTGAGTCATATATCTTCAGATGGATGATATCATTCTCAGTAAAGGCCTTCCATGTTTCACTGAACAGATCTCCATATCCATAGAAACTCTGGGAAAAGACAGACAAAAAGCCAAATTATTACAATAATAAAAATTACACAAATACAAAAACAAATTACAAATTGAAAAAAAAATTAAATGCTAATTAATGCCTTTGATAGATAAATATATGTGACAAGAGCCACTTAAACATTTATAATAATTTGTTTGAATTTCTTAGAGTGCAAACTAAACTTCAATCAATCAAATGTCATTTTCAGTCATGATCAGAATTTGATCAACTATGTATTACTAACTGTTAGCATGTGCTAGTTACCCTTTACCAAATACTGTCGAATACATTAGAAAATCCATCCAGAAATGAAACCTTACGGGTACCTACCGTGTCCCACATGACAATGTTGATATCTAAGCTGAAGGAGTTGTTAATGTGCTGAGAGATGTAGAGGTTGACAAAGTCACAGAAATGATGGTACATGTTCACCCCTATTGAATAAAACACACTATTAAATGTTGAAATAGTGACAGACAACAGAAACGTGAACATTTGTAAGGCCAAAAAACCGAAAGAATAAAGATGTTAGAGCAACAATCAAACATGATTTTGATAAAGCGACATTTAATTTAATCTTTGATCTCATACTGCAAACAGAAACTCACCGAAGAAACATCTTTATTATCTAACCTCAGTTAAAGTGCAAATGCACTTATGTAACAAGTTCAAGTTTAGTTCAAGTTTAGTTTATTTGTCATTTGCAGAAGGAAACCACAATGGAAAAAACAACTGCAAGGAACTCAAAGTGCATTGTCACATTTAACAGACAAAACAAACAACCACAAACCTAAGAATACAACACATCCTAAAACGCATAATACTGAGAACAAAAACACAGTATAAAACACTGTATAAATAAATAGCAGTAAAAGTAACTAAAACAGTAAAATGCATGTCTGAGGCATTTCAGAGTACATTGTTCAAAGTCATGACAGCTTGTGGAAAAAAACTTTTAAAATATGTGAGATGTAGTGTATTTGATAGCACGATATCGTTTCCCTGAGGGCAAGAGGTCAAACATCTTCGTAGCAGGGTGGTCAGAGGGATCACTGATGATCTTTAAAGCTCTTGTTAAGAGTCTGGATTTGTATATGTTCTCCAGGACTGGTAGGCCACAACCTATCGTCCTTTGAGCAGAGCGAACCAGTGTTTAAAGTTTTCTTTTCTTTCACAGTGAGGTTACTAAACCACACAGTGATGGAGCCGTGATGAAGACTTTCAATACTACGCCGATAAAAGTTTAAAAGAATAGTTTTGTTTTGAGTGAATTCCTTTAATTTCCTTAAAAAGAAGAGACGCAGGTGAGCCTTTTTAGCAATGTTACCAGTGTTTGACTGCCAGCTTAGATCTTCGGAGAGAGTGACACCCAGAAACTTACATCCATCAACTATTTCTACCTCTTCTTCAAAGCACAGGCGTTTGACTTCTCATTAATGTGATTAAAAACTTTGAAAAGTTTTAAATTGCGTCTTAAAACACATTTTTGCTCCTTGGCTTTTAGCACAGCATGAGAACGGTCTAGTCTCTTTTGTCTTTTATTGTATTTTAATTTCTCTTAGAGTGTCTTAGTCTTTTTTAAAGCGTTTGAAGTCTTGTAACTTCTTCTAGTGCATCTTAATCTTTTATTTTCTTTTAGTGACTTTAATCTTTTAATTGCTTTTAGTCTTGTAATTTCTTTTAGTATATTCTACATTTCTAATTGCTTTATTGTAGCCTGTCTTACGCTGTTAATTTAGTGCATATTGCATTATTTTTATGCTTTTAACACACATAAATCTTTTAATTGATTTTAGTGTATTTTAGTCGTATTATTTCTTTTAGTGCATTTCATCATTTTTAGATTTCTTTGGTATATTTCAGTTCTCAATTGTAGCACTCGATTCGATGTCTCTCTTGGGATACCTCAAACATCTCACTTATGCTACTCTGAGAACCGGGATTACGCGAGTAACTGAAGTCATATTAGTGTATTTTGTTTCTTAAGTCTTTTAATTGTCTATTTGGAGTGCAGATTTTCTGTGCATGGAAGGTCTCTGTGTTTCAACAATTATATATACATACACACACACACACACACATACGTATTACATATACATTAGCAACCATGTTTTAAAATGCACTGTTTAAATAAAGTGGAGTGGACTGAATAAAAAAAATGTAACTACTTTTTAGTCGTTTTGTTATTTGTTGGATAGTAAGTCATTAAATTTAATCATATAAATCTTTTTTTTTTAACTTACCAGCATCCAACTTCATGAAAACAGTAGGTTTTTCAATGATGATATCACAGTGTCCGTCCTCTACGGGATGGAAGTTCAGCTCCATGTACGTCTGTAGTTCAGCATACCTACAACATCATTAAATTATTGTAAATGAAGCTGTAAAAATGCCACAAACAAACATCACATGAGCAACTTGATATTTTCGGATCAAATACTTAATTCAGGCTTTCTCATTTCTAGGTTGCAGACAGTTTTTCAGTCTGTTTTCATCACTATCACGTCTCTTCAAACAAGAAAACCCCACAAATTTGTTCTTTACGATGCTTCTTCCTTGGCAACCACTGCTCCTTTCATTTCAAGTCTCTTTTATTTACAACTCAACACCAAACGCTGGATGTACTGTAGTGCAACAGAAATTCTCTCTTCAAATGCATAAATGGCTGTAACAACTGGTACATGATTAAAAAAATGCTCAGAATATGTTTTGGGTTTTTGTGTTAGTTGGACGAAATTAGATATTTAAAAACATAATGTGAAAATTAAGGCATCAAACAGTATTGTTGTATCCAGAGTTATGTTGGTCCTGGATTACACATCATAAAGTTATAAGCAAGTCAGAACAGGACTCACACATTTTTCCACAAAAACAGCCCAATAAGACACGCACCAATTCACGAACATGCTTCAGGATTCCTGTTTTGTTGAGGTATAATTATCAAAAGAATAATCCGGCCTTAATGATCTGAAAGACTATGAAGATGCCTGTAAAGATAAGTTTCTTTGTTATTGTTGAAGGACACACTGTTGTACTCAGACTGGCCAAACACACAGTTTTACCAATTATTTTCCCTTGCTGCATAACATACCTTTCAGAAACAGCCTTACTGTCTCAATAATAAGAAAATGGCAGGCACAAACATTAGCCCTGCAGATAGAGGTATTGCCAGAGTTTATTATGGATCTGTTTCCTTTTGTAACACAAATCTTAAATGGATCTTTTAATTAATCTTAATTAAATAATTTTATGTTTATTAACAAGCACAAAATTCATTTTGAAGGGGAACTTACAAAGGGCAAATTACAATAAAGTTGTTTCTTTAAAAAGCTTCAGACTTTTTTTTTTTTTAACTGAGATTACTTTTGAGATGCTGAAGATTATTTAAAGTCCAGCTGATGTAAGAAAAAATCATTTTTAACTAAAAATAAATAATTGAAACCAATTAGTTTAAATATATAATTAGATTAACTTAATTGTTTGATGACAAAGAAGATGTGATAAATTGCTGGATTAGTGGAGATTATTAGAAAATCTGCTCTGCAGTAGTTAAATGCAGTATTATACACACACAAAAAAAAAAAAGTCGAGCCAGCCAGGAGTCGAACCTAGAATCTTCTGATCCGTAGTCAGACGCGTTATCCATTGCGCCACTGGCCCTCTGCTGAAGCACACGGAGTGGAAGAAAAAAAACCACCATTCAAAGAGGGAGGGGTGAGAAGAGGAGGAGCGGGGGAGGGATTTCGCTCCGCATGGCAGCATAAGACTGTGTCTGCAGCAGGAGCTAGCACAGGTTTGCATCTAGTTAGCATTTAGTTTATCTTACTGAAAGAGAACACACACTATAATTACTCAGCTGTGTGATGTATTACCATATTCAGATGCATAGTCAGCAAACTTGCAGCACTACAGTGAGAGCAGCACAGAGAGGTATGAGAAAAAGATCAGCTCTTAATATCGGCTGGTAATGCTATTTACATTAGCATCCAGAAACTTCTCCAAACAGATAAAACACTACCGTAGTGGTGTGGTGTAGAAACACCACTGTGTGGAAGCAGAACCCAGGTGGTCGGATTGTTTGCTCTCAATACTGTGACCTAGATTCATTCCCCATCAGAGAAATTTTTACTTTTCGCTCATAGTGGTGTTGATATGAGGTAGGAAGGGGAGGGAGGGGGGCTGTGTCAAGCTTGGACCAAGTAAATATCTGGTGACAACTGGAAAAATTTGTGGTCTTTTTTTTATTTTTGTATTAATGGCAGTTGTATCATTTGGGATGAAGTGAACATTGAAATGTCCCAGCCTCAGGAACTTCAACATTATTACCAGACACAAGACTTTTAGTCTGAAGCAGTTAGCTATGAGCACATTTTTTTTTTTTTTTTTAAGACTTTAAAAAGATTTTACATTCCGAGAAATAAAACATGCCAGAAACTAGTCATGGGGTGAATTTGATTCAACAGAAGGAATCAAACATACTTCATTTATATAAAGCATGTCTAAACACTTCTCCATCTTTGACCAGTTGGTGGTGCAAGTGTGCTTGAGGCCCAAAAAACTTACTTATAAGTCTTTGGCTGAAGTTCAGTAACTGAGTGTGTGAAAGTTGTGACTCACCACGACTGCAAAGGGCTCTTGTGTTCTCCTTCAGCAGCAAGCGCTTGCTTGTTCAGTTTGCAATGTCCACCGATCTCACCCCTCTGAATGAAGTCCTCTTTATACCTATAACAAAACATGTATGAATTTAGAGTCACTATTATCAGTGGGATCACAGTGGAAACTGTTCTTTTTTTTATAGTAACATTGCACTAAATTTTATCTACCTCTCATGACTTCTGCGTGGATTCCTCAAATCCAGGTACAGATTTGTTGCCCTGCAGAATCTAGTGTGACTACTACATCTTAATGAGGAGTCCCCCTGGTAAACAGTATAATAAGAGTTATGTCATATTTAAGTGAAATTAATAAACTCTAAACCTTCAAAGTTCAGAGAATCCACTGTACACTACCACAGCTTTTGAACAGCTGAACATTTCAGGCCCATTGTCCATGTCTCTATTACTACCTGTTGTTTCTTCCTGTTGACTCTGAAGGCCCGTGGGAACTAAGGAAACGAGCTGACTTACCGGCTTGCTGGCCTTGCAGAGTGTTTTCAGCTCAGAGAGGCGCTCCTTGACATAGCCAAAGTCAGCCTGCTTCCAGAAAACCTCCTGGGCTGCATCCAGTGAACGGGCCCTGACAGATCAGAGAATTAAGCAGCTCAGCAAAGCTTTAAACCTAATGGATCATCAATAATGCACACCACAGATGAGCCCACTTTTACTTTAGAGCAACGGTAGTGAGAGTAATCTGTACAATTTTAAGACTACTGAGGACCTGATGCTTTAAAAGGGTTGCTAGGAGACTGAAAAGCCATTTATGCCCTATAAAGGTGACTGTATATGAATGTATTTTAGAAATAATACCATCCGGAGTTCGCTTTGGTACAGACAGGATAGCTGAAGCGTTTTCCTGGTTCACAGTTCTTCTCATAACCCCAACAAACAGACAAATCCTGCAGCGCATCCTGTTGAAAAAACAAGTATTACAATATATTAGTGTGTTTAAAGAGCAAGAGAGATAAAAAGTGTTGTTTAAACTCCACATTCCCACTGCTAAAGAATATAAAGTATACATCTCTTTGTGGGAAGTGATTTGGATACTTTTTGTACTTTAATGAAGCACCATTAATGAGATACAGCAGACAAAGAACCAGGATCACAATTTACGTTTACTTAAAAGTAACAGAAGAGCAGAGTTTATTCATAAATACCGAAATGACATTTTTCAAAACTGCTGCTGAGAAAAATCTTTGTTGTGCTGCCTGAAAGTCCGACACTCACAGAAAATACTATTATTAAACAAGTTTTTTTTTTTTTTTTTTACTCATAAACTACATCTTGAGCTACTGGACGGTCCTTAAAGGAACCAACATGCAACGACTGAATACACTGACAAAATATTTGAAGAATGATAATTACAGCGACAGACTGCATATCTTACTTTAAATGGGCAGAGTGCGTCCTGGCGACATTGCTTGGCGACCCTCTTGTTGTTGTAGAGGAAGTAGGGTACGTGCTCTGGCGGCAGGGAGATCCTGCTGTAGTTCAGCAGTGGTGCAGCTGGTTTGTGGTTCTCAGCCTTCTCAGTGGTAACCACAATGAGGGAAAAAACTATGCCCAGTGCTACCAAGAGCAGCATAGTCGGAGTTACACAGACATGTGCGGTAGTTGCCTCTCTTCACAGCACCCTGTGAGAAGAGAAGAAACACAAACTCAGACTTGCACTCTGTTATCTTGGTTGCAAGCCCACAATACAAGCGCATGTGGGCACAAGTAAGCATGTGGGAACACAGCTCAAGGCGGATCTGAGCTTCTCATAAGGATAGGTCCTGTTGCAGGAAATAACACTGACCTTTTTCCGACTCTTGTCTGAGCAATCAAAACTGAGACTGGAAGGGCAAATATGCACTGCCAGCTCACAGTATGACCTATTCAGGTAGTCTAACATATTTCCATGATCCAAGCTATTTTGTTAACAGTTTCAGTAATGCATGATTCCACAGCCTAGAGCCAATGATTTCCTTAACTTCCAATATCAATGACTGATGATTGAATATTACAGTCCGACCTTTGTTAAAGCCGTAACCTCATTGTGTTGTATAACAATGGCCTCAAACCTTTTCATATCTAAAGGAAGGGTGGCAAAGCTTCAAGAATAACTACCCATTAATTATATGTTTTTAAACTGTTAGTACTGGAAGGTAAATGGGTACATTTACTCCTATAATTCACTTAATTACAATATTTTACTAAGTTTTTCCACTTTTATGCTCCTTTATTAACTACTCAATCTGTTTAATTTTAGTCCATTTTAGATTATCTAAGTACCTAAGTTTGGACACGTTTTTGCAATGAATTTAATGGTGAAAAGTGTCCAAACCTTTTGTCAGGTAGTGTATATCTTTTAAAACTCTAAAAACTGTAAATTTTCTTCTCTCCTACCAACACCTCAGATTTCTACAATATTACCAATCTACTATGGTATATATAATAATATGACACTCAGTGGATATAAATCACTATTTTTATTACTTTTCAACGCATTTTGCTGCTAATTTCAGTTGGTTTTTCTTCTAAAGTGGCAAGTATTTAATTTAATACTTAAATTTTAATCATATCAGTTTGCATTGCCCAAAGAAAAAGACTCATTCTTAGTCCTCATGCCTTTAATTATAGCAATAATAAAAAAAAATAAAAAAAATAAATCAAGGCATAATCTCTGGATATACTTGAAAACTACAGCTAAATGTAAAACACGACAATGGCCATTTTAACTATGTTTGAAATATATGGTGAAATATGTGAATAAATATACATTTGAAATATATTAGCTGTAGCTAATTAGTCTTGTGGTTTAATTTGGATTTAATGCTGTGTAAAGAAACTGTTTTTGCACAACCCATCGTCATCCCTATAATTTTGTCTTACTGAGTCTTCCAGAGGGGGAAAAAGAAAAAGTAAAAAGGAAAACTTCATTTTCGACAGCTAATTGTCTAATATGTTCCTGTCAAACTTTAAGCTAGCTTCGTGTAAATTAAATTAACTAAGCATTACTTTGACTTCGCAAACTATCGGGAACATTTGTGTATTTAAGCATTCAGGAGAAACCCTAATATCGAGCAGTTGCAGTGATTATAAAGCATTACTTACTCTTTTCTTCACCGGAGGGACAGTAAATGAAAAATACTTTTATATGCTAACCAATGTCTGGAATACATGATGCGGTGGCTAACATTCAGCGCTAGTTCTTGACAAAACCACAATACCCCTTGAGATTAATTAAAGCTGTGCCGTTGGACAGAGAAAAGAACAAGCTTGCAAAAAATAACAAGTTCCTAGTTAAAATGTCCCAAAATATCCAACGACACACAAATAGTATCAGCGGTTGTCTTAAAATCGTGTGTTGGAAGTTTGAAAGAGACAGTTTACCAAATGGCAAAGCTTGCTCAGACCAGGCTGAAGCGATGCTGTTGCCGGTGGTCGCCATAACACCGGAAATCATCCTTAACGGCATGTACTATTAATCTGCCGCCACAAGGTGGCGCCACACTCTAACTTTACAATGACGGTCATAAGTACTGCAGTTTATTTCCAGACCGTCCACATAATCTACTTACCAGTTATCAGTAAGAAGACGCTTATCAGAGCCTTTTCAGCTCTTCGGCATTTTATAGAGGTCATTGTGATCAGATAAGCCATCTCCACCATTTAAAATAAATAGTACTAGCTCTATATTAAAACCATATTTTAATTATTAAAACAAAAAAAATTAGACAGCAGTGTGAAATTGTCCACAACCTGGAGATTTATTTCAGTAGCTTTTGTGTAGCATTGAGATAATGTTTGAAATGAGTGAATGCTGTGAAAAATGCAAACTTATGTGTGATTAATTATATTCCATTCAAATTAATGAATTTACTGCCACTTAAATACACATTTATTCTTTTACATATGTTTAGGGTTTAAAATCCAGTCTTCAGGATTTAATGGGACTACTTTCAGGTCTACACATTTTGTGATTTGTCTGGTGTTAACACATACATTTCTATGTACAATAGTATTTTTTATATACTCCTTAAACCAGTAATAATTGTTATAGTGCAAAAACTTGTATCATTTCTTACAGTTAAAACCTCTCTGTATACTTCTATGTCAAAGATTCAGCAAGACCAAAGCAAATCCCAAAGATTTGAATAAAACTGACTATCTTTCATACTGATTCAGTAATATGCATTAAATGTTTGGCATAATCCCAACATCCCCACTCAAATAAAGATCAGCGATTAAAATAATTGACATTAGATTAAAATAAACCTTCAGTGATTAAACTTAAATTCTTTGTCTGATGTAATTCTGTGAACACATTTATGTCCCAGAAGTAAAACTGCAGTGAAACTAGTTTATTTCTGGTTCTTCAGCAATTCATCAATCTGAGTTTTATACATGTTTTTTACATCTTCAAGGTCGAGTTTCAGTTCCTCTGCTTCCTCAGCCTTTTCTCCATACATCTGCAGAATGGTGTTGTGTCTTTGCTCCAGATCCTGAGACAAAGAGCAACATAAATGAGAAGAATGCTCAGGGAAGTGGAGAGCCTCAACACGAGCTATGCTCTGTTGTCAGAAAGTAAACTGATGATGAATGAATGAATGAATGAATGAAAAATACTTTATTAATCCCAAAGGGAAATTCAATTTTAGGGAATATAAATGTTACATTTATGTTGTATAAGCTCGCACCTTAAGCTGAATTTTCAGCTTGGGTATGTCCTTCACTTTCTCCTCCATCTCATCGTTTTGATTTGTGAGTCGAACTAGCTCTTCTGCCATCACGGAGCGACTCCTCTCTAAATTGGCAATTTCAAGCTGAGAGCAAAGAAGTTCAGTGAAGATATTGCACACAACATCTAACATACAGGAAGAAAACTAATGAAGAGCTGTATGAGCTCTTTGTGGCTAGCAGTTACATAGAGCTGTATGCTAGTGTATCTATATGAAATTTGCAATCAGTTGCAACTTAGCACTACCTGTAACTGTGCTATTTCCCCTTCTCTCAGTTTGAGTTGAGACTGGAGGTTCTCGATGATGCTGGAGCCTCCGGACAGCCTGGCAGCCTCATACAGGTTGGTCCCACTCATTGACATAGACATGGTCATTGTTCCCTGTGAGTGGTCTAATGACTCATCCTGCGGAAGAATAAAACAGGACATTGAAGCAGCAAAGCTACAAAAATCCAATAAAGAGAAAAACTGAAGCCTGGGTTTCTCTGCTGAGGCAGCTGCCCCTGCAACACGACTCCAGATAAGCAGCAAGACAACCGATGGATGGATATTCAAAGAAATAGATTCTAACAAGCACCACCAGGAAACAGGCACCTGCGAATGGAGGAAGTTGTGCAGCCCAGAATTGTCTGTCCCACTGATGGAGCTGGAGCGGGACAGGGAAGGTGTGGAAGATGCTGGAGGTTCTCCAACAGGGTATGTCACAGCCTTTCGCTCCTTATTGGGCAGAAATGAAACAAACAAGTTTGGATTTATTGAAATGGACTAAAAATACAATTAATTTTTTAAATTTTAAAACTGTCTTGAACCTTTTCTTTAAGCGCTTCTTGTGCTAAATAGCATTTTTTCTTCTCTTGCTCCACTTTCATCTTTTCCATCTCTAGCTGGTTGGTCAGCAACAGCTGGTAGAAGCAGTGATAAAGTACACATGAGAACATGTTTTATGCAGAACAACAACAAATGTGAGTACATTTATTGTGGTACCTTTTCTTTTTTGGCCTCTTCTAGCGTGCGAATGTGCTCTCCTCGCAGATTCGTCAATTCAACATGTTCCCTACATTTAGATAACAAGCAATAAAGATACAAACATCAGTGTCTGAGATCATACCAATTTCAGCATAACTGTGAGAAGTCATTTTCTTCTACTGCTTTTCCCAAGCAGCCCTACTTTTTCCAAACTTGAATAATTAAAGTAAGTCTTTTATTAGTTTGAGATACAGATAAATAGTCTAGGAAATCTGTGCATGATCAAAAAAATTTCGAGCCAGCCAGGAGTCGAACCTAGAATCTTCTGATCCGTAGTCAGACGCGTTATCCATTGCGCCACTGGCCCTGTGATAAAGCTCATGTCTGTCAGGCAAGATAATCCAGCACACAAGAGCCAATTGTTTCTGCATGAATGCTCCTCTGAGGAAGAGGCGTCTGTGGCTTCGGCTTCACAGACTCAGCGGTTGTTGTAAAACAAAAACACTCCAGGAAGAATTAGCTCAACAAAGGAGCTGTGGGGGCTAAAGTTTCCTGAACTGCTCTGCTATGTTGAAATCTAACTTGGCTTGTTCCGTTTACTTTCTTCTATTCTTTTTAGTTTGTTTTAATTCTTCTAAGCAGTTAGAGTTGTCTTCTACATAAAATGTGCTTTACAAATAAACGTTCCTTGTTTTGAAAGTTTTCTTATGTGCTTTCCATACATCTGTTTGCAGGCCCGACAGCAGCCTCATGGTGGCAGCCATGTGGTTTTTATGTTGCCCGTTTCCCCCCCCCCCAACTGAACCTTTCTGAAATTTGTGGGGGTTGGCAGGGGAATCACCTACCAAAAATTTAAAGTAGTATTTCATCAAGCTGTTAAAGAAAACTCAACAAATCATAAGTTCTGAAATCAGTGACAAGAACTGAGATTAAATTAGGATAACTTCAATTTTAGTTTAGGGTTGGGTGTTTCAAAAACAAGGCAGCCAAGGCAGCAAAAATCACCTTTTGATTAGATATTATAAGACACTCTAACTTCCAGATCAAATCAATTTTATTTCTAAAACGCTTTTTCTGCCAAAAGCAACACAAAGTGCTTAACATGGTAAAAACAATGTATGCATATTAAAGTAAAACTTAGGATGCATGACCTCGCGGATTCACTCAGAAAAACGACCACTGCGGGTCAGAGATCGGTGCAGCTGAACTACTGGTGCAAAAGGACTGCAAGCTGCAGTACTTCCTCTCGCTGAAGCGAGTGCTTGCGGGATCAGGAAACACCACGTTCAGAGTCTTTCCGACTTCTGGAGAAAAGTTCCCTCATTTAAAAAAATTGGCTGAAGTGCTGTTTGTAATTCCAGTCTCCAGTGTGGATTCAGCCTCCAGAACAACATCAAAACAGCCATGAGGAGCCATCCGTCTGAGGCAAAAGTCCAAAACCTAATGACGACAGCCTCTGCAGCAATCCCACTTAAGACATTAAATCACTCACAAGCGGACCATGTGCACCAGGAGGAAGGAGACTGTGGGTTCAGGCCACAGCAGGTGAACTGTTCATATTTTAAGTGCAAGCGTTTAATTTAATTTTTCATAACGCTACTGGGGCCACAGTCGGTGGTTTTTGTCACTGTAGAGAAAAGGTTTCATGTTTTCATCTGCTTGATGTGTGACGGCAATGTGTGGATTTTCTGTTCAGCTTGTTCAGACTGAATATTATTTAAAAATGACTGAAAATTAAATGCTATTGAATATTACATTATTATGATTTAAAAATTAAAGTGACGGGGAAATATAGATTATGACAGGATTTTTATGACGCTGTCAGTCAAAATGACAGACAACAAAAAAAGTCTAGCACAACCTCTGATTTCCACCTCGCATGAGGGCAGTTCTATAAACAACACGCTTTTAGTCTTCACGGTGACTAATGGGTGGATGTGCAGCATCATTCAACCCAGCCTACTTGAGTTTATAGTTTACCTGCTGCTCTCATCCTCCAGTTTCTCTCTCTTGCTTTTCTCAGTTTCCAGTTGAGCCAGAAGTCTGGATTTCTCCTGGCGGACTAAGGAATTCTGGGACTCCAGAGAGGCCAGCTGGGACTTCATCGATAACAGTTCCTCTGATGCTGATCGCTCCTTCTCCACAGCGACAGCCAGCTGTGCCTGAGCATCCGCTGTTGAGGAGGAGTAGATAAAGATGTCATGCTTTCTGTTAGGGATGCACCGATACAATACTGGTATTGGTATCAGTGCCGATTTTGAAGAAATTTCTACATCGAGTATAGGTGACAATGGGCCTGATCCTTAGCCTCAGATCTATTTAGTGTAATTCTGTGCTTTGTGATTTGAGTGCAGAGGCTTACATTTGCCTTCTATGTGCAGCGAGCGAAAGGATTCGCCATCTGGAACTTTTTGACACCCCCTCAAGCCAACACATTCAAGGGCTACAAGCAAAATCTGCGCAGTGAATGTTCAGAGAAGCTGGAGAAACCTTGAGCAGGTCACTGACATTGACTGGTATGTGTGAGAAAAGCCCGACAAGTTGGGAAGTTCAGATTGTTTTTTTTATTTTTATTTATTATTTATTTATTTTATTATTGTTATATTTAGCAGCGTTGGAATCTGATCGGTATTGGCAGATACTAAATCTCAGATGTGGGTACTGGAAGTAAAAAAAGTGGATTGGTGCATCCCTACTTTCTCTGTGATATTCTGGTGATCATTGAGCAAATGCGCCACTTAACACATAGCTGAGCTCCTGTTTCTCACCCAGCCTGTCAGAGATGTTCTTCTCTAGTTTTTCCCAGGATGCAGTTTGTCCGCCCAGTGAAGCCTGTAAGTTCTCAATTTGTCGCAACAAGGGTCGTGTGGCTGAGGTAACACTCTGGCTGAGCTCCTGGTTCCTCGTCTCAGCTTCCTGAAGTCTCTGAAAGAGGACAAGGAAGAATAGTTATATTTCCATCTCATCACAGGGTCAGTTGGACACATTAGATGAATCATTTTGTTACCTGCTGAAGCTCACTAATCTCCTCCCTCAAATAATCTTCTTTCCTTGCTTGCTGTTGCTCAGCCCTCTGCAGAGCAAGCCTTAGATCAGCCACCTGTACACAGTGACAGAAAAATATTGGTCAGAAAGCAAGTTGTCAACTAATGAGAAAGTTGGAAGTCAACCGACCCCCATTCAGCTTTTGGATAAATGTGTGTATGATAAAAGCACACTTCACATGAATGAAGTGTGGTATGTGAACGTGGCTTTTAGTGTCTAACATATGAGGTCAATGAGACTAAAAAGGCAGAAAAATCCAGTGAATTTGCCACTTCAAACTTATACATGATCACATTGGCGTGCTTTACCTGACTGGCCAAAGCTTCCTGTTGCATCCTGGCCTCCTCCTGGGCCTTCTCAAGAGCCAGACTCAGCTGTTCTTTGGCCTGTGTTTCCCTGCTCAGAGCTGCCTCTTCAACCTCGCTGGCTCTGCTGGCATTTGCCTTGTGAAGTTCTGCAAGCTCCCTGACAACAAACATGCAAATGACAGCCATCACCAGGTTGTAACTACACTGTATTACATCTGCATATGTAAACATCTGTTTGGTTCTACACATCTGCAGATTGGATGTGAAATGCAACAATGCCTATTAGAAATTCTATATATCTCATATGAACATATTAAAGGTTAGATTCACACCCTGCATGATTACATGACAAAATTTCATCACATGCTAAACAAAAGGAGCCAACGCATTCCACATACTTACTCAGGAGCAGCAATGTCATGGTTTTGCTACCCCACACAATGCTTGTTTAAAAATAAACAGCATTTCCCAAAATCAGGCCATTAAAGCAGATGATAAATACAGCAACTGAAAGATATATTTAATATTAAAAAACAAAGGAAAAAGAACCACCTTACTTTTGACGAACCCTAGAATGATTCAGTTAAACTTTTTAGCATGCTCATATTTTCTATAAAGTCTTTCAATCTACAAGACTCAAGCTGCTAACAAGGATGTGAAACATTTCATTTGGGTTAATGACTGATAACAGAGTACAGGAAAATGATAAACAAGAGTTTGTTGAACTTGCTTGCTTGGCCTGCTGACTCCAGCCAAACTTTTGCTCACTGATCGAACAGGATTCAGATAAACTGATATGCTGGTCATGAAGGAAATGAACCACAGATAGCTGTGTTCATGGAAATGTCACTACAAACAGGGCCACCAAGTCTCACAATGATTGCAAAACTGACACATTTGTCCCTTTTCATATGCTAACCAGCCATGTGTACACTGACTTATCTTAGCTGGTGCAGCAGACTGTTTCACTTTAACATCTTTTTCTATGGGAAGGTGGGAGACCTCTGCTAACTGTGTTCATTATAAAATCTAAGCAGCAGGCTATGTATCTATACTAAAAACGTAAAAAGAAACGTTCCAAGCACACACACTGTTTCAGGCAAGAAATTATCCCACATTCTCCAGAAATCCTGTGATACACTGTTTGCTAGCTGTGTTTGGGAAAGAAGGGCAACAGATTCTGACTGCAGACTATTATAGAACTTTGCACACTTCAGGAATAACCACTGACAGAGTTATAACCCTGTTTTGTCATCAGATCCTACACTTTGTTGCAAAGATCCTGTAGCTAAACAGTGCATAACAAAGTGTAATTATTTTTAGGAAAAAGGAACTGCATAAACATATCCTGTTGATGCTCAGAGTCCACCTAACTCTGTATGCATAGAGCTCAGGTCATGCCAATAACAGGGTGTGACTATATTTACTTATAAGAGTTGTCTAGAGCAGCCTGTAGACTCCTGTTTTTCTCCTGTAGCTCATCTGAGTCCAACTGCAGCCTGCTCAGGTCCTTCTCCTGCTGCTCCACCACTGCATTTAGCTTCTTGATGTTCTCCCTGTGCTGCTTCTCTACCTCCTCCTTCCCATCAAGAACCTATACAAATAAAAGTACCAGTTAGATGAAGTTTTAATGTCTTTTAGGAGAAAAAAATTAATGGTGTGAACACCTTTACATTTTTTAATAATAATGCACAGTAATAACTCTCTAATATTAAAGTTATTAAGTTTGAAACTATGCTTGGTCCCAACCTGCTGCAGGTGCTTAAGTTCTTCCTCTTGCTCTTTGATTTTCTTCTGCTGCTTCGTGATCTTTGTGTCGCTGTCCTTCTCTTTCACACGAAGTTTCTTGATGATGTTGCTGTGCTGCAGCTGCTGCTTAGACAGCTTTTCACCTAAAAGTGAGACACATAAACACTATAATAAAACTGACAACTAATGGTGAGGTGACATGTTTTATATCCAAGTAGTAGCTTGCTAAGTAGAAGACAAAAAAAGTAAGGGTACCGGCTGTGATATCATTCTGAATTGACACTTTCTCTTTAGAAGGATGTTTAATGACTGTGTTCATTTTTGAGAAATGCTACATGATGACTCTCTGTAAAGCTCCAGCATAAAAAGTACCTTTAGTTTTCTTGCCAGTTAAGATAGATAGGTTGGGGAGGAAGAAAAAAAAAAAGAACAAAGGTCTCACCCTCTTCTAGCAGACCTCTGATCTGCTCCTCTTTCTCTCGGATGATTTCCATTGTATCACTGGAGTTTAATCTTGTGGAAAGTTCCTCTCGCAAGCCCTTTATCTCCTGTAGCACAAAACAATTCAATCTTTGACACAGAATTGTTTTCCTTCCATATGAATTAGGCCTTGCTGGAAACAAAACTAATTAAATGGTCAATACAACTCTGTATCAATCTGTCTAATGGGAGATTAAGTAAAAACTAAGATCATCAGTATCCAAGTTACCTTCTTGGCTATGTCTCTTTCTTTGCAGGCCAGCTGAGCCTTCCTTTCTGCATCAGCTATGCGCTGTGTGAACTCATCTTTCAGGGACTGAACAGTGGAGCTCTCTTCCTTCAAGCTTATCACTTCACTGAGGGATGAACAGACTCATTAGTGGAAAAGCTTCCTGTCAAACACAGCCGCAAGGCCGAAAATGCCTTTGAAAATATGCACAAGTACATTTTAAGCATTCAACAGTCAGATTGACTAATAGAAAAAAGGGTCCAATTAAGAGAAGAAAACTTCTTTAACAAGTGTTAGAACATTTCAGAAAACAATTACCAAACTATTTTAAAATCTCTACCAGTTTGCAGGATGTTTTAATGGTGATATGGGGTTGGAAATTTCTAACCTTGGTCTGTATATGAACAAATACAGCTCTGTTGGTTACATAACTTGCATTGCCTTTGTGAATAAGGTGCAGATACTCACTCTTTCAGATTATCACACTCCTCCTCCAGCCTGGCCTTCTCTTTGCTAACTGCCAGCAGCTGAGACTCTCTCTTCTCGAGGCGACTTGAAAGATCATCAATAACCTACAACAAGTCCACAACATTTTGTGGATTTTATGTAAAATCCAGAATACATTGTTGATCATTAAAGAAACCAGTGTTATGCTTAAATTTTACATGTAAAAATGGTTCCTATTACAACAGACAATAACTGTTTACTATGTTGCCTTCATTCATTTCAAGGTCACAAGTCCATCGCAGGACGGACTTATATATATATATATATATATATATATATATACACACATACATACATATATAAAATTATATATATATATATATATATATATATATATATATATATATATATATATATATATATATATGTGTCTGTTTGCCTTTTGAATTTGTAAGATAGCACATGGCAGATATGACGCTGTCAGCCAGCTCAAAATATAAAGTAGTAATATGTTGGCTATTTTTTTAGGATCAAGATTATCTCAAATAGTTATAATTTCGTGATTTAATCATTTATTGTGACTCGCCTAATTGTGTGCCCACACTGACTAATTTATATAACATTATATGTTTTGTTCAGGAAGTGACGTGTTGAGGTTAACAATTAGCTCTAGTTTGCTCACCAGGATCAGTAAAACTATATCAACTCATATTTGAGTAAAGCTACCATTCCCGAAAGCAAACAAAGGAGAAACACACAAAAAATTTTGTGTTAGAAATTACTTTAAAACGAGTTACCTTTTGAAGCTCCAATATCTGAACAGTTGAGACACTTTTCATCTCCTCGGTGATCGGTGGCATGCTCCGTTCTTCAGCTTTGGAGGAGGAATCAAACAGCGTCACATTCACGTCACATCCCAGCTCTGTCAATTCTTCAGGTTGCTCACTATTCACAGGCGTTGCACTCCGCCCACTTTCCTCCATCTCATCCAACGACTGCTCCCTTGTCGTCTCTGTGAATCCCTCCTCCTCCTCATCTTCCTCCTCACCCACCTTCTCCTCCGCTTCATCCTCCGGCTTCTGACATGACACTGCTAAAGGAGCAGAGCCTGCTGTGACAGACGCTAGAGTCCGACTGCCAGGGATCTCGTCATCTGAGTTAACCTCACTGACGCTCCGGCTATCCAGTGACTGCAAGCTAAATGAATCAATTCGCTCAAATGCATCTGAGGAGGAACCACAGCTCTCTGTGAGTTTGGGGTAATCCTCTATTTGAGGAAAATCCCCACAGGTGGAGGCAGTAAGGAGCTGAAAGGAACCCTGCATTAAATGAAGGCCAGTTTTGCTCTCACTGGTTTCTTGTCTGGAGCCGGCTGAGCTTTCACTCAACACACTCTCATGGTCAAGTACTTCAATATCACTAGTGGTAGATGTTCCTGATGAGAAAGCACTGACTGGAGGCGAGGGTGTGTCATTTTGACGATCCTCCACTTTTGAGTCTTTATGATCTGGGAGAACTTCCTTAGCAGATGTGGAGGTCGAAGGATCTGCAGGAATAGAGCTCTTAGCTTCAGAAGAGGATGGTTCAAAGGAATTTGTGGCATCCTGCTCTACATTGTGTTCTAACAGAGCGTCCGATTGCTTCTCATTTGATTCTTCAGAAACCAACGAATCAACATCTGTTTTTACACTGCTCGTTTTACTCTCAATGTCACAAGAGAAATCGGGAGAAGAAGAAGGAGAAACTGGCTGAAGGAGGATAGTGTCTGCATAAGGTGCAGCTTCAGAGGATTCGGGTTCCTTAGGCTGGCCCTCAGCAACTTCTTGACTATCAAAACTCGTATCAGCAGGTCCTGACTTTGGACTCACGTCATCTTTTAGGGTCTGAAGCACAACTCCTTGGCTTGCCTTCTCCTTTTCTTGAGGTCGCTGAGCCTTAGTAGGGGGTACAGACACAACATGGGGTTTGGTGACAGCTTGTACATCTCCGGGGGACAGAAAGGCACTGAAAAAGTTTTCGGATTCATCCACAACAGTACGAGTGACAGGAGTAGTGATGGCCCCTGACGAAGGAGGAGGAGTGGTGGTCTTTTCCTCAGCAGGCGCTTCCCACTGCGTCATACCCCATCCTCCACTTAATGAAAGCTTCCCAGGCAATGAAACGCCTGACAAAAATACAAATTGATGTCATATTTTCGGTAGAATAGCTGTTTATAATAAACTTCGTGTTTGGCTGGTTTTGCTCTTACCCCTATATGTGGCATCACTTACCGTCATAGGGCATGACAACTTGGTCACTCCATTGGTCCTCTTCTTTTATATCCAGAACACGGTCAATTGACTTCTGAGCTGATGTTAAAGCTTGTTTTGCAAAGCTGGACAGGTGAGATGCGTTGAACCAACTCATCCCTATTACGAAGCTAGCTAGCCAACAACGATTTCACAATTTGCTAGACGGGTTAAAAAGACGGTTCGGCGTTAGCAACCAAACTGTCCCTTCACCGGTCTCGGCATCGCTCGTTAATTGTGGCTAAACCGTGGTAAAATGTCAAAACTAATCGGTCATGTAAAGCTTTGTTGACAGCTGGCAACCACAAAGCTAGTTAGCAAAGCTGGAAGTTAACGCTAGCCAAAGCATAACGCTGGTCTACACGGACAGCGTCGCTACCAGATAGTTACAGCTCAGACACTGGCAAACTGAAACGCAAAATAGGATGCTTGCTAAAAGTCTATAATGTAGAAATACATAAAACTAGCGTAACATTTAATGGCCAACCACAACTGTTAAAATAAATCAATTTCCATGGTTATTCCAATGTTTTTCCGGCTTCTTTGCTCGACTGTCATCGTTTGTTTTGGTCGTTCTCAACTTGTAGCACGACTAGCGTTAGCCTGCTCGTCGCTACTTCCTTTCCACGTAGCAGTATTACGTCATGATCAGGTGTTGTGCCGAAAAAAGCACCCCATCTCAAAGAGCGTAGTAACAGCATCTCGTCTGTAGATGGCGAATCTTGATTATTACCCTTAAGAACTTACCAAAGACAGATTAACCTGAAGGGTACAAACAGGGACAGATTTACTGGGGGTCCTCACTCTGGCAGATTGCGCTGCCAGAATATGCACCTTCCTGTCCCTGTTAGTCCCAGCATTTTGATCTTTTCAGAGTGCGCTCTGATCATGATCATCAACCAGTTTTTCAGCAGGACACTGTGTCTGATGCCACCTTCTTTTACCACAGGGACTCTGGGATTCCAAATTTTTCACAAGGAAAACAAAATAAGAAAAATCAAATAAATGGCTCAGAGAATTGGAACTTTCTTATCAACAGATGGGGCAAAACTGGCGTTATCACCCAAACTTTTTATGTTTTCAATGAAAAGGCTATTAATCTGTTACCACAAAGTCCTAATATTTCCATGGAGCTTGTGAAGGTGGCGTATAAAATAGCAGGACAACCTTATCTAAGCCACTTCTACTGTTATTTTTGGAAACATGAAGCAAGCACTAACTGTACAAAAAGAAACCATTTTATTCCAGTTCACACATTCTCAACATAGTTAACAGCATTTGTGGCTAAAACAACAACAAAAAAGAAAACTTATTGAAATAAATAAATACACTAAATCAGAACGAGTATAGAATAACATTTAAAGACAAATGTATGTCTGGTTCCTTGCACATAATGTGCAGTAAATTGTGCTGCACACAACATAATAATGCTTAACATTTGCAGACAATCACAAAACATGGCTAGATATGAACTACAATTTGGCTTTTCAGTGCAAAAACATCAATTTTAGTCAATAAGTACTTTAAACCAGTTAAATTGGTTATAATTGACTATTTGATTGAACACGCTGTAAACTTATCTAGTTTCCAGCACAGTGTAGGAGTGCTTTAGTTTGTTCTATGAGGTAAAGGAAAGTTTGAACAACACGGTCTGGGGTGTGGTGACATCAGCTACAGCCAATTCTTGTCCATTTGTCAGCCCAAGCTCTGAAAAACATGTTCATAACACAAGTGAGTCTGTACATTCAGCAGATTCATTTGACCACAAAAAAATTCAGTCAATAAAACATCTCACCCTTCAAGGTTTTGGACAAATTTGGCCGTGTCCTCTGTTCAATTGAAGCAACTGACTGTAAAAGAAAATGAGTCAGATTAAGCAAAATGTGTATAATTAAATATTTTGCAACAACATAAAGAAAAAAATGTTTTTGCATCTACAGCACAAAACTAAAAGAGCTTTTTATTACCTGTAAATATAACGTTTTGTTTTTTCCCTCCACGGTTGCTGTTATAGCAGGTGATTTCATTTGCCTGAAATAAAATATTTAGTTCTTCAAAACTGCTTATTATTAATTAAACAAAATAAATTTGACCACAAAGTTAAACAGGTTGATGACAATTAATGATGATACAGGCAAACCTACAGAGAGGCATTCTCAGTCAGGTAGTCCATCACCTCCTGGAGTTTGGAAGATGGAGAAAAGTGCAGGTCCAGAGGTATTTGGCTGCAGGCTGAGCAGTTTTCCTAGAGCAAGAATGGACACAGCTATACCTCAGCCAAATGGCAAATTAATCCCTGAAGCAACCATGAAGTAGAGGATGAATTTTAAAGACAAACCTTCCGTTCTGCTGCAAACGTGTAGCTGTACAGGCCATCAACATCATTGAATACCATGTAGTTATTGAGAGGTAGATAGGCACTGCAAAACATGTCACATCAAGAGAAATGGTAAAAGGTACCTTATTTGTAAACAAATGGATATGTGGATATGTCTGCAAAAAAAAAAAAAAATAGCAAACTCACCTTGTAGCTATTTTGAAAACCTCAGTTGTGCAAGCAGCTAGGTGAAATAAATGAGAGAAAACAATTACATGTTGTTTACTCAGTACTATTTAGAAATGATTAACCCATATAATAAGCAGCAGGTTCATAGGTCTTCTAAAAAGTCCTCACATACATCTAGTCTTGAATTCTTACCAGCAATGACAGCATTTGTAGATGCTACGGCTGGGATTATCCTCTTTACAACACCTGCAACATTTCAAGAAGATGAATGATCTGCTCAGCTGACTCATAATTATAAAGTCAGAATAAATAAATAGAGCATCCAGTCAAAGAAATAAGAGCTTTACAAATATCCTGCTAAGAGTGAATGCCAAGAAAACATCTTCTGGACAAACAAAATAAATTATGATTATTTAATGAGCCAAAGAACATGACACATAGAATCACCATACATCATTGTATGAGCTCTATTTTTGTAACATTAAATAATTATAGGATATATTCACAGATCTTTGTTTAGGCTCCACACATACATTAACATTTCCTTTATAAACAGCAAGGGGAAAGAAAGGAAAGATAAAGATTACACAAGTTGAATAAATAATTAAAATAAACTTTAGTATGCAGACACACCCATAGGCAGCAAAAATGCCTCTTAACTGCAGTGACACTGTGAAAAATAATGGTCCACTAATCATTAATATGTTCAGATATTTCAGTCGATGCTGGTCCATATAGATCTCACTGGAGAGGTCTATGTGGACCAGATACGGTGTAACCAGTGTTAGTCAGTAACATGTTACTGTAATGCCGTTACTTTTGTCAGTAACTTATACTCTAATGCATTACTCTTTAAATAAAGTAACTCAGTTACCGCTACTCTATGGTGCGTTACTCTGTTACTAGCTAAATCAATACATTTTGCCCAGCAGCTGTGAGCTTCTTCCCGTTAACAGCTGCCCACGAAGCAGTGACCCCCAGATGTGGAACGGAAAGGTGAACGCAACAGTTTTCAGGATCTAGTGTCCACAGCCGCAGGCGTCTGAACTGGCACGCTCCTACCCTCACACACACTCGCACAATAAAATAAATAAGGAAACAAGTAAATAAAATATATATAATAAAGAGTAGGAGAAATACAGTGCAGTGGAGGGCTCAACATGCGGCACAGATTTCATTTTTGAGAAGCTGTTATATTACTCTTTATTTCTATTTATTAAATTATTTTTTTAAATAATCTGCTGGCCTGAGTTAAATAAATTAGTCTTGAAAATTTGTTTTGTGCTTGAGTTTGTTTTATATTTTGTACAAAACTGTGATTAAATTTTAAGAATGTCCGTTTACAAAAAACACTAAAAGGTCACTTTTAATAGTAATGCATTACTTTTTGGTGTAAGTAATTAAGAAAGTAACTGAGTTATTTTGTGAATGAAGTAACTATAACTAGTTACTTTTTTTCAGTAAGTTATGTAGTTATACACCATCAGCTCACTCTGAGCTCATCTCCCAGAGGAGCTGCAAGGGAACTAGGAAGTTGTGATGTTGCAATTGCAACTATCAAAACAAATTCAAAGGGGTGGAAAATATACAATAAAAATTTAGCCATCCCAAATTTATCATATTACCAGGACAACAGGGTTTGTTCCTTAAGTAATTTTCTTTGGTTGAATTTGTGCTGATAGTTGAGTGATAGTGATAGTGAGTATGCTCACCTTGTGCAAGCCTGTATGTGACTCCTGTTATGTTAAACTCTGCAGCCCTCTCCAGAGATCTCTGGTACACCCATTGGATGTGCTCTGGGTCATCTCCATCCAAGGCTACACCATCTGATCCACACCCACAAAAAGAAACAAAAAAACAAAATCTATGAACACAACAAGAAGGAAATGACACAAACGTAAGTAAAGTTAGTGAGACGTCCTACCTCCAAATGGAGTTTCTCTGGGCCACTGCAGTATTCGTACATACTCGATGCAATGCTCTGGCAAACGGGGCATTGATGCTATTGTGCACATGGGGAAGTTGATCTACAAGAACAGGAAAATTTTAGGAAAATATTCTAATTACCATCATCTGATTCCATACAACGACCGAGTTGTATTTGTTACCATAAAATCTGCCACCTTACCTGGGGAGGGTAAAGCTCAAGGGTGCAGTCAATGCAGGCTGACATGCCAGGGAAAATTACTCTGGCATTACCTTTAAAGCCTTCTGTCCCACCATCAATTAGTGGAATGATGGATCCTTGATCTACCACACCATCTTTATACACCAGCAAAGACAGCTGCACAGAAGCACAAAAGGGTTAAGCGTCAATTCATAAAACATCTTTTTTTTTTAAGCAAAATACCACAGCTTTGCTATTAAAACCATAAGATTAAGAACAGTCATGTAAGGATTTCAGTTAAGATAACAACTTACCAGCATACCATTTATCCACCTTCTAGCAACTATAGAGTCAAGTCCACAGACAATTATATGGAATTCTACATGAAGACAAGAAGGTACATAGATTAATATTAAATCTTGATAATGAAATACTCAAAACAAGGAAGGTGAAGCTAAAGCTTAGGGGACAAAGCCACAATCGTATAAAGTATTATTTAAATCCTATCAATGGTTTTGTACGATTGGGAATGGATAACTGCAGTAATTATTTGATTAAAAAGTACTGTTAGTATATTAGAACATGAGCCATGTATGATATAGAAAACCAAATTATGAACTGAATAGATCAAACCTGACATTTTGAAAATTAGGAATAAACAATATTAATGAGACTCACGTCTGTAGAAGGATTCATCTAAGTCCTGAATTTTCTTAAAATGTCTGGGCAAAACTTTAAGGAAAAGATCATATTTAAACAAACTATTAATTTATCAAGCCTTAGAATTAAAGTATGGTCTAGTCTACCGTCTTAGAATAGATATCTGACAATGAGACTGTGTGATTTTGTGCATTTTCCCAAGGAGAACTGTGATAAGACAAGGAATTAAATCTCAAGCAATTAAGGATACGGGACAACATGGCATCCCAGTATGCGACTGTTGATAAAATCTGCTGCAACTTCTGCCTTTGGTTGGCCCACATCTTTTGGCCTGGTGAAAATTACAGACATATTAAAGAAAAAGTGGTTCAGCCCTTTTAATATATATATATATATATATATATATATATACATACATATATATATATATATATATAATATATATTATATAAACTTCTAATAGTTGCCAGGAATGTACAGTGTGTATTACTTATGAACACTAACCTGAAGAGGAACTGACGATTCAGGTTGGAAACATCAATAGTGTCCATGTCAATTACATCAATGTTTCGAAAGCCTGATAAAGCCTGAGTCACAAATAGAGCAAAGAAAAATAAATCTGACTACATATTAATATTTATGCTGATCAAATGTTTATAATAATGATATGCATACCAGGTCTTTAAGCAGCTCGCATCCCAGTCCACCAGCACCAATGACCAGAATTTTACAGGTTTCTAACAAAAACTGCAAGGACTGCGAAGAAGAATTACAAAGATATTACAAAGCACAGCAATGGAAGATGGCACAGAATGGGTGAAAAGACATCATTTTCCAGACACTGCTACCTCTATGCTGGGCTCAAAGTCAGGATGTGTGAATGGCCCTGATCTTTCCAGAAACTTTTTGACGTGGTTCCATCGACCTTCCCACTCACAGGAGCATCCACTGACTCCATCCACCACCATCCTGAAGACAATAAATATGTTTAGGATGCAACATCAACTGCATCTCCAACAAATTAAATGAATGACAATACAGGGTTTGATAGTGCACAAAGCTTCTATAGCTACTAGGATCATGAAAAACAACCAGAAAAAACATCAGTTTGGGAACAGCTGACCATGCAATAGTTTAAAGCGTTTAAAGAAATTAAAAAAGAAAATTAAAATACGCTCTGTGTAGAGACATACTTGTGTTTTGGTGCCTATCGTGTCTAAACGTCTAACCTTTGTAATAACAATTGTTTAGAAACCTTGCCGATCTAGCAGGTAGGCGTTTCTGACATTTCTGACCCTCTGGATTTTAAATTATCATCGCTCCTTACTGGACAATTCCCGGTAGCTAAGCTAGGTGATTAGCCTTCCACAAATAGCTATGTCAACAGTGAAAAGGTAGACCTCTGACTAGGCTCAAAGGTGAATGGCAACAAAGAATATTCACTGTTTAGACACAACGGTTACTTATGGTAAGGTAACCACGATATTTCCCTCCTAAACTAGCTACTCGTGTACTTCGTTTACAAACAGGTTAGCTTTCCATTCTCGCTAACGTTAACCTTCTTCCTGTCTAAAGACCTCAAACCTTCCGCCAGTTCTACCAATTGATCACTAACTTCTCAGTCAGCTCCACTACTCTCCTTCTTTTCTTCTCCCTAAAAAGAGAGAATAAAAGAAGCTTGATTCATGCTGTGCTGTCATAGGTTAATGAGATTTGAAAGCATCTTTCGGGGTTTCTTGCTTGTTTCTTCGGCAGCTACTTACTGCTCATCCATCTCCGCCATGTTTGAGTAACTTCAAATGTCTAATTTGGCAGTCGTAAACACAAATTACACAACGTTAGCAATATGAATATACAAGGGAAAACATAATTTAATATTGTTTAAGATTTAAGGTTTTCAGGTATATTTTGTTGGGAAATTAAAGGTGAAAAGGTTTTTAAGGCAGCTTTGCTGTATGCACACGCTTTATGTTTAATAACAATATTCCCATTATCGTGAAGGCAGCACTGTCATTCGCACACCCCAAAGACTGCAATTGCAACAAACGTCAAACAGGTGGCATCGTTTACTGCATGCATGTGAACAATTTTGCAGCTTGATGGAAAACACTTCGAACTGATTCTGTAGGGGCATTAAATTAAAGACTGTTCTTTCTTGCAGACGTGGTCAGTTTTCCACACAATGACTCGGGTCACGAAAAATGTGGCATGTGGCTCAGTGTGCATTAAATCTGTTTGGATCAAAATGAAACAAGAAGGTCATCAAGTCATTCTTGACATTGAACCACAAATTCAGACATCTAAAAGCACCATGAATGGATGAGAAGAAAACTTTGGACTTCTGTGAGTCTTAATGCAATTGCACAATAACTTTAAGAACTCAGACTTGCACTTAGCTTAACTCATTTTTATTTCATATTTAATTAAGAGAAATATGTCCTTTTTCATTTTCACTGATTTACCTATTTATTTATTTATTTGTTAGTTTTTATAGTAAATTATTTTTGGCCATTTTTGATTTTTGCACACTAAAATACAATATAGTTATGAGTTGTTTGTATTACAGGTGTCTAATTGTTGATAACTTGGAATGCAATGTGTGGCCTGTCACAAATTAATTATTCTACACAACAAGTTGAGGCCTGAGACTTTAACAAAAAGCTAATTGATACTAGTAAGCTACTTTATAACTGTTCCTGTCTTTACGGTCATCCCTGTAACCTCAGCATTTATCTGTTGATCCAGTCAGACTCCCTTTGTAGATTAACTGACCTGTTTGAGTAATTAATCAGATTGTCCTCACTGGCCTGAATGCAAACTTGAGAGGATCATTCACTCCCTTAATGTATCAAGAACAAGTTTTATTGTGAGTTACTGCTTGGTGCACTTAGCATAATGTGAAAAAGAAAGTAAATATAGACCCTGTTGTACAGTATATAATGATTTACCAGTAAAAACACCTGTCTCAAGTAGCTTTTCTGATTCACCGGGTCCACATTGTGTTAATGAATCCATGTGTTTAATCTCTCATCATAGAAGGATTAATAAATCTGAGACAGACTCCACTGCAATGTAAAAGACATTCCTGCGGGTGCATGAACATAATTGATATGTCGATCCACATCTTCTCAAATATTAAAGGAAATGTCACCAGAAGAGGTCACCAGAAATCTATTAATGTATGCACTGATAGTCGATAGCCTTGTGAACTCAGATTATTCACAGCTGGAAAACTGTGTGTGCAAGTGCAATAGGACCCTTTTATTTTTTATTTTTCCCTTCAGACTTTCTGTGATTAGAATATCTTCAGATTTTTAATGAGATGTTCCGAATGACAGCCTCTGAAAACTGATCCCTAAATAACTGCTGTGGCCATGTCCTTCATAGATGACTGCCTGCTGTCTCATTCCCTATTTGTGCTGTCTGTCTTGCCCATTTAACCTCAGCTACGCTCCCATGTTAAACAGCAAAGCAATGTGATGAAACCACTACCAAAAAAGGAAGATGGGAACACAGAAAACACAAAGCAGTGATGTTATGAATGAGTCCCATTTTTGTTTATCAGGCACTGATAAAGTTGCCAAAGTCCTGTGTTTTTCTTCCACTGTTGTTTTGTGGGATTTTAAAGCTGCTGAACAGCTTCCAAAGAAGGACAGTTAGTTGAGGGCTACAAGTCAAAATCTCCCGTGCCGACACATTTTTATAGATTCACTGGAAATGCCATCCGTCATCCCCCCATCATAAGCAGGGACTTTCTGAATGTCATTGCCGTGCCTTTGAAGTGACCCACCTCTCTGCCATCCATCACAGCCGACTCCAGTTAACATGCTTTCAAAGATTGAAGAGTCCCAACTTAAACAGGCCACTAGATCATGGCAGGCTATCAAAAAGAATGGCATCTTGTTAGTGGAAGAAGAAGCTCAGAGCTGCTTTTGCTTTAGTTTTAGAGAAAACAAAGAGAATCTTGTTGTCGCCTTTACATTCATTGGCATGCAGAATCTATTGCTGTCAGCTTTATGGCTCCATGTGTCTTGATATCTATTTATCTTTTGATGGTTTCTGACAGGACTTTAAAGTGGTGTTGATTGCACTAATGATAATGTGTTACAGCGATATGGCTCGTGTTTGATGCAGAGCCGCACTTCCAGCCGGAAGACAAGGAGAAGCTACAGGCTGATGTGGTGTTGTGCTGTAGTAAGTGATTGATGACTCTCTCTGTTGTAGTGCTTTGATTAAGACTCCAGTGATTTATCACCACTGCTCACAATGTAATTAGACTCTCTCTATATATACACTCAACAAAACAGCGCTGTCTTGCTATATGGTGCCA
This sequence comes from Melanotaenia boesemani, assembly GCF_017639745.1. Classification (NCBI taxonomy): domain Eukaryota; kingdom Metazoa; phylum Chordata; class Actinopteri; order Atheriniformes; family Melanotaeniidae; genus Melanotaenia; species Melanotaenia boesemani. The sequence goes on from NC_055684.1 coordinate 37,358,968, forward strand.
GTGAGTGAGGGAATGTTTTTGTGCGTGCACAAGTTATCTTCATAAAGCCAATGTCATTATATTGAATTGATGTTCCCTGAAATGGGTCCAAAGTCTGAACAGATTCCATGTAAAAATACGTGCCCCCCCCCCCCCCCCCCCCCCCCCCTTTCAAGAAGGAAATGCAACCAGAAAGTATTTGCACATCATTTTCAAATTATTTATTGCTTTATGTGCATTCACTTTACTGTGGTCAAGAAGCTAGAAATAGATATTTTCTGTGAAAATACATCCTGTGCTGATAGTTGGTTTTAATGGGTTACAGCATGTCTGGATTTATTTAAGAAATACCATGAGGGATGTTTCTAATGGATAATAAAGTTGATGTTTTAAATTATATCATGACAGCTGTAACTATAAACACCTTGCAAAGTCATGAGTTTTTCTCTGAAAGTAAAACAAACATGCAGGTTGCAGCATCACTAAAGTGTTTAACAACAGCACTTTGAGGACTGTGCCATCACCGCCTGTTTGCACTTTGTTCTTCCTGTTGCTGGCGGTTAGGGCGTACAGACGATTTGTGCTTGGCACTTCCTGCCTACAGGGTGCGGACATGCGCTGACCTTGGAGCATGTAGTTTGTTTCCGCCCTGTTTGCTCCCACAGAGTTATCTATGTAACTGAGGTAAAGTTAAGGTATTTGAGTAATACATGTACAGTTACCTGAAGTGAGTTGGACCACTATGCTAAAAGACATCTAACTAATGTCATTAAATGCACCACAGCACTCAGTATATGTCATATATCCTTTATTATCAGTTCAACTCCCTTACCTGGTTAAAATTCACCTTAATGCAAGTTCGTTGTAGCGACTGGAGTTTCATTACAGCTCATGTCCAGGATGGTAATATCTGTTGTTAAGTCAAAATGTGTTTAGACATGGTGATGTCTGAAAAGCAGGTTTATCCCAGAATAACACAATGGCACAGTAAGCAAGAAGGAAATGTTAGAAATGTTAATGATGATTGTTTACTATTTGAATGTCTGACATAAAAAATAATATAAAAAATAAACAGTGTCCAAAATGCATTGAACACTCCTGCACTGATCCTCAGATCTTTTAGGTTAGAAAGCTTTCATTCTGAACCCAATTCAAACTGCACTCTGGTGATGACAAAAAAATACATCATTCCTTGTTAATAATTTCTGACTACTTTTCCCATTTGTTGAAAAATACAATGCTGCCCCAAACTTTCTTTTTCAACAAAAGGCTGTTTTTTGTCTTAACGTACCTTTGTGCACATTCCCAGTTTGACAGCGAGTATATTTAACTTTTTTGGCTGTTTTTTTCTCATTGTTTTAAATTATTAGTAAATTTTATATTATAACAGAAAATACTGTAGTCTTATAATAAAAGTTTTAAAATATTACACAATTACTATGTTTTCCTTACTCTGGTCTCTACACAGATGCAGCATCAATTCCAATCCACCTGCAGGTTCACATCCTAAGTTTTCCTAAGTTTTCCTATGTGATGTCCACTTTCCACATCTTGTTAGTCTTCATTAGCCACAAGGGATAAAGAGGACTAGCGTATATAAAGGATGTAAGAAGGGACAAACCAACTAACTTGGTCTCAGATTCATCTTTTTTTCTCAGCCGATACACTTCCTTCTTCCGTCCCACTCCTGTTTCATGACTTTTCTACTTTGCTGTTACCTGTGAATGGTTAGATTTGGGCATTAAAGGACATGATCTGGGTTTGAATTAATTACATGGTACAAAATGCATGGATGTATGAATCACACACTTCTTTTATATTCATGATGACTTATAATTCCCACTGGGTTGTGAAATAGCAAGCCATTTTTAAAGCATACAAACATACAAATTGCAAGTTTTCTGGTGAGATTGAGGCGCCACTCGACATCCACATCACAGCTTGACATAGCAGCAGTTGGATTCTCTTCGCCGCTTAGTTTTTCTGTGTGAATTAATGTCTGGGTTAAGGAAAAGACCCTTTCATTTGAACTAAGTGTGCGAGACTGGGGCAACATCTACGACATGCACAGCAAAGATCCTAAAGTCCAGATAAATGAATGTGGAGTCATTGATCCAGCTCATAAAAAAACGTGTACATAGACTGATGGAGGAACAAGTGCTGAATTTCATTGGTACTGGAAAAAATACTTGTGTTCATATTGCTCAGGCCATTGTTACAAGAAATATAAGCTGTTGTATTTATATAATCTGTGACATGTATGTCGCATCTCTGTTTCTTACAAGTACAGCAGGGGCATTACTTAAGGGACTACCTTAAGACATTAGACTGGAAACAACTCTTTGCTAATTCAACAACATTTATTCCTGCTTGTGCTTCATATTTCCTGTCCTCTTCACCATGCTTCCTGTTCTGCCATCTTTACTGTTCCTTCATCACTATTGTCCTATTGCTGACAAAAGATCCAATACAGCCAGCCTTTCTGCAGTTAGCAAGGAATTTCCTCACACAGAAGGACAAAAGGTACTGCAATGTTCAGATTTTTCATCCAAGAATGAATAATTCCTGTCCTATCTTTTCTTTATCCAGGATTATTAATATGAGTACAAAGCAGAAATACTCTTGGCAAGCCGTACTTTGTCCATCTAGATGTGTTTATAACAGGTTTCACTCTGATCTGTCCCTTTGTTCTTATGCCATACCATATCAAAGTCAACTGAAATCTACTTGAGGAATTACTACTGAACTTTTTCATTTTCAACCTCCAAACAAATCAAGCAAATCAAAATATTTAATCAAAGCCACATGGGTAAAGGCAGTGCATGCCATACATACCTTCCAAACAGCTGATTTATTATGAGACAGCCATGATTTGTGAGGTCTGTTCCCACCCAAGGTTTAACAATTAACAGTTCCTTAGCCCTTCATTTTATGTTGGCCTTTTTCCTCTGCAGAGCCCTGGCCAGGGTGGAGCTTTAGGAAGTGGGGTATATCCTTCCTCTCCATGGAGAACATTACTGCTGGAGGCTTGGATGGCTGTTGTAGACACTATCAGCCACTTACAGCTTCTCTGTCACTGCACTGAGGTACTTTTAGATAATATTTATCTCAACTGACACCAGTGTGTTTGTTTTAACATGATGATCAAATCCTCAATCCACAGTGCTGGCCGGTGGTGTTTTGTGTGAGAGTTTATCATTTCACTATTTGCCTCCACCATGTTTTTGACAGCATTGGTTTGTTTGTCTGTCTGTCAGCAACATAACTCAAAAAGTGATGGAGAGATTTTGATCAGATTCTCAGGAAATGGAATAAGAAACAAGTGATTTGATTTTGGGGGTGATCCGGATCACCGCCTGGACAAATGATTCTTTACAGGCACAGCGAGGCGCAAACATCCGGGAATATCAGTGAACTTTGTCACATCCGGGTCTTTCGCCAGTGAAAACCAAAGATTGTTAAACGTAACATCACTGGATTTTCAGCGTCGATCATCAAAGATTTTTTTAAATTTTCCTTGAGTTTCCTTTAAATGTGCTGAAAAGTTGTGCTGTGGCTGATTGCCATTAACATACTGCAGCTGTTCCACAGACAACAAAACATCGTTCTTCCAGCTACCGAAAATAGTTATTAATTGTTTTATGTTAAATTCTAAAACATTTTATTGTTTCCTTTACTTTACCTCCGAAAGTTAGAGAAAAAGTTAAACCCATATTGTTTTTATTAGTTAGCTCTGCATGTCACCCTGCTTCATATTTGTTGCCATCCACACCATGTGTGTAAGAAACATTTCCAATGTTCATGCAGTTCTCTTAGTGAGTTAGGTTGATGGAGAAGTTTAAAAGTTGTATATCAGTCATTAATCAGATGCTGAGAGCCATATTTATCATTCAACAAGCTTCATTTTACATATTTTAATATTTGTTTGCAGTTGAGACTGCTGTTCTTCGGTTATGTGGCCATCATAATCATGCAGCCCAAATCATGTTTATAGCCAAATAAAACAAGTTTATTGTCATATATTACTGTTAATGTGCTTCACTAAATGTAATCTAAGAACTCATGTGAAACAGAACAAATCGTATAATCTTTCTAATCGTAGTGTTCGTTTTAATGTTGTATCAAGTACATCATGGCAGTTATTTCACCTGCACTAAGAACAAATATTAAAGCTCATATTTTGAGTTTCAGTTCCTGTATCCTCTGTGTATTCAGCAGCTCTGTTATATTAGTATTCATGACCAGAAGCATCTGCTAATGTGTGTGAGTTCATCACACTTTGTTGGGGCTTAATTGAGTGTGTATGGCTGTAATGAAGTGTGCCAATGAGCAGTTTAGTGTGAGTATAGGGTATGTGGGCTTGTGTGGGTCTTGTAAATTAAGATTTCTTCTCAGTATATAATCTGATTGTTTTAGCTGTTAAGAGAGTTTTTGTCTTGCTAAACTTCACAAGCATTAAAAGGTAAAAAGTCATCGTTCCAACATGGCTCATCTCTCCTGAAATGCAGCTGCTGATGGTTCTGTTAATTTTAATTTCATATTTACTTTAAGTGTGTTTTAGTCTTCTTTTAGTGTATTTAGTAGGTTTTAGATTTCTTTTATACATTTTAGATATATCAGTATTTTTTTTCTCAACACGGTTAATGTGTTTTGGAGTGCAGATTTTCTGGCTTTGTGTAATATATTTGGAATCTGTGGAATATGCTTGTTAGACAGTAATGAACACTGTTGGGGTAGTAACTCTAAAAAGTAATTAGTTACTAGTTATTCGTTACTTCTGTAATTTATAATGAAATTATTTTACCCGTTACTGCATTTGAAAAATAACGTCACTACTTACTACTTTACCATTTCTTAATTCACCGTGTAGACATGGACAAACATCATAGCTGAATCCTCACCGCTTGTCTGCAGAGTGTTTGCTGTATATTGTAAACAAAATGGTTTTGAAACCACAAGAACAACATCCCTGTCTGTGGGAAGAATCCACTTAGATAAGATCCAATTTTATCTAGTATTTTTCTAAACCTGGGCGATGCAATAGTCGACAGGGGGAGCATGTCTCCTACAAACAACCCTGCAACTAGCTTGTTAATTTCTGTCTGTGTTACCGGCTGCTACGCTCCAGGAAATGTTGAAAAAAGCTTAGCTTGTTTAGGCAGGTCGGCTGAGGAACTCCCTCCACTGACCGGCGAGCAGAATCTTTCTCCTCAAGTTTGGACACAAACTGAGCTGAAGTGAAAATAATGTGAATATCACCACTGACCAAAAGCCCCTAGCTGTGTCCGAATGTCCACCCTACTCCCTAACCCCTCGTTCACTACATAGGCCTGCTCTATAGCACACTACATAGTGACTCATTCTCTTGGCGATTCGGACACGAAGCTGCCTATTTTTTCCTCGCCGCAAACCACGTGACTACAGCCGTCACCACGGCAACCACAACCTGCGTCAAGATGTCATTCCAAATCCAATCCAAAGTTGTGTGTAAATATTTTTATTTTTATTCCTTATATTGTATTTTATTCTTTGTTTGTTTGCTTATAGGCAATTTCGCGCAGCTCAATTTTTTCACCCCCTTGCGCCATGTTGAGCTTCTGCCCGCAATGCATTGTGGTCTATATTGACCCTCTAGTGACCATTGATGCTCGCTACTTTTCAAGATGCATTGTGGGTAATTTTGAGTGCCCTACTTTTTTCTCTCTGGACATTCGGACACTCCTACAAAATGGAGTGGCCCCTATATAGGGCACTATGTAGGGAGTAGGGTGCACATTTGGACACCGCCCCTGTCTTCGTCTCCACCTCCATTTTTCATTTTCCTTGGTTGGTGCACAATCAGGTACGTCATGCAAATCGATCTCTATGGCAACGTGTCCAGGCAAGCACATACACAGCAGCAGCATGCGTGCACCACTAAAACAGATCAGAACTTTACACATAGGCAAACACGGCTCAAGTAACGCTAAATACTGTAGTCCGGTAAAGTAATCCGTTACTAATATTTTAAGTGTGATGCATTACTTTACTTTGTTACCCAAAAAAGTAATGTCTAACACATTACCCAACACTGGTAATGAATACAGTAATCATATGATTGGAGTACTGATACGTAGTTCTGATGGCTGTCCTTTGATTGGGTAGATTGTTGGAGGACCGCTTCTTTGATTTGAATCATAATTCGTTTGTGCATTCACAATTCCCCAAACGAAGAGGACTTTTGGAGAAAATGGACTTGGATTTGAATCAGAAAGGCTGGTGTGAATGGGCCCCTAAAAACATGATCTGTGGAAATCAGAGTTTCTGTTATAGTTCTGACAGTTGAAGGATGCTGCATGATCCTTAAATGGTCAGGTTTCTGCTAATTTAAGTGACATTTTTAATCTCTCTAAATTTGAATGTAGTGAGTCCTTCAGTAAGGTACTTAAGAAAGGTGCAGACACCTTCCTGTTCTTGTGCTAACAGGACATTTAAAAGGATGGGAGCAGAGGGTCACAGCAAACCAGGCGATGTGGGGGATGCAGTGTTCATCCCCCACATCGCCTGGGCTGGGCCACAGAGCAATAATCTCAGAGGTCAGGGAACCATCGAGGAAACAATGCACATTGTTCTTGTACTACATCCTCATGTTCCACCAGGTGTTTTTTGTTTGTTTGTGTTTTTCCAGGCTTTATTTGCCCATTGCCATTTTTATTCTAAGGCTGCATACAAGGATGTGTATTTAAAACACAATAAAATCTGTTTTAACCATGATATATATATATATATATATATGTGTATATATATATACATATTAATGTTTTCAACAGGGCCGAAATATTTTCAAAATATGTCTGCTAGTATGTTTTAAATCCAGCAATATGTCAGTGTTTTTGACAAAGATCTTATTACTATCAACTTGACATGTACGCTGTGATTAGATTAGATTAGATTAGACTTTATTATCTCACAGTGGAGAAATTCACTTGTTACAGCAGCTCTTGTTATAGAATAAAGTACAGAGAGGCAAAATAAGGTGAACATGCATCACAGCAAGAAAGTGCAATAGAAATTATTTACAAGTCTAAGAAAAGCAAAAATATGTACCGTTATAATATAAAGATATATATATATATATATACATACATATATATACATACATACACACATACATACATACACACATACATTATATATATATATATATATATATACATATATATATATATACATACACACACACACACTACATCCATACATAAAATAAAATAATGATCAGTTATGTAATATTTGTACTTAGCTAAAATGTCCTCAAGATGCTTTTTTTTTTTCTTTTTTTTTTTACTGTACTTGAATACTAAAACTGGAGTAAAATGTCATACATTTTCAGATCAACTCTGAGTTGTTATGCTTAAAAATAATGTATCTAACATCAGTATAGATCAGTGGTTTTCAACCTGGGGGTCGCAAGATAATTAAAAATATATATATATCCTGCATTTATCAAATAAATTTGGGACTTTTTCTTTGTTTAACCAGGGCTGTCAAAATTAAACCATTAATGAAGAGGTAAATCTTTTATTAAACATTAAGCTTTTTAACACATTAGCTCATAAACAATAAAGTTTGTACATATGCCAAATTAAAAATTGAGTGTGACATTATCTCTGTGAGAGAAGCATGATGTGGGGCATGTAGGTGCCTTGTCACAGTGGTGAACCACCAAAAACCATTATCCTCCTTATTTATGAAGATTCTGACCGTTTCCAGCCTTACATTTAGGACCAGAAATCAAGCAGAAACTAACTCTGCTTTCATGCAACACCCCCAGCTGAACCTCATTCCTAAGGTAACCCAGCACATAAGGTTGCCTTATTTCTAAAATGTGCTTCTTTGTCATGATCTGTGTGTTTTTGTTCTTCTCCTATTGCTGTTCTTGTTTTATTTTGTAGAGTAACTTGATTGTCTCCTGTTGGCATGATAGATAGATAAAGATAGATCTTTGTCATTGTACAATACAACAGAATTTTAAAAAATGTCAACTTTAAGGTGCCTTAATGATGCTGTCATTCAAATTAAATACAATAAAACCCAATAAAACACATTATCATTAGCTGTCAGTTATGACATACACATACACACATCTACATACATACACACATATGCACATACCCATATACATACATAAACATACATATACATACATACACATGCATACACCCCTTTAAATAGTAACAAATATAATTGCAATATGTACAGTATGTGTATTATGTCTTAGCAGCATTTAGAACATTTATTGCAGTAGGATATAAGCTGTTTTAAGCCTGTTTGTCCTTGTTTTAAAGCTTTGGAATCATCTGCCTGATGGCAGCAGTCAGAACGATTGTGTCCAGGGTGGGATGCTCTGAGCCTTTCTGAGGCAGAGGGTACTGTGGAGTTCCTCCAGTGTGGGGAGAGGGCAGCCAATGATTTTTGGACAGTGTTGACAACCCTTTGAAGGTCCTTGTTCTGGGAAGTCGGGCAGCTGCTGTACCATACACACATGCAATATGTTAAAATGGTCCATGACTGTCTTGCCTCACTAGCCATGTTACACAGGAAATGAAAAAGTCAAGTCCTGGGGACAACCCACAACCCAGCACAGACCAAAACACTGCTGTGGACCTAGCTTCACCAGGGCTTTTGACCTTCTGAGTCCCCTTTTTGAACCAATTATCTCAATGTCTTTGCTTTAGACCATTTAGAAGCCCAGAACACCAAAGAAGAAACAGCATCTTTTATAGCTCTGTATTGTTTTGTGGTTTTCTTTCAGAATATCTCTTGAGCCTTCACTTCAATACATTTTGTTAGCCCATTGGTACCAGGTACCAGGCAAATTTTAGGTTTAAATTAAAAGATTTTAAGGGCTTAATAAATCCTGATAATTACCAGTAATACACAGCAGTTTACTTGGTGGGATACAGCTTGTATTTCTCCATCCGTATGGATCAATGTGACTTAGAGGAAATGTGATATTTGAAACAATCATTCTGTTTAACAGGCACAGGCACTTATGATGGTGTGTAAAAGCAACTGTTACATGTAGAAATGAAAATGAACATTTTATTAATTTTTTTGCTCAGATTTATACTGAGTGCCATCATATCTGCAGAAATAACTAACTTAATATGTGGAATATTACTCATTGTGACATTTCATACATTAATTTTAGAATTACAAATGCATCCTGAATTATAAATTTAGTCTATGATTACCCTTTTGAATGTATCACCAGTGACAGTATGTTGTAGTAATATACTTGTTAACAATCTTACCTTACAAAAGTAATATAGTGTACAACTTTAGCATATGCCCAATAGATCATTTTCATGACAGTGACTATTTCATTTTGACTTGAAATAGTAAGAAAGTACAGTATATACGTGATATACATGTATATAGTAGTTGAAAATGTACACAAACTCCTCTATGTGGACTGCAGTCCTCGTTAATAAACTAATGTTTGTCCTACTAATTTAAGTTAAAAAAAGTCATCTGTAAAAAGGCTCATTTAACTAACCTGACTTTTTTGTCTTTTACTCTCTCGTACTTTGCTGTCACTATGCAGTAAGAGAAAGAGAAAGAGGGGGCATCATTTTCCACCCTAAATAACTCTCAGGTATCACACACAGTGAGCTCTGATTACAACAAATAAACAAAGGGGGGCTCTAGCAGCAGACCATACACTGTATTTTCACTGCAACAGCAAAGTTTATATCAAGTAAATAATAATTCCTGTATGTGCTTGATGACACACACTGGACCCACTCATGATTTAAGCAACTTGTCAGCTGGTGCTGAGCTCAGTTTTCCCCAACCCTCCATAATAGTATGTATGATAGCAAAACTAAAATAAGATCTTCATTAAAAACACTTTGGACGCTAACGTTTGTTTTAATACCTGGTTGAACAACCTTTATTAGCTCCTGTGGGCAACTCATTAAAGTGATGTTGCAAGCTGATGCAGTTCTAAAAGTATCTTATAATGAAACTTAAAAGCACCCACACATTCATAACTTTGCCGCTGCATGTTGGACATGTATTTCTTCACACAGGACAGCTGAAGCTTCAACATACCAAGAAAAGGATCAAGTTCTCAGACTAACTGCTTCTTGGTATGTCACTGCCTCCCAGCATCACCTTGAGTGATTGAAGTTTTGACAATCGCCTGCTTGAACCACTAACCCACACAAATGCCCAGGAAATTAAATGCTCTGCCGAGGTAATAAAAAGAGTAAATCCTGGTTGTGTTTTCTGAAGCTGCTCAGGCTGCCATGGGGGGAGACATTACTATGTTAAGCTCAGGCAGAGGCGCTCACACCCAGGCGCTTCCTCATTGCAGCTCATCATGTGAGGATTTACTGCTTTTCTAAAAACAGCTCGTCTGATCTTCGTGTGTGTGTGTGTGTGTGTGTGTGTGTGTGTGTGTGTGTGTGTGTGTGTGTGTGTGTGTGTGTGTGTGTGTGTGTGCGAGGCATGTGTCAGGGACTTCGTGGAAAAAAATCAAATGTTCTTACATAATCTTTAAGAGAAGGTATTTCGTACAATTTGTTATTGTAGAGATTTAGGAACTTCAGCTGCATGCTCCCATCATTCAAATCAAATTCAATACAAATTTTATTAATAAAGCACTTTTTATACAAGAGCAGCACAAAGTGCTTTACACAATGAAAACAAGTGTTTGCATATTAAAAATAATTTTAAAAAACTATTTCATTTAATTGAATTTAAAGTTTTCATCTTAAAAAAATACCTGATGCATCTCTCTCACACACACACACACACACACACACACACACACACACACACACACACACACACACACACACACACACACACACACACACACACACACACTCACCCATCTCTTAACTGAATATTGAAAGAAAAATAAACATCTGGCTTGATGCTGCTGTGAGGAAAAAATATCTTGGTGCTCTGTCCACACCAGGAGCCCCCCCACCTGCATGACTACAGAGGCCACCAACTGCTCAGATCAGGGCAGGCTGGGGTCCACACCACAGCTGTAGGACTGCAGAGCAGGACCCCCCCAGCCACCTATAGACAAGAGCGATCCCCACCGTAACAACCCTGCAAACTGAGCAGACATAGCACCCAGCATGGAGGATCCCCACTGGAGTTAAATAAGATGTAAAAAAAAAAACAAAGATCAAATAAACCTAAAAACTATAAGAACAAATAAGAGTGACAAGTATGAAAATATAAATAAAGAATGTTATAAAAAAAAAGAACTTTGGTATTAAAAGAAATGTTAGGAAAAACTACTTAAATAGATAATTTTTACAATAAATACATTAATACATTATAGCTGACTATTTATCACGATTGTGAGCATTTGAACTTTTAGCATTTGTTGGTGTGAACTTGCTCGTGTAAACATACCACATACTGAACATCCTGCTGTTAAACTGCAGCCAAACTGAAGAGACAGAAGTGGAGCTACTGTACTGTGGAGTCAAATGTCAGATGAATCTGAAGTAATAATGATATAAAGCTGTTTTCTGAGTTTACTGCCAAAATGAATTATTACAATATAATTCCTGGTGCTTAAATTTGATGGGTTTAAGTGGTGGAAGGAGTTTCCAACCAAGTTATGAAGTTTCATGTTCCCGCATGTAATGATGCATAAAAGTAACAAAGAGACTTTTACCACGTTCCAGGAAAACCACCTCATTCACCGTCCCATAACACACTGGTCCATTTGTCCAGTCGCTCAGGAAGAACTGGCCAGAAACAGGATAAAATTATTCATTTTGGATAAATTTTCCCTCCTGATAACAGCTCCACATGCAAGCGATTAATAATGAAGCAGAAAATTGGATTATACTGAGTCATTAAGTTTATATGTCTCTGGTGAAGGAGATAATGGTTCTACTAGTGATCATAAACGTTGGCACAAAACCACCAGCTTGACTTATAACATGCTTTCCAAGTTCTCCACCACTGTGTTTTTATTCTAGTTTATGAGTAATTGAGAGCTTTCTTTTATACATAGAAAGTAGTAAACAGCAAAATATAAAGTCTGAACAAATAAATTGTGCTACTTTACAGTTTTTAAATTAGGTCATCTCTGGCCACAGCAAGAGACGACTGGTTATGATTAGCATCATGCTAAACTGGAAATATTGTTCAGTTAATATCCTTTTTCTTTTCTAACAAATGAAGAAATATATTCAGAAGTGCTCATCACATCTTTAAAAGGCACCAGTAAAAAACAACAATGAAAAGGCTCTCCATTCAAGTTCTTCTCTGAAAAATAATATGTTCATCACTATTTGCATCCAGTGTACATGTGACAATATTTGTTAATGTACAGTAAACTGGTCTTTATGTACAAAGATTTTTCAACAACACATCATGGAATTCCTTCAATCTGTAATGTTTCAGCTTTTGTTTATAGACGTAGTACAGTAGCGCAGGTATGGAATGGAATTACATTTTACAGAGAAAACACAGCATAGCTTCATAAAATTAACACTTTGGCTGCAGGAGATTAATCACATCCAAGATCTTAGTGGCTGGATAGCTCAGTTGGTAGGGCATCTGTCCCCCATGTGGGAGACCAGATTTTAAATCCCATAACCTTCCAGTTGGGTCCTTAGACAAGACCCTTAATGCTACAGGTTAACACTGTAAGTATCTCTGCATAAAAGTGTCTGCTAAATGCCTGTAATGTAATCTTAAATATCATATACAGTAGGTCGCTTTTTATTCTATTAAATAAGTCTTATGTGAATGTTTCCAGACTTTTATATTATAAATGGAGCAAAGGTCTTTATCAAATAACAGGGTCTTAAGGGCTGGAGGGGAGGAAGGAAAGAAGATTCAAGTGTGAAATAATAAAAATGCTTCTTTGTTTCTTTGTTTTTTACTTCATTCTTTTCAACTATCTCATTTTTTCTTTTAGTTTAATTTGATGTATCACTTGTTCTTTGGGTTTAACCGTCACGACTAAAGGATTGCATTTAAACAGCACAGTTTCCTGGTTACGTTTATGCATTAAAATTACAGGACTAGCTTTTGTTCCCATAACGGCCAGAAGTTGTATGTTTTTTTAAATGTTAATGTACTGTAAAACATAACCGGTAGTGGTGTTTTCTTAGGACAGAATCCCAGACATAAACACTAGAAAACGTTTTGTTAAAAGGAGACAGGGTCATGATCCACATACACCTATTTGTGAGTTTCACTTTCGTTTTGACGTTACCAAACACCTCTGAGGTTTCATGTCAGAATCATGCATTAATGCCAGTTCTCATGACGGTACATGTTCACAGGACAGTGTTTTGTCATGGTGACTCACACAAGCACAGGTGGCTGAAGTTCAAGGTGTAGAGCGGTCATCTGGCAACTGAAGGTGTGTCTCCTGCTTCCTTGTCCACATGTTGATGTCTTCTTGGGCAAGAAGACAACATATATATACACATTAATATAATAATATTAATATTAATAATATATTTGGGTCATCCAATACTTGCACTGGCCCTCAAGGACTGGAGTTGGTGTTCCCTGCTGTACAGTTTACAACAACATTAACTGATGGAAAGATTAAAGACACATTAAAGAAACACTCAACTTGTATAATATGTGGAAGCTTTATAATGTCAATATTTTTTTTTCATTTCACTGTCAACGAGCTTGATCTGTGATGGGTGCAATCACAGCCGTCAAGATGGGGGTTTAGTATTTTATCAGGACCAATGTAAATAACACAAATCATGATCAAAGCCAGTTTCAGCACACAGCTGTTCCCACACACATTACAACTACCCATCTTATTTTCTGCCCTCCAAATTTATCCAATTTATTAGCTTTGATGAGGTCATTTTGAGGACAGCAAATGTTCAACTGATTCAACCCTCACTGTCATACAATATGAACACATTGCACATGCCTTCGCTGTATATAAATGGCTTTAAATCAAATTAAAACTCCTCTCTGAAGGCCATACTTTTGTGTGTAATAATACAATGTATATAGGTTTTTTTTTTTTAAATTGACCCTTAAGCCACTGTTTGATAAAAGCCACATATTTATCTTAGTTATAGACATCCCATGGTAGAACTAATGTGTTACAGAGAAAGCAATAAAAACATGACTGGGGGGAGGAAAAGAAAGCATCTTTTGGTGGTTTTAAAGTCATTAAACTGAAAATAGTAACATAAACGCAGATACCCCGTGAAATTTTAAGTGTTTGTACCCAACATGGAGTCCTGTAGGCCAATTCTGCCCATGAGACCAGCTTCAGCTACATCAACATAATAAAGGTTTTGTCCCCCTCATTCAAAGCCTGAAGCAACATAGGCTACTACTACAGCTTTATTGCAAGGCCACAGATAAGCTGCATCTTCTCTAATCATTTCCTGCCCAAAGCCTTTCTGTGTGAGGAAGAAGAGATGGAAGACACAAGAAAGAAAACTGCACCAGTTAAAAGAAGAGGTGTAAAAGAGAAAGGTGTTAATAGGAGGGGAACATAAATCAAAGCTGTATATACTTAAAGAGAGGAAAGGGAAGGTGTCATGGGAAGGAGGGGCACCATCTGTGTCTGAGGACAAAGAAAGTAGTGAACACTTGCATTTAAGCCCACGCTCCACTGATCACACCTGCACATCACCAAGTGTATGTGCTGAGGTGGGATATTTCTGGGAAATGTTGGTGGCTCATAGGAAGTGTTGCCAGCTGCTTCTCCTCTGAACGGTGGAGGATCCAGTTATGAGACTGTCAAGCAGATTCAGCATCGTTCTAATCGGCTTCACACTACACATCTCACACCAATTCTGAGAGGCCCAGAAGTTATTGTATATATATATTCAAATGATAAAATTCTATGAATTTTAATGAATTACTCTCTCTTGCGCCTCCAACTTCCAACTTGGATGTTTTCAGCCATATTTTCTGTGTCACAAGTAGATAGATGTGCATTAAATCATTGTGCTTTACAAAATGTGTGAGGCCGATATTGTGTTTTTAGTTCTGCAAATGGGCTGGCATTTTGTGGAAAGTTGGAAAGGTTGCTAACTGCAGAATGATTTTTATCTTGGTGGATAAACAATAAAAAAAAACTGTAACAGTGTGGTGACATTGTAATCTTGAATACTTTTGCCCTCATATAATCATATCAGAAAAATTGGTACTGTACTGTACTGTATATATATATATATATATATATATATATATATATATATATATATATATATATTCAATCACTTCCTCGCCACTCTGCCTTTTATGTTTGGGTTTTTTAATTGTGTTGTTTATGTTTGATTTTCCTGAACTGTTAATGTTTTCTTATTTGTTTTGTACAGCGTCCTTGGGTGCCCTGAAATGCGGTTTAAAAAATGTATTATTATTATTATTATTATTATTATTATTATATAACTTACTATAACTTACTATAACTGGTATACCCGTAACATCACAGACATGAGGAAGATGTAATAAAAAACATATTTACTGCTGAACCAAGAGCAAGATATTTGCTCTCATTCATCCTAGTTGCCTGTTTCACCATATCTCTCTCTTTCTTTTCTCCCTTTAATGCCTTCAGTGAACCCTGCTCTCTGTTATGGGAGGGGGGGGGGGGTTCTTTTTCTTCTTCTTTATAATTTTGACAGTTGGCAAAAAAACTAATTAGTGTATTACTGCCACCAAGTGGTCTGGAGTGTGGACCACAATATTTCCAAAAGCCCAAGTTGTCAAAACGGTAGTTTGTCTTCTACATTTTCCCAATCCCACGCACCCCCTGTCATGTCGCCACGCCACCCCACGGGGACCCACCTGCTTTAAGTTAAATAAGGCAATTATCAACACAGTGTAATAGAAATTGTTGGATTTTTGGGGGGATTTTTTATCTGCAATATGCTAAGTTTTATTTGTAAATAGAAAAGACTGATAAATGTCTTTCTTGTCTGAAAATGATCCACTTCAAGGCTGTGAGAGACTGAATTTCAAAGATTAGTGTGTAACGTTTTGCGTAATCTAATGCAGTATTCATAACTATATTTTCTTTGGTGTAGAATTACTAGGAACTGTTCTTAAATGAGTGGTTTATACCTAAAAGAACAGTGGGTCACCCATCTAATCCCTTTGACATTTTAGTCTGCCATTTTGTCACAATACCCAAGGAGGGGAAAATTAAACACTGGCTCCACAATGGGCCTTGCATGTTTTTGTGTTTTAGTGGCCTTTGTTGTTTAAGTTTAGGTAGTGAGTAGTCAGTTGGATGAAATATACAATTTTAGCTTCTATGTCTCACACACTCAGCCTCTAAACTGAACAGTTAACAAACATACAGTTAGCATCTCATCAGCTTTACCACAATGAGCATGCTAGCTTGCTGCATTAGTGCAGCCTCATAGCTTCATAGAGCTGCAGGCATGGCTGAAAACCAGTTTTAATTACAGCTTTTCACAGTCAGACCTCTCTATGTCCACCTTACATAATTTAATGTGTTATTATTTACATCCATATCACGCCAGAGGAAAATATTTTGCTGTGTGCATTTTGTCATCTCTAAGGGAGCCCTTAGGGTCTGTTATTCTTGAAATACAATTATTATTCTGGCTAATTACATTCGCCAACAAAGTGTAGAGTAAATGTTTACTTGATATATTGCAGCCTGCCAGTTTTTATGACCTCCAGACCATGCATCACAGTGATTGAATACCTTTAAAGGTATCAACAATTTTCACCAATCACTTGTCTGCCAAGACTGAAAGTCAATGACATTATGTCTACTTATGCGCTTTGATTAATTGTTAGGACTTGCCTTTTCAGTGCCATCTCTGTTGCTTACTGGAGTAGCTGGCGGTCATTACCATAATCATGTTAGAGTTTGACTCTGCCCTTGGAGTGACTCTGTCCCATTGTAATTCCAAACAGTAATGGATGCACATTGTAGATGAGATTGTGACAGCTTGTCCTCTGTAGGCTAGGACACTGGTCACAGCTTAAAAAAATAAATAAATAAATAAACTCTTGTCCAAATGTGTTTTGATATCATCAAATTTGCTATCTTGCACATGAAAACATCGAGGGTATAGCTGAGGGTTGGAGCTTAGAAGTGAACATTTGACGCACTTATGATTTTATGTTGCGCTCTGCTGCCTATCTCTGCAGGGAGCTCAGAGGCTGCTGCTGTTTTGCTATTTTCCGTCTGACTGAGACATCTCTTGTGTCATCTCAGTCACCACCTACAGCTTCATTTCCACTCCTGTCACCATTCACTTTGCTAGCTGTCTGCCACAAGGAAGCACTGTTTATAACTGCCACCCTGCCACACAATACCTCTTATTTCTCCAACAGTGGTGGTACAATGAAGCTGCAAGACCTGAGAGGACTTTATAGGAGCCTTAAATGTACAGACACATACACACATCTTTAAGAGGCAAAATAATGCTGAGTGGCATTAAAGGGACCAGTTGTTTATTTAGCATATGTCCATCCTGAGGAGAGCAGGAACTCAATTGAGAGGTGTGCCCTGAGGAAAATCTTCTTCATTTATAGCCTGTTTATGTCTGTGTTTGCACAAACTTTGTAATGAAGCTCATAAAATGTGCACACTGCTTGAAGGTAGAGATTTCCTCACAGCAGGGATGTATGGCAGGTACAATGAAAGGAGCACTGATGCTCATCTAAATGTTTTTTTTTATTATTACATTTTTCTTGATGCTGTAAATTGTGCAAAACAGTTGACAACTGAAATGATTTCTGATAGACATTCACATTTGTGGGGTTTGAAATGATACAATACAAACATTCAGACATATAGCCTCACAACTTTGCCATCACATATAACTTATAAAACTAACAGTCTAAAGTTAGACTGTCAGTTGGCCGTCGATCACATAACAGTTTTATGAAGAGGTGTTGGACCTGTACACGTTCTAGCCATGATTAGCTAAATTTATTGACAATTCTGACACTGACCATCATCACATTCCAGAGCACCTAAGGGCTTCTGTACCCTCCTGCTGGAGGTAATTAGCTGGAACAGCCCATTGAGATGGGACAAGAACGCAAAAGCTCAAAAATATCTACATAAAGCAAGCTGCAAAACAGAACATATGGAATAAATATTTACATCAATAAATACCTACAAATAATTCAATAAGTAACTTTGCTGCATTATTTCAATAAACATTTCATTCATCTCAATTACTCCACGGATAATTAAGGACTAAATTATGATGCCCCGTCTTGTTTGAATCCTTGCTTGTGTTGTTCTTACTCTCAAATGTAAGTCGCTTTGGATAAAAGCGTCTGCTAAATGACTGTAGAATAGAATAGAATAGAATAGAATAGAATAGAATAGAATAGAATAGATTAGTACTGCCATTGCTTTGCTGAGCATATCATTTTATGTACTTTAGAAAACAGACCAAAGTAGAAATAAGTATAAAAAAGTGGTTGTTATATTTGCAAATACTAATTGAATTTCTTATTTGCTCAGGCAGGATGGCCAGCCCCCCTCTTCAAACAAACCTTAAAAGATTTCACTTTGTCAAAATTTCAGTAAAAAAACATTCAGTTAATGTGCGCTCTTTAAACCCTGCGATTCATTCAGTTAACATCTGTATGAACAGTTCAGCAATACAGTAGGTGGTGATGGAAACACATAGCCATTGCTGCAATGGCTATATCATGATAATGCTGCACCACCTCATTTCAGGAACAGCTCTGCAGTACATCTGAGTAAGTAAAGTTTCTGAAGCATCTTTTTCTCTTTTAAAATCACACATGTTTAGACATTGTGCTCTGGGTTGATTTTGGCCAAATTAAACCTTGTAGATTACTTTGTCTGGTAGACTGGCTATGACCTCAGCTGTGCTTCACCTCCAGGCTGCCCTTAACCTCGTTAGAGCACAATGAAAATGATACACACCCACGTTGATAAGATATATACAAATATTTCAACCTTCACACACTTGATACTTAAAACAACACTACATCTTTATTACATACATATTAAGCTGAAAGGGGCTCACACACCTGACTTTTAAATCTTGATTATTGTGCTGGTGTTAAAGTGCTGAATTCATGAAGCAATACAACATAACAGAGCCACAAGCGTGTAAGAAAATGGCTCTGGGCATTACAGACAATGGCTACTGGGTCAATGAGGGGTGAGCAGAGGAGTGCGTCCCAGGAGGGAAAGCCAAAGGGATTTTCATTGCTCCAAATAACGACAGCACAATATCGCCTTGCCAGTGTGTTGCTACAACAGTAACAATTGATTCTGGTTCATTGTATCAAGGGTGACCCTTTTGACCACTTTGTTGCCATAGTAACACATCATCTTTCTCTCACTCTCTCTCGGGATAGCTGTTGATTGACATCAGCAGACTCAGTGTTAA
This sequence comes from Melanotaenia boesemani, assembly GCF_017639745.1. Taxonomy (NCBI): domain Eukaryota; kingdom Metazoa; phylum Chordata; class Actinopteri; order Atheriniformes; family Melanotaeniidae; genus Melanotaenia; species Melanotaenia boesemani. The sequence continues at coordinate 37,378,341 of NC_055684.1, forward strand.
GATTACATCCATCACCTGGGACTAATGTTACTTTTAGATAATATTTTTTCTTTGTTTGTTTTTTATTCGTTCACCCCTGAGAGCAATGCTGTCTCATCACACTCAGGTCACAACAAAATGAATAAATAAATAAAAGTCAATGTTACAAATATGAACATGTATGGTCTCACACCTGCCTTTCTTTGCAGTAAACTATGATATTTCCTAATTCTTCATCATAGAAAGGTTAAAGAGTACTGTATTCTATCTAACTGGATATGGAACCAGAAAATGGATCATTTGAAAAACATTATAATTTAGTATCAAAATATTAAGATCTGCAAGTGTTTCATGTGTTTAATCCAAATGTTTCCTTTAAAATTTTCAAATAGAAATGACTTATGCACATGTTTACTCCATTATTTTCAGGGTAACAGTTTGGTACAGCAATGTTATGACCTGCATTGAAATGGTGATTTTCCACATGATCAGATTTACACGCTGAAGCATATTCCACACTTTAGTGATTTTGCAGCTTCTATAAATGAAAATTGACGGAGTTTTGTTTGTGCTGATGTTGTAGAAACCCTCCAGTGTGTGTATGGAGCATCTGACTGCCGCCACACCCTTCATCCCCTGAGGCTCATTATGCATGAGAATTCACAAGCCCCCCCCCCCCCCCCCCAAGTGAAACCACCTAAGCAAAAACTCTGACCAGAGACAGAACAGCTAGACTGCTCGTGTCCCCTGAGTGTTTGTTTGTTAGAAAGAGATGAGAAAAAAGAGAGAAAATGCAGAATGGTTAATCAATGCTCTCCAGGAAACGATTGCCCTGCCAAAGGAAAAGTCTCACTGACTTTAAATGTAGTTGTTAAACTTATGACAACACAGATGCAGAGATGAAACAATAACACAGAGATATGTAAAGAAAACAAAGTACGGTGCATCAAAAGGGGAGCCAAAGAAAGATAGCAAGTGAAGAAGATTTGTGTGCAGGGATTAAACCAGCAACCTTATTGTGAGGTTACAGTGCTAACCACCACACTACTGTGCAGCCCCTGTACATATAGTCCCTGTATCCTAAACCAGTAGTTTTCAAGGTGAAGGTTATGGCCCCCTGGGTGGAGGGTGCCAGATGGTGCTTGGGTGCCCTCAAAAATTAGAGGGAAGCTAAGAAAAAAAAAAGGAAAAAAAAAAGTTCAGCAGCAAGTTCGGCATGAAGACCTGGTGATTATCAGGCTGCTCTGTTGCTCAAGCTAGCGTGTAGCTACCTACTGCAAAATAGACAGGTTTTTGACATCAGATAGACCAAAGGAGCAGACCAACAGCCTCGCCGGGAAGGACTCTGCTGCAAAAAACCTAAGAACTCATGGCCAACTAAAATCCTAAAATATGATGCAGCATACATTAGTTATGGTTTTACAGCCATAAGGAAAAATGGCCATGATTGCCTGAAACGCGTTCCCTGTCTGGAGTCTCTAAGGTCCCACTAGAGTAATCTCTGTCTGTCACTTCCAGACACACACGTACACGCACACGCACACACACACACACACACACACACACACACACACACACACACACACACACACACACACACACACACACACACACACACACACACACATACACATACATGGACTCACAAGGGTTTGATTTCTTTTGTTCTTTTCTTATCTGTACACAATTTGTCAAAAAAGTTTATTATTCAGTGGGAATATACAGCTGAAAAGATGTTAGTTTATTTTCTTATGCTAAACAAATGCAATAATTATTTATTAGTGAATAAAAGTAAGAAAATACATTCTAAAAGTTGATGTTTCTTTACATATTCTGTAGCATTGTCTGTGGGTTTGGTGGTCTCCGGCCAGAAGCTAATGCTGTTTGGGGGCCTTGGCATGGAAAAGTTTGGCAGCCCCTGTTCTATACAACAAAACCATTATTCCTTGTCTGAAAGAAGTCCCACCAAATGCCAGTTGTTTCTGCAGGACTAATATGTCTTATAAATCACAACGCCCAGCTTATAAAGAAGCTTATACAGAAACTGATTTAGGACATTTGAGAAAGAGAGTTAACCGATACGACCCATTTTTTAAAAACATAGTTCATATTAAAAACCTATGCACCGTAGGCACGTATAAGATAACATCTATTTAAAAATGGGCTTGTAATGGATATCAGACAACATATAACAAATTGCAAAATACATGAATATGTGATCAGAACTTTTAAATTAAAACTTACATAATTGAACAGACAAGCACATGCCTAATCTTATGTTAATATGAATATCTCATTTCCTGCTGTCAGGGAGCTGTCCTGATTAGAAAGAACTTCATTATTTCAAAACAAAAACCTGCTGGAGACACAGAAGAAGGGCTGTGGTGCTCACTGTTGATATTGTTCTATCAGACAGCTTTAAGGGAGGAAGTCCTCTGTCTGCGCTGCTAGGCCTGGCTGCTTTTTGGGTGGAAGGAGGTGGGGGACGTGGGGTGTCCTGAGGATAAGAGCCTGCCCTGTTATCTTTGTGTAAAAGGTCACACAGGTCTGGCGGAAGAAGCAAAAGCAACAACCAATCTGTAATTTCCAAACACGCTGGCGCAGCTATCTAAAATCACAAAGTGAACAGACACATTCACACAGACATCACATCATTCACTCATATCTGCACATCGGGCAATATGATGAAAGATGCATTGTCAGAAGAAAGCTGGAAAGCCCCCCGATATGTTATTCCACTTGTAACATGTGCACACCAGTATCATTGTTTTTAAAGCAACAATTCATGTACCTGCTGTCACTTGCAATAAATAGCATTAGAGATTTGACTTATGTTTGCTGCTCCCATTGTGTAGGGTGTCTTACACATTTTATTAAAGTAGCTGACCTTCTTGGACTACATTTCATTTTGCAAATGTGACCTATGAAATAATAAAAAAGGTTTTAGCTCCACAGCTAATGTGTTCAGCTTTTGTCTACAGGTTTAATTGCATACTTTCTCCTGCTCCATATTGTTGCATAAGTCAGATAATGCACTTTCACCTTCTACCATTCTTGCGTGACATTATATAAATGCTCTGCCAAAGACTTGTGTTTCACTTACTGAAGTATCTGCATCCTCCCAGACTCCTTTGCCTGAGAAATGCAAAAACACTCACAGGAAGAGTAAATTCGGGCTTGGGGGCTTTTTTTCTTGATTCTATTGTTTTCACTCCAGATCCTTTAGTGGTATATACAATCTGAGCATTGCTTGTGGACTGAACACTCACTTGCTGGGTTCACTCATTTTTAGATACGTACAGCACACATCTACATAAACACAACTTCCATTCAGGGAATCAGTCAGTTTTTGGTTTTCAAGGCTATTAAAAATAATAAAAGCATTCTGCACAGTTTGGATAATTACAAAACCAACCACTAAAACTCATCAGTCTCTTACAATGAGGGGTATCTATGGATGCCAATGCTCAGAGCTACTACAACAATTTCTTCTTATCCAGTAGGTGACAGCAACTCAGATGCTTCTCTATGCTGCAACATAGAAAAACACAACCAATTCATCTGTTGTTGAAGCTTGGCCTACTCTCTAGGTTTTAGGCTAATTAACCACAAAGTTGACAGCTACTGCGCCAAAACCAGCACATTTTACTACAAAGTAATAATGTTCTGCTGTGTGTGCTGAAAATGGAGTAAAGCTGCCACCTTTATCGAACACTAGACCAACACTACCTGGATTTCTGAAATTTTATATGATATAATGAGCAGCCATCTCCACATTCAGCCATTATTTGGAAAAGTTGTGTCATCTGATGATAAGTGGTTGCTTTGAAAATCCACATTTTTGGTGACTACAGCAAAAAAAAAAAAAAAAAAAAGAAGTATTTTGAACAGTCTTTTTTATTTGATATAATACCTATTTGTTGCCCAAGTGACAAAAATGATAGAGGATAGTTTGATTTGCTGTGGAGTCCTAGGTGCTTTCAGCAACAGAGACCTGATGAAGTGCTGCTCTTATTGTATAACTCTGCTGGATGTAAAGACAGTCGCTGGGGGGTTATGTGGTCCTCATACACACTGCTGACAACATGGCTTTATTTTCATTTTTGTAACAGAATACGTTTTTTTATGTGTAAAGACACCTGAGTGTCCTGCACAGGTGGCTGATATGGTTGGGTTTAATAATGTATCATCTATCTTGTCACAGTTCTTTGTGGAGAGCAACCAAGCTCTATTAATCTCGAAATAATCTCCACACTCTTCAGTTTTCTGACATTTTAATAAAGTCTGTTGTTCTATCATATCCATCTCATCTGCTCTGAAGTCTCTTAATCAGAATCCAAAGCTCGGAGCAAATACACAAGTCTCAGGGGAAGGCTGCTGCTGTCCCTTACTGGCTATGCACAGCTGGGAATCAATAAAATTTGTCAATGATGATTCGATCCATGGCATCAGTCAAATGCTTTGCCTTCCAATTACAAAGGTGTTTGAGGTCACTTTAAAATGTGAAAGACCTTTGCCAGATTGTTGTTGAGTATCACAGGGATCAATTTCTGAATCTAATAGACTGTGTTTAGTTTGCACAACAATGTAATTCAGTGCCTTCTTTTATAAGATGTACACATTCTGTACAAAAACACACACAATGTGCTTTCAAGTTATCTGCTGTATTTGAATGTGATTTTGCATAATTTTCGGCTCAATCTCATCCATTGAAAACAGTGTCTGTTCACACCAAGCAGGTGTTGTGGATTCTCTTAGTTTTGGGAATGAGTTGCTGACCTCTTTCCCCAGTCTTTTTCCTGTTTGGTGTTGTGTGTGCAGGCGAGTAGAGGGGAGATAAAGCCAGTTTGTTCCCTGTTACTACAGCATGTTTTTCTTAATATCTCCATTCGGCCTTTCTCTCCCAGTCAAGCTGCGTTCCAGGTGGGGTGACAGAGCGCAGCTACAGGCTGTCCAGGAAACTCGTATCCTCCGTCCAAAAACATGTTTTGACCGTCTGTGCCACATCTGGAGGGATATTTACTCCTAAAGCCATTCTTTTCTCCTGCAAAATGACACAATACTCTTGACAGGTTCTATTTGCACACCCTGCAAAAGCAAAACATATTTTTGCTCAAATGAAAGCAAAAAAAAAGAAAAAAAAAGGGTCATTTGTGCACGATAGGCTCTTGAGAGTAGTACATTTGGCACTGCCAAAAGACCAGAGCAGAGCTATCTTTAGTCATCCAGTTCAAAAACAAAAGGTTACTTTATGCCAGCTATAAATGTGCTACTGACACATAAAAGAAAACCTTCTTGGCTTTGGCACAACACAATAGTTGTTAAAGTATCTCACTTGTAACAGGTGGAACCCAAACAACTGAGTCACTGGGAATGAATTGTGTGTGGGGAGCATAATGCAAATGACATAACTCAGCATCCTACGCAAACAGTTTAATTACTGCAACAAACACAATAATCATCTTCAACACAAGTGATTTCCCATTAAATACCCTCTTTAGTGTTATACTAAATAATTCAGATAGTCTATCATTACACACATGAAAGCATTTATTATTTAATAAGGTGATCCTCATGCCTGTGGAAAGATAATATGAGCTGGTTGTGGAGTGAACACTCTCTAATCACCTTTTAGAATCTGACAGCACTATACGCATGCAGCGAAGTCCAATCCCTTCTGCACCAAACCATCTGGAATGGGAATTTAGCTGTGTGTAATGAATGGGTATGTGAGCCACTGCAGCAGTCAGGACCAGAGCCCTGTAGCGATTCAGTACAGTTGATTCTTTTATTGTGCTTCCCAGCTCTATCACTATCCACTTCATCACTGCTGTGTCTGCTGCTTTGTTTGACCTTCAAGTGCGTATGAGAAGGAGAAAAGAGGTGAGATGGTTCCGTTTCAACATGTGGCCATTTAACTAGCTTTGGGAGCTGTCAAATCAAAGACCCCAGGTGAATGACCATCCTGGCCTCCTAGCCAATGGCTTTTCTGCCCTTGTAATCCTACCACTACTCCCAACCTTGAGGTGTTCAAAGTTTTTTTTTTAGTGAATCAATATATCATACTCCGAGCTGCACCAGTCAATCAAATCTGTTGAAGGCTATCTAAGGGGTTAACATTACCAACCTTTCCCATCTGTTGCTAAGGAAGCCAGTTGTGCAGGAAACAGGGAGAGCAGTTTCCTGTTATGAAGAGAAGTTTTTCAAGAGTTGCATTCATTCACTCTTGCAACAGATGCTGGGTCAGGAAGCCCAGCTAACAGCAAAAGATTTTGGTGTCCTAGAGAAACTGTTTTTGGAAACTGCTTTCAGGAACCTTTCTATGCACTGTTCTGGTTCAGGAAACAATGCATGAGCAAAACATGTTGGATACAGCTGTGAGAAAACGACTTGATTTCTGAATACTGTATAAAATGCAAAGATGAGCCAATCTTTTTAAGCACAATAGAGAGCTGAGCAGCTTAGGTTTTGATTTTAGTTATGAGTTGTATTTTATTAAAGGAACACGTGCTCAAACATGGACAGCTGTCATGTAAGGTAATAATATTCTCTGTGCAGATCAACCAAAGACTTAAGTCATGGCATTGGAAGATGAATTGAACACCAATTGTGGCTTACAGCTTTATACTTATAGTGCAAATCCCCTCTTATTTTAGCAGATTTGGTGCCCTCCAGTTCAACCTTAGTTGTTCTTATATGGCGCTCTTTGAACACATCTGTGCCCTGTAACAAAACAGGATTGTGCATACGACGAAAATTATTATAATAACTTAGGTGAATAAGCTAAAATGGTGTTTAAAAAAAGAAAAAAAAGAATAAGAAGCAGAAGAAGAAAAAAAGGAAAACATCTTGCGTGGCTTGCGCTCCGTGAAGGTCCAGCCTCAGGAAGCGCCAAACAGCACCCTCCCGTTTCCACATGCACAGGAGCGCACCAGTGCTCTGCAGGAGGAGGAGTGGAGATGCACGCTGACTGAGAGCTGAGAGCTCCAGTGTCCCGCTCCGCGAGAAGAAAAGAAGCACCTTGCGCGAGTCTGCTAAAGAAGGGCAAGATGATGACTTCTTTGTCACAACTCGGTTCTCTCTCAGTATTCGCCATGTGTTTGGATTAAGTTTCCGCGTCATCTTTGGAGGTGGAGGGACAATCTGCTTTGGGGGAAAATGTGGACAACAGTAGGCTGCCGTGGATGATGATGTCCCACAATGAATGCAGGTTGGTTGTGAATGTGTGATGTGGACAATAAGAGTCCTAAAACGTAACTTTAAATGTTTCACGTTTGGCAATGCGCGTGCGTTAATGAGGGATGGTGGTGTTTATTAATGAAAGTTAATAGTGTTTGTAATTAGACTGCATTTCATCTGTTAATTTCCCGCATTTCAACTTGATGTGAGAGGTGCTCAGGTAACATACAATTTCTACAAGTTTCTATACAGCTACTGATGATGCTACTCCTGAAATGGGTGAGATAAATGGCATATAAACGATTAAGTAATAAAAATCTATTCTGTAGCAGTAGGTTTGTGTGCTATCTGTGGAAGTCCAGGAATAATGTGGATCCCATATTACCGATCTATGTTTGGGGTAAAAATAGAAATGTGTGTATTTAAACTGAGCCAGACTTTCTCTTTGAAGGTTTAACTGTTTTGCAAGAGTTGCGGCAATTTTCCCAAGTCCAAGAAAGTAAGAGCTGTTCTTCTGTGCTCAGTAACATTTCTCAAACACAATCTTTACTAATAATAAAAACTAGTTTTGTTTTCTCTGAAATGTTGTCACCAGATATCAGACAGGTTGTTATGGTTTAATGGTGACATTCATAATCAGAACAGTGTGAAATCATATCCTGTAAGTTTGGCACAGTCAAGGTCCCAGTGTCCATCTCTTCCTTTGTTTCTCAAACATTTGTTTTAATTGAATTCTTGTTGCATAATTCACATCCTGTTGTTTGCAGTTGGGTGCTTTTGTCAGACTGGGATTCTTGTTTTCTCTCCCCTCTTTTATTGTTCTTTGGCGCACTCAAAGGACCTTTTTCTGAAAAAAAGACTGTGCTCACTTATATGTGCGGTTGTGTTTCTGTGTGCGTGAGAATTGAGAAAGAATGAGGAGAAGGAAGTCCATTTGTATTGCGAATACGCATACTCCGAGAGAGGTTTATGGAGGAGTGATGGGGGGCCTCGCTGTTAATGGCCTTCCCCCATGGACATCCTGTGTGGAGTCCTTCACTGAGGCTCAGCTGGACTGGTTAATGAATCCAGAGTTCTTGAAAACAAGAGTGTTGTGATGCTAATATTAGAAAAAAAATCATTAAGGTTCTGATGAAAGTGATATATAGCTGTAAGTCTTTCAAGACACTGATGCCTGGAGAACTAAAATGAGAAAGAACAAAGCACTGGTAGAAAGACTAAGCAAAACACTAGAGATAACCCGAGTGCATGCAGGGTTTAATAGGATGTGCGTCAGGGCAGGTACTAAATAACAGGAAGAGACAGGGGTGTACATACTTTGTTACAAATGGATGTATTCCATGACAAGCCTAAATTTCATAATCAGTGTTCTGCACTAATCTGAACTGAACAATTATTTTAAAATGTCCCCCAAAGCTGGGAAAGGGGTTGTTGAAAAAACACTGAGCCCCTTAATAATTAAATATGTTGATGTTTAAAAGCAATTATAATCAGCTAATAAAGTATTTATCCAACCCTTATATAAACCCCCAATCTTTATGTGTCATTTCCCAGACGGAGGTATTATTGTTCCTCCTCCAAGTACTCGGTGGCTCTGTTGTTTTTCCTGCTGATAATGTCCCCTGCATCTCTCTGCTTGTCACAGCCTGTTGTACTGGACATAGCTTCCTCTCAGCAGTCAATACACATACATGGGCCACATTTTAACCCTTACGTAATCATAGGTAGTAAGTAAACAGTAAAAAGTACTCAAGTAACTTATTTTATTTCATTCTCCTTGTACAGATTTTCAGAATCCACTGCAAGTCCCTCGACCAAAGGTCCGCAGTCATCTCACCATCAAAGTGCAGTCCAAGCTGATGTCAAAACCTTATCCTCCTATTCATGGACCAAAACCCCCTGTCGCTCCCAAGCCCAGACCCCTGTATCAACCTCACCCACATGGAGAGCCCAGCCCTCGACAGAGTCTTTCTATCAGTAACGGAGAACTGGATCACTCCGATGGGGAGAGCGGGGATCTCCATGAAATAGCAGAGGAGAATCACAAAGAGGAGAAAAAAGAGGCAGAGGAAGGGGTTAGTGACTGTGGCGCAGGAGGAAATAAAGAGGGGTTAGCAGAAGGAGAATCTGTGGTGGGAACAGAAAAAGAAGAAATATTAGATGAAGATGGGGATGTAGACAGCGTAGGCTCCGAGGACACAGTCAAAGCTGATGATTTGATCAACACTACTGAAGATGATAACACTGACAATGACGTGATTCAGCCTGAAGCTGGTGACCACACAGATGATGAAAATGCATCAACACCTCCACTTCCTTCAACTGAACCAGAGGATGAAGCAGGGCATGAGGAAGAGGAGGGACAGCAATCAGCTAAAAAGACTGAAGAATTTTGTTGTCCTGCAGGGCATTCAGATGAAAATGCAGAAAGAAAAAACCTTAATCAAACACAGTCCAGTTATGGTGATGAGAACAAAGATAATGGACCTAATGAAGCACATATTGAGCAAAGTGAAGATATTCATGGTTGCTTAGTCACAAATGAGACTGAAATCGAAGCTGGAGGTTTTGCTTTTGGATTCAGTGTGCTTCCAACTGTAACTGAGGAATATCCCTACGATGTGATTGGCCCCACAGATGATGCTAGTGATACATGTGAATCATGTGACCCAGCCGAAACAGGGGATACAGAGGTTTGGCAACCAGAAAGAGCCACCAAGGATGTCTCTGGCTGTTTCCGATTTACAGCCAGTACTGAGGATGTGTTCGGGCCTTATTCTGTCATTGGGGCTGTTCCAGGAAATCTAAGTGGCACTGCTGACCCTGAGTGGAATCCAGATGATGATGATGATGATAAAACCTCAGCTGCAAATGAAGCTGAAACACAAGATGCCTCAAACCAGGAACCGTACTATGTGTCATCAGATGACGTGGACAAACTCGAAGACAAGCAAGCCCACTCACAAGAGTCTGAGGAGGGGGCAGAACTGTCTAATGACAAAGCAAAAGACAATGACTCAGCAGATGAATATGCAGATATTGACGATTCGCTCTGCCCAAAAGCCGAAAACTTTGATCAATCTGAATGTGTCTCATCTGAGGATTATGTCGAGATAGGTGATGAGGATGAAGAGGAGGATACGGGAAAGAAAAATATCAGAGTAAAAACTGCAAAAGAGAGGACAGCTATGCGAGAGCAGGCTTTCCGCAGCCAGAGAAAAAGCTGCCAACCTCGCCTCAGGTTGTGCAACATCACAGTGCCAGCAGACCTAGACCTAGGCCGCACCCCAGAGCTCACCAACAGGGTGGTGTTTGCCCACACCACTGAGGCCTTTGAAGAAGACATTGAAGAACTGGACTGCCATATTGTGCCTTACTATGAAGACACAGACTCAGACAGTGAAGAACATATATATGAAGAGGCTGGGTTTGACTCGGAAGGAGAGAACTTTTTGGCACTTGATCGAAAGACTATTGTCACCAGATCACGATCCTATTCTGGAAAGATTCCAGGTTATGTCCCAGAAACTGTACCAGAAGAAACTGGGACAGAATACCAGACTAATGACTACTGCACTGTAGCCTTGGATAAGAACAGTGAACCTCTCAGCCAATCACAGCAGCCAGGAGTCAACTCTGTTCCATCTGTGAAGTCTCGTCGCTTCCTGCTATACTCTCGGTCTGCAGAGGGTCCAGAATTGTCGTCGACCACCTCAACAGAGAAGGACCACTTGGTGAAAGATGAGATCAGGATAAAGAGGAAGGATGACACCCTTTCCCTTCCATGTGTCATAACCTCTTCTGGAAGCTTCTCTCAGCGTAGCCATCAGTCATCCAGCGGCATTTCCACACCAACATCTCTAGTGGACATACCTCCACCTTTTGAGCTAGCATACATCACTAAAAGACCAGTGACTAAGAGTTCACCAGCCCTCCTGGTCCAGCATGAACCCAGTGAAATACCTAAGAAGAAGAAGACCTCAATCAAACGCTTTCTGGCATTCAAGTTCAAGAAGAAGACAGATTCAAAGGGTTTTAGTGATGGAAGTGTTCGCTCCTCACGCTCTTCTTCTGAGTCCAGCCACCACGGCCCTTTGAGAGTCATAGAGCTTGATCGCAGAAGCACTGGCAGCTCTCCCCAACTTCAGTCCCGCATGGTGAACCCCCAGCAGCACCCGTCAGACCTCCCATCTACCTTTGTCCTCTACAAAGACCACCTTAGGAGAAAGGGAGACCCTAAAGCTTTTGGCAGGAGTGTCTCCAGAGTGGAGTCCTTTGAGGAGCGCTCTCGCCGCTCTGTCATGCCGCTACCTTTGACCAAACCTCGTTCCATCTCATTTCCCAGTGCAGATACCTCAGACTATGAAAACATCCCAGCCATGAGCTCAGACTATGAGAACATCCAGATTCCAGGAAGACCTGCCAGATCCCACACAGTTACAGAGTTTTTTGAGAATCCAAGCCGCACAGCAGCTCTTTGCAATGAAAATGATGGCTACGTGGATATGAACAGCTTCCCTGGGATTGACAGCAAGCTCCAGTCATCAAAAACAGACACTGAAAGGTAAGTAGAACAGTTCATTTCTTTTCTTTCATCTAAACAAAATCTTTACATCATGCCTTAACTTAAACCTGGTCTCTAGTTCTATCTAGGGATAGATGTTTATTTCCTTGCACTTAAGAAATGCCAGTAGAACTTCTAATAAGCGATGCTGCAGTGGAGAACTTTGTTTTTCCACTGCAGAATCTACCCCATCACAATGGTGCCCCATGCAGCTGTCATGATAGCGGGACTAAATACAACATCTACAAGAAAAAAAACACCTGTGTGCTTAATCGCTTATCTTGGGTTTTAGATGTAAACCTGTACTCTTGGTTTATATACTATGCTCAAAGGTTTTTGATCTGTCCACATGGGTGATGGTATAGTTAGTACAGGCAAAGTAATTAATGGATTACAGCAGGGATGGGCAACTCCAGTCCTCGAAGGTCACAGATGTTTCCTGCTCCGACACACCTGATTCGAGTTAAATAGCTCTTCTCAACAGCTTGTCGTCCAGTTCGAATTGACCCTTTAGCCTGATTCAGGGAACATCCAAAACCTGCAGGACTGTGGCCCATAAGGACCATCTCATATGGAATTTTGTTGAATTTGTTCTAAATTTGGACAAAACAAGCTATTTAAAAATGAATTAGTTTCATAGGAAAATATTAAATAGTACAGTACTGTATACAGAAATACAGCATCTATTTTAGATGATTTTATTATAATAAGCTCATAATACATTTTTATTTATGATCATTCATTGTGTTGCAGCTTATTCTGTGTTTTAAATTGTATCAACTTTGCTTTTTGCAAAAGACATGAGCTTTTATCTGAAATTGCTTGTGAACTAGTCAGATGATATACTTTGGCCATACTCATTCACTCACAAAGGCATCTATTTTTTAAATATTTTTGGGCTTTAATGGCCTTTATTTTTTAACAGTAGCTGGACAGGAAAGGTGGGTTGGAGAGAGCGGGGAAGGGTAGGCCGGGACTCAAACTTGAACACTGAGGAGCTGTAGCCTCTGTACAGGAGGAGGCCTCTCAACCAGTTGAGCTACCTCTGTATCACTGATAGATATTCTCACATTGTACTGTATCTCAAATGAGCAAAAAACAAAACCTGGATAAGTGCAGTTGGAGTCCCTTCTTGTTCAGGGTGTGTTCTGTGTGAGAAACGGGCAGCCTGTTGTGTCAAGCATCACTGGCTTTGGGAAGATGGATAATGCTTGTGGGGGAGCTTACTTCTGCTTTTCAATCAGCAAATTTAGAGGTCACATCTGGTGCTGCTGCTTCCTACGCAAGTCTGACCCGATAGGACAGGTAATGGCAATGAGGTAGCTCACTGAGTGCAGCTCGTACACATTAGCAAAAGTCATTATCGATGCAATTAAAAGTGAAGAAATGGGCAGAGGAGGGGGAGTTCATTCACACACTGAAGTGGAGGAGGTTAAAAAAAGAACGTGAGAGCACCAGAGGAGTGGAGGTGTTAATAGGAAGGAGCAGAAAACAAGGTTTACAACAATAAAGCAGAATTGTAGGTTGTCTTCTATGAACAATAGAAATAAAGCAAGAGCAGTTTCTGGTGTAATTGCTCTCCCCAACCTGACACCGATGTTTAAGTTTAGGAGGGCTTTTATTAAAGAAGCTTTCTCCTGAGTGTTTCTCTTTCACAGGGCCCTTGAGGGGGTCCAGGATTTACTGCAGTGTGTGATGGAGTGAGTAGTCACCACGATCAGACTGTACAAAATTATCCCAGCCTGCACCGCAGCTTGAGTCATTACAGAGCACAGTCTTCCCCCCATAGTCTTAATAAAAAGTTGTGTTTGATGACCTCTGTGCAGTCAAAGGGATGGGTCATTATGAAGAATTCCCATGATCATCTTGATTCAAAAAGCTTCTGCCTTAATTTATTTTTTTTACTTTTTTAGATGACCTTAGCTTATGGTTAATGAACACATAGCTTTTGTTTTTGTTTCATGGTTATTTTGCAGATTCTGTGTTTGGTAAATGTTTCAACATCTTGTTTTAAATGGTTTAAAGAAAGCAGCACACTGTATAAAAGTATGGACAGTATCTCCCAACTATCACTTTGCAGTGAGCCAGTAAACCTTGAACATAAATCTCTGAATCTGAGACCTTCCCATTTCCTAGACAACAGTTATTTGGTGCAGGCTCTTTGTGTCATAGTGATGTTATCAGTGTGGGTTATTGTGTGCTTGAGGTCTCACACAGCCCATAAGGATGCAAAGGGTCTATCCATCCTGTCACCATGCCTTCATTCCCACTGGAGATTTTCCTGTTACCAGGGGCACTCTTTGGAAAGAGGCAGGCCTGGTTTACGTTCATGTGAGGAGTGCATATATGGATGTGCCAATTCACATGTAAAAACAAAAAGAACAAAAAAAACTGCTTTTTGTTTGCTTTTGTGAGTACATCTTGCTCTAAACCCCTTTACATCTACTGCTGTATAATGTCACTCAGATGAAGATGACAGTAATTTATTAAGAACACATTCAACACAGCATGGCTGCAGACTTGAGGTACAATTGGATTTTTGTGGTGCACATAAAAGGGTTGTGCCTGCAGTCGCAGACATGCATTTTAAGGAGAGCGTACAAAGCTTCTGCCCACCAGGGCTGCCTTGTTTCTACTTGTGTGATTAATGTACACCAGTGTTTAGATGCTATGTTAACACAAACATTCAAACCAGGCAAAGAGAACCGTTAATTAGCAACCTACAATACAGTACAATGGATAAACAAAAACCACACTAATGATTCATCCTAATTCAAAACCAAAGTGCTTGTTTGCAGGTGTGTGTGTGTGTAAGTTAGATGCATATATGTGCAATCCAACTAAGTTACATCTCTGTGCTGCTTTATCAAAGATGAAGTTGCTGCTGAGGTTGCAGTCTCAGCAGAACTGTCGTTGCTAGGCAACCATGCAACAACAAATGATAGCATTAAAAACGGCATATTTATCTAGAAAGTTCAGGATTTGAGTCTTTTGCTTAGCTTAGAGACATTTCGGTGTCCCTTTAAAGTCAACTTTAAGTGGTTCAGCTTTAAGCAGATTTATGGTAATGAAGATATTCATCATTACTATACTTAGCATGACCTGCTGGTGTTTAAAGAGCTGTATATATCTGGCTTACCCTTTGGCTTCATTTTTGCCTCTAAGAGTTCAACACAAGCCTCTTAAGTGTGATGACAATGCCCTGGCATGGCCTTTAAAACACCACCTCCACCCACTGTTATGTTAGTGTTAAAAGTGATGAGGGAGCCATCTTAAGCACATTGTTGTACTGGGTGGTGTGCAATGCAGTGAGGTGGTGGACAGGGTGTGTCTCTGGCTCGCCAGGCCTGGTGCCAGTCGCTCTGAGGTCACAGCCAGGTCATCCCCGGGGAGGAAGCATGTAGCCCAGGAGCTTCCCACCAGCCTGTTTACAGGAAATGCAGGACGAGGGTGGGGCCTTGGTGGGAGGTATGGAGGTGGAGAAAAGGGAGGATAGATAGGATAAGGTGGGAGGAAGGGGGTTCGCTGTTATGGGGTGAGGGCTTTGATACTTTCCTTTAAATGACATAATGAGGTGTGGTTCAGCCAGGAAGACCATGTCTAATGTAGTTGTGCCACTTTGAACAGCTTCAGACTATCTTCAGTTCCATGGCAAGGCAAGTTTGTCCGTAGCACAATTTAATGACAGCGTGATTTAAAGTGCTTTACAGAATACAAGAAGCATAATTTAACATTAAAAAGGAAAAAAAAGAAAGAACGTTGGATTAAAAACAGTATAAAAACATGATCAAGTTTAAAATTCCAGCTTAAAAGAACCAAATGCAGATCTGGACTTATAAATAAAAACTAGTTCCATGCAGCAGAGAACAGGTGGGTCTTTACCCTGGATTTAAATAAACTCAGTGTTTCAGCTGATCTGAGGCTTTCTGGGAGTTTGTTCCAGACATGTGGAGCATAGAAGCTGAATGCAGCTTCTCCATGTCTGGTTCTGACTCTGGGAACTGATAAGAAACTGGGTCCAGTTGACCTGAGGGTTCTGGTAGGTTCATACTGGGTCAAGAGGTCACTGATGTATTTTGATTCTGTACTTTTTTTAGACCAGCAACAGAACTTTAAAGTGGTAGTTATATCTAGTTTTGTATGACTCAATCAGAGATACTGTATAGTACTTTAAAACCTCTTTATTGGGATAAGTTATAGAAATGGCAGGGCCATACTGTTATTGAAGGGGGAGAGAAATTAGATTTGAATTTCTGCATGTCCTTTTAGTAAATTCACAAAAAGAGAAATAATCTACAATACTGTAAAAAAATAAATAAATAAAGTGGGGCTTATTTTTTGTTTCTTATTTGGCTTTTTTTTTTTTTTTTTTAGTTATTTTATAAAAATATGTATAAAATAATATTCTGTCATATTTATATAATATATTTATTCTATTAAGACAGAGCTATGTCGTTTTCTTTTCCTGTTTGTTACTCAGTCTCATTTGGAGATTACAATGTGTGTCTCTATTAAATTTTATAATATAGTTATTTATTTTCCATAACTGTATTTGATGACTCACTTATGTCCACTGAAGTGGCTAATTTGTGAATATACCATCCTCATCCATCCGTATACCAGAAAATAGATGTCCACTGTAATGGACACTATGCATATTGAAGTACATTTATGGGTTGTGTGTTGCCAAGAAGCTCTGAGTTTGTGAGGAAGTGAGGAAACTTGACATAAATCTAAATTCAACGTTGCAGTTGTTTTACCATCTTTGGCTAAATAAAGGGTACTTCTACACCAGTTATTCTAACTTCATCTTACATTAGTAGTACACTTCAGAAATCTTCACTGTACATATGCTAGTGCTCTCAGATACTCACTTGTGATTGGACCAGTTGTGAATGCCATTTCACTGGTGACTTTAGTCTTTTAAAATGTCTTTTCAGCAGAAAAAAATCTTTTCTGAGATAAGCAAAGCAGTGTCACCATGAGTTCAGAGGCTGATGGATAAAGATCCCCACATCAGCATAACTGTGTATTAAGAGTGATGTGCTGCCCCATGTAAAATTAAAGACCTATGCAGAGAAATTTCTACTTAAACTATGTAATGTTCCAGACTTTTACAATTAAGAGAGATGATAAAGCTTGTATATGTGGCCCTGAATCACCACCTATCCAAATGTAGAAGAAAAGTCTGTCACATCACAACCAAGACAGCAGCAGTTAAAATCCACTGTCTTATAAATTATTTCTTACTATAGCAGCCCCACAGAAACCAGAGTCTAACCATCCTAAAAACAGCAAACATTTTAAAACTGCCTATCTACTAGTATTCCTCCTCATTGGTATCCCAGTTATCTATAGTTAGTGAGCTAATGATCCCATTCAGCTGGTCCTATTACCTCTAATAGCACCATTACAAGTGGGACAAGGCTTGTCCTAATGTATATTTCAGTACTCTGTGTTTAGCTCATTTGAGTTAGATATTACACGCACCATCAAATTCACTGTCTACCATGGTGGAATACCTTGTTCTTTCATTGTTTCCTCCTTTGAATTTGACACAGTAGATTTGTCATGTTGTTGAAAACAGCCAGCTAACAGGGAAGCATTGCCTTAATGCTCCTGTAAGAAGTTTTCTGTATTACAGCAATACAAACTCTTATTACATGTGGTAAACTAGATATTCTAAGGTGGGCAAAGATATTTTTATAATAACATCAATGTTGTAAGATATAACAAATTTGACCCATTTTTAAGAGCAATTTTCCATTTTGTGAAACATCATAAATAATTGAGATTGTGGTGATGTTCATGCTTAAAGATGAAAAGGTGAAGGTGAAACTTCTCAGCAGAGACTCACTCTCGGTCATTTGATAGATTGTATGATAAATCAGAGCTGAAGAATGAGTTCAAAGAACAGTCCCTCCAGTTTTTCTTTCCTTCCCTGCATCACCCAGGAGCCCAGGCTAGGATGACCTCTCTACTCTGAGTTCAGCCATGAGTAATGGGCTGTAGGTGCTTTCACCAGCCCACCCAATAAGGTTTATCAGTGTTTGTGTGTTGTATAGGAGAGAGAGAGAGAATGAGAGGGAGCTCTGAATGGAAATTAAGTCCACCGGGTAACTCTGTTAACCTTTAGTCTTTTAAAAGCCCTCTACTCTCCACTGAAGGCTCAAGGGGCTGTTTAAGGCATCATGGGTAAATAATCATTACATGGTAGAGTAATTGCATAATGAATTTTCATTGTACCTGTTTCATCTTATTTATACCAAACTTATAACAGTCTGTTTTATACGTCCTATAGTTTAGAGAAAGTATCTAAGTAAATAATTTCATTTGGTTAACTAAGGGAAAATATATTTGACATATCTTTTCTTGTTCTTCTCAAATACTTTTTGAAATGCTGTGAAGCAACACAAAATCTATTGACAAAGTGTTGCAGTGAGTGACTATAACTCATTGGCCTCATGAGTCAGATATCTAAATGAAATATCTGGAAATATGCATACTCCAGTGTTTTATGACTCTACCATATTCTAGCCCTAAAAGAACTGGCCAAAGTTGGTGCATTTGGTGTGGGACAAAACTCTGGCATCCTCTATTAACTGGTGTATGTATGCATAGTCTAATCATAATTATCTGCTGTTGTGATATTGTTTAATTTACAGAGTGTGGAAAGAAGGAGAGATTTAAAATGAGACATTTATACATTTCAATCTGCCAGAAGGTGGAGGGTGTATGGGGGTGGGTGACGGGAGGTGAGGTGAGGGGAGGGGTGGAGTGGTGATGGTTCCCTGGTTGACGTACGGTGGTCATCTGGTGGGGCCTGGTCCTCCTGGGCGTGGTACAGACCCTCTGCCTTGAGTGAGAGGGGCAGCTTTTTGGGCTCCTGGGCCCTGCACTCTGCCAGCTCAGAATGGCCGGTGACCAGGGGGGTCAGCAGCTGCCAGTCTTGGACTGCCGCGCCTTTGCCCGGTGACCGTGCGGGGTTCTGGCTGGGGCCTTTCTCTGCCACCTTCTGGACGGGTCTGGGGTCGTCTTGGTGGTGGGGTGACTGGGATTCGTGCTCAGGTACTGCTGCTGATCGCCCGGGTCTCTGGTCCGCCACGGTCTGCTTCTAACCTTCGTGGAGGCATGGTCGCATTTACTTGCATGATCATACTCATCTTTGAGTCCTCAGACTCTGCATGCTGACACAGTCACTGAGTTCTCCAGTGGGCTTATACACTAAGAGCTACTTTTGTTTAGGTTTTCTGTGTGTGTGTGTGTGTGTGTGTGTTTCTGGTACTCTGATTTTGCTGTGATATATGTTTGTTTGTTTCTTTTGTTTATTTTTTAGCTTGCTTGTCTCTTGTAGGTGCTCATGATGATTGTCATCATTATGTTCCTGTAAAAGCCTTAGAAAAGTCTCTGTTGTGTTTCTGTGCACACAGTTGGTCTGTTTTTGTTTGGAAAGACGGATCATTGACTTCTATCTGTTGTATCTCTGCCTTGTCTTTCTTTTTCTCTACTCTCCTTTTCATTTCTGTTCAAGCTTCTCTGTTTTGTTTTTTTTTTGTCCAGTAATATTATTTAAATTCTGTAATTCAAAATAAATAAATAATAATTTAAATAAATAATCAGATTATCAAAAGGACCCTGTATCCATAAAACTCCTCTTGGCAAAACAAATTTGTTCGACAAACTATAAAAAAATAGAGAAAATTTTTTTTTGTATGTTGCTTTTCTATATAATAAAACATTATTTTCAAAAGAACTGAAATAAACCAAATACAAGGAAATACAGTCAGTGTAAGAAGTGTGGAGTGGTAAAAACGGACGAATCCTTACAATAATTATAAAGTCAGGACCTGATGGACATTATCAGTAGTATTATATGTTTTATTACAGTACAAACAGTACTGTAATCCTCACCTTAGCAGAACTCAAGTAATAGCAAATTGCATTTCTTCAATTTTGCAAAAACTGCACTCTGCAATGTGCCATAAAATTGCCATCTAGGTTACAACTGCCAACAGTGTCACATCCATGTGTTACCTTTTTAAATCCAGTTTACCTCCTGCTGATGTGAATGCTGCCAAATATACTGGATGGTCTTAATGGACCAGAGGGCATTAATAATTAGCGCAGGTTGCATTTAAAGGGATTAAATGCAAAATGACCTGTAGTTTATCCCCCATAGGTATAATGGCACACAAAAGGAGCACACACTTGCAAAGGTCCCACCTCTGCAGGAACAGACTGGGAAAGGGATTACAGTGTGCCACTGGAGGGCTCTGCATGAGGACTGAAATGCTTAGAGATGCACACAGGAAGAAGAAAAAAACATGCATTTATAAAGAATTGGGAGCCTTGCTTGGTGTTTTGTGAATGTCCTTTGAGAATATGGTGGCTTTTTGCTCTAAGTGCACTGCTGGGGATGTGTGTCCTTCATGCTCCTTAGCAGTCCCAAATGAAAATATTCAATGTAATTTTTTATTGTTAATGCAGTGCTCGTTAACGGGTTCTTGAATACAGATGTGTTATAACAGTACTACTGTGCTGTAGTCATGCTGTCTTTTCCCCATTTGGCAGTGCCTACACAGAGCCTTTCCCAATGAACCCCACCTCTGCTGGGCAGTTAGCAGATGAGGACCACGGGCGAACCTCAGAGGAGGAAGACGGGATTGGAGAGCAAGGTTATGACCGGCAGGTAAGTGATGGAATATACTTTAGAAAAAATCAAATCAAATCAAACTTTATTTTTAAAGTGCTTTTCATGCTGAAGGCAACACTGAGTAAACATGATAAAAGAAAAACAATTTAAATTAAAATAAAACAGGCCTACTAAAATAGATAACATAGCAATAAAATAACAAAAAATGCTTATTATAGTCTCTTTTCCACACAGTCACACGCATACACATACATACACACGATTCAAGATTCAAGATTTAAAGTGTTTATTGTCATTTGCCGAGTAAGAAAACAAGTTTCCCTGAACAATGAAATTCTTACTTTGCTGTCCACACTGAATGCCACAAAAGATTCTAAAATAGAAACAAAAACAACCTAAAAAACTAGATAGAAGATAAAGATAAAATAAAAAAAATTGAGTAAGTAATCTATGTACATAGATGTGCGGCATGCTATGCACACATGCATACACACACAAACAAAGCAGTTCCCCCCCTCCCCCATTCTGCACAAACATGACTCCCTAATTTCTGTCTCTAAACTGAATGTAGGTATGAAATACTAAAAGTGATAAACATCTGGCTTGATTCTGCTGTGAGGAAGCAACATCATGGGAATCCGTCCAAACCAGGAGCCAGTTGACCCATGTCCACAGTGGCCGCCGTCATAGCAACCACCCAGATCAGGGCAGGCTGGGTTCCACACCACAGCCGTAAGGCTGCAGTGGAGGACCCCGACAAGGGCGATCACCAACCCCCAGACCGATCAGGCACTACCGCTAGCGTGGGGGATCCCCATGAGAAAAACACTGGAGTTAAAACAAAGATTAAATAACCTTAAGAAACAATAAGAACAACTAAGAGCAGTAATAATAAAAATACACATAAAGGACTTCATAAAATAATGTGCTAAAAAAAAAAAGTAATAAAATTGAATAAAATTAAAATAAAATAACAAAATTATATAAAATAAATTAAGATGAAAAAAAATTCAGTTTAAAGCTAAGCTAATGAGGTGGATGTTAAACCTCTTTTTAAAAACATCTGCAGCCCTGAGGTTCTCAGGCAGGCTGTTCCACAGACAAAGGTTGTGGAAAGAGGCCTCGCCATTTGTTTTGGTCCTCACTCTTGGAACCACTAAAAGGCCAGTATCAGAGGACTTTAGGGTCCGAGGGGGCTCATAATTTAAAAGCATGTCAGATAAATAAGAAAACCCAAGTCCATTAAGACATTTATAAACTATAAAAAGAACCTTAAAATCAATCCTGAAACGTACGATGAGCCAATGCAGTGATTTTAAAACAGGTGTAATGTGTTCCTGCCCTCCGGTCCTTCTCAGAGCGCATGCTGCTGAGTTCTGTAGTAATGGTAAGTTTGAAACAGACTTTATGGGAAGACCAGAGAGCAGGCATTATAGTAATCTATTCTACTAGAAATAAAAGCATGCATCAGCACCTCCATACTGATGAGGGAGAGAAATGGGCGGACTCCGGCGACATTTACAAGATGATAAAATCCAGTTTTTGTTACATTTCTGATGTGTGGAGTAAAGTCCAGCTCAGAGTCGAAAAGGACACCTGTTGCAAGATTTATTTTCATCAAGTGTTGTATTAAAGTTTTCACCAAGATCTTGTATTGATGATGGCCACTGTACGAAGCACATCCCAAAGATTCTCAATGGGGTTCAGGTCTGGACTCTCTGGCAGCCAATCCAAGGGTGAAAATGATGTCTCCTGTTCCCTGAACCACTCTTTCACAATCTGAGCCCCATGAATCCTGGTATTGGAATATGGCCGTGCCATCAGGGAAGATGGAATAACCTGCTCATTCAGTATATTCAGATGGTCAGCTGACCTCATTCTTTAGACACATAATGTTGCTGAACCTAGACCTGATCCTAGACCTGATTCTAGACCTGATTCTAGCAACTCCAGCAACCCCAGATCGTAGACTGCCCCACAGGCTTGTACAGTAGGCACTAGGCATGATAGCTGCATCACCTCATCTGCCTCTCTTCTTACCCTGATGCTCCATCACTCTGGACCAGGGTAGATCTGGACTCATCAGACCACATGACCTTCTTCCATTGCTACAGAGTCCAGTCTTTATTCTCCCCAACAAATTGAAGCTTTTTTCTCCGTTTTGCCTCACCGATTAGTGGTTTTCCTATGGCTACACAGCTGTTCAGTCCCAATCCCATGAGTTCCCTTCACATTGTTCCTGAAAAATGTTCTTAGTTTCACTATTAAACATATCCCAGAGTTCTACTGGTGTTTTTCTTCCATCTGATTTCACCAAACGTTTAAATGATCACCAATCACCATCATTCAAGATTTTCTTCTAACTACATTTCTCTCTGCTTTTCGAACCTGGATGAAAGTTTAATCTTCACTGGCAGTTTTTTCCACTCGTTTGAAGCATAACAGCTAAATGCTGCTTCTTCGTGTTTAGTGATCCTTCTGCAGTGGTATCTATCGTTCATGTATCACCCAGAAGGGCGACTCCTGGTAATGCTGGGATTGTTATTCCTGAAAGACTTTTTATAGTGTCACATATCAACAACTAAAATGACTTTGGCCAGAACTAATGTAACAGTGTTCCTTTACCAATTTTACATCTTTGACAGAATTGAATGTAGAGTGTCTGTTTTGTGTAACTTATTGTGTTATGTATTATATGAATAAGATTATATTGTGTCATTTTATGTCTTGTTTTAAAGAAGAAACTCTCACTATCTCTACATAACCCTTCCCTAAACTTTGTAGAAACTAAACTCTTCTTTATCCTAAGTTGTAGCAAGCAGTATAGACATACGCGCCTCACTTTTAATAATTAATAATGGGAATTATTGGATTTTCTACATTAAAACTGATTAGATGAGCCTTGAATTTTCCCCATATTTGTGC
Source organism: Melanotaenia boesemani (assembly GCF_017639745.1). Lineage (NCBI taxonomy): Eukaryota > Metazoa > Chordata > Actinopteri > Atheriniformes > Melanotaeniidae > Melanotaenia > Melanotaenia boesemani. The sequence continues at coordinate 37,401,641 of NC_055684.1, forward strand.
AATAAAGTGCTTTTTTCAGTAGCTCAGAGGTGGACCCCACCCGTCCTGCTGCTGTCCCAATATTAGCCTCCTCTTCTCATCATGAGACATGCATTTCCTTGTTTTCTTTTTCTTCAAAGAAGAGTTACAATAAATTGGAGAGGAAAAATGAAAAGACAGGAACAGTTTCTTTGAATTGATGTGCTTTGTGTTTGTTATTTTCCAGGAAATGAGAACCAGTGTGCCTTCAATGCAGAATTATTTGAAATACTGCACATAGGAAGAAAATAACCCTGAAAAATCTAAGGAACCTTCTTGACAAACTCCTAAATGGCCTCAATGTTATGCTTTGGCTCTTGTGTTTTGAGACCCAGTGATTAACCTGCAAATAAATGGGGAGCATTGTTGCCACCACTATACACACAGCCTCTCATAAATAATGCATCTGAATTTAAGTCTCCTATTTGCGAGAACCTTCGTGTCCGTGCTGCTATGTAATGAAATAATCAGTCTTGTTTTGACAGCTCAAAACTAAAGAAAAAGTGAATTTGGTTTTTCATCAGCCTCCTTAGCGGCTGCGTTGCTGTTCCTATTAATGTTTGAGAGGCGTAAGTGCCCACTGAGAGCCTTTAAACATTAACTGTGTTCATTCATCTCCCCCTCTTCTCCCTCCCTGTCAAACAGATTGATGGTCGATCTCGAGCGTTCTACATCGCCAAAGAGCTTGTCGACTCAGAGAGAGCGTGAGTAAATGCATGTTTGGGTTTCCTCACAAGGGTGTGTTCTCCACAGCATGCCACCACAAACACCATGCTGCATCAACATCCAGTTGTTTTTTATTTCCATACCATAAGTGTTGCAGTTCAGTTCTTTCCAGCTGTGTCTTTTCTGCTTCTATGCTAATTCACCAAGTTGCATGCAAAGCACCTGACAGCCAATTATACAGGTGTCCTGCGACACACTCAACCATTCCTCATGTAGTTTTCTAATCAGGCATGATTTAAATAATTTAATGAGTCTTGAGGAAAAATTAACATAGTTTTGGAGGATTGGAAATTTCCCTTCCTGGTTAATGTCTAATGATCTTTTCCAATTTTTTTGCAGACACGTCGGCGTCCTCAAGCACATTCAGGAGGTAAGATGTTTTTTTTTCTGCCACCACAAATGTGTCAAATCAGCTTATGGGACTATAAAAACCTCTTGAAAAAAACCTGCTGATAGGATCACATCCTGTGTGTCTGCTCCTCTGTCTCCGTCTCCTCCTCCTTCCCCCCTCCTTTGCAATGCGCAGGTTTATCAGTGTTGTTGCAGTGAGATCTACTTCCTGGTCCTGACATAGTTGTCATGTTGTATTGTGGCTTGGTCAGTAGTAAGATGATACAGCGTGCCCACTCATTTCGTGCTCAATACGTCTTTCTCAGCTGGCAAATTGGGGCCGTTTGTATTTGTGATCTCAGTCGCATGGTAAGACCAAGCTGGGCACCAAAATGAGAGTTTTCCTCTCAGTTGAGAGCAGTGTATACTTAAAGCCAGACAGAAGATTTAAATGTGAGCTGTGGTAAATCTCTGGAGTAAGGCCATGCACTAAAGCAAACTCTTGCCTTGTCTTTTCATCATTTCGTACTCACTGCCAGTCAAAACATCCCTGCAGAGTTGTGAACAGAGAAGGTTATTTAACGTTTAAAATGACATTCATACTGCAGACACCACAACAGTGAGCATAATTATTTAATATTCATTCTATTTTTTTTCACAGAAAATGTTAAATTAGCACATTTTTATTAAGATGATGGCTGAGAGTGCAAATATGACAGTCAGAGAAGCCCATCAGCCTAACCTTGAATACAGCCTGAATTCACGTGTGCAACCCTTTATCATAATTTATTAAAAGCAGCTGTTTAATTTCCTTAAACAGTAACTAATGTAAATATTATACAATGAACCTTTCTAATGAATCGAAATCTGCAGTCTCACATGATATTCAATGATACTGATTAGCTGCGATGTACTAAATTGTTTTTTAAAGCATCTGCTGCAAGCCAGCATGGACACTGGTCCATTAGATGGACCAGTGAATTTTAAAAATGTACCACACCAAAAACAGCTTTTTCTTAAAGTAAGTGAATAACCTTGATGCCTATTTCTCCTCACTTAAACTAGTTCATTGACTCTTTTTGCTGCTTTTTAAAGGTCACATTGAACGGTTATTCACCACGCTGTTGCATTATGTGTAGGTATAGCACTTAGGCATTATTACCCCACAAACTACAAACAGTGCTTTTTTGATATGTAAATTTCTGTTTGATGCAAACTGATGTCATAGTTATAACGAAAGTGAGTGATTCAGATGGAAACTACTGCAGCAGCACAACATGTACACAGTCAAGGAAAAACACAAGGAGCAGCGTTAAGTGAGGGGCACACATGAGCTATTGTTCCATTGTTTGATGAGGAATAACAAGAATACAAAGAATTTCCAGACCCTGTCTCTACATAGGAAGGGAGGCCGTGCTCCTCTTCTAAATGACTTGCCCTATAACGGCTTCAACATATGAGGCTCAGACTTATGTTTTTCTCACGTGTGACTGGTGACCTCTGAACTGATTCTCTGCTGAATAATGGCTAAACAGCTGATGAACCAAATACTTAATGTTCCTTCTTGACTGACCTTCCATGAGGAAAATGTTGATGAGTGGATGAGTGGATGCGTAAACAGGGGTGGTGTTATTCTCATTCATGGATCTGAGTGGATGTCTGTTACCTGGGAGACAGTCAAGCAGAAAAGTGATGGTCCTTTTCCACAGCAGATCAATGGTATCTAGCACATGATCGATTGTGCATGATGAATCACGTGCTTTGAAGCACCCAGTGTTACCACGTTATGTCACAGCCAATTGGAACATCTCTGTTTGTTTTACGTCTGTGCTTTACGCTGCTGACAGTTACTCCTCAGAGACAACATAGCGGGACATTAGTTTGCCTCAGTTTTACCCACACAGAAGACTGGTATTTCTCAAAGCACACCTTATAATGATTCATCTACTTTTAGATACTTTCTGAGCTCATTTGCAGAGTAGAGAAATTACATCTCTCCTGGTCTTTCACTTGATTGTGCCATAACTCATCATATTAGTCCCTTTAGTCAATGACACTGCAGCTATTAATGCCCGTTGCACATGTTTTATGTGCACTGAATGTGCTTCAAAGGAGCCAAATTAACTGCATATCAGTGATTTTCTAGCCTCTTGTCTACTGAGAAATGAAAAGTGGGGGCTTTAGTACAAAGCAGCATTGTGTCATTGAGTAAGGTCATTATGCAGCAACACCTGGTGTGCAGCGCCTGTGCAAGCAGGGCCACCTTTCCTGAATGCCTGGACGAAGCCCAAAGCACTGAGATTATATGGGGGGGTGGCAGGAAGGATGTTTAGGAGGATCTGACCTTCCTTCCATTTTTCTCTTCATTCCTCATTCCTCTGTGCTTTTCATTTCTCCTGTACTGCCTCCCTTCCTCCTCTCATCGTCACAACCATTTCCTTCATTCCTTGTTTTTCCTTTCTTACCCACACCTTTGTCTTCTCAAGAATCTCTTCTCACAAATCCTGTTTATCCTCTCTCGTGCAGGACTTTAGGTCAGCAGTGATTGAGGCAGTGGATGAGGAAGGGAAGCCGGTCTTGGAGGAGCAGAGGTTGAGTGAGATACTGGGTGTGCTCCCGCAGGTCTACAGCCTCCACAGCAGCATCTTAACTGAGCTGGAGGAGCGTGTTAGTCAGTGGTAAGATGCGTAACTGCTTATTGTGCTGTGGAAAATTGCTGTAAAGTACACTGTTAAAAATTCTCTAAAATTCCTAGATGTTCCTAGACACCAAGGACATGCACATGAGCCTCATTATTATTGAGAAATTTGCTTCGGATATGTCTTTGTAGGAGTTTTCTTCTGAAAATATGTCCATGGCTTAAGGCCACAAACGTGATTAAAAATTAGACCTCATTTCTATGGAGTGTGTTTAAGGTTTTTAAACATACAAAGCAGAAAAGCAAAAAAAAAAAAAAAAATACAAATGAAATTAAAGATTTCTGGAGTGCTTCACATTCCAGACTTTGGATTTTTGGAAGGACTCCATCTGTGCTCTAATTGATTAATGAAAATGCATTTAAATGCTTCTCTTTTCCCTGTGAAGGGAGGAGAGCCAGAAGATGGTGGATGTCATCTTGTGCCGTCGTGAGGATTTTGGGGTGTTTGACACTTACATCTCCGATTATGACCGCAGCATGTCTTTACTGGAGGATAGCTGCAGAAACAACCCGGCTTTTGCAGGCATCGTCAAGAAATTTGAGGTAAGAGTGTCTGCTGCCAAGTCTTCTTGTTTGTCTGTTTTTATTATTCAACTGTGCCAAGCGCGTGGGGATTAAGTGTTTAATTATTATAATGATCTTCCTTAAGATGGGAGCTGGAGGAAGTATTTTCACAGTCACACATTAAAATCTTGGGTTCTCTTTCCATGCTTCTGGAGGGAAAGAAAAGCCTTGTAGGAGTTTCCAGAGCAGAGATCAAACTTGGTATTTCTCCTGGCACATACTCAGTAGTTCTCAACTTATATTTTTGTCCCCCAGCTTCCACTGGGAGATAATGGCCTTTCTAAACCTCCATTCCACTCCTCCTCATAGGCATAACCTTTCTACCCTCGTGCTCGCATATTTTATCAACAACAAATACTCATTCTTTGCTAAGCATAAATCCGTTCACTCATTAAAGTTACTGGACAATAGAAATGTAGGATTTGGGTGAGGGAATCAGCAAAGGCTCAATCTAATTCTGTCACAGATGTAAAAGAAATTATATTCCTGGTCACTTAATCAATACTTTATACTTGAATGGGGACATGTACAATCCATGCTGATAGCAATACAAATAAATTGTAACTAACATACAGGATATTGACACAGTTTAAGAATTTAAGGCTTCATGTGTATGTGCTTTACCCTGATCAACAGAAGTGTTAAAAACACTGAAGCTCACAAGTCACCCTGAAAAAAACATAAACCAGATGGGATAATCCAGTTACTTTAATGATGTCCTTACATATTATCTACTTCATACTCTGGTTCTTGTGCTGCTTACATGAATGTTGGTGGTTTCAAATAAAGCTGCTTATTCAACTCAGCACCTTCCTACCCACATGTTTGCCAATTCACCAGCTCCAAGCTGTACGCTGACTTGCTGTGAGAGGCTGACACAATGGTTCCAGCGTTTCTAGTTTGATAAGAAAGGCGAATGGACAAGCCACCAACTGTCTCAGCTCATGAATATTCATTAACAGCTGCGTCTTCCCAGAAAACCTTAGCTCAAGCACTGGCCTTTGGTACCCTACACCTTGTTTCCACACTTGGAAACATTTAGCTCTTAATGGCCTAGTTTTATTTTAGCTGCAAGAAATTTATATCAACCTCTTTTATGGCATCATAAAGCAGTAACAGCCACCTGCAGCAGCTATGAGCGGCTTGTTTTGCTATAGAGATGTTTTGGTTGTGACTCATCATCTCAAGGCATATTCAATCGTGGCTTTTTATCCCCTGCATACAGTGTTTGTGTTTCAGAGACTGCATATAAGCATTGTAGTCTTGAGTTTGTCCATCCCAATTTCCAACAACAGAGTATTACGTGAGTGTGATGGATGCCCTGCTGTTTTTAAAGTAGTGCTTTGGGAGGTGAATGGTGTGTGTGTGTGTGTGACTCTACTGTAATGAGCTAGAAGGAGGGCTGAGGGAGAGCAAAGACGGGTGTGTAGGTCACAAGATACAGTAAACCTTCCACTGAGCATGGCCATGGTCATTTATCTGTATGTTCGGCTGATGTGATGAGTACTTGAAGGAGTACTTCTCTATGCCACTGTACAAATACATAGTCTTTTTGTGTTTTCACCTCAGTTTCAAGTATTAAGTCCTTTTCTCCCTCAACACCTCTTTCCCTTTCCGTTTTCACTTACCTTTTACCGCAACCAGCCAAATTCCTGCTGTATAAGTGGTAGTAATTTCATTGTGGATGTGGTGATGACAGTGATGAAGTAGCCAGAGTCCCTGATCGGATCAGAGCTCGACCCTTACAGGATTACAGCCTCCTCTCAACAGCCAGTTGCCTGTTTACTGCTCCATCTATAAACATTGGCCAGCGTAACACTGTGTGTGTGTCCCCAGTGTGTGAGTGTGTTTGTGACCCCTGTGCATCTTTGTCTGATTGTTTTGCAGGGGCACACACAGATTGCTCGGATCCTAGGAAACTGGGTTTATGAAATCTCTTTCCAAAAAACTTCAGTTTGGATTTATATTCATGCCATAGCCCGGGTTTGTGTAACACCTCAGCCCAGGAGGACGCTGTGCAGCAGGTGGACAGAGAGCGATATAGGAGAAGAGCGATGGAGGGAATTTCTTGTAAAGGCAGCTGGGCAATGAGGCAGACAGAAGCTAATTAGAGAAGCAACCTCCTTTACAACTCCCCAATTAGATCGGCTGTGTGTGCACAGGCTGCAAATCAGCTGGCCGTGACAGAGTGTGAGAGGTGTATTTGTTTGTGCATGCCTGTGTTTATCTCCCAGCACACACTCTTTCTTCTCTCCTTCTCCATTTAGTTCACTCACTCAAACAAAACCAAAGCTAATTACCAGCCATGGAAAGCCACTTCCTCTGAACAAGTGTCAACTGGATGACAATTTACAAGTGATACTTGAGGAGAGCAGAAAACAAGCGGGGTTGATAATTGGGAGCTGCTTATTATTGTACTCAATGCATCATACGCAAGTCGGGTGAAAGGTGGAAAGAGATGAGACAAAGAAGGGATGGACATTCCTGTTGCTGAAATAAAGAAAAAGATTCAAGAAAGAGAACTAAAAAGAAAAGGTCCTTTTTTTGAGAGGCTGTTCATTAAGAAAAGGAGTCGGTGCTCTGTTTTACTTTTAACACCATCCTTTATCCTTGCAGGCCTTTCCATTGGTTCACCACCATTCCAGCCTCAGTATAACTGTGTATTTGTTCACGTGTGAAGGATTCATCATCAACACATTTTACACAGGATTGTGTGTGTGTGTGTGTCTGTCTGGTGTAAATAGGATGAACAAGTTTTTACCTCCAGGGTTCTATCTGTACCTCTCTAACGAAGGATTGAACTTCATTAGATTAGGATAGACCGTGTATACGTGTGAGTGTGTGTGTGTGTGTGTGTGTGTGTGTGTGTGTGTGTGTGTGTGTGTGTGTGTGTGTGTGTGTGTGTGTGTGTGTGTGTGTGTGTGTGTGTGTGTGTGCATGAATCCCAGACCCCCACTGTTCTTCTAACGCTCAGGGCATAAATACCTGTCAGAAGCAATTAGATCTCGATTGATTTTCTAAAGCTCTCGTTGATAGTGCCACTGCCTGTCCCCTTTCACCTGCAAATGGCTGCACTGAGCAGAAGAATGAGAGTCGTCCTGGTTTTTGTGTGTCTGAAGGTCACCCTGACGGACTGACATACCCTGGTTACTTTTGACCTTGGCGTGCAGTATGAAATTAAAGCTGTCAACCTTATTTGGAAAAAAATAGTAATAATCACACACACATATGTGTGTGTATATTAACACACAATTAAATAATTAACAGCTATAATTAAGTAATGCATTAATGTGATAATAATGCATTAACTTGAATACTTATTGGATTTAAGCATATCAGGTGATGTGCATTTGTCTAAAGAGGGAGTTTGTGATCTAAGGAGATTAATAACCTACGTTAAAGTGTGCAAAATCATTAGGAAGCTTTTTATCCTTGGGCAAAATGGGCCAAAAAAAAAGAGATATAACTGAATGAAAGATCAAAAATCTTAAAAATTATTTAGAGGGATGCAGCACACTTGAAATGTTACAAGAAATGTGTTGAAAAAAAAAGACAAACATTAAATGCAAATAATTTGAGAAGAATCTAACATGAAGCTACCAGGAACTCATTATCCTCCAGCACTGTCATATTCCAGAACTGCAACCTACCTGGAGTTTCCAGGTGTTCAGTTATCAGGGACATGGCCAAGGTAAGGAAGGCTGAAACGCGACCACCACTGAACTAGACACATTTGAAACGTCAAGACTGGGCCAAGAAATATCTGAAGACAGATTTTTCAAAGGTTTTATGGACTGATGAGATGAGAGTGACTCTTGATGGACCAGATGGATGGACCCATGGCTGGATGGCACAGAGCTCCACTTTGACTAAGACTAGGCAAGGTGGAGGTGGGATACTGGTATGGGCTGTCATTATTAAATATGAGCTAGTTGGACCTTTTCGGGTGGAAAATAGATTAAATGATTAAATTAAATTATTTCCCAAACCTATTGCAAGTTTTTAGAAGACACTTTCTTTAAGCAATGGTTCAGGAAAAAGTCTGTATCGTTCAAGAGGTCCATGATTTTTGTGCAGGACAATGTTCCATTGCATGCATCAAAGTAGGCTACTCCACTAGCCTAGCCAAAAAGGCCTTAAAGATGAAAAAATATTGACATGGCCCCCATCTTCACCTGACCTAAACTCTATTGAGAACTTGTGGGCCTTAAACAGGAGATTTACGATGAAAGGAAACAGTACACCAGTCTGAACAGTGTCTGGGAGGCTGTGGTTGTTGCTGCACAAAAGGTTGATCATCACCAGATCAAGAAACTGACAGATTCCGTAAATGAAAGGCTTATGACCATTACTGAGAAGAAGGGCGGCTATATACAGTATATATATATATAATTTCTTTCTTTTTTAAACAGCTATTGTTTAAAAATGTAATGAGTGTCTTTATGTGTGTGCAGACAAAAGATCAAGAAGAAACTGAAATCCCAATGAAGCACCAGCTGCTACAGGTTGTAGTGAGAGTACTTCAGTATCGAATGCTACTCACAGGTAATCAATGCACATAAAAACCTTTTAAACAAGTCAGCAATTTTTACTAGAATTTAATCAGTTTGTTTATTAGTAGGGGTGAGGAATCACAGTACAACTATTACATGTAGATCAGTAAGGTTTAGATTAAAATGTAATAACTTTTCAGTCATATTTTTATGTCTTTGTTCTACTCTCTCCAGATTACCTGAACAACCTCTCCCCTGATTCTAAAGAGTATGAGGACACCCAGGGTAAGTTGAACATAATGTTTTATCAGTTATTAAAGTCATATATGTCCAGTTGTTGCATCACAGCTGAGTTGCCTTTTTTTTAAAATCAAGTCCTCTATGTTTTGTCTCTGTTTGTGTTGCAGCTGCCTTGGTGATCGTGTCCGAGGTGGCAGACCTGGCCAATGACAATCTGAAACAGGGGGTGAGTTTTCTGACTCTAAACACAACCCATTTGTTCACATTCACTGTTTAGCTAATGCTTAGTTTGGCAAACTCACTGCCAAGCATTTCAGTCTTTATAAATGGCTGAAAAGAGCCATTTTCAAGTGTGAAGTTAGACAGCCTCTGTATAAATCCTCCCTCTAACAACTTGCTGGAGTGAAGGAGAGGTCTATCCCTTTTTGGCGATTAACACAAGGGGTGAGGAGAAATGATGTCATCAGAAAGCCCCAGGTGTGTCATTACAAGGGGACCAGTGTGAGGGTGGACATGACTTACGCTTCCCCATAAACATGAGCAGTTAATGGAGATAATTCACAAACCCTCTCCTCATGTCTCTCGCGCCTCTCACACTGGCAAACTCCCCCGCGTCTCATTGGCTTGCTTCCTCAGTTTATCAGACTTTGTTTGTTTTCTTCTTCTATGTGCCAGCACAGACACATGCAAGCCGACAGACAGTAGAAACCAAGAGTCCTTCTATCTCTTCCTCTCCATTCACCTTTCAGAATCACATCCTTTCTGCACTTTCATTGACAAACGGATGATTTTAATCCTGTGGCTTCTGGCTTCCAGCTCCAGATAAATTCTCTGCATTGCTTTGCTTCTTTCCTCCTGTAGGAGAACTTGTTGCGTCTGGTCCACATAGAGTACAGCATGAAGGGAAAAAAGGACCTTCTAAAGCCTGGAAGGGTGAGCATCATCAAGTTGTGTCCAACAACCTTACAGTTTTACTATGAACCACAGCACACATTGCCCTCTAACATCAATCCTTTTAGGCTCTATTCAAGCATAAAACTAATAGATATATCATAACGTGTGTCCAACTAATATTCTCAAGCTTGAAAATATGAACCATCATGCTTATGAAGGTAACTCTGGAACATTCTTTATTGTTTATAAATATATGTTTGTTTCTTTTTTATTTTTTGAGGGGGACAAAATTTAAAAAATGTAAACATGACCTGCAATGTTACTGTCATAAGTTGTTTGAAATTGATGCTGTCACGTTTTCCTAATTAAATAAATAAAATAAAATAAAACAAAAACAACTAACATGCCTTTTCAAAAACTTATATGTTTTTCTTTTGACAGATTTTTGTCAAAGAGGGCACACTCATGAAGGTCTCCAGGAAAAGCAGGCAGCCGCGACACTTGTTTCTGGTAATGTTTCTGTCCTTTTACCTTTTCACACCCACACCACAGTGTCATGATATTTAAAATGATCATTTAACATATTTAGAAATATTTATTATCTTTTCATCCACAATGTGAAGATCCATACACTCTATTGCTTGTAAAATATTAGTAAATGATATCCTTAAAGTAGAAATAAGAAGAAAATTGATTTAAGCCTGGCAATTTTCAAATGTTAACCATTCAGTGCCCTATCCAAGAAAAAAATTGGGGAGAAAAGTCTATTTTTGTTTATCTAAAGTCTTTATTTGGCCTTTTAACATAATGTAAAAAATAATTTAAAATTTTTGTATATTTACCACTTATCATTATATGTCAATATTGTGATAAGTAGTACAATAATTTTACAATAATTTTGATAATATTGTAGTGCATTATAGTATTAATATTGTATCCACCAGGGACAGAAGACAATTATCAGACTGCGTACAATACGGTTTTAAGCAAAGTTTTTTTACCATGAAGTCATGCAAAAGGTCTCAGAAACTGTATGTGTCAAATATGATACATTAAGCATTAAAGGGTTAAAATAAAGCACTTATTAAAAAGATCAAGGGAATGCATTTAAAGAAAGTGATTGAGATTAGAGCTGCATAAATGTCTGTGTTCTTCATTTGTCCATGCTTCACCTACCACATTTTCTAACAACTGGTAGTTTTTGAGTGCTTGCAGAATGTCAAACAAACCAGCAAGTACATATCTTCCAATTGTTATAACCAACAATTAGAAGAGAGTCCATTCCATTTTGCACACCTTTTTATCTTTTTTGTCATTTTAGTCAAAAAAATGAATTGACAAACACAAAGGTCCCTCCCAGGATCTAAAGCATAGCCGGTTTTTAGCTATGAAGTGAGACAATGTTTCTGATTATGCTGGACAAACAGGATGTGCAAAGGTCATCTTTGATGTAAAATGATTTATTACAGAACAACTGGAGTTAATTTAGTGGAATAAGAGAATGATGATATAACTGAATCCATGTTGATGTTTTCATTCAAATTCATTATTGATTTCCACACGTTCCACAATTCAGGTTTAGATATTTAGAAACTTTGCAAGCTTCTTCAGAGTTGAAGATGAGCTTCTGCAGACTGATCCACTTACAAGCTTGTTAAAATACTTGATATAGAACCTGAGTGCCTACACGACAGAATGAGGCACCTGCTATATCATTTAAGCAAAAGTGAAAACAAAGCTGGTGTGATGTGAAAAAAAATACAGAGGAATGTTGGGTGGGAGCAGGTGAGGTTAGGGGTGGAGGGGCATGAGGCCAAGGCTGTAAGACCTCCACTGAGCACCACACCCATCCAGCAAGGGCCTCCCTCTCCACTCTTCTCCTTTCAGAACTTGTTTTCGAGGGCCCCACTTCCTTACAGGATGTTTGGTGTGGGTCACTGGATGCCGGCTTCCTGTGTACTGGGAGGGGACTGACAGCAAAGTGAAGGCCAGACGCCCTGTAGAATGCAGGGAGGAGGTGGCGGAGGTGGGGTGGGGGTGTTACACAAACACATAACGTGAAATAGAGAAGCCCACTCCATTGTTCCATGTGCAATCAGTGCTGTCTCATGTTAAGAATTATGTTTGTCCTAGATATCTGCAGTAGCAGCATTTATGGTTTTTGGCTTATCCCTTTTAATCCCTGTATAATATTACAGACAGATGCTCTGTAGATTTTTCCCCTCTATTCCATCAGTGTGCCAGTCTGTCTCTAAACAGGATTGCACATTAAACATCCGGGGGAAAAAAAAGGTTGTTGGTTGACACTTGCAGGCTATTATGTCTATAGAGCCATTTTCTCCCCCCAAGGCGACAGCTCCGGTGGGTCAAGTGTTATTTATTAGCTTTTAAGAAAAGAGAATCCAAACAGTGAAGATGAAAAACCATCACTCACCTAAATGACAGGAAAAACCATGCATGCAACCATGCCACAAGCCTAGGTTCAGAGAACACAATAAAGCTAGCTCAATGAGTGAAAGAAAGAAATGAACGGAAGGATGGATATCTAGAAAGCTTCAAGAGGAAAGCGAATGAGTGAAAGGCAGGTGAAGAAGGTGAAGGTTTACAGGATGAGCTGAAATGCCACCACTGAAAGAGTGAATGCCTTATGCATGAAGGGGCCACGTGGATGTCACCCTTTTTGTGTAAGCCTGGGTAAATCTCTTTATTCTGTACTCGGCTGGGTTAATGTTTAAAGATTCTTTGAGCAGCACAGGGTGGAGCAGACGAACTGCGGTGGCTGCAGTCCAGCAGTCGTGCAGGCAGGGCTCTAACTTGGCTATCATGCTTTGTTTTGTCTCCAGCCAGTCAGCCAAAGAAAAGTTTACTGGGACTATTTGTGTTGTTGTTGTGGTTAAGGTGGCTGGTTCCACCCAGAACTGGTTCTCGGTGTAGCCTGAGAAGGCTGTAAGGGTAAGGGGAGGCCTGCAGTCCGGGGCAGGGTGGAGAATTCCTGGATGCTGCCTGTACAGCCCCAGCGGATGTTTAGAGCACACATTAGGTGTGACCAATGATGTCATTTCTTTTGTCTCTGTTATGAAATACCTTTTAAAACATAATGGTCTCTCGGTGTGTTCAGACGATTAGAATACATTTATTCTCACATGCAAATAAACACTTTTCACAGTAATGTCTGGTTTTCATCTGTGCATTCATGGGAATTTTGGGCTGACAGGATGCACAGACCTGTGAGTGCTTTGAAAAGACACTAAATCTTTAAGTGTTCGAGTCCTGAATGTTGCTTTTCAACGTGTTGTTAGATGCATCTTTTTGGGGTAACACTGCTTCCTTGTGTTAGTCAGGAGGTATTACATGCTGAAAAGCCAGTTGAAGTAAGGTTTCCCCAAAAACCTGAAATCTTTCTAGTGTGTGTATATTGTTAATAACTTTTTAACTAATTCTTGTCCACATGTTTCTTTATGTGTTTTTCATCAGATGAACGACATAATGCTGTACACCTTCCCTCAGCAGGATGGGAAATACAGACTTAAAAACACCCTATCCCTGTCAGGGATGAAGGTGAGTAAACTTAACTTTAAAGTCAAATTTAATCTAAAGGTTGCTTTTTGTTTGTTTTCGGCTAATCTGTGATGTGTTCTTGTACCTCACACTCAGGTGAACAAACCTGTACTGGACAACGTGCTAAACTGTCTGAGGATTGAGGTGTCTGACATCACGATTACTCTCTCCGCCAGGTGAGCAGCAAAACAGAAAAGCAGCTCTGTGTCATATCTGATGTGTTTCTATTGCAACGGTTGAGTTGATGCTTTTATTTCTCTCCAGTTCCGTTGGAGAACGGGAGGACTGGTTCCACACTTTAAGTCGAGCCATCGCAGACCATGCTGCAGGACTCTGCACATTCGGCGGACCTTGCAGTGAGGTAAGAAAGGCGCCTTAAATAAATCTCATATGGTTTAGACATGAACCTGTACTGGCTAAACATAGTTAGCTGGTAATGATTATTTGCTTTCTTAATACCCTAATATTATTAATCCATATATTTTTTATTGCAGTTGACAATTATGTTTCTACTGAAAGAGAAACAGTAGCTGGCTGTGAAATATATGGACACCAGTAACATCAGTGGAAGTAACACTAACAGGTCTGACATCCTTCTTAATAATGTCCCAACAGGCCCGTGAGAAACTGTGGATGGCCCTGGGCGAAGCTGCGCCAGTGCTGGTGCCAGTTTCTCACGTGATGATGTGCATGAACTGCACTTCTGACTTCAGCCTCACTCTCAGACGCCATCACTGTAATGCCTGTGGCAAGGTCAGACACACAGCTTTTGTTTGAGTGTAATCTACATGATTTCACTTTATCTGTGCCTCTTTCAAAATCTTTCACTGTTGTTGTCATGACCAGCTGTCTTGACGATGTCTCATAAAGCCCACTGATGCATTTTGTCTCTCTGAGAAGGTGGTATGTCGAGCTTGTTCGAGAAACAGATACCCTCTGAAGTACCTCAAAGACAGAGTGGCCAAAGTGTGTGACCACTGCTATGTTGAGCTCAGGAAAAGAGGTGAATTTTTCATATGTGGAGCCCTACCATGTCAAAATCCAGACAATAGATACCGTGAAAACAAACAGTCATTTCATTTTGTTTTTGTCTGTAGGTGGCAGCGTTTCAGGGGCGTGTGGTAGTTCCAGCCCTCGGACTAACCGGGCCAGTCGTCCCCTCTCCGCTGTCTTCCAGAGTCTGCAGCCCCCGAGTCTATGGAAATCCAGAAAGAGCACCTCCAATCTCAGTCAGGTGGATTACATGACTTGTTTCCTTTAATTCAAACATACAATTTGATATCAAACACTACTACTAACTCTGTTCCTCAACATAAAAACTGCCTGCAGTCTCACACATTAGGTGTGTAATCTATAGGGTTGTTTTGTTTTCCCCTGACTGGGAATCAAACCTGAGCTGTGGCAGTGAGAAACCCAAATCCTAACCACTAGACCACCAGGGAGTGATATGTAGTGTTCAGCATTGAAATGTCAGGAATTTCTGGCAGCTGATCAGCACAGTGCACAACAACTGTTACCAGGGTTCAGTCTGACTCTGTCTTTTTGAAGCGCTGCACTGATGCCAGCAATAACACTCTGCTGCCCTCAAACAGATACCCGACTTTATAGGTTTCCACTTTATCTGTCCTTGTTAATGTCTGTGTCTAATGATTTAAAATGTCATCAGGTGCCACTTGGTGTGGAGGGCTCCACCATGAGCGGAAGCCTGCAACGTCGGAAGAAGAGCAAGCGAAGGTGGAAAAGACTGTGGTTCCTCCTCAAAGATAAGGTGCTCTACACCTTCACAGCCCGTGAGGTGAGGGGGCACAGAGTCTCCCGCACCAGCCCCAAAACACTCACATCTTCATCATCATCTCATTATCACTCAAGAAAAGATGATTCCTCACAGCTTCCATCCATCCCTCTTCATATCTGGCAGAATCACATGCTTCCACCACTTTCGCCCTTTTTCATCCTCATGGACACTAAACGAGTCATTCAGGGATTCTCTGTGCTCTCTCTCGCCCTTTTGACAAGTATGCATCTGGGAGTTGAAATGCTTTTCTCTTCTTGAATCATGAAACACTTGCTATTTTCTTACTGCTCCTGATTTGGCTTTCATTTTTATGTTTGACTCTTATTTCTTCAGGATAAAGTGGCTTCAGAAAGTCTACCTCTGCAGGGCTTCACTGTCAAGCTGACTGAAAGATCGGATGGAGAAGAAAGCAGTAACGTCTTTCACTTGTACCACAAGAAAACGCTCTACTACAGCTTCAGAGCCGATGATCAACACACTGCACGCAGGTCAGCACCAGAGTTCAGAGGCATGATGTTGAAGGTTCTCAGATATTAGAACAGAAGTTATTTAAAAGTCCAAAGTTAGTTCCCTGACCGGGAAACAAACCCAGGCCGTGACAGTGCCGAATCCTAACCACTAGACCACCAGGGAGTGATGAGCTGGCATTTCTGCAAAAGTGTTCGGTTTCTCTAGGTCACCTATGGCCCTTTTCCACTAGAACCTCCCCACCTCTAACCGACGCAACTCATTTTTTAGGGTTTTCCATTAGGTAGTAGCATCTGGCAGAGTCCTGCAGCAGATCAGGCACATGCTGGGTAACCTGCAAAAACATTTTTTTGCAGGAAAAAATGACAAAAAAAATTAAAATTAAATTTAATGGGTATGGGTGAAGGCGGGTTGCAGGTGAGAATAGGATATTTTTTTCTTTCTAATTTTTGTGGACAAGACAAGTGTTTAACTTCTCAGGCACTGGGGTCACCTTTATTGTGAAGCCCCTTCAGGAGTATTTCCAAACCTTGCGTTATTGCGAGGAATGTTCTTTCCATCCCTGCATCCAGTGCAATGAAAGAAAGTTTTCCACTGCTGGTTATGTGACTCAGGAATGGAGAACACAGCTGAAACCAGGCATGGTGGATGATATCTTGTTTATGCAGCAATCTCCCAATCAAATTAATAAAGCCCCCAAGTGGAAAATAACAGAGACTATAGGGAGGTAGCCTAGTGGTTCAGTGCAATATCATACAAGAATAAAAATAATGACAAAACAACATCACATTTAAATACAAGTAAAACCAAATAAAAAGAATGCAATGAAGGGAGAGACATGGTTGTTTATAGATAGATAGATAGATAGATAGATAGATAGATAGATAGATAGATAGATAGATAGATAGATAGATAGATAGATAGATAGATAGATAGATAGATAGATAGATAGATAGATAGATAGATAGATAGATAGATAGATAGATAGATAGATAGATATCCTACCATTCCCTCACCCACCCTCTCATCTCTCCTGGGTAGGCTGGATGGCTCAAGCTCAGGTCTTCTACCAGATCTTAGCTGTTCCTAGCCACCAGTCCAGTATGGGGGACACGGCCCCCAGTGCTCCGATGACCACTGGTACTACTGTGGCCTTCACCTTCAAGGCTTTCTCCAGTTCTTCCATGAGCCTTGGTATTTCTCCAGTTCATGTGTTCCTTCTCCCAGATACTTCCATCATCGGGGATGCTACATCCACCACTACGGCTTTCCTTTGCTGCTTATCCATGATCACAATGTCCGGTTGGTTGGCCTCCACTATTTTGTTGATCTGTATCTGGAAGTCCCAAAGGATCTTAGCCCTCTCATTCTCCACCACCTTGGGGTGTGTTTCCCATTGTGACCTAGGGGTCTCCAGTCCAGATTCTGCACAGATGTGTCTGTACACTATGCCGGCTACTTGGTTATGGTATTCCATGTTTTCTTTGCCTACCAGTATCTTGCACCCTGCTGTGAGGTGCTGGATTGTTTCAGGGGCCTCTTTTTTTATTTAATTTTTTTACCTGTCCTGTCCAGCATCATAGCAAGCAGAATGATAGTCTGGTTGCTGTATTGTGCCAAACAAGTTTGCTTTGCCAAGGGGAGGCTTATGGGTATAAGGCTTGATAGTAATTTATTTATTTATTTATTTACTTTGAATCATGGACTCCATGTAACCTTGCTGGACCTGACCGGAGGGGACAGAAAAAGAAGGAAGACAACCAAAAGAAGCAAAAACAGAAAGCAGAAAAAAGAAAGAGGAGACAAAAACACTACAAACAGAAGGCAACGACCTTTCAATCCACACTATCCACACTGCCCCAAAAGGCAGAGGGCCCGCACCATATAAATATATATATATATATAAACACCTCCGAAGGTGGTAGAGAATAACCGAGCTAAGATCCTGTGGGACTTCCAGATTCAGACCGACAAAATATTAATGGCAAACCAGCCGGACATTGTGGTGATGGACAAACAGCAGAGGAAAGCCGTTGTGGTTGACATCGCAATACCAAGCGATTGCAACATCAGGAAAAAGGAACATGAGAAACTGGAGAAATACCAAGTCCTGAAAGAAGAACTTGAGAAGGCCTGGAAAGTGAAGGCAACAGTGGTGCCTGTGGTCATCGGAGCACTCAGGGCAGTAACCCCCAAACTGGAAGAGTGGCTACAGCAGATCCCAGGACAAACCTCAGACATCTCGGTCCAGAAGAGTGCAGTCCTAGGAACAGCCAAGATACTGCACAGAACCCTCAAGCTCCCAGGCCTCTGGTAGAGGACCCGAGCTTGGTGAGAGACCGCCCACAGAGGGCAAGGGGACAAATTTTTTTTATATCATATATCATAAATAAAATATATGATGGAATAAATATAAAAAGTTTAGCTTCAGAGGATTCAGGCCTTTTCTTGTACAAACCTTTTTTGTGTAATTTTATTAAGAGGGTGCTGCAGCAGTTGTGTTTTATATTTTTTTAATGAAGTTAAAGAAAAATCTAACAGAGATTGTTGGACCCCGAGTTGTGTCTATGTGTACCTGTGGTATCTCTTGTTCAGACATGCCCTGCCAATGCTTTTAAATGTCCTGATGTCAGTTCTTTGTTCAGATTTTTTATTCAGCCCATGCAAAAAAAAAAAGTCTCATGCTAATTTATTGTGTTTCAGATGGGTCAACGCCATGGAGGAGGCTACAGTTTTATAGCACCTGCTCCGTTACATGAATAACCCCTACCATTTGTGGCTGCTGGAACTCCTCTGTGGAGCACAACAAAACTATCTGCTGCAAACTACCATCATCTAAGATTTATCACATCTGCCCTGTACATGGATAATAAGACAAGCAAAGCATGGCAAATCATCAAGTTGAGGCTGCCATCTAGTGGCAGGAAGGTGAGAGAGAAAAGTCGGAGGGGTTTTACTCAGTGAAGAGGAGTAGAAACATATAAAAGGGATGAACTTTACGCATGAAGACTCTTTTGTTCCCCACACATGATCTAACACAGCAGCCTTCATTTTTCACAAGCAGCTTGAATAAACCTGGATTTTTTTTCTCTGTTTAATTTTTTACAAGAACAGCCGTCCCACTAAAGTGTTCTAACTTTGTTGTGTTTTTATGGAGAGAAATTATTGTCAAATAAATGAGTTGATCAGCAACTGAAAATATGAGGATTTATAAATATTTCTAAACATATTTAAAGACATTTGTATGCACCAAAACCTTTCAAATAAAAATAAAAAATATATAGACCTGTGAAATGAAAATATCACGTTATAGGCAGATTTATTGTTATTAGTTCTAAGCTTATACACATCTGCAAGTCTTATATTTCATTTGCTGATCATCTAAAGAGACATTTGTGGCTATTTGAAGACTAATTCTCTCATTTCTGTCTTTTACAACTGAATTATTAAACTACTTTTTCTGCAGGAGCAAATCACATCACATCCTTTGCAGCGATGCACGAACCTGTCAGCATCACTTTTGATGCTCATATCTTGCAAAAAAGGAGGAAACTATTTGCCACCATTTTACTGATGTGTGGTTTTCTGGATATATGTTGTGAAGTATAAACCACAGGTATTGAAGTCAAATATATGATTTATTTGTATAGAAATGGTGTTACATGATGCTCTGAGTAAAGGTTCATTGTAATCATTAGTGTATGTGAACATTATATCCCTTGTGGAGTTTTACTCAGTGTTACTCTTGAATTTAATCTAAAAAAAGACCCTCAGCATGCCAGTCGTTCAAATACATTTCTTTAATGATGAACACTTTCAAAGACACTTTCTAGTTTGTAGGTTTTTAAATCTTTTTTATATTTGCCATACTGTTCAGAAGTGCCGATTTTTTCCTCCAACTGAATGCAGTGCAATTTGCAATTAATGATGAATGTGCCTGAAATTAAATTGTACTCTTCGTTCTTTGTGTTATCACAGTACTGTATGGACGGATCTGTTCTTTTTCATGCCTCTTTCTTTTAAATCGACTCTTACATGCTGTACTCTTCTACTATTGTAAACTGTTACTCTCCGGAAACATAAGAATATAGTATTGTGACATTTTTTATTGGCATCTTTTATTGCTTAGCTGGGAGAACACTGGAATTGTATTCATTTTTTTACTACTCTACCATAAGAGATATCAATATTTTCTCTTAAATGATCAACATGAAGCCATTACATTTTCCATTAGGAATGCAGCTATACTACACGTCGTTATTTCTACAAAATACACGTTTGTTTATTGAGTTCTATTCAGCTTTTCTATGTGTTTCCTATGATTCACACTTACAGCGTTATTATTATGGGTTGTACTTCGGGCAAATAGTGCACTGTAAATGTTCATGTACATAGATGCATATTAAGAATAAACAGCTTTTAAAAAGTTTACTAATGGACATTCCCAGTGTTGAGCTGTCATACATTAATATCTGTTTATTTCTCGTAATATTAAGTCCCCATCCACTCAAAACTATTTTTAACCTTCTGAACATGTCTGCAAGTTGTTTGGCTTATCGTGAGTGAAATCAGTCATCAGTGCTAAATGTTTTTAAAATGGAGCAATTAGAAGAACTCCAGTTAGATTTTTTAAAGGATTAATAACTGCTTGAGCAGGGTTTAATAAGAGTAGCCACAGAATAATGACTACACATATAATCATTACTATTCCAACAAAGTACAAGAGGATTAAATACAATATGAATCAGTTCAGTGGAACAATGCTGCAGATAAAATTCATCACACTTCTGTAAAAACATTGTTTTATTTCTTCGTAGAGGTGTTTGTGTGTTTATCCCTCAATTGGTGATCAACAGCAGAAGGGCAGGTATCATCTGGTAAAAGCAGGTTGGTGAAGTGTTTCCTTCATCCAGCAGGGTGCAGCAGCACATCATCAAAGCAAATCTAATCTAAGTCGTTTTAATACCCCGGCTTGAAACTGAAGTTCTTCCTCTCTGTCTGATTAACCTCCAATAAGTATGGAATGTTTAAGTTAAAGAAATAAGATTTATTATGATATGGTTCCAAAAAAAAATAATATATATATATATATATATATATATATATACATTTATATATTTTATTAAAATTTTTGTGTTGTAACTGAAGAATAACAAGATTTTGATATTATAAAGTCCACCTCCTTCATGCTCTCAATGTACAAAAATATGCAGTTTTTTCATCACTGCTGTTGTTTTTTACTCTTTTAGTGACTTGGGTGACCATATGGAGTTCATTATTTGTTGTGTATTGATTTAGTTAGCAAGACTTTACTTGTGAACACCGTGCTTAGGTTGAGACTCTTTGTAAAAGTCTTTGTAACATTTTAATGGGAAGCTCTTGCAATTAGACTTTGACAATTAGGTATTTTACAATTTTCATCAGACTAATTGACCCAAGGGGAGACACAAATTAATAAGACTATTTCTTTATTTTTGCTCATAAAGGTTACACACAATTACTATTAACTGCAGCTGTTTTGGCCAAATATTCACTACTGTCAGCACAGATTATAAACAGACCCCCTTTTTCTCTCCCTGTTTTTCTCTTTTAACACATCTGGGTAAGACAAGCCATTATAGATATATTAATTGCTCATAGTATCAATAGTACCAAGTCAGACAGCAGACCAGCCACAAGGAAAGCAGTGGCTGCCATGAATATTTAAAGAGAAAGAAACTGCACAAAATATGTTTTTGCTTATTTGCAGGTCTGCACCTGCAATATTAATGACCACAGATCCGGCCCAATGTGAAAGTTTACTAAGGGGGAGAATAAAGAAGAGGCTTTCATTTATCACCCGATTTAGGTTCTTTAATTCAACATGTATTCAATAAATCTAAAATGTTCAATAAAAATGTAATTAGGAAGGAAGTAAGCAGAGCTAAAGACACTTACTGCAGACAAAAGTACATAACAAAGAATCATTTCTGTTTCAATCTGTTAGGATAAAAGATTAACATGTTAGTCAGAAAGTAGGCAGAACAGAAAATAGGAAGATTGGGGTTGCTCTAGATATGAGCATATGTGATCCCAGGAGTGTCAGTGACCCAATACTTACTAGACATTACACAAGAAAGACAGAAGTGAGAGCAGCATTTACAGCAGAGAAAGGTGTTCATTTCCTCCAAGCACCTGGACCTCGTTCCACATGTTCAGCCTCATTCTGGTTCTGCTGCTTCTAACACATTCACAAACCCTTCCCATTAGCAGGAAACCAATAGCCTTCTGTTTCTGTAGCTTCAGCATAATGTAAGAAAAGTACCTCTAAAGATAGCAAAAGGACAGCTTCTCCTTGTAGACAACTGGAAATTTCCAATCCATATCCAGGAGGCCAGAAATCCAATATGAGACCATGTATTAAATTGCTCAAACTCTAATTTTGTGCAGGCCAAAGTGTTCGGGATCAAACTGAGTAAACTGATAGTTAGCAGGCAAAGTAAAATATATCAGACTGAACTGTAAAAAACTTGCAAATAATTCAGTATATCTAACCCTCGAGACACCAAACCTGTTTTTCCAGCTTAATTTTTAATATCTGCTTAATTTAAAGGGTAATTGTATTAAACTTGACCAGAAATTTTCTTTTATTATTGTATTTAAAATTACACGATTACCTTTGTTGAATTTTGTATAGAGTAGGAGACAATCATAACAGTCTTTACCTCAGGGCAGATTTAGTTTCCCATTATAAACACATATTTATACACTTTATACCATCTTTGTGTTGCCATGTCTGTTTGTCTAAAAGCAGATTAGGTTAACCTTGGAATGAAGCAAGAGTTGAACTTCCCTTGTCTCAGACTTTACACGTGAACAAAGGGAGAGGGACTGAGTAGGGAAGTGATAGTTTAAAGGAGAGAAAAATGAGGACAGATAGTAATAGACAGATTTAGTCTGTGGCATGTCTCTTGATGAAAGGACCATTTCTCTCCTTTTTTTAGGGCTTGTTTTTTAATTCCCTCCCTTCCTCCCTGCCTCTTTCTGTTCCTCTCATTACTCACTGTGATGTTTGCTTGGGCACTGCTGGCATGGCAGAAATGGCCATCATGACAGGAACTGTCTGGGTCCCTTGCCCGGATTTGAGTCTTAGCTCAAATATGAAAGTATGAAGTAGGTTTCTTTTCTGCTGTGTCATGTCATACATCTTGTATGAATGACATGACCTTTAAGGGCTTAACATGGTTACGGTAGATCCCTCATGAAGTGCAGAAACAGGTTAAACTTCAAAGTGGAATTCATGAACAACAGTGGTGTTTTCATTTTAAACTTTTATGGTGCAAGGGGTAATTTTCCTTTACTGTAATTCTAGGTGTTCCCATTGACAGGCAGCTTATCTTCACATAAAAGGTGGCATCAGAAAACAACATGTCACTCTAACTTGCTTTTCTTCCTTTGAAAGATGGTGAAGACATGAAGTTATTTTCTTTTTCTTGCTTCTGTTGAGGAAAAAGCTCCAATTTAGAAGTAGTTCCCTTTAAATCAGAGTGCTGGGTGAGGGTAAAACCAGGGAGGAGTCCATCAACAACAAATCCACTGGACATCAGTTGGGAAAGCAAGTTAATTTGATGGGAGGAATGAACAGAAAGACGGATCAATATTATGTTCTTTATTTGTGCCGGTTTGATGCTTTTTCTCTTTTTAATTTATCGCACAGCACTTAGGCTAGCTGTTACGTTGTTTTAAAGTGCTTTAGAAATAAAATGGTATGGTATCTTCTTTTGTTTTGTCTTATCTTGTCTTATCTTGTTGTTGTAGGAGTTTTTGTTTTGTTCTGTGCTCAAGCCAACAGGGTGAAGAGAACGAGGTAAACAAAGCTCTAATGCAAGTGAAAAATAGTTCAAATCCAGTGTGCTTAATTCCACATTTCAGGCCAACTTTTAGAATTACATGTAACATATAGACTTTACCTGCATGAATTTAATGGTCCTTCTACTGAAACTGTAGCTTGGGTCTCCCAGTGCTTATGGTGGTAGTGATTTGGTGAGTAATTGTGGGTTTTGTATTGTATCCTTTGTCAGCCTTAAACCCCCATTTCCTAATCTGTACGTCATTGTTATCTCTGTTTTGGAACTACAAATAGCCTACCTCTCTAGGAGCAAAGGCAACAACCCATTCAAGCCATACAGTTTCAGTGGGTGGAGACTGATGATTCACCACCATATGATCAACACGCTGAAAGCCAGTTTGGAGACTGTTCATCAGCACATACACTAAGCATACAAATAACCTTAATTTCCTTCCTTTTTGTTCGTTCTGGTCAAATTCACACCTCCATTGGAGCAATAAAAAGAAGCGTTAACATTAAGTCTGAAACTGCAAAACTCATTTGTCTCTTCTTTGTTTTGCTTTTAACACAAGTAAGCTGTTTGGTAAATGGTGTCAAGTTCAGGTCGAGGTGTGACTAGGCAAACGTGCTTACACAGAGAGAGAAGTCAGCGTTTCCCATAACTCCATATATGAAGTATGTAGTCAGTCCAGTCCTGAGAGGGACTCAGCTTAACATTCAGCAAATGACATCTTAATAATAAAGGTTATCTGCTTGTGCGCGTGTCTTGGGGAATTCACCTGGTTGACGTCACACGTTCAGTCCTCTACGCTGCTCCTAAAGAGCAGCTGTACAACCTGTCTAGCAGACTCAGACAGAGGTTGCACGCGCAGCAGCCCGCTCGAGCACTTCCTTAAAACTCATTTAAGACTTTAAAGCCAGGAAAGACCGTGGTTTTAATTACTTCACTCGATACCGCCTCGCGCAGTTCAACAAAAAAGAGGTAAGTTACAGTTTTATGTAAAGCGGCTAAAAGTTTTTGGCTTTGGGGAAAACTTGATCTCGGTGTTTGACAGAGAGGAAAACACGCTTTGCTTGGCTGCTGTCATGTGGGTGTTGGAAGTCGCCTGTTTGTTGCTTTGTTTTAGGGAAGCGAAGCTTCGCATCAGCAGAGCGACTGTCTGGGTTCAGGAACGAGTCTCGCTCGCGCCGGTTTGGGTTCTGTAGCTACAATAAGTCAAGCCATGTGTCACTGTTACAGGTGTATGACACGAAACCTCAAATTATCTGAGGAACTGTTGTCTCCCATGTCATCGGAATCTTTTTCAGTGACTAAGTTAAGAAAGCCATAATAAACCCTTAATATAATTGAATTTCCCTTTGGGATTAATAAAGTATTTTTCATTCATTCATTCATTAATAATAATTTTAAAAAGGCTTCATGATAGCACATCGTGTTAGTTTAGTTGCCTAAAACAGGGGGCTGGCATCTATTGGAATCACTATTTCTTATATAAAGGAACTTGTATGTCCTTGATTTTTAATGCATATTATAGAACAACCCAATTTTTTTACTGGGTGCATATAGTTAATACTTTAAGTAATAATGAAAATTTGGTAATAAAGATGATGAACAGCAGCTTCTTATGAGTCACTGTGGTTTCACTTGGACTGAAGACGGTTTGTGTTCTTCATATCTGAGACTAAAGTCCATTAACCTGAGATATCAGAGGTCCTCCTCCCTCATAGAATCCAGATCTTAGAGTAAAAACTGCATTCATTGTTCCCTCAAGCATGTATATGCCTTATTATGATACAAATACTTGTTCTGAATGTGTCATATATATCAAAGCTCCACTTGACTAAGAAACGGTGAGCTATGGTTCCAGGGTTGTGCAGTCATGTCCATGTGAGGATTACCTGTTGTGTGCTGATGTCGCTTGGCCCTCTGAATCCACAGGAGCTCAGGAGCTGCATGAAACATGTTACCTTGTTTTGAAATTTTCCTTCTACTGCTTACAAAAGTCTTGTGACACACACCCACACCATTCTGAGTTTGAGGCAGGAGTCTTTTGTGGAGGCAGCACAGCTCTGCACAGGTAACATTATCTGTCTACATCTACCTGAAGTTACTGGAGTGTCAATATTGGCTCGTGGCATCATGAATTGCTCGGAGGGTGCAGTAGAGACATCTGCTCAGCGACGAGCTGCCCATGCAGTACTCATATTATGGTAGCACAACACACAGAGTACAAACTCTAAATACTGTTGAGGTGATATTACTTGTGTGGAGTAGCGTGTTAGCACTATGTCATGATGCTTTACTGGTGTTGTTGATCATTCCCAGTGCTTAAAAGTACAAGCCACATTCACCCATGTCCACATGTTTTTTTTTATATTTCTTTTTTGTTTCTTTAAGTGAGTGTATAGCCCTCCAATACACACAGTAACATAATGATGAATGCAGTGTGGGATTCAGTATTTTTCCAGTGAACGCTTTGACTTTAGGGACAGGGATTGAACCGCCAACCTTTGAAATTTGTTTTGCTCTGTCTCATGAGCCATAGCTGTCACATATCTTGTTATTACACTCTGCCCTGATGCGTTAATATAGTTGTTTTCTATGTAATTTAATGCAGTAAAAGAACCTGATGTGACATGTAAAATGTGCCTGAAGAGACGTTGCATTTCTAATACGTAAAACAGTCTCACTAAAATGATTTGGCTTCTGATTCAAATGACACGTTTGATTCTGTGATTACCTTTTTTTAATTAAGTTGTTTTGCTATAAGCATTACCTAAAAATGCAGAAGAGAAATTTGCTTTTCAGGTATTTGTAAATCAGTTTGGATCATTGCATGCCCTTCAGCTCTTGCCAGTGCCCGTCCCCCCCACCCTCCACCCTCCACCCTCCACACACACACACACACACACACATTCACAACCTGCAGTCCTGCTTGGCTCTCTTTTCTTGGATGCTGCTCTCTTCGCTTTAACTAAGCCTTTGTGAACTGTGAGCGAGGCAGAAATGGACACCGCTTTTAATGCATGTGGAGAGAACATTGACACTCAGTCTCTCACACAGTGGCAGGATTCTTTCCATGCTGGTACAGCAGGTTTGACCATGTGCCAAAGAGCCCAGTGGTTCCCAGAAAGAAGCCAGAGGTGATTTAGGGACTTTATGAATTTGTATTCCTGAGATACATTTCTCAACAATGAACATCGAGCTCTGTTGGTCACTTTTCTCCACACAGTCTCAGAATAACCTGATCAGTTTGTGTGCTTAATGTAAGAGAGGGAGCATTTGGACGGTGTGTTTAGATATTAACCTTGGTTAGCAAAGAAAGGCAAGCTTTGATTCCTTCATGCCAGTTTCCGTGGAAATTCATTAAAGGCTTCTTTGTTCGGGGTTATTAGCATGTGTGTGTGTGTGCGCGCGCGTGTGCATAAGTACACTTGCATGCTTTTGGGACAGTTTTAAAAGCAACAAGAGTACACAGCACAGAGCCACCACGAAACTTTTGTGGATTAATGAAAGATGTTTTCTATTTTAGATTTAATATTTCTCCTTTTAAAATTTGATTTAGTCTCTTTAAACGTGCAAAGATTGCTCATATTTCCACAATTTCAGATCATACACTTTATATTTTAACCCTTTTGTTAAGTGTAGATCTCCATATCACATTTAACCAACAATTTCAGTTGAGCTAAAGGTGTTTTTACTTGATAGTTAAAAAGTGTTGATTATGATGTTGATTGTTTATAGTGACTATATTCACTGATAAAACTGGTTTGTTTAAAAAGTAAATAGGTTAATCTGGTATTGCAAAAACAAAACAAATCTATTAATTCTAGCATATATCAGCTCTAGGGCTGGGTGATATGACCTCAGATCAATATCACAATTACAATTAATTTAGGAATTGTTTTTTATTTTTAGTTTTCATAGCTAACTGAAAGTTTTGTTGCAAATATTTCACAAAAGAAAAGTAGATAATGCTTTTATTATAAGTGAAAGGAAGCACATGCAGTTAATAAATATTTTAAAATACATTTATATTTAAATAATTGACATGAGCAAGATTACATCGATTATTAGTGCTTAATGTTGGTTTTGATTCATTTTGATGAATTGCCCAGTCCTAATCAGTCCTGTGTTGAATAGTTAGTTGGCCCGTCATTCGATTAGGAAATTAGAGGTTTCTTGTTAGTTGATATAATGAAGTCGTTTTTTAAGCCAAAATATAAAATTGGAGTATCACATCGATCTTTGTTGTCCAGGACTGCTTGATTTCCAGTGTGGAGAGATTTATTATTTTTTTTTTTTTTATTTGTTTTACTTTCTTAAATTGCAGATTTATGGTGCAATACACACACCAAGCTAAAAGCTTTTGGAGCGACTCTGGCCATGCTCATTCAGGTTCAAAATACTTGTGTAAAGTATTTGATCAGCTGTTGTTTAGTGTGCTAAGCTCAGGTCCCTTTAGGCAGTCTGTCTGTGATTGTTTGATGAGAATCTCTTTTTCATCAGCCATGAGTCACTTGTTGACAGGATGGTCCCTTTGAAGTAATTACAAAAAGAACATAAACTGGAAGAACTGGTTTGGGATGCATGTGTGTTGCAATCATAGGAAAATTTTTGTGGTTATTTAATATGGTGCATATTTCTTAATGTAAATGCAGTGTACACATGCCTCAAGATGGCATCATCTGAGCCAGCAACATCTAAAGCTGACCTTCTCTAACAGTGACTGGTATCAATTCAGTTCAGCTTTATTTGTATAGCACCACTTCACAACGTCATCTCAGGGCTTTACAGGCAAATCCATTCGAGCCAGTTTATAATAAATGCTAAATGTACTTATATAGCGCCTTTCCAGTCAACTTGACCACTCAAAGCGCTTTACACTACATATCACACTCACGCCCATTCACACACACTCACACCCCGATAGGCACATCGGGAGGCAACGTGACACATCGGTATGTAGTCAGGGAAAGCCTGGAGTCGTCCCACTGACCTTCCGGTTGGAAAACGACTGCTCTTCCCCCTGAGATACAGCCGCCCATTTGTAGCTTACTTAAGGAAAACGAACAGATTGCAGATTGACTTTGATCCAATCCCCCACCGTCAGCATGCAAGAGGTGACAGAGGAAAGGAAAAACCCGGCTCAGGGCTGGGAGGTATTTTAGCTCACTGCTGCCTTTTAGTAATATCATTTAATAATTTTATTTATTTTCAAATATATTTCTATGTATTATATGACATTTTTAGAACTTTTCACCTCCTACCTTTGTGTTCCTTCTTTCAGGACAGTTTTTATTAAGATTGAGTTCTGTCACTGAGGAAGACCTTATTACCCACTTACTGTACACACATTTCCCCCCAAGATTTGTAGGTAAAGACAAGCAAATAAGCTTCTGCAGAAAACCTGTCAAGTGAATAATTCAGGGAACGTGGAATCTTTTTTATCTTGAAGACATTTTCAGTATTTTTTCTTTCCACGTGAGACGTTTTGGCCTGTTGCAGCAGGAAACGTGCAGATGTTAGTAACTTTGTTCTATTTAGGTGTCGCTTATATCATAAGAGTGAACAATAGCATGCACAGTGTCAGAGCCCTGAAAACAAAACATTTAGGAAGGATTTTGATTTATTTTTAAATTTGTGACCATTTCAGATTTCTTGGTGATGAGTCAGCAGAAGTGAAATCTGACTATCAAAGCCTAATAATCCTTTTGTCTGCAGAAATATCGATGTGTTATTAGAGGGAAAACACAGGTGAAATAGACAGTACTGTATTTAAGTGAGGCACTTTAAGGGTCCTAATATTGTTGATGCTGGCTCACTTGAACTGGTGCACAGTCAGTGCGTTTAGGGTGTTGCTGCTGCTGCATTATTGTTCCGGTAGCACAAGTACAACTACATTGACTTGTGATAATTGTCTGGGACCCAGGGCGTATCGAAGAGAGGCATTTTCATACCAAACATCACTTACCTGACAGGTCGGAATAAGTACATGAATCATTGTACTGCTAAAACACTGTAGAATAAATACATTTATAAAACAAAAATCATCACTTTTGCTGTAGAAAGTCAGAATTACTTCTACTTAAAAACAGGTGGCAGAATCTAAGATGACAGTATCTTGAAACATTCAGTGCTCTGACTATTGTTTAAGTTCTTATTCTCTGTAATGACGTGACCTGTTCAGATCTCCTGATAAGTTAGACACAGAGCGGCTCCCCAGCCTGTTAGACCTGCTTGATCAGTGCTTTCTCTAAGGAATATCTCCAGTAATTCAATGCCTTCAAACCCTCTGGGCTGTTTGTGGCAGTTCACTGAGCATGAAAGCCTGTCTTTTATATAACATACATTTCATTCTCTATTATTGTGTAGCATTTAATAAAAACACTGTCGCAGAAAAGTTTTTATTTGTTTTCATGTGATCGTTATATAGCCAGATTTCTTAAGCTGAAACTGGGTCAACAAATTTCTGACTGTCAAACCATAACATGGTAAAAATATGGAAACTATGGCAATGTTTTGTTTCCTTGTGGTAATGATTAATCTGTCCTCTGTGACTGCATTGATAAAAACCATTCACTGACAATGGTTTTTAGTTTTACAAGTCTTCCTGGGCCCATTAGTGATTTTCACCACAGAGGCATGTCTGGGTTTTCATGCAGTTCTGCATGAGGCCCCAAAGCTAACAACTACTGTATTTGCTTTGTCAGCCTGTCCCCGTGCGCAAACATTTCCCAGGACATCTGATTCTTTTTCTTGTTTCCTTCTCCCAACTTAAAAGAATAAGAAAAAATAATGTAATCAACAAAAATATGGCACATTAATTATAGCAGCTGCTTTTCACAAGCGTTCTTGTGTGTGACACACAAGTTCTTTTTCCTGTCAAGTAAAGTGGCATTTAACGCCGCAACCGCGTTATGTACATCTTGGAATTTTTTCTGCATACTGTGGCCATTTCCAGTCAGCATGGAATTTTGGAATTTCTTTGTTCTGTGCAAAGTTACAACAGATAACACACACTGGAATCCAGGTGAGCTTCGCTGTACTTTTACTGGTCCTCAGTCTGTTTAGTAAAAGCTCCTTGAGGACATGCGCATTAACACCATCTGCCCTGCTGGTAGGTTATTTATTTGCTGCTGAATTTAGTGAGAGTAATAATCTGGTCCTCCTGGCCTGCCCTCCAGTGGGTAATCAGTTTTTTTCTTTTCCTCTCACTTGCCCTTTTCCTCTACCCACCCCTTCCCCAATTGCATGCACTCATTTTTTCCACTCTCTCTGGGGAAACAAGGCTCTCTTTTCTATGTAAAGTCTATGTTTGTGTACACAGGAGAATGAATGAGTGTCTGAGACTGGAAATGGACTTTAACCATATATATTTTATGTATGCTTCCACATGTATTAGTGGGCATGACTCTTTGATTATGTGACTATGTATACATGTATGGGAAGTATTATAGGATGTCAAATAACTTTTAGAGCAATCACTTATTTAGGAGTCTTCAGATCAACATCTCCCTGATAATGTCGCAAAATAAGAATCTAAGAATTCAGTGTGCTTCAGACTTGTGTGCTGTATTGTATAAGCAGGCTAATGATTACCACTGGATTATTAAAGCAGTAGTTAATTCAGCTTTCAATATAATGTGCAACGTGTTGAGGGCCACTGAAATGCCACTGTTACTCACTACCTCACACATACCAAGAATATCTAGAATATAAACTGGCTTCTGTAGGAAATCACTGCCTATTATCAGTACAGATCCTGAAAAGAAGTCCATTGATACCTTTCATTTACAACACATGGCAATTATATAATTTCAGTATCTGCACGTATTGATTAACATGAGTATTTTCCCTTCAATGTTAAAACTCCTGCACTAAGAAAATATTCAGCCTAATGTTTCCCCTCACCTCCGTGAACTGAAATAGGATTTTGTTCCAGTCAGAGCTTAAAATAGCATCTAGTTTAGCTTTTGTTGGCTGGACAGCATGCTTCTTGTATTGTATCCCATTCTGGTTCAGTCACTTGAAACCTCTCAAACATGGTGAGAAACTGCATGAACATAAGCAAACTTGATCCATTTATGAGTGATGACTTGGTTAAAAACAAGAAGTTTCCATGTCACACCTATTCATCACTCAACATACAGAGTCAGACGTGACACTTGTGCTTAGAGAGCAGTGGAATGGTTAGACGTCTGAAGTTACAATGAAAAGCTGCAGGTGTGACACCCCTCTGCAAGGTTAGTTTGACTGAGGATCTGAAACTTCGAAACGAGTTACAGAGAGAGGACTAGCTTGTGCAGCTCGTGGTAAAAGGTAAAATTATGGATCTCAAATTGTTTTTATGCTACAAGCTGCAGTTACCCATTCTTCCTCGCACACACTTGTACAACATGGATTTGTCTAAACACACTGTTGTACACACCAGAAATAAAGTGCGCTTTACTCTGAGGAAGTCAGAGATCAAACCACTGCCCTTCTGAGTGGCAGATGACCCTCTTCCTCCTGAGCTGCAGCTGGCTTATTCCTGTAGTCTTCAAGACACATTGACCATTTTTTTAAAATATTGGTAAAAATAAGAGCAAAGTCAACAATTTACAATACAAGTTGAAGGTTGAAATTCTCAAATATTTGGTCAGCTGTGTGCCTAGTTTCTGCATAGCCTAGAAAATCTTGTTTTTTAAACAAAGTCTCAAGTCTGTGCAGGTTTAAAAAGAGCACAAAAAGTGCCATTTAGAAATTCTTGGATGAATTCTGCAGGGTTTAGTTGCTGTTCTGGGATTTATGATGCAGGCTAAAGTGCTTTGGGTTATGCACAAAGAATCTGGGACTGTTTTGGTGTGAAACATTCCTGATAAAAGATAATTAAGCATTAGAACAGTTTCTATTTGACATGAGGGTAGACTGGCTGCATTTTCACTCAACAGAATTTCACAATTTTTGTTGCAATGCCCCTTTAAGAAAAATGTCTCTAATGATAGTATGTTCCTGTTAGAGGACATTGTGTTCTTTAGCACAAAACACAAATGGAAATGAAAATATTGTGAAGCAGCATGTTAAACATTAAGCAGTTTGCCTTGAGACAGTGCCCAAAATAAATGAACACTGCCTGGCTTTGTGGTGTTTTCTTGGGTTGAAAAGGACAATTAGTTCAGTGGTTCCCAGGCAGAGTTATGAAAAGGGTGGTGCAGCAGGGTTAAATAAAACGTATAGTTTTTACACTGCTTATCCACTGCATGGACAAATTTATGAAGTACCAATGAGCAAACAATGAATCAACAACAGAGATTTCAACTACCAAAAAAAATTGAGAAAAAATTGAGGCGGCATGAAACTCCACATAACATATTGTGTCCAGATACAATAAAGAGACCTGATACTAGTTCAGATTGTTGGGCAAACAGTGATGGTGGAAAGAGTTTGTTGCCCACAAGGTTTGAGAGGAAGTGTGCAAAAACACACAGAAAGCTCTGGAGCTGTTGGGTCTGGGTGAAGTATGGTGGTTGCTTCTCTTGCAAAGTTTTTTTTGTGTTTAAGTACTTTTGTAATTAAATGTAGAATATTGATTTGTGTTTGTTTAAAATCTGAAGATGAATGCATCCCAGTACTACAGAATGCAAAAAGAGGATGGATATCTTTTTAAGAATGAAAGTTTGTCAGTTCTTTTTTTTTCTTTCTAATTTGTTCATTTGGACTTTCTTGTTCCCTTATTTGATTCATCTGACTCTTGTGTCTTTTTTCCCTCTTTACTGGTGGGTAGTTTCCAAACTTATGCATTCAGCTGGAAACTTCTACTTCCTCTGTCATTGACATCTGAGGGTGCTGTTTGCTGTAGATGCTCTTCCTGCTTCTTTTAAGTAAAGAACTTGAGCAAGGCAAATACAAGAATATGTATGTGGGAAACTGTGTGTGTCTTTGTCCTAACTGTCAGTCTGTGTTTTTCCAGGAGGCCTGGGTGAGTGGTCGCCATGGCACCCTTCCTTCGTATCGCCCTCATTACTTATGACACAGGTGCTCTCCCGTCTCTGACTAACCCTCCCATCTGTGCCATCAAGATGAAGGAGTTTGTCAGTACTGGTATGTACAGATGTATATGTGTACATTTATAGTTTTCATATAGATAGCAGAAGAACAGTCACCATCTTTCCACTCTTGTGCTGCGACATTCCTGTAAAAGATTTTTTTTCCTCATTGATGATCCTATTTTCTCTCACAGAACGAGGGAAGACCTTGGTTCAAAGAAAGCCCACCATGTATCCCTCTTGGAAGTCCACTTTTGATGCTCACATCCATGAGGGGCGTGTCCTTGAATTGGTTCTTATGCAGAGCACAGAGGAGCCATTGGCCAAGGCCACTATAGGTGTGTGTGTGCTCGCAGAACGCTGCAAGAACTCCAAAACCAATGGCCGTGCAGAGTTCTGGGTTGACCTGCATCCTTCAGGGAGGGTTCAGATGGCGGCGCAGTTTTTCTTGGAGGACAGTGATGCAGGTACATCTTATATAATAAAATGCCTGATATTAAATAGGAAAAAATAAAATTCTGTTCTTCCAGAGCAGAACATCAATATTTACTGCTATTAATGTGTAACTGTAAATTTGGTTTGTTTAAATTATACTTATTTATCTGGAATATCCTCCATGTAAATGTACAACCGTCATCAGATTCTAATATTTCCATATGTGACAATACCTTTTTCATGTGAGCATTTAGTTCCAAATAAGTGGCAAGAACACTCTTGCTTTTGTGAAATACTTAGTTTTAAATTTGGACTTGAAGCATTCTCAGTACAAAGTAATAAAACAAAAAATGTTTTTGCAAAAGTTATCAAAATGGAAGTTACCTGACTGGGAATCAAACCCAGGCTGCAGCGGTGAGAGCACCGAATCCTAACCACTAGACCACCAGGGAGTCATATACTGCTGGGGATGGTACTCTTGGAAGGGCTGCTAGAATGGCCCCCCTCCTTCCTTTATCCCTTTCCACTTGTTTTCACTCTCATGTCAGCTCTTCTCTGTCAGTGTGGTTGTGTGTTGCCCTCTACTGGCAGAAATGCCTCCTCACCACGGTCTCCATCTCCCTGGGTTTGCTATTCACATCCACAACTTAACAAGTTCATTACTGTATGTTTGCATGTAGATTGTGGAGTTAACACTCTCTGGACCAGCTGTCCATCTTTTAACTGTCTGCCTGCTGGTCTTACCTGTCAGCTGACTTCAGGTGTGGCTGTGTGGTCTATAAAAGTCTTTAAATTATGTGTTGATTTAGTGATGTACTTTCCTCTGATACAATATCCTAAAAGTTTCATAAGGTTTTGGGTTTAGACAAAAATTTGCAGTCGATGAGGTCTGTTTTATCTTTCACTCGATAAGTTTTAGATCCCTACTTTAGTTTAACTTCATATTAAATCCAGTGATGGGGTGTTACATTCACGGACCAGCTCAGTAGTTCAGACGGTGCGTCTGATGTGTATCTGTCCTGCTGATAAACCAGTGATGGGGGTTTCTCTGTGGGTGTGGCAGAATTTGGGATCACCATTATGAAAGACTCCCATGCACCATCAGCTCACTCCTACTCACTCTACAGGTTTCCTGAAAAGCAGCCTGGGATATTTTTAGGCATGTGTGAATAGCTCTAATCAAAGTCTACCTTCCCTGTCTGTCTTTTTATTTTCCTCCCTCCCACTTCCTTAGCCCAGCTTACCAAAGCACTGCCCGAGCATATAAATGCAATCATAGAATGACAGATAGGAAATTAGTTTATCTCCCTCGCCACTTCACTCCCCCTACTTTTCACCATCTATCAGTCTTCTCTTTAAGGTGACTCCTTTTTTGTTAGTCTCTATAGCCACAGCCAGCCGTCCTCCCATCCATTCTCCTACTCTCCGATCTCTTATGCAGTTTCTTTCTTCTTTGTTTGCTGCTCTCACGCTTCATTTCTGGTCTTCTCAGATTGACTTTTGGCTCCTGCTCTTTTGACATGCAATTCATCCAGGAGGGGTTGTTTCAGTGTTAAGCCTCCATTTAACACCAGCGCATGAGTTTTGTTCCTCTCCTTCATCATGTTTCTTTTACTTAAAGACTGATTAGTCATGATGCCTATGTGAGGAGGAAAAAAAGGGGGGGGGGGGTAGCACTTTCAGATATATATCAAAGTGATATATCTCTCACTCACACAGAGTTAAAGATATATCAGTGTGAATGTGTATTAAACATGCTCTGGTGTGTAGATTGGAATAGAAATATTATTTAATTTGTAACTTGATCTTTTCCCTTAGCGGCATGTAAACAGTCGGTGAAGTCTGTTCCTGAAGATGGCACGATGACTCTCAACAGGAGGAGAGGCGCTATCAAGCAGCCAAGAGTTCATGTCATTAAGGACCATGAGTTCACTGCCACCTTCTTCGGCCAGCCGACATTCTGCTCTGTCTGCAAAGAATTCCTCTGGTAAGATGCTAAAGTCCAGCCTGTATTGCATGGCAGCTGTCACTCTAATGCCTCCATTTTTATTTAGAATGCCAAATATTTTAGCTTTCAGTGTGTTTTTTTAGGTTAGATATAAGGCTGCTCTGGGGATTACCTACCAAGAGGAAGCTAATATGTATCACTGCTTGTTTCCCAGCAACAGTGCTGTTTATTAATAAACAATTGTAGGAATATCATTCTGAGAATGAAACACAAGGAAAATCCCACAAGACTTTCATGTCCTCTTCCAACTGTGGAAGCAGAACCAATTGGTGTGACATGCTCCTTCCAACCCCCAAAACTACAGTATTTATCTATCCCTTTAAGGATGGGCAGGAGGAAATCTGATGTCGAAGCCAGTGCATAAGAGTGTGACTCAAAGCCACTTATCAGCAGTATTCTAACTGCCTAGTGTTTATTATTACAGACTAACATATTATTTTTACATGACATGCGTTATGGAAGCTGCTGCATAAAATGGAAGTATTATGTCGAAATTTATTTCAATGCCAACAAAAATACATCACTGTTTTCAGCAAAATTACACTATAAAAATCACTGAGGGTGTCTCACTCCAATCCAGTGTCTGCAGAAGAGCCTTTCTTTGTGTTTGTCATGGGGCATAAAATATAATCATTAATCTCTTTTTTTTCCTTTTTTTCTCACATAGGGGGCTCAACAAACAAGGTTACAAATGCAGACGTGAGTGTTTGTTTTTGTTGTTGTTTATTTTGAACACAGTCAGTATTTGCACATTTGTAATTTAAGATTATCTCCACGTCACAGCTAACACAACATCTCACTGTTAATTTCTCAAAGAATGCAATGCAGCTATCCACAAGAAATGCATCGAAAAAATCATTGGCAGGTGCACTGGAACCGCTGCCAACAGTCGTGACACTATGGTGAGCAAGGTTAACGTTTTCCAGCAGTGATAGAAAATGTCAGCCTTGGATTTGGCCTTGACGATGAATTCTGTTTGCTTTTATAAATGCTGGCTACTGTTACCTTTTTTTCTCTAGCTGTGGTTTAAGAATGGTTATGTTTGCCCTCTGGTATTTTATGATTTATAAAGTTATTCTGCTATTAAATTCATGATGAATGTAATCAGTGAAGACGTGTCCTCAAGTGCTGCCAGTCCAATTAGACTTTCACCTTCCTTTAGAAAAGCAGCTGAAACCTCAATTCTGTGGGTGTAATGGAGGCCTGTGTGTTTGTAGTTCCAGAAGGAGCGCTTCAAGATTGATATGCCACATCGCTTCAAACTATACAACTACAAAAGCCCCACATTCTGCGACCACTGTGGCAGTCTGCTATGGGGTCTCTACAGGCAGGGCCTTAAATGTGAAGGTGAAGCCACTCAGTTCTTTGTTTCTTACCTGAACTACATCAAATGTTATGTTTGTTTGCCTTTCTTCTGCCACCTATATTTTACTCCTTTTGATGTATTCTCCATCTCTGCTTCATTCCGCTGACTAGATTGTGGGATGAACGTCCACAGTTACTGCCAGAAAAAAGTGGCCAATCTGTGTGGAATCAACCAGAAAGTACTGGCAGAGGCTCTGTCTCAAGTCTCCCAGGTTTGTACAGTACTTGGGTTTATGTGTCTTTTTTCTTTTTACTTTTAATAATTGTGGATATCAAATTGGTTTCATTAAACTCCCCCACTAGAAATGCCTGAAGAAGACTGACAACTCCGGAGCAGATGACGTTGGGATTTATCAAGAACTCCAGAAACCAGCGACAGATACTAATGGTAAGATACGCTATAATTTTCTCTTCTTAATTTAGTCCTAGACCTGGTTGCTGACATGTTTTGATTTTTTCCCTATTATTGTTTTAGCTGTTTTTATTACTGTAGTACTCTGAGATTTGTTTTTAATATAAAGTGTGTTATAAATAATAATAATAATAATAATAATAATAATGATAATAATAATAATAATAATAATAATGATAATAATAATAATAATAATAATAATAATAATATCAGTGGCTGTAGAAGTAAGCTTTTGAAT
This sequence comes from Melanotaenia boesemani, assembly GCF_017639745.1. Classification (NCBI taxonomy): domain Eukaryota; kingdom Metazoa; phylum Chordata; class Actinopteri; order Atheriniformes; family Melanotaeniidae; genus Melanotaenia; species Melanotaenia boesemani. Next base: position 37,439,740 of record NC_055684.1, read on the forward strand.
TTTAGTAGTTTTGTATCAGATTTGACCTCCTTTTTGTTGTCACTGATAATTTTTCTTCATTGGTTTCCATTGTCTTAAATTTCTTATCCTCTGTTCTGTGAGTTTGCATGAAGATTTGCATGCAGGTTTGCATATTCATTTACTCAAAGAGTGCAAATGTTTGTTTGCAGCTGGGAGCGACAGCAAGCGCGTGAGCCCTGCCCCAGCTGCTGTTACAGTTCCCCGAGTACGTCTCACCCTCAGCCATCTGGTCTTCCTGAAGGTGCTGGGCAAGGGCAGCTTCGGCAAGGTAAACCCTGTGGTCTTCACCTTTTAATCACTTTTTCTCAATTTAACTTGGACTTAAAAATTAAATTTCCACATGTGGACGAATACAGCCATCAAAGCAACATTTTCATGTGATGGATTCTGACAGCACTGTACGATTTGTTTGCTATCTTTTTCATCAAAGTGTGGTATATAACCTTCTCAAACTACATTTTAAATTGCACAGCAGCTGTAGTTTGCCCCAGTGTTTTATCATCTAGATAATGAGTCACCAGATCATTATTACGCTGCCGCCATCTAGCTCTAACATAACTCCCAACACACAGCTGTTGGGGCATATGACAATTTTTAGATAAGAAACAAGCAAACTTGTTCATCTGTCCCTATAGATGCTTAGTAGCCTTCAGCAAGAACGTTGTTACTTGGGGGGAAACTTTTTATCAGAGCTGCACAGCACTGAGATCCGTCAAAGTGCATCTCAGTGCAAAGCCAACATTGCTCACGTTGAGTTTGCAAGGACATACCTGGATGTTGTATAATCACAGTATTTCTAACATGTCCAGGTGCTGCTGGCGGAGTTGAAGGGACAGGGTCAGTATTTTGCTGTGAAGGCTCTGAAGAAGGATGTAGTTCTCATGGACGATGATGTTGAGTGCACCATGGTGGAGAAGAGAGTCCTGGCTCTTGCTTGGAAGAACCCCTTCCTTACTCACCTCTACGCCACATTCCAGTCTAAAGTAAGCACACGCCTACTGCTCATCTCTGCTTGTAAAATATACCAGAGCAGCATGTGTCATTTGAGTCTCACGGTGAGCTGACACTAATGTGTTGTTTGCACAGGAGCACCTCTTGTTTGTAATGGAGTATCTGAATGGAGGCGACTTGATGTTTCACATTCAAGATAAAGGCCGCTTCGATCTCAACAGAGCCACGTAAGGACACTGCAGCTCAATGAGAAGAGCAGTTGTTTTCTACATAGCATATGTAACATTTACTGGTCATCATAATAAAACTGTTTTATTTATTAACTTAGATTTTATGCAGCTGAGATAGTAGTTGGACTGCAGTTCCTCCACTCAAATGGAATTGTGTACAGGTAAGAGCCAACAGTTACTCTGCGCTACTGTCTGCAATGCCTCTGCTCAACCTCCTACTACAACATGTTAGACTGGACATTAATCTTATTTCACGCTACCTCACTGCAAATAAAATGCATTGCATCAAAAAAATTGACATTGATTGTATTTGTCTCTCTCTGTAGAGATTTGAAGCTGGACAATGTGATGCTGGACAAGGATGGACACATAAAAATAGCAGACTTTGGCATGTGTAAAGAGAATATCTCTCCAGAAAACAGGGCCACCACATTTTGTGGGACACCAGACTACATTGCACCAGAGGTTGGTTTCAAGGCCTGGTGGATGTAGCTTTTTTTTTTTTTTTTTTTTTTTTAAAAAGCCTTCACCATACATTCCTTTTCTTTTTTCCACCATGCTTGAATTTGCTTGTGTGCATCCTGGTGTTGGGAGGCATGACAGCATCTAACTATAACACAAATGCATTCTCACTCAGTTCTCCATGTAAACCCAGACCAGCAGGATGCATCTGAATGGCAGGTATACATGTTCTTCTTGCACATCAGTGATCTTTATTAATTGTTTCTCATCTCAGATCCTGCTTGGACAAAAGTACACATTCTCAGTGGACTGGTGGTCTTTTGGTGTGCTGGTGTACGAGATGCTGATTGGTCAGTCACCATTCCAAGGTGATGACGAGGATGAGTTGTTTGACTCCATCAGGTCAGATGTTCCTTACTACCCTCAATGGATCACCAAGGAGTCCAAGAGTCTGCTTGAACAGGTCAATAATTGGACTTTTTAGATGCACTAATGCAGGTCAATGTGTTGCAGGGACTTTCTTGTGTTGTTCTTGTAATTAAATTAGTTGTTTGCCATCACTTTTTCAGTTGTTTGAGCGAGAGCCCAGCCGCAGGTTGGGCGTGTCAGGGGACATCCGTGCACACGCCTTCTTTAAAACCATCAACTGGCCATTACTGGAAAAGAGACAAGTGGATCCCCCTTTTAAGCCCAAAGTGGTAAGAGCAACACTATTTTCCTACTATACGGCACCAGTAATGCATTTGATTAAATTTAATTGCATGCATATTGGATGCTGATTACTTCAATACTTTGAGCTAACTGAATTTCCTGACCTGCCACCCACAGAAATCACCCAGTGACTGCAGCAACTTTGATCGTGAGTTCCTGAATGAGAAGGCGCGCCTCTCCCATGGCGACAAAAATCTGATAGACTCTATGGACCAGAATGCGTTTGCTGGTTTTTCCTTTGTCAACCCCAAACTGGAGAATGTGATAAGCAAATAAAAAAAATGGCATGGCCAGAATCACAGTTTTAGCCCAGCACTCTAAAAAAATGTTTCTTTTTTTTTTATTTGTATTCTTCTTTTATTTTGTATTTAGTCTAGGATCAACCAGACTTAAGCTTGACTATGACTTGTAAAGTCCCTCTGTTAGAGAATGAAGGAAATTATACCAAGATATTTTCGGGCATCTAAAACTAGAATCCTGTCTCAGCTGTGAGAATATAAACCTTCAGAAAAGTCAGGGAGTGTCATTGTTGTTGATTCTTGGGGACTGTCAATGATGCATTCAGGATTTCTTTTTAAACTTTATAAAATTCTTATGATTACACTTTGGATCTATATGAATAATTCAGTGGGCTATATCATGAAATTTGAATTCACAGGCACAAGTGTGACGCTTTCATTTAGTCACAGTACTGTATACACCTGGCATAGCGTACATAAGCCAAACAAGTTCAGAACTTACATTTGGTGTGTGCTCTGTCAGGTGTAGGTGTGTGCTCTGTCAGGTGTAGGTGTGTGCTCCTTCAGGTGTAGGTGTGTTTACACCTGGACATGCTGCAGCCAGTAATATTAATTTGTTGATGAATCCTGATATGATTCAGCTCTTATAAAAAAAAAGCACTGTACTAAAAATGTGGAGTAAATTGAAATTCTTCTGTAAATTATAACTTTCACTTAAGTTGCATTCCACCCTGTTGTAAATTTTAAGATTTTTTTGATGATATATTTTAATTGCTTTTTTTGTGCACCACTGATGTCAAACATTCTGTACATTAAGCTAAAGCATAGTTTAATCAATCATTCAGTTTGCTTAAATTTATTCTGTGGACTATTGAAAGAGCGGGAAAGAGTATCAGCATGTGTGTGTGGAACACCTGAATATGCTAAAGGATGTTCTATTTTTCATAAGGGTAAGGGGCATTTCTCTGTAAGAACAGATCTTTAATATATGTTACATGTTTGTATATAAGACTTTAATATAGGAATTTTAAGATAAGTTAATAGAGCTGTATACAAAAAAAGGTATGTTACTGTTAGCTAAGAGTTGCGGGTGTATTTTTTCCTTTTTTTTTTTACTTGTCTTTTACATTTGATTCAGAATAAATCTACTTTAAACTCATAATTAAATGTGGCAAACTTTTATTTTCTCATTCTCTTATTAATATTTGAGCGCGCGCTGCGTAAAGACGTGGCCAAATCCCACTAAAATTTTGCCAGGACGGAAGATACTTTACTGGAACCTAGCGGTCACGTGCTTGAACTGCACCCCCAATCTTCTGGAAAGGATGGTTTTATTGCGTAGCTCATGCCTTTGTAGTGACCTGTGCTCGTCCTCTGTCCTGTTTCACTGTCAGCTGAAGGATGCAGACCGAGAAGAACCTGCACTGACAGACAAACCCGTTTTGGTTGTTAAAATATTTACCAGCATGAAAACATGCAACATTAAACCCAATGAAGCATCAAAGTTGGAGACCGTTTTTTATATATACGGTGACACATTCATTGACAGAGCCAAAATAAATAATTAAATTTTGAAATACTCAGCTACTTAAAAAAAAGAAAAAGAGTACAATGATTTACGATGTCCAGTTTCCTGATAGGAGTTGTCTTTTCGAAGGTTTCATAATGGCAGCACCTCCACTTTTTATCAGATAAATGTTATAAATGCCGGCGAACCTTTTCATTCATTCATGGCTCATCGACTATTTCGTGACTTAATGCAAGTCCAGTTTTTGTGCGCACATTTTTTTTTCATTTATGCAAAAAAGAGCCCCCTTTTCTTTCCTTTTGTCATAGGCATCCAAAGGGTTGGTCTATTGTGGAGGATTATGTTGTGAAGCAGTAGCCTTTTTACGGTCCAAGTGAGCGACAAAATATGTTTCAGAGAAAGGTTTATGCTCGAAGGCTCTCACAGAGGTTTTCAGAGTCGATAAATACACTTATTTCATTGAGGAAGCGCGATTATCATTTAAAACGAATGGACTTTGAGCATTGCACTCGCACTGTCAGCGCATATTTCCAGCAGTTTCTCCCGCCCTCCTCCTCCCCCCAAAAAAGAGAAAAAAAACGACTTGACATCCCTTTGCAGCCTCAGTACCGTTGTGTGCATTGACAAAGAATTTACATTCAGCCGCTGTCATGAGTCGTTATCGTAATTTGATTAAAAGTCTGGACTCAGTCTCTTTCTACAGTGTATTATTAAGGGACATGTCTTTGTTTTCTCTCACTTATAAAATATTACGCAGAAAGGAAATAAACTCGAGGTTTTCTCCAACAATGTGACTTTAGCAGAATATACCTACAGCATTTCTTTAAGTAAAAAAGACCAGTTATCAAAAAGTGGGTTGAATTAATATGCAGTTAATTGCAGCTTAACCATTAACTAAGTGTTGACACCGTGGGGAATAGAAAATCATTTTAGGAGTGCTCAAGCTCGCCCCCTCTATTTGCGGGAGTTAATGGCAGCTGGAAACGCATTTCTCTTTCTTTTGGAATGTGTGTTTTAAATTTTAGTCCAGACTCCGATTGTGTGATGTTTTATTGTGTAAGTGAAGATGGAAGTCAGAATGATGATGAAGCCAGGCTCAGAGGCATATAGGCGGCAGAACATGCGCAGTGGCCACTTGTGCCATATTGGAATGAGGTCGTGAACGAAAAGAGCATCAAGTTAACGTAACGCTGCCATAGCAACACCGGAAGTAGAGCGATTTAACCCTCCACAGAAAAAGCCGCGCTCGTTGCTCCGTCGACGGTTGCGGACATTTGAGCGTCTTACTGTGAAACTTTCAACCGGGGCTCCGTTTTTTTATTCACGCGGATTTAACATTGCTGCGAGCGAGCAGGCGGAGAGGAACAGCATCTAAAAACCGACTTGGAAAAACTACTTAGCGGTAAGGGGCGAATTTTGCGACTAAATATTCACATACTCTATGTTGTTTGTCACAAATTCCTAACGGTGTTTTGTACTGTGGTGGCGCATTCGCCTTTTTTCCCGTCTCTCAAAAAGATGAGTCGGGTTCGGTCGAGTGAAAGCGCCCTTATTGCTCGCCAGCCTGCTCCTAGTGCTCAAGCCGTGACGTTCAGTAACTTGACTCGGACACAGGGGATCTTACCATGTGTCCAAAGAGTCCCACACGGCCGTTATTCGCTCGTGGTAGGGGTTTCCCTCGTTAGACAGCAGTGTAATTGGGAGTGTGTCATGTTGTGCTCATTGTGAAAGTTAGACCGTCAGCGCTGTAGTCTCTGCAAAGCCATTCATGGCCCATCTCTGCTTCTGAACGCTGCGGTTTATCTGAACAAGCAGCGCAATCTAAAGCTAGATACAGCTCAAGGATTGTGTTGAAATTTCACAGTTATTTGGCTTGAATAACTCTGAATATTTATAACGTCGAAGTCTTACATAATGAAGGTTGCGCGAGCTCATCCGATTTGTGTTTCTGTGCAGCGATCACCAAAACGCCAAATAAACTAATTGCAATTTCTGTGAAGCTGCCTTTAAAAGCAAATATACGGTACAATGCTCTGGAAGGATTTAATTGTTTGTTACCAAATTTCATGTTGACTCAATGTAACCTATTATTCATGTGGCCCTTAACTTCCCTATTGTGCAACTTGAGTGATCCGCCGGCAGCGCGCGGCTCCGGTTGACGTGCCTCTACGCAACGGCTGGAGCAGCACTGCTGCACGTGAATGGAGAGGTTGAGCGAACAGTCTGGTAATAATGTGTGCGTCGCTATCTTAGTGTTTCGGCTGAAGTTGTGACAGCTTGCACAGAAAATCACCGTCCACAGAGCATACTTACTCTTAGATGATCGGCTTTCAATGCAGCCACGCAAGTAATTTTAAAGTTATTCAAATTACCTTTTGAAGGTATGCGGGACAAGCTGTGCAGACTGGTTTTGGGGCTACATTTATATTGCTTTTTGTATCATGTTCTCAGCTTATTTATTTATTTAAGATTCACCACCTTTAAAACTAATAATAGCCTAATAATAATAATAATAATAATAAAACAACTATAAGGCTCTGGTCCATAGACATTAGTTGGAGATTTTGCCATTATTTTTACATAAAAAGAGGTTAAATTTTAAGGTATTTACTCTTGGAAAAAGGGTATTTGAAAGGACACCGATAGTCTGCTTCTTTTCTGAAAAAATGACATTTTTTATTTAACGTAATGCTAAGATTTGACTGTATAGTTTATTTGCACAAACCAAAAATACTTTCTATGTCAGGTCTTTCCAAGTGATTTCTATTGAGTTGTTAGAATTTAATGTTGTGAATGCAAAAATCTAAATTCCCATAACTTCCTGCATGCTGGAGTAAAGACAGAACTGAAACCACTAAAGTCAAAACACCAGCTTGTTTTGATATTACCTTGGGTCCAAATTCATTTCACACACCATGGTGTCCAAGGCATACAGATAATGAAAAACAGAGAAGTTTTGTTTATGTTTGATAGGGTTTACTAAGAAACACAGCTTCAACTGACATTGTAATATGCAGTTTTCCCATAATAAGCCTTACAATGTGACTGAATGAAATAGATCAGTTTGGAAAAAATAAAACATTTCATAATCAGGTGATTTTTGTTGAGTGCAGCTGCCTAGAAATTAAACCTAATTCGATAAAGCAGAGCTGAAAAATGACTTTTCACAAGATGTATTTTTATGTATGAATCATCTTTTCTGGAACTTAGATGGTAAACAGCTGGTTTCCATGCACCGAACACTGACGCAGGTGAGCGCTGTGACTAATTTACCTTAGTGATGCGCAAGGAAGAAGTAATTCTTTGCACTGGTTAACTCACCATAACACATTTGTATTTGGTATAATTCTCTTCTATTAGCTCAGGGTAAGGTTTCTTGCAGGAGCAGCATTCAGTTCTGGTTTTGCCCTCGTCAAAGAACGTTATGCAGCGACAACTTGAGTGAGCACATAAATTGATAATGTTGCCTTGTTATAAGGTATTTTTTGATTAACACCATCCTCTCTGTAACTTAAATGCATCCATGATAAAACTCTACTTTTCTCATTTGACTTTGTTTTTTTAATGGAAGTAGGTAAGAATTTATTCTGTTCATCAAAAGAAGTTGAATGAATATTGTGAATATGTTGGTGTCAAATATACAAAGTCTAATGTTGATGTGGATCGTCTCTTTCTCCAGTAAGGACCGATTCATGATACGCTATGTGTTACTTTCTCTTCATGCAGAATGAAGCATTTAGGTATTCAGCATCCAACGACATGTTGTGTGCAGTCTTATAAATAAACAGCATGTAGCCCTCAAAGATAATGCTATGTGTACGATTGGTTGATAGGTGGAAGTTAGTATAAGCCAGATGTTGGCATTTCGTCACGAAGAAGACTGTGAAAAAGAACAAAGTACAGTTTTAACACTTAGTTTCACACCACCACAAAGTAAAATTTTATCTGCAGTGGATTCTACCATTTATCTTTTCGTAGAGCAAAGCTAAAAGACTAAAAGCAGCTCCATCCCAAGCTAGAATAGCCAACACCTCAGGTTGTTCTGTATGTGCTTCGGAGTTCCAGTAAAATGCATTTGAACAAAATACTGCATGAGGCACCATCGTGGAGCGGATACAGAACACTGCCAAAACCCTAAAGCTCCTCCAGTGTTTGCATCTTTCTTCTCTCACTCAGCTCCACCCTCATTCTCCTTCTATGTCTGCCAGCAAACCCCCACGAGCTGCAGACTCACAACTTATCTTCATTACATAGCGACTTTTTGGACTAAACGAAGCCACCGTCTGTTCTCTGGCACATCACTGGGAGCGCAAAAGCTTGCTCTTTCTTCAACGCCTCTTTCTGTTTGTCCTGCTCAGTCAGAAGCAGCAGCACAAGCAGCTGACTGCATGGCAGTGAGCTGCACATGAACTAACTGCCTGACTTACAGATAATGTTAAATGTAAATGTGTTTGAACTCAAAGCAAAGGTTTACCAAGCCATTGTCTGTGGTAAAATTGCCATTGCAGCTATAAAATCTGCTGGTTAGCATGAAGTCTTTATGAGCTGTACTTCAGTTGCGCTTTCAACTTGAGAAAGGCATGTAAATGGGGATTCAACTGCATGAGAATATAGTATATGAATACTATATATACTTATAATGCTATCACAATTTGCATCATTCCATCTATGCATATATTTTGTATTGCCACTCAGTCTAAAAATTCAGAAACATGAATTTTATTCCATGTTGTCCTGCTTTACTATCCTGTGCATCCCACTAAAAGGAGAACAGACTAATTTTCTGCTACATTACTGCTTGTATTGTAAAGTCACCCACTGGTGAACTGCAGATACTATTAAGTAGTGTTTGGGGAAATGTTCACCAGCTTTGACTGTGTGCGAGTGTCTGTGTGTGTGTGTTTGTGCTGATCATGCTGTCAGATTTTATTTATTAAATTTTTTTAGGTTTGTGGATGGCATGTTAAGTGCTGATGAGAATATTATTCAGTAAGTGCTTGCAAAGAGGATGTAGCATGGATCTCGGCTATCTGAGTGCTTGTTTGTGCGTGTGTACTTTGGCGTGGGTGTGCGTACATTTGGCCCTTTTTCTCTTTCAGGTCTGGGTCGGTGTAGCACTCAGGCAGTCTGCTGCTAGCTGTGGTCCACGCAGACCACTTGCTGTGTAGGAGACAGGGGAAGTTGGTTTTCTTCCTGTCTGCCTGTACAAGCCAACCATGTGTTGTTTTACACCACGAAGTTCTGCAGAAACTTACAACTCACGCACAGAGCAAATGACTCAATCTTTATTTGGAACTGTATAAAGATGAAGCTGAGGTGTTGCAGATGACACAGCATTTAGAAACACTGATGGCTGTTATTTATTTGGCTATGACTGATTCAATTTAATCTCCGAACTGCACCAAATAGTCATCTATACAACAGTCAAAGGCAATTAAACTTATTTAGAGGAAGGACCAATTAATAACCATTCATGAATTCATAAATTATCTTAAATGTAAGCTCTGGTGCTAGAAAACAGATTTTGAACTTAAGGTCTGTATTTATACTCCTTTTATTCACCCCTTTTTTTCTTGCCCTGTTGTGTCAAAATTGTGACCCCCACCCCTCCTTCTGGACAATGAGGCCCTCTGGTTTGTGTGTGTCTGTGATGGAGGGAGGGGGAGAAAGACAGAGGGAGTCTGGTGCAGGGTCGTGGGTGAAAGGTGGCGCTGATCCCAGCGGAGCACGGGGGTCGCAGTGGCAGCCCAGTGGCCGGGAGGGGGTGGCCTCTGATGGCGGCGCTTGTTTTAATAGAGATGTCAGATGTGACAAAGACGAGCCTGACAGGGCGGCTGAATGGAGCTGTGCTGACAGCATCCCATACAGCATGCTCTCTGCCGTTGTCACGCCCAGCGCCCCCTTCTTTGGCATTCCTGCCACCTATCTTGTTGAATGAACTTATTTAATCTGCTTTTCACAGTGCTGTGGGTCAGTTCCATGTGTCATAGCTTGATGTGTGTGTCCACATTATTGTCAAGGCAGCGTTTGAATCTCTGCATCGGTGCAAGAAAAGACTTAAGATTAGGGTTTTAAAAAGATGAGCCCAAATGAGGCTCAGAAGCAGAAACGAGCCTGGATGAGATTAGCATAGTTTCATATATTTTCCAGCTATCACATACCATCTGGAGTGCTACTTAGGTGCAAAGTCCAGGACTAGATAGAAATATTTGCATATTTATGTTGCAACTTCACTGATTTGGCACCCAGCAGTCCTTCATTTCAGAATTTCACTGGGATTCAAACAGTTGCACTTTCATTTGTTTTTGGCTCTGAAGCAAAGTTTGCAAATGAACTCTTTTGAAGACATTCCTATTAATGTTAAGTCTGTATTTCCAGCCAGTGGCACAGGTCGCTCTGCCTAATCATTGGTTTCATGACTCTAATTATGTCAGCCACAGTAAAGAATAATACTGTTGCCTGATAGAGGAAGCTATGATCATCGTTTGCAGAGCTTTATGTGACTCAGTGAAAAGTCATGGGTTGAGTCATAGTAAAATACAGCAGGTGTCACCTGATAGATTCTACAGGTGTTGGAAATGATGTCAAGATCTACTTGTACTCATTAAAGAAGAAACAAAGCACAGTTATATGTGGCTACAGATAACAGTGAGGAAGGCAGGGGTGTTGAATTTAATCATTTCTGCAATGCATCGAGATACAGAAGTGTCTGCATCGATGCAGCTACAGAACAATCGATTATTATGATGTAACGTATTTATTCTGTGTGGCTGATCAAGCCGCTGAAATAGGCAGATCCGAGGATAAATATGTTCAGAAACATTCACTTAGAAAACTGTAAAACTAAGCAAACACACAGAAAATACACCAGTATCTCTCAGGTAATACATTCATTGTTCCAGGGAAATTATGTAAGATTACACATGAAAATCTATAAAAACGATAAGTTAGCTCAAGGCTAACGTCAGTGGAAAATAATATTGGCAAGCTAGCGGTTAGCATGTGCAAACGGAGTAAAGGGATTTAAACAACTTTGTCCATCAACAAATGTTTACCTCAACAATATTTTTTGTGTACAATTACAAATTGACTAGAATACGGACAGGCAACTGTTTTCTGGCCACAAAGGAGAACATTAAAAACATCTTTTTAACCTCACATTTGGTCCTAACTGACTACAGAAACACTGACGGGACAAAACACACTGTTTTTTTCTATTCTGTTCTATTCTATTCTATTCTATTCTATTCTATTCTATTCTACAGTCATTTAGCAGACGCTTTTATCCAAAGCGACTTACATTTCAGAGTAAGAACAACAGAAGCAAGAATTCAAACAAGATGGGACGTCATAATTAAGTAATTATTTCTTGCTTTACTGCGAGAAATTTTGATAATCATGTCATATTATAGTAATGTTTCCTGATTTTCTGACAATAGAGAAATAAAGTTCAATAATGAAATTGAAAATAACACCATTGTTTACATGTTTGTGATGTTTGTGAGTAACAGGGCATTTAGATTGACTTCTGAAATAATTTTAAATAATCAGGGAGTTCATAATTATCTGACTGCTTGTATTTATTGATGAAGAAATTAGCAATGTGCAGTGAAAAAAGAAAACTGAGGATTCAACACAAAGTGATGCATCTCTGAATCGAGTTGTTGACAAAACAATTGAGTTGTGAGACCAGTGAAGATGCGCAGCCCTAGAGGAAGGCAGTTAAGTGCAAAATATTAATCTCTATCTTTCATCTCTCTCACCAGATTTTTGGACTGGTATTTTTTCACGTCCTCTGGCTGGATAATCCTCCTCCTCTCTTCTTTGTCAGAGCTCCTCGTCTTGGCCTTCAGGGGGCACCAGCATGAGCCAGGAGACTCTGGAGTCTGGTAAGAACTACTCTGTGAGCAGCTGCGTGAAGTGAGTGAGATGAAATGCTGGAAAGAGGGTAGGAAAACGGAAATGTGTGTGTTCCAGATGGAGACTGTGCCCAGGATGTGGCTGACTTTAGCTGGGATGACTACCTGGAGGAGACTGGAGCCGTTTCTGTGCCTCATCACGCCTTTAAACATGTGGGTGATAACTAAAACATCTGCACACACCTGGATAAGTTTAGTTATTATTGACTAGTAATAACCAAGCTTCTCTGTAAAGGGCTCAGTAAAGCTCTGTGTCTATCAGTGGGTCCATGGTGGTACTGGATGAGTCAGTACGCAGTTTTTTGCATTTGCACAAGAATAAAAAAGGAGCTTTTGCCAGAATCCAAACCAACATTTCTTACTTTTTTGGGACCTTTTCAATGGGGTCCCAGTCTTACCAATCCAACCCAAAAGGGTGGTAATGACTATAAACTATAATATATCACTTCCTGTGCGACTTGGGATGAAGAAAAAGTGGGAACAGCGCCATATTTAAATATACCATGATTTTTTTTTCTTGTTTAAAGCCACATGCCAAGAAGAGAGAACACAATCTGCTGGATGTCCACCATTCCCCTCCTTTGTTTCTGTCACGTTTTTCATTATAATTCAAGGAAGGTGTCATGCTGCTATGACGTTACGCTATGACATAGCTGATGCATCAACGGTTGATGCACAGGTAAGGTTGCAGAAACGGAGATCAGGGTTTACCAAACCAAAGCATCCTGTTCTGAGCCGGACCTCTTGGTGGAAACTAGGCCTATTGATTAGTTTTAGGCATTAAAATGTGAATATCACTCAAATAAATGGAAAGTAGCTAATTAATGAACTTGTCTTGATTTGTTTTTTGCATTCTACATAACTTAGTGTACATCTAACTATCTCAGGTGGACCAGGGCCTGCAGACAGGACTGACCCCTGGCATGAAGCTGGAGGTATGTGTGCGCTCAGAGGCTGACAGCCCTTACTGGGTGGCCAACATAATTACAACGTGTGGCCAGCTGCTGCTGCTGCGCTATGAGGGATACCAGGATGACCGCCGAGCAGACTTCTGGTGTGACATCATGACAGCAGACCTCCACCCGTTGGGCTGGAGCCGGCAGCACGGCAAAACCATTAGGCCCCCTGAGGGTGAGTAATAACTGTTATCTAGTAGATGGTAAGGATGGATTTGCTTACTGTTTATGTATCATTTCATTTAATTTTTTTAATTTTAATTTTTTTTCATTTAAACTTATGTTGCAAATGAAGATACCATAGTATGACCACTATGTGCCGGGTACTAGGCTCCAATGGACTTCAGTCAACTTCTTTCATTAAGGACCATGTTATTAAATTATTGTCATTTTCAAAAAATTCTCCCTCTGATCCATAAGCTATTTATTTTAATCTACATTTATTGATCTACACTAATCAGGTTCAAGGTTATACACTCCAGCTCCACTCTTACATCAGTCTCAAAGACCAAGACAGTGATGGTGAAATGCTGAATGTGAGGCTCATTTTAAATCCAAAATGTTCTACTAGTCTGTGGGTGAATTTAAACTGAATATTTGCGATTGGATTCCTCCTCTGATCTTCTAGTTTAACGAAACACAGATTTGTCTGAAAGTGGATAAGCCACATGTTGAAGCATTATTTTCTGTCCTTTGTTTTTTAAATGAATGGTGACCTATTAGCGCGACCTTTTTAGGCATGTTTACATGTTGACACAACAATACATCACAAAACAAAACACCAGAGCAAGTGAAATGCTTGATTAGAGCTGAAAATCTGTTCTATTTCACAACTTTGTTTTAATGCTGATGCTCAGCATCCAGGTGGCGGCTAAGTGAGAAATAGAGAAAAGAAAAGAACATGTGGTCTTAAGGACCACCTGGGTGCTTGGTTGATAATCTAAACACTGTGTGTGTATCCTCCACCTCAGGTGTACGTGAGAAGCATCAAGACTGGGAGGCTCTGCTGGAAAAGGCCTTGGCTGAGGAGTGCAGTGCGCCTGCCAGCCTGCTGGAATTGGTAAGACGGGGGAGCGGAGCAGCTGTCCAGCTTAGTACTGGGAAGATGCTTGCACTCTGGATGGGGCGTTGAATTATTTTTTAAAGTCTTTGTTAGTGCCTTACTGTGCAGACTTAATAAAAATCACATAATGCAGTAAAAATACCATAAAGGGGGCCAAAATGAATCAGACTTTACCTGTTATTGTTAAAGCTTGGAGATATGTTCAGTAAAAACAGCTTATATGACCCTAAGATTTACATTTCAAAAAGTTAAAATATCCACGGAAATACGTTTTAACCTGAACAGAGTCAATTTTTCTCCACAGTGAAGCCTGTTTCTTTTTTTTTTCCAAAGAAAAGAAATAAAAAGGCACCATGCTTGTGCAGGCTGTGCTGTCAAAAGCAACTTGGACGTAGGAAAAGCCTGTGAAATTCTTCAGAGCTATTAGATAGTTTTCAGCCACTCTGCTTCAGTTCTGCCACTTATGCAATGCGTTCTCTCCGGTACAAATTCCTCTCATTGCTGAGGCGTGTGTATGCTCTCAACTTCTCATTTACCACCTCTCACGCTCCCTCCAGCCCCAGCGCGGTAGAGACCCAGTGGAGCTCCTGTGTTCAGGCTGCTATGTGGAGCTCCAGGACAACGCTGACCCAGGGCTGGCCTGGGCTGCTGAGGTGGAAGAAAATGTTGGTGGAAGGCTGAAACTGCGCCTGGTAGGCACAGAGGGCCTCCCAGACACGCCCGCAACCCTCTGGCTCTTTTATCTCCACCCACGCCTACACCCACCCGGCTGGGCCAAAGAGCACGGCTTCACCCTTAGGCCTCCTTCAGGTCAGTGGAACTGACACGGGTCAAAGCTTTATATTGAGAGGAAAAAGGACGACAGGAAAAAATAGATTTTTAGGTTTACTGGCTAAAGAAGCATGAATAATAGTTAAGATGGAGGGACACATGGCAAAGTTGAAGAATTCGCATGAATGCATGTTCAAGCATGTGTTATAAATCTGTTCTCACTCATTACACTGAGCTTTTCAATACTGGCAAGATACAAGAAACTCAGTTTTTAAATGTGAGAGCATCCTACTACACCTTGAAATTAATTTTCAGTCCAGGATTAAAGGATTTTTAGATAAAGTGCGATCTGTAAATAGGAATCTTCTTGTTATGTAAAATGTAAGAAGCACTACTGCCACTACAACTAAAACCTTATAAATGTTAATACTGTAGTTTATTTATTTAATGATCAAACACTGCCCCAGTCACCAGGAAAACAGACTTCAACAGCTGATTTTTTACATGCATTTGTTTGCATCAGACTTGTTGACCCTGCGGACTGAAGAGGAGTGGGAGGAGGTGAGACAGAGGATCAGTGACCTTCCTCAGGATGAGGCTCTAACTGCAGAGTTTGCTAAGGTACGGTGCTCCAATTGGTTCTTTCTGACATTAACACCTTATTTTAATTACCAGTTATGATTTGATAAGCACAGACTGAGAAAAGAATCTGCATTTAAAGGGATATTTAAATTTTAGTGCAGTTATGTGAAATATTTGAGTAGTTATTGTCTCTTTGCTTTGATTGTCATGGAGAAATGGAGGGACCCTTTAAGAGAGCTGGGCTTTTGAAGATGACTAGCTGTACATGTGTTTTTCTTGTGTTTAACAGAATCCACCTGCCATTGCTGCTCACTGTTTTAAGGAAGGGATGAAACTAGAAGCTGTTGACCCTGCAGCACCTATTTCCATCAGGCCTGCCACAGTCACCAGGGTAACATCGGCTTTCCATATAAATCAGTTTGCACTGTTCTAGAATAGAATAGAATAGAATAGAATAGAATCTACATGTGTAATGTGTATTTTCCTTAGTAGTTAATATTTTCAGTTTTATTACCAAATGATCATTGATTTGTGAGAACATGAAACTTGAGAAATGGATTAAATTTTGACTTTCACCCCACAGAACCAAAAATCTTTTCATGATAAGCTTGAGCTCATCTTCAGCGTGATTCAGAGAAACTGATGGTAAATCTGACAATGTCTAAGACCTCTAAATTGATTTTTTTTGTACTCTTTAGGTGTTCAGTGAGAAGTACTTCCTGGTGATGATGGATGACCTTTGTGGTATCGAGGAGTCAGAGGGTGCAGGACAGTCCTTTCTGTGTCACAGAGACAGTCCAGGCATCTTTCCTGCTCAGTGGAGTCTTAAAAACGGGCTTCCCCTCAGCCCGCCGCCAGGTTTGCTTTATCTCACCTTGATATTAGGAAGTTTGTAACACCACTGGTTGGACTTTTTCATGTTGGCCTTCCTTTTCTCCCAATCCACGGTCATCCCCTCTATTCTTTGTTTCTGTTTCTCATGAACAGGATACGAGGGTCCAGACTTTGACTGGGCTGATTACCTGAAACAGTGTGAAGCTGAAGCTGCTCCTCAGCATTGCTTTCCAACTGTAAGTCAGCCTCCATTTGGCCATCATATCTATTTATATAAAATACTTCAGCCCATCATATCGAAACCTCCCTGGAGATGCTGAAAAACAAAGACTATATTATTATGATTAAACTATCTTCAGGCTTCATTATTTGCATCCTATTGACAGCATGGACTTAATTACATTTAACTCATTTTGACCAATATATTAACTCTTCCTCTTTTTCTGACCAAATCCTGCCACCAAACAAATTTTTGTAGCCAAATTAAATAAAATCTTTCTCTGTTTAGTATGCTGAGGGTAGATCTGGGTAGTTCTGCCTGTTTTGGTAAGAAAACCACATTAATGTAACAGCATCCCTGTTTTGTCTGGTGGTTTTGGTGAAGCGAGACACCAATGCTGCTTCCGCCTCGTGTTGGGAGTCAATAGTGAACACTGCTTCGATTAAAGACTCATTTAGGTGCAGCTCATTTACTTTTAAGAATATATGGCTCTCATTTAACTGCCTGCTACAGAAATGTTTTCTCAGCAACATGCCTGTCATAAATGACAAAATGTGGGGAAAATGAATCGCGTGACTGACAGCATAATAGAATACCAGTGATGAAAACGAGTCTGTAGAGTGTGACGAGGCTGTAAGCAGGTGACCCGTGCTGACTTTCTCCAGAGGCTGATTATGTTGTGTTTTCAGAGTGATAGATTTCACCCGACACACAGCCAGCGTCCCCTTTGAAACAGTTTCTTCTGTTTCCCTTCCAGGAGCAGTGTGAGCACAGCTTCAAAGAGGCCATGAAACTAGAGGCCGTCAACCCGCTGTCACCTGAGAACATTCACGTGGCAACAGTCACCAGGGTCAAAGGTCAATACATTTGGCTCAGTCTGGAAGGTAAGATGGGGCAATGAAAGATGTGTTTGCTTAACAAGTTATATTCCTGTGCATGTTACGCTGACATGTAAAGAAATAACCTAAAAGATAAATGAATAAATAATCCTTCTTCCGTTTTTTAGTTTTTTAGTAGAAAAAATTCAGCTTGCATAGACACAAATTACAGCATATTTTATTTTGCTTTGTTTTTAAATTAATAAAAATTTAAAAATAAATTTGATTAAAAAGGAAACTGCACAGGAGTTGTTGAATGTTTTTCTGTGTAAGCACATTAATAATAACCTAATTAAGTTTACTTCATAATGAAACTACTTCAAAATCAGATTTTAAGGTGTAAAACTCTTATTATGAAATAATTATACTGCAGATTTGTGTTTATTGGAAGACCATTTAGCGATGACACCTGGATATCCGAAGGCTTTTTAGCCTCTGGGCTCTTGGGGCTTGGGGCTCTTCGCTCTGGCCACCCTGGATGGCCTGTGCTTGGCAAGGTCAGCGGACGCCGGTCTTGGCCCGCTGGGGCCTGTGCCCTGTAGCCACGGGGGGCTGTGGCAGGGGCCTTTTTCTGCCGCCCTTGGGGTGGTCGGGGATAGTGTTTGTGGTGGGGTGGCTTGTGTTCTTGCTCCAGGATTGCTGCTGATTGCCCGGGTCTCTGGGCTGCCCCAGTCTGCCTCTAGCCTCTGTGGAAGTGTGGTCACATTTGCACGATCGCACTCATCTCTGCTCACTCCTATTTCCTCATCCTCTGCAAGAAGACACAGTCACCGAGTTGTCCAGTGTGTTTATACGCAAGCTATTTTTGTTTAGGTTTTTTTTTTTTAAATGTGCGTGTCTTTAGTACTTTGGTTGTTGTTGTCTTGTTTTTTTTTTTTTTTTATGAACTCCTGACGATTGTCAGCTTAGTTTACCTTTAAAAGCTGTAGGAAATTCTCTGTTGTGTTTCTGTACAGGTGTAACAGCTGGTTGTCTGGTGTTAGGTTGGACTGAAGGGTTGCTGCTTCTATCTACTGTCTTTTGTCTCCACTTCCTTTTTTCCACTTTCCTTTTTACTTCTCTTCATTACTCTCCTTTTTATGTGTTCCCCACCAGCAAGATTACATAAATTCCACAATTCCAAATAAATAAGATAGATCAATACATTTAAATAAATAAATAATGAGATTGTTCGGCACAATGCAGCAGCCAGACCATTATTATGTTTGCTGCAATGCTGCACAAGACAAGTTTTACAAAGAAAGAAAAAAAAAAAGACTGTGACAAGTCAAAATGATTGTAGTACAAAGGGTGTCCACCAGGGGGCAGAAGACGAGCATCAGATTGCTCAAAACCTTGTTGTACACAAAGTTTTTGTTTTACCACAAAGTGATGAAAAAAGTCTTAGAATCTGTATGAATCTTATATGAAAGATACAACATCAGAGGGTTACACTAACATAATATAAGAAAACATATAAAAAAACATACTAAAAAAGGGGAAAGAGGAGAAAAGCAAAAGACAGTAAGTCTACCTGAAGGTAGCAACTAAAGAGTTGGTGGGAGGGGTCCTTGATGATCAGGGTGGCTATCCTGCTCACTGAGCTGCTGTACAGTTCTGAAAGGTGTTTGGGGTGAGCTGATTATTATAAGGTATGAATATGCTAACATTAAAACATTTTTGGAAAGTGTTGTACAATACTTATGTCGGATTATTGTTTGTACTCCATTGTGATGTAGGCATTGTCATTTTTTAACTCTAGACAAAGTTTGTTCAACATAAAAGTTCAAAAATAAATTTTAAAAACTGTCTGTACGACAGCTAAAAGGCTGAAACTTGAGCGATGCAGATCAACTAAAAGAGGGAATGTGACTTCATTCATTCCTAGAAATGATTTGCATGGGAGGGGCCCTGACTAAACTTTATAACGACATTATGAAGCTATGAAAAACTATAATTGACCATGTTGGTAAAGCCCTATGGCAGTGTAAATGGTCCATTTTTCCTGGTTTATGGTTCTGACAATAAACATTTGAAATTATAAAAGTAGATTTTGTTAAATATCTGTTGAACTCATCCTGTGAATCTTATTAAGCAACACATAGTCCTTCCTAATTCCTCTCTGTGTTCATTTCTTTTAAAAAAATTTAATTAATTGTAAATTTTGTTGATATAATTTATTTTTCTTTATTCTGTATAGGCACATGTGTTGATATGTGTGTCTACGTCTGTTTAAAAACAATACAGTTTTTAATTAAATAAATAAATCTGTTCAGCCAGCACATATCCTCTAGTAGTTGATAAACTACCCTTTTGAATTAAATTAAAGCTATTTAAATTGGTTTATATTATCAAGGTAAAGGGGTGGCTGTGTCTTTTCCAGCTGCTCCAGCTGCATGGGTTGGGCATGTCAGTGTAAAATAAAAATTAAGCTTGTAATGCTTCTGCTGCAGCTCATTTGGCATTTGGAGCTATCCTCTAATAGCTGTGTGTCTGTCTTTCTAGGTCTGAAGCAGCCAATGCCAGAGCTGATCGTTCATGTGGATTCCCTCGACATCTTCCCTGTCAGCTGGTGTGAGACAAACGGCTACGCGCTGGTCTACCCCATCAAGCCCTCAGGTATACCGCATGAGTCATCACAGCAGGTTCTCATTATCTTGACACAACTCCATTGATTAGACTGATACTAAAACACTGACTAACAAAGCGCCATCCTTATTTTATTCTGACCTCAGAATCAGAGGCAGTATTGTACAAATTAGTCTTTTTTTCTTTTCTTGATTTTCAGTTGAAAAAGAAAGAAAAATTGCTGTTGTGCAGCCAGAGAAACAGTGAGTATAAGAATAGGAATAGGGTATTGATTGGTTCTTCATTCTTCAAATGAATCGGGTCCAACAATGTTTCAAGGCTTGATTTAGTTTTCATCACTTTACAGCAGGACATCACCTGACGCTGTCAAACAGCAGATGGCAAACCAATCTGAGATGGGTAAGTAACTCTCTGTGTTCAGTGTAATGGTTTACTGCGTGGTCTGTGGTTGATTTTTATTTATTTAAACACTCGCAGGGCAGGGGAACGGGAAATACTGCTGTCCTAAGATCTACTTCAACCACCGTTGTTTCTCAGGCCCTTATCTTAACAAGGGACGCATTGCTGAGCTTCCTCAGTTCATCGGCCCTGGAAACTGTGTCCTCGTGCTCAAAGAGGTGAGAAGTCTTATCCAGTTGTTTGCAATCCTTAAACATGAATGTAAAGTGCCATGGTGATCACTTCAGTCAGATATTTGACCTGTGCTGCTAATGGCTACACGGGAATTAGGTCATCCCCCCATCGGATGCAGTATATTCCAACAGCTACTGGATGAAAATTGCATTTATAGCTTCTAAAGAATCAGCTGCACACTTTGAGAAATCATTAACCTTTTCCATGTGGGAAAAGGATGTGGGAAGTTGTTTTCCTTCATACTCACTCCCACTCACACATTGTCACTATATTCCTTAACCTTCTCATCAGGTGTTTGCAACTGAGAAAATTTGTCCAGATGTGAGACTTTCCCAGATTTTAACTTCCTCTTGGCTTCATTTGTTGACTCAGTCACAGTGAAGAAAGGTGGCTAAAGCCTGGAGAGGGTGTCACAACTGTCCTCTCCTGCACACATCGGCATTAAACTGCCCCCTCCCAGTCTGAATGCAGCCCTGTAATATTGAGCCCTGTTGAAGGAAGCAATTTAGACTTTGTTTTACTTAAGTGTGGCATGCTAGCAAGATGGCACAGCACACTAAAACACTAAAAATGTTTTTTTTTTTGTTTGCACAATAATATTAGTATTTGTTATCCACCTGCCTAATATTGTTGCAGCAAATAATAACCATGCATGAGTATCCATCCATCTCAACAAATGTAGCTCCTATCATGCTCTGACTTGTTTTATGATGTGTGTATGGTGTAAATTAGCAAAAGTAAAGTATCTGTGCCAAGTAGATTACTATTCTGCGGGCGTGGGTATCAAATGTGATTGCATGGGGAACAGTCGGGGCTGTGGCGCCGGTTCACTTCGCAGACTGACGATTAATTCTAGACTATGTTCCATACATTAGTGGAAAGTTCAAGGATGAGTAATGAAGACTTTAAATGACCAGAACTTGGGGAACATGGGTGAATCGCGTACGCAGGACAAACTTAAGTGGAATGCCATGTCTCAACACTCAGTCTGAGGGCTTGTTAAGAGTTTGGATTTGCTGATGCACATTATAAAAATGCTGTTCACATCAAGTGTTATAAGATGTGAATAAATCTTGAATTTATCATAATAAAATAAAATAAGTATGCTGAACAAAAACTCTAAACATCATTAGTGCCAAACATCACCAGCTTTGTCATTGGGAGCATGTTGAGGGGCTTGAGTTAACATTAATGCGGAGAACAGCAGGACTGCAACCACAGCTAGACTCTTGTCTTATAAATGTTCATCTAGATTCACTTAAGAAAAAAAAAGAAACAAACATGATGATCATCTAACAACACAAGTGTTGAATAACAGACACCAATAAATGCGTATAATAAGCAGATGACTGAAGTGACTTGATTTTATTTGTTAGATGCATCACATGAATTTATTAAGGAATAAGATTTAATCCTCCAACATGCAGATGACTCTTTAATGTCACATTTCTATTCACACTTTGTACCCAGGTATTAAGTCTGCTGATAAACTCGGCTTACAAGCCCAGCCGTGTGCTGAGAGAGCTGCAGCTGGATCAGGAGAGCCGCTGGCAAGGCTATGGAGAGATACTCAAAGCCAAGTGAGGAGAAACACCTTTTAATCAAAAGCTCAAACTACTCACCTCTTTAGAAAGCCTGCTGGAATAGTACAAGTGTTCACAGCTGGCCTGTTTGAGGACACATGCTGGATAAAAAATTGTTCTTGAAGCTAAAATAGAGCTAGTATCTGACAAATAAAGCTTAAGATCTGCTGTTCATAGAAATTTTGTGTGAGTTGAAGAAGACACATTTTTCTTTTTATGAAAAACTGCATCTTTTTTCAACCTTTTTTTTTATTATTATTAAACACTGCTTTTCTTAAAATTTCAGGTACAAAGGGAAGAGTTACCGAGCTACAGTGGAAATTGTCCGCACTGCAGATCGTGTGGCAGACTTCTGCAGGAAAACCTGCATTAAACTGGAGTGCTGCCCAAACCTGTTTGGACCTCGCATGGTTCTGGAGCGCTGTTCAGAGAACTGCTCTGTCCTCACAAAGACCAAATACAGTAGGTGCTTTTGCAGAACTATACACAGAGGATTACAGAGGATGCATCGTATAACCAAGGCTGACTGTTTTTCTTTCTGAAAGTCCTTAAAACATGTTAATTTTAAAGCAGAAGTCTGCTTCCTTGATTCTAAAAATATTTAGTCAAGTTTATCTATGACCAAATTTAAAACAACAGACATTGACTGACGTGCTGTATGGTCTAAAACAAGAGCGCACACAAAGCAACCTAAATAACTAAATACTGAAACTTAGTCTGATTTAAAACTGGAAGTGAAGGAGTGAAAAGGGGTTTTAAACGAGCGCATGGAACCTGTTAATTTCTCCCCATAATTTTCATTCATGCTGCTCATAAGTTGATATGATCTGTGGGCTGGTAGATGCTCTGAGGTTTTCAAGTAATTAAGATAGAATTTTAGATTTTCTCATTTTAGATAACTTAATAAGTACGGATAAATGGTGGAAAAGGTGTCAACATTGGCAGAGCAGTTTTCCTGGAAGAATTAGTTTATTGCAGCTGTCCTACAGTGTTGGAGGATGAAACTAATGAAATGTTATAGCAACAAATCATTAACTGTTGTCTCTGTTTTTTCCTCTTTAATTAAACTTAGATTCATTGTTAATTTTCCATGGAAATTTTCTAAGATTAGAAGTTTTACAATGAATTGGATCAATTTCCGTCTATGGCAGTGATGCGTTACTGTCCACAAGCCATCCTCCATACAACATTTCACAGTAGATATGTTGTGCTTCTGCCAGCATATTACTATGGAAAGAAGAAGAGTAAACGTGTTGGCCGTCCACCAGGGGGCCACACCAATCTGGAGAGTGGTGTAAAAAGGAGAGGAAGGAGGAGGAAGAGGAGGAAACAGCTCTTTGTCCATAAGAAGAGACGTTCCTCAGCCTCAGTGGACAACACGCCTGCTGGATCTCCACAGGTACCTAACACATGGATTCCCTTCATCAAACGTGGCATTAAGTTATAGTCGAATGTGTGTAAACAGGCAGTTGTCCTTATCTCTGTCCCATAGGGAAGTGGAGAGGAAGAAGATTTAGATGAAGATGACTCACTGAGTGAGGACTCTGGCTCAGAGGTTCAGGACGATCTTCAGGATGATTCTGAGCAGTCAGTCGGGAAATCTCAGCCCACCACGCCATCCCCCTCCCCACCCGCAACACCCAGACCCTCACGCAAGCGTCGGAAACCCCGCTCACCTTCTTTCTCTGACGATGAGAACCGCCCTCCTTCACCAAAAGTAATGAAAACTGCAAATGAAGACTGCAACATATTTTTAATAAATATCTTTCTGCAATTAATATTAAGAGAGTTAAAAAAAAAATCTGATCACTGAATGATCTTCTCTCCTTCAGTCTTATTTAGGTAATTGCCCTTCTCCTTTTTCCACTTGATCCATTTTAATCACATTGCCATGGTGTTCCCATCACATTACATTGTGTCACATCACCCTGCTTTATTTAAACGAAGTCTTCTCTTACAGCTGTTTACCTTTTTCAAAAGCTTTCAAGATCACCAAAGTCGTGAAATATTAAGGTCTGATTCCGTTGTCAGCATGAGCTGTAAGCAAAGTGTAAGATCTGAGTCCGACTCACTGAATTTGTGTCTCTATAGACTTCAAAAGTTGAACCGCCTCAGAAGCTTTGTTTGGACACCAGCCCACTGGAGTGGAGTGTTTCTGATGTAGTTCGCTTCATCAGGACCACTGACTGTGCACCTCTTGCAAGAATTTTCTTGGATCAGGTAAAAAAAGCATCTGCAGACTGACTAGCCAAAGAAAACTCACTCTGTTAATTGTACAGCTTCTGTTTATTTTGATTCATTTATATTTGCTATCAGATATCAGAACAATAATTACTGACGTGAACGTATGTGTTTGTAGGAGATTGATGGACAAGCACTGCTGCTGCTGAACCTCCCAACAGTACAGGAGTGCATGGACCTGAAGCTGGGACCAGCCATAAAGCTGTGCCACCACATCGAAAGGGTCAAACTGGCATTTTATCAGCAGTTTGCTACGTAGTTGATGGAGAAAAAACATGGGACATGGCTTCATCTTGTTGTATTATACAGTTTGGACTTTTCTAACACTGGACCTTCTTTAGAATCCACCCAGACATGTGTGGATCTAAGACGGGCGAAAATGTTTTCTGATCCTTGGGGTTTGGAAAGGCGCTAAGAAGAAGGTCAAAAACATTTCAGGTACTCTTTGGAGTGGAACGAGAGACTGGAGGGGAGGAATTCAGGGCACTTTGATAGCACAAAAACATTTAAAATGAGATTAATTTAAGTGTTAAAAAAACACTGGCTTCTAGCTATATTTGAGCTTTACTTAATCTTAACCTTGTGCTTCTGAGTTCATGAGACTCCCTAATGTCTTTTTCCTTGAGCTAGAGTGAATGAAAATCACCATTACAACTGCTGGTCTATCCATTCACAATTCCCAGCCTGCCTTTCCATCTCAGAATGGAAATGTGCTGAAACAAAGCTTTTTAGATGTTGTACATTACCCAATAAGAAACTTTTTCCAGTTTACTATTTATCTCTTGATGTCAGATATGAGTCGGGTTTGCTTCTTAATCTGGTGATGTCACTTAAGTATAGTTTCTTTGAAAAGGTGTTTAAACTTTTTTTTGTCATTTAGTTGTAAGCACTTTAAAAGGAACAGTTTTTCAAACAAACTTTTTGCAAAAGACGAGAGCTTTGTGCTCGTCAGATGAGTGACGATAAACTATTGTTTCCTCAAAATCAAGCACCAAAATCAATACTGATGCCATAGATAGTAGCACCTAAAATAATAAAGGTTTCATTATTCTTATTCTTGAATAGAAAATAGATTTGGAAGAGTAGTTTTGACACATTGCAGGTAATTTAGTTCGGTTTTGACCGTTTAACATAACCAGATTACAGAAAATCCTAAATTGAAATACTCCAAATGAAATTACATTATGCAGTTTTTTCTAAAGAAACCAAATTGTTATTGTCCTTCTAAAATCGCTTAAAGCAGTTTTAATGAGGGTTCTGTAATGCAAGCACAAGCAAAACCAAGCTTTGTATGGTGGTAGACATTGGTGCATGTTTGTATATAGTGTACATAGTCAAATATCTTTTGCTGCAACAGGGTGACTTGGAAGTAAAATATATTGAGGAACTGTCTGAATAAGCAATGTGTAAATGTTCAAACTAGACAGTATATTTGCACAACATAGGCCTAAACTATATGGTGTATAATTTTTAAAAAGATGGAAAAAAAATCTGCCACAAATTGAGTCACTTCATATCAGCAGAGAAGATTTAATAGATAATTGACTGTTTCAAATATCTTTCATTTTTTTCCAGTAATTTCATGTAGTTTACTGTTTGTGCTTCCTTTTTGTGACAAAAACAACAGTTTTGGTATTTTGCTTGTGATTTCCTCCGTTTTCAAAACAACTTGAAAAATTTATTTGTTGTTTGAAGATTATTTCTGCTATTAAAAAAAAAGTCCGCTGCAATAAAGACAATGAACCGACTACTAGCCGTGTGTTCTACATTTCCCAGCATGCAGTCCGTGTTTACGCCAAGGTCACATGACCAACTCCTGTCAACATGACTGTGTACTGCCGGAGAAACGGAAACTGACAACTGCCATTATATTCGTTTAATTTTATTTTTCCAATAAATTTGAGTTGTGGGATTTTTTTGTTCTTTTTAATTTGGATTGGGAGCGTCATAAGAGTCTGGTGCACGTGGCGTTTTCAACGTTAAAGAAAATGAAATTGTGCTAGCCTAGGTTTAGCCTAATGCTACTGAGTAGTTGGCTTAGAGGTTAGCGAGGTTAGGAATTGCAGCTTCTCAGTCTCTGGACCTCTTTTGACTGTGGATGTTTATCGAGAAAAATGTGTCTTTACAAGCTGGCTCGCATCGCAACACGTTTAAAACTAGTTCTAACACTGGTTCCGTCTGTTTAACTAGCTACAAGCAGACATTTAGCTAGTGTTTTGTTACTGTTAGCAAGTAGGTTAGAAGATTCCACGTCAAAGCAGAAAATATTGTGTCTGCTTCGAGGACCTTTTAAGCCAGCTGTGGATTATTTTTCTTTAGATGTTGCAGCTCGGTTTTGAATTGTGGAGACGACCTTGTTGGAGATACAAAATACGTCCTCGCAACTTCTTCAAGCAGCGTTACTTCTTCCATGATAAAGCAGCTATGGCCGTTTGGATGTGTGAAGCAGGAGAATGAGTTCAAGCTTGCAAGAGAGAAGATGCCACCATTTTTCACTGAAGACTGTCCTGCTTAACGTACCGATAAGCTGACCAACAACTACCCAAGATAATTGACTCTGAGAAGCCATTTCTGTCGGCTGTTAACACTATCTCCCGGCGCATCTGCCCCATGGCTGCAGTAAGTGGTGGCAACCTGCTTGGAGATGTGGCAGGTCCAGGAGCAGCTGTTACAAACACATCGGCGTCCTCCAGCCCAACGCCGGGTACTGATAACCGGGGCTGCGAGAATGGCGCCTTGATGGAGTCCTTTGGGATCTTCCTCCAGGGTCTTCTGGCTGTGATGGCTTTCAGCACGCTGATGTGTGAGTATGGGCAGATATCTACTGTGTCAGATATCTGGCACGACCTGCTGATAAGAGCGTGCATTGTCAGTAGCGCCACTGAATTAATCAAATGTCATATTGATCTTCGCTGACAGAGCTACATAAACGATAGCACTAATAAAACTAAATGCATTTAAGTTCACTGTGATGTTGCTCTGACATATTTCACGTGTCAGGAGCTGTGTGTGTGGTTGTTAAGCTTCTATATTTCCAGGCACATTTGACATCATTGTGGACAAAAACAAGTATATTTCCCTTAAAAGTCTGTCTTCTGCTATTGAAGACAGATTTTTCTATAGCATTTTAAATAGTCCAAAGTCCCCATCAAAAGGGATCTCTCCTACAGAAGATGTTGCTTTGCACTGTTTGGAAAAAAATAAAATTTCTTCCCTCATTGGTCTACATCACTGTGTAATATACTTTTGCAGTGACTAGTTTTCCCAAAGTCTCAAGTAAAGAACAGAAGGCTGCTTTGTGCTCCTTCAGCGTTGATCTGACCAATCAGTGCACACTTGACCTTTTTGGAGGGCCTCCTTGAACAGACAACAGATAAAAATAATAAAAAATAAAAAGGCTTCAGAAAGAAGAGGGACAAAAGTGATGTAGTTGTTTTATGTATCAGGGGAAAATTGTGTTTTTCTGGCTATTAATGCATGCAAACGTCATACTGTATTCCCTTCTGTGGATATTCTAGTTTTGTTTTTTTAATCCAGCTCTTCCTAATGTTGCTATAGTTAAACAAGCTCAATTACATTTAGATAGACTGGTTAACACATCCACGAAAATATTTTGTGTCCCAGCAGTCTCTCACTCTTGAGGAATGTTCAGTATTTTTCTTTCTTTCTTTTTTTTTTTGCAAGAGGCAGCTTTCTGTTCAGAGCGAATAGGCTGAGGTCTCCACTTGCATTCACATCACATTGAGCTTGTACACAGGGTGTGTTTAGTCTGAAATCACGCTTGTGGTGTGAGCAGAAACTGAGGTCATAAGTTGCTGTATCATGTCCCGCATGAGAACACAAAGCTCTGTGTTTGACTGACGACATTTTCTACAAATTTACAAAGATGAAAATGTTTGATGTCCAGCTGAGGTTTCATGTATATTTTTTTTTTTTTTATTTTATTTTACAGTTGTGTTATTACATTTAAAAAAAGACGTGGGAGGAATGCAGGGAAACAAGTGGCTTTTGTGAAGAAGAGCAGGGGCCTAATTTGTGTGGGTTATCTCATTGCTGTTAGTAAGAGCATTCTTGTATTAAGTCCCTCACACTTTATATAAAAGGGTTAAAGTGGGGAAAAAAAACCATAATTTTTTAGCTCATCTGGTTTGTACTTTTCAGCTTACACTGATCATTTAGAGCCCAACATATAAACTTTTGTCAAACTTTGTGAATGGCACATTTTCTTGTTTCCTGTCAATTTAAAGGTGAGCTGAAATCAGTGGTGTAAGTTAAACATTTGGTGGCTGCTCTGTGGATGTTTGCTCAGGTTTTGGTTTATAGCTTGAGCTGGAGAATGTGATGATCTGTGACAAGTAGCGTCTTTTTGCCTAGATCTTGTTCTGCATCAACATATGCTCTGTGGATGAAAGTTGTAACTTCCCTTTGGATGTAAAAAATTGAGAGAGTCATCTGCAGTAAAACCCCACTGTCTGTTTGTTGTTTTCTACAGTAAAACGCTTCAGGGAACCCAAACATGAAAGGAGACCTTGGAGGATCTGGTATGTCAACTGAGAGGAAAACAATACATTTCTGAGCAAAAGAATCATCTCAGCCTCATTGGTCCTCATTGAAAGCAACATAACTATGACTTTACAGGTTCCTAGACACCTCAAAACAGGCGATTGGGATGCTTTTCATCCACTTTGCTAATGTCTACCTGTCGGGCCTCACGGAGGAGGATCCCTGCTCACTGTGAGTATTTGACTGTTCTCCTCACAGTGCTCAATTTTGCATTCTACAAAAATCACCAAGAGACTGAGAAAATAAAGATAAACTAGTCTTGTACCTCTACCACCACATTAATCATGTACAGTTTTCTTTGTCCACAGATACCTCATTAACTTCCTGTTAGATGCCTCCCTGGGCATGTTGCTGATCTATGCAGGGGTAAGAGCCGTCAGTGCTATTGTAGAGTGGAGGCAGTGGGACTCTCTTCGTTTTGGAGAATACGGTGAGTATCAGAAAGGGTGTCAACAAATTCCTGAAATACTTGTAATGTCCACTGGAGGGCAGTAGGCGACGTCATAACTGCAGTGTCGGTCATTTCCTACACTGAAGTTACTTTTATGTGCCATAAGTAGTATTTCGTTCACCAAATCAGTGAAATTCTGCAGTGTTTGTCATGCTTATGAATATGCAACCATATTTCATTGCCATCACACACACTGTTGTGCCTCGTGTGTGTGTGTGTAGGGGAGCCAGTGCAATGCACAGCATGGCTGGGCCAGTGTATCCTCTACATCCTCATCATGATGTTTGAGAAAGTCCTTATCATGCTGGTCCTCCTCATCCCCCAGTGGAAGAAGGTAAGAAAAATGAGCAATTATTTGAACAGGTAACGTATGAAGTCACTGTCTATTGTTTTTCTTGTTCAAGCTGAGATCAATACAAGCACCTAAAAGCTCTCTCTAGAGCTAGTATTTCATGGCTTAAAACACACACACACACATACATACATATATATATATATATATATATATATATATATATATATATATATATATATATATATATATATATATATATATATATATATGGTAGTGAGAGTACCTATTCCTAACCAGTAGACCACCAGGCAATGCTGGCATTGCTCATTTATTTATGATGCTGGGTTAGGTTTCTGGTTTCTCACAGTGGTTGAAGTATCTCATCTTACCACTGTTAACCTTGAGTGGGCTGGAGAAGCATTGCTAGGAAAATAATAACTCTCTAATTTCTGTAGTACATTTACTAGAGAACTGGATATCCTAGGGGAACTGTTGATGGATTTGTATTATTAAAAGTTATTCATGTGTCTTTAATATGTAAAGTAAAACTGACTTTGGACAAACTTTAACAGCTTAACTTGACAGCAAGAGCACCAAATCATATACACTATACTCTGATGCATGTTAAAAACAATGCTTTTGTGAAGGTTTTTTTTCCTATGAAAATAAACAAAATAAAGTAAATGGCTCCAAGTGTTTGTGCACATACTCTTAATGGGTCACTAGTCCACTGAAGTTGATAAATGTGTCAACAAGCTGCTGAAACTGGCTCTAACACTATCACTGTGCATAGTGTAGTGCAGTCTGCATGCTTTATCATCCTTTCTTTAATGTTGTCAGTGGATGCATTATTGTGTTCACCACTTATTTTTGTTGTATGTTTGTCTGTGTCACAGCTGGCTCTCCTCAACCCCATAGAGAATCCTGATTTGGAACTGGCCATTGTCATGCTCATCGTTCCATTCTTCGTCAATGTAAGTCTGGTGTTACTATAGCCATTTTCACACACAAACACCAGAGATTTTCAGGAGAAAGTGTGGATGGTTTGCTCAACTCTTTTTTTTTTTCATACAAGTATATTACAGCAGGAGGATTTTAGCTAGAGATGCGAAAAAGGAGGTGTGGGTTGTCAAGGGTGTGCAGGAAGCTGCACATGATGCAGAAATTACACTTTGGAAATTGCTCTGTTTTTACAGCACATTGAGAATAGTAAATAAACAAATTACAGGAACAGATCAGAAAGAGATGTACAGGATCTCACATGCCACTGCTCTGGAAGATCTCCAGAATATTTCAGTATTCAGTACTCCTATACGTCTGTGAAAACAGCTTGTGTGTTTTTTTTTATTTATTTATTTTTTCCCACGGCCCTTTGATCAGCTCTCTTACAAAACCAATCCTGTAATAACAGCCTAAGCCCCCCCCCCCCCCTTTTTTTTTTTTCTTCATATCATAGTCATTGTCTTGTGTGTACACATACATTTCAAGAATCCTTCCTTGTTTGAATTATTTGCCCGAATCTCAATGTTTATGTTTGATTTAGGCTCTCATGTTCTGGGTGGTAGACAATTTCCTAATGAAAAAGCACAAAACAAAAGCAAAGCTTGAGGAGAGAGAAGAGGACTCACGTGGGAACAGCAAGGTGCGCTACAGAAGAGCGCTTTCCCACGATGACTCAGAATCAGAGGTAAGTCTCATTGGAAATATGACATTGAAAAAGAGAGAGTCCCCATGAAACAGCTCACGTAGTGCAAATTGCTTCCAGATATTTATGTTTTTCTTATGAAGCTAAATTGTGACTAAAGCAGATTGATCAGCTCCAGTGGATAACCAGGAAGCACCCTCTAAAATTGTTCTGTTGAAACTTTTGATGTGGACCAAGCATGTTGCTGCATCCAAAAAGAATTAGAATTTATATTTTACTCCTACAAATTCAGAGAAAACCATCAACGTTGTACTTAGGCCATGTGGCCCCTGGTGTCTAGTAGGTGGTTATTTGAGCAAAAATTTAAGCATGTTTAAAACAGAGTTTTGAGTATTGGATTTCTTCTCAGTAAATGTCATGATTTAGATTATAGAACAGCATCACAGCGGAATTTTCAGGTATTTTAATATAAGAATGCTTAAATAAGTGCAGACAAAAGCTTCATGAAGGGTTACTTGACTCACTGTCTGTGAAATTCAGAGATCAAGCTTTCATTTTGCAGAATGAAAGTGGCGAGTGTGCCAGTGGCACACAAGCCTGCTGTAGTTCCAGGTAATTCTTGGTAGTGATGGCCAATCATCTCTTAGCTTGTAACCAAGAATTGACCGATCAGAGGGCTCTCCTCGTTCTCGCTAGCAGACTTGGAGGGAATGCCATGTTTTTGTAGTGTTTGTAATGTAATGTTCTTTCATTTAAAATGTATAAATAAATAACTCTCTGCTGCATGAATAAAGAAAGACAACAAAAAACAGTTTTTACATAGAGTAAACTTATGTTATTAATATCATTTAACTTTTTTATAACATAATTATTACTTTAAGTTAATTTATTATTACTTCATTAAAGTAAATATAAAATTGAGAGTTGCAGAGGCAGAAAAATTTCCGGTATTTTTCTTCCAAGTCTGCTAGCCAAGAACGAGGAGAGTCCTCTGATTGGTCCCTTCTTGGTTGTGGTCGGCGGGACTTGGGAACAGCCACGAGACGCGATTTGTGGATGGGTTCAAGACTTGGTTACAAGCTAAGAGCTGATTGGCCATTACTACCAAGAATTACCTCGACCTACAGTTGGCTTGTGCGATCACCGGTTACGTTTGCATATTTATGGTAGTTTTACATCGACAAATAGGTGATAGCCTATTCCGCTAGCCAAGAATGAGGGGAGTTCTCTGATTGGTCCATTCTTGGTAGACTTGGGCGGGACTTCAGACCGGTCCCCGAGATGCGATTGGTGGATGAGCTCAATTCTTGGTCAATTCTTGGTTAAAAGCCAATAGGTGATTGGCCATCACTACCAAGAATTACCAAGAATTACCTCGACCTACAAGCGCCCTGGGGTTCTGAAGTCCCGCCGACCACAACCAAGAATGGACCAATCAGAGGACTCTCCTCGTTCTTGGCTAGCAGACTTGGAAGAAAAATACCAGATTTTTCTGCCACTGCAACTCTCACTTTTATATTTACTTTTATGAAGTAATAATAAATTAACTTAAAGTGATAATTATGTTATAAAAAAGTTAAATGAGATTAATAACATAAGTTTACTCTATGTAAAAACTGTTTTTCTTTTGTTGTCTTTCTTTATTTATGCAGCAGAGAGTTATTTATTTATATATTTTAGCTGAAAGAACATTACATTACAAACACTACAAAAACATGGCATTCCCTCCAAGTCTGCTAGCAAGAACGAGGAGAGCCCTCTGATTGGTCAATTCTTGGTTACAAGCTAAGAGCTGATTGGCCATCACTACCAAGAATTACCTGGAACTACAGTTGGCTTGTGCGACTACCGGTTACGTTTGCATATTTATGGTAGTTTTACATCGACAAATGGGTGATAGCCTAGCAACAAATCCATCAAGATTTTAGGACAACTTACACGATTTTAGTCACTTTACACGAAGCGCGCAGCAGCCATTGCTTTTCGAGGACACGATATAGTAGTCCAATGTGCGAGTCGCGAGGTGTAGAGAAAGGTAGCAGGCAGACTTGTGCATGCTCGTGCAACCGCAGTGTGAATGTCATTAGTGAAACAGATCAGAACCCTAGCCCTAATAAGAGGTGATCTAACAAACACATGTTTTTTAAAAGTCATGTGGGGTTTTTTTTACATGCGGGCCAGTGGCGCAATGGATAACGCGTCTGACTACGGATCAGAAGATTCTAGGTTCGACTCCTGGCTGGCTCGTTTCATTTATCTTTTTTTCTCTGCATTTGAATGTCTTTATTAGTGACATCCAGCATGAATTTTCTGCTATCTTAATTTAATTTTTTAAATAAGCTGTTGTCACTTGATTACTTTATAAACACAGTTCAAGAGGGAAAGCTGCTGTAACCAGCTACCAGCACGCCATCTTAAAAAATACAAAAATAAAAACTAAAATTTCCCACTCTGGGATTAATAAAGTACATCAAATTCTAAAGACATCAGAGTGAAAGACTTTAATACTAAATTAAATTAATCTGTCTAATCTGAGATAGCTAGCAATCTTACCAAAGATCAGTGAAAGCTGCAAAAGCAAAGTATTTTTCTGTCATCATTGCGTCTAAGTGACATAACCCCTGTGTTCTCTTTAATGTCAGTAACTCTGTTCTTTGTGCACCACAAACAACCTGCCTGGAGAGCTCTACTAAAATGTGAGGATTTTCAGAACTTTTCATTGACAAGGTTGTGAGCTCTAGGGCTTTTATTACTCGTCCCTCTCGTGATCACTCTGTTTCCATGTGTGCTCTGCTGTTTATCACCAGTTTAAGACTGTTGCCCTGCAGTTTCTGGAGGAGATAGTATGACATATGAAGCCTGCTGGATCTCCCAATGATCCCATTCCACCTCATCTCTTTAAAGAGGTCTTCCCTACTTTAGCTATTTGCTAACACTTTCATGCATTGTTACACTATAGTTAGCTGTATTTCTAGTCACTTCATATATGTCTGTTGTTTCACGTGGCTAATCTGCCAGGTGTTTTTAGCCTGGTTAAGTTTTGTAGCATGTCCATCTACAGTGTCATTAACTTTCTGGTCATTACATGTGTGTTACCTGCTGGTAGTGACCAGGTAAAGTCAGTGTGGATTAATTCCCCTAGTTTGACTGTTGCTCACACACTAACTATCAAAACAAAACAGACAACTTACTCGGTTTTACTTACAGCTTGTGACACAGGATTAGAAACATGGTCCTTGACTGTAGGAACAGACCCTCCTTTCAGCGAAAGCCCTGTGTTGTACCGACCCTTATTCATCCAGCAGTCTTCCGTGAAATGCCGGCCACAAATACAGATGGTGCAACTCTGCGAAGAAGCATTTCTTGTGTGACATGTTGACACTGAAAACGTTGTGGCGTCCACAAACATGGTGTAAACGTATACAATCTAGAGAAGATGACCAATAACTAAGTCGCCCCCTCCAACCTCGTGGGACATCACTGAAATATCAAACTAGAAAAAGCTCTCTAAAACCAACTGTTTTCAGCACCATAAAAACTGAATGACACTAGAAACCTCATACATGTGTTTATGTGATAAAAACGGCACAGCTTGCTTGTCTGATGAGTAGTCAACACAGAAATCTCAGAAATGTCCAAATAGCACAACAGGACCTATTTACAGGAACATTGGTATAGGATTAATACTATCCAACACCACAGATAGCTTCTCAGCCTGTTGGAAACACTAGTGAAAGGAAGGAACATTAATAGAGGCGGATAGTTGTCCACTACATATGCCTAAGCAAGAGTTTTTAAAACAGCTGCCTTAGTTGGCATTGGCTCTGTTCCTCCAACTCTCATCTTGCATGTACATTGTTAACTAGATTAAAGATAACCAGCCTTACAAACTTAAATTGTGGTGTTTGATGGAAGTAGACATACATAAGCTGTCTCTTTAAATTGAAGGATGATACTGAACTATATTGTGGGAAAAATTAAGGATAAAGTGTTTTGGAGCATAGTAGATAAAAGTAGATCTTATTTCCTATGAGCCAATGAATTGTGGGCATTATTTACTGTTTGTTAACCACCACCGATGACACACTTACTATAAGAGCAACTGGGTGTTCAGCCATGATTGTGTTACCAGAAATAGACTGGCTGCTAATGGCCTCCTGCAAATACTTATGGGCATACACAGGCAATAATTTAGCCTCAGAAGTCATGGTCATTCAGAATCTCCTGACAGTACATCATAGACAATCAGCTTTAGTTAATATGCAAATGGTTCTTTCATTCATTCATCCATTTTCTCTATTTCTCCTCCCTGTTTTTTAGATCCTTTTCTCAGCAGATGATGAAATGGATGAGTCCGATGAGGACGATGTCCGCCGACTCACCGGTCTTAAGACAGTAAAGAAGAAAAAGCTTCGCATGGGGATCCCCGTTTGACCTGCGTGCCTAGCTTTACCGCTATGATCGGCTCCTCTAGTAGCTCTCACCTCACAAGCCCACAGACATTCCCTTTACCTCCACAGGTTATCATCTCCACCTCCAAACTTGTGAAAACACGAGATTATACTGTCCTGAAATTCCACTTTCTGTTAACTCCTGAAGGATGACTACAAAAAGCATGTCTGTACTGGAACTATAAAATATGTTTTTTGCAGTTGGCCATGATCTGTTGCATACTGTTGCATGTGGACACAGCACTCATGGGATTACTGTTGTCTTTAGAGATGGGAAAAAGAATCCCATCATGACAAACATTATACTGGTAAAGCATTATCCATTACATTAAGGATTATATATTATACTGTAACGTAAGCATCACAGGAATCAATTAACATCGGTTTACTGATTGAACCTAAGTCACAAATTATATGTGTACTAGTCTCAGACCAAGAGCGCTGATCAAACTTTAGTGGCCCCATTAGAGCCAAATATCATGCCAGCGACTCTGCTTATTGAGTTGCTTACGTTTGACACCATAATGCTCTAAAGTACTCGCATTCCTGATGTAGACTTCATGTAAACTTTGTCCTTTTGTCTTCTCATGTAGATGTCCCTCCATAGCCTGTGATATGTACTGTGTGTGTGTGTGTGTGTGTGTGTGAGTGAGTGGGTGATAGGATGTGTACATTTGGACATCCCTTGACTCATAGAGGAGCATTTTGTCACAGTAATGATGCAGCTCTAACACTTTGCAGCACGGTTACACACTTTGCTGCTGTATATCTTGGATGTAATATTACTTTTGTCAAAGGGAACATGTTAAGTTTTGCAGTGATTTTCCATTTTTTTCCTAACAGATAGCAGATTTCTTCTTTCAGCTAATAAACAGTTGAAGTAGGACTGCAAACATCGTGCTGCGGCGTCCTCCTAACGTCCGCTCACCCAGCGTTTTCTGTCTGCAGACACGATGCAGCAGCCTCAGTTTGTTTGGGACTGCTTTACTCACGGTTTTTTGATGTAATGTTTTTGTATTTGAATGTTTTTACCAGTTATTTTTGTGTTTCAGACCAAAAAGGTGACTATGCTTGTCCCCAAAGTGTTCTTCATTCCTTCACTCAAACTGAAAGAGTTGATATGGGAACCATTTCTTGCACAAATTCCCACATCTTTCATCTTTCCTTTCGTTTTGTGTGTCTTTTGTTTGTTTTCCAGTAATGTGCCTGAGTGAAGTTACCAGCAGGTGTTTTGTTTGTTTGCTTTTGGTTTGGTAGGTTTTGTTTTAACTGATTAAACCAGAGCTCCAGATCTTCAGGCATGAAGCAACATTCAGCAGGCTCTGGTGTTAAGAATGTGACTTGCTTAGACCTTAAAACTGTAAAACTGAGTTTGGACCAGACCACGGTGAGGGAGGGTGTGTGTTTTTGTGTGTGCATGCCAGTGTATATATACAGTATACCTGGTGCAGAATACATGTGTGTCTTGTTGAAGTGACTGCTGGTCTTGTTTGAAAGTAAATGGAGTGACATTAAATGTGACGACTACTGTGCTGGTCATGTTTTCACTCTGATGTTTTTGGCATGTTGGCAAGGAATAAAGGACGCATTAAAAGGGGGAAACTACAGCACCTTGCAGCAGTTATTCTAACTCAGCTCAACCAGAACAAAGAGGGCTTGCAGTGTTTGACAAGGTTTAAACTACTAGATGATTTAAAAGAGAAGTGATGATGGGGAAATAATCATTATAAATGATTTTCAAATAAAAGATGTGACACACTAACTCCTTCGTGGATTAATTTTCTATGTAAAATCTGATGTTTTGACTGGGGATTTATAGAAGTTCTGTTATTGCTGAATTTAGATATTCAGTAACTGCATGTAAAAATAGCACCAGCTGGTCTAAATATGATGTGAATTTAGGGCTTTAGTTCATATTTACCATTAGAAGCAGCATATTTTCTATGAGAACACTGTACCTATGTGCTCAGATGTGCACAAGCTGCCAGTAAGTACTTACACTGTAGATCAACAATGCACAAACATCTATTTTCCAAAGTACATGCCAAGTACTCAGCTCTGACACAAACATGTGATTTCCTTTAACTTGTGCTGATACAGAAATAGTAAAAACCACTGAAGGAGCTCTAAATACAGGCTGGGATACAATAATTTAGAATATTAAAGGTAGCTGTAAGATGTATTTAACTAGTCAGGGTTGGTAAACAATAACAAGTAGGTGTTTATTGTCTTAGACATTTGCACCAACATGTATTTTACTGAGTCATAAAGGAGATGGCTAATGAAACTAGCAAATAGTAGATTCAGTGGGATTGAAATATCTTCCCATTTTTTCATTTGACCTTAATTTTAGGTTCTTGTTTATATTGATACCCCATTACATTTTACCCATTCATTGCTAAATGACTGTAGAATAGAATAGAATCCCTTCTACTACTTAACAGATAATTATTAATATTTAATGGATAAGATATGCCTGAATGTTAATGAAACACAGACACAGATACCTGTATTGGGTACCAGCCCGATATTATGTGCATGTATTCATGCTCGGTAACAAAAAAGTCTTTCAATTCTACAGAACTCGATGCCGGTGTGAAAAAATAGGATTGTTAAGACAAAGATACACTTATTTTCAATGCATAGAGTTATTACTCATGCCAAATTAAACCACCACCTTATCTTTATTATTCATGAAGATCCTGACATTTTTCAAGCCTTACATTTTAAGCTTTCATCGTTGTCCCGACACAAGTTACTACTCATGCCATATTAAAAACCCAAACTTGGCATTATCCAAGAGAAGTTGATTTTGGGCGTGTAGGTGCTTTGTCACAGCTGTGAATATAATACACAAAAAAAACAAAACATTTTATCCTCCTTATTTATGACGATTCTGACAGATTTCAAGCCTTTCATTTCGAGGAAGGCTGCAGGATGATCCATATATCACGCAATCAATCGATAAATACTCAAATGTAAGTAATTGTACTTGTTTTTTTTTTAAAGTGGTATCAGAGCATTCCTACTGCAAATTTTAGATACATATTAGTTGTCAACATCCTCCCTAATTAGTGTCTTCCTGGTGAGATTATCACATGGTTTGATTTAATCAAACAGCCCAATACTTTGATAAAAATTGAAGGTAAAATTAAAAAGCCTAAAAACTCCAAATATTTTCTTTGTCGGGGAATTGCTTAAAAGAATATGCAGATCTGGTTTCTCAACATGTCTCTGTCTTTATAATTTAAAACAGAGTGAGTCAGTTTGACCATCCTCTCACAGCTAGGGACTTTATTTGGAATCAAGCTGCCATGTATGACTAATGTTGCTTTAACTGTTTGCTCATCTGTTCCAGTTTAAAATAGATTTTTATCATGGAAATCCTACATTTTAACAAATTTTACATAACCTCCATTAAATAAATAACATTTAAATGAACACAAACAAACAAAAAACGTTTATCCAAACAACATAAAATGATTTGATGATGGGTCATTTTCACTCCTCTAACATGACAGCTGGACAGGTTTTGCAGCTCTCTTCTTGGTTCAGCCCTCATTTGGCTGCCTCATGTGTTAACTGTCCAGAAATGCTTTTTTACAAGCTCCAAGACTCAGAAAGATTTTTTTTCTGGCTTAAATCAAGTTTGTGCTGGTCAGGCAGAGTCCCAACCTCTGGAGCTGCAGAGCGGTGCTGCTGGGTGCTGGACACTCCTGATCATTCACATTAGTGCCAAGTTGCATTTGTGTCTAGAATTATCAGCTGTTGGCTTGTAAGCTGAATGGGAGACCCATTCCAGCTGTACCATCTCTCACGTCACTCCTAATAATACACACTGACAACAGCCAGGAGTGAGATCAATGGTAGGGGGTCTCACTTAACTGGGTGCATGACTATATATACTGTCAAGCTTGCTCAGAGACAGATATACAACCATCAACTGCACCAGAACGACAGTCTGTGGAATATTTATCCCAGTTTTAACAACTATGTCACAGGTATGTTACGTCATAAGTTGTCTTGATTTTGTTTTTGTACAAACACATTTTAACATTGTTTTATATTTGACAAAAAATTTTGCCTTAACCATCCTTTATTTTTGTTCTTCTCTTGACTGTAGCCAGGCGAGGTAAAAAAGAAGAAGCGCCCACCCGTTAAAGAGGAAGACCTGAAAGGAGCTCGCAGTAAACTGGGACTGAAGGGCGAGGTCAAAAGTAAGACCTATGAGGTCATGGTGGAGTGTGGTGAGTAAAGTCTGCTATTAATGTTGTTTAGTCATGTCAAGCAATGCGTCAGGAAGACTGAATGTTTTTACAAAGCGTCTGCTAAATGACTGTAGAATACAATCTTTGGATGTGTTTGTTGTCCACAGAGATAATTTTTTGGGATATTAGTTTGTTCTAAGTTAATAAAAGTGACTGGAATCTATTAGAATTTTGATGATACCGGATTAATATAGTTACAAATAATTTTTAGGTTTTAAGAAATATGTAAAAGGTAATTCCCTGACCGGGAATCGAACCCGGGCCGCGGCGGTGAGAGCGCCGAATCCTAACCACTAGACCACCAGGGACTGCTGAAAACAATCCGGGATTTAAACATGTTAAAACTCCTTATCAAGTGGGTAGTTATACTCATAGCTAAGACAACTTTTTCTGACAGTCGGTGTTGTAACGTAAATCGTGGAGTGTCAAAACATGAACGATATCTGCGCCTCACAGCATTTACAAGCTAACTAGTCTAGCATAGCTATGCAACGCACCAGCAACTGTATGTGTGCGGCTCATAAAACTGTGTCTCTTTACAGGTAAATTGCTTGGCTTGAATGTACTACTTTATATGTAACTAGTACTTTGAGACCACATACCAGGTTGTTTTTTTTTTGTGTGAACTCAACAGACCGCGGTCAAGGGAGCTGTGATTTATCAGCCAGCACTCGCAGCTAACATTTAGTTGCGCAAAAACACTAGCTAGGTATTACGGTAGTTGTATGTATGGAAACTATAAAAGGACAAAAAGGTCTACAGCAGAATAAAATGAAACTATTATATCCGGATTTAGCTACAGTGCAGAGTAATGTTAATATTCAAATTACTTTGAACACGAAGAAATAAATAAAACTATTACTAGAATTAAACTTTTTCCGTTATAGCTGATGTTAATAATAACTCAATAAATTTAAATATATATTTCCTACATGTTTTAAGGGGCATTTTATAAATATAGGACAATTACTTAATTAATTAACTGAAGTAACATTTATTAACGTTTT
This sequence comes from Melanotaenia boesemani, assembly GCF_017639745.1. Lineage (NCBI taxonomy): Eukaryota > Metazoa > Chordata > Actinopteri > Atheriniformes > Melanotaeniidae > Melanotaenia > Melanotaenia boesemani. The sequence continues at coordinate 37,480,810 of NC_055684.1, forward strand.
TAATTGTTTGAAATGATGACTTCATACTAAGCACATTAGCACCAATGACGAATGTTAGATGAAAGCCATTTTGGTATGAACGCACAGGCAAAACATGTTTTTATATCATATAGTACAAGCAGGCCTTCATGCAGAAGTTTCACTTGATTTTTGTTCAGAACTACATCAAGAGACTCCATTGTCAAAGTTTGATGATTTTACTGTACTGAAGCCATAATATGCTCATGTAAACTTCACTGTACAGCTCAAACAGCCATTTTCGGACAGGTGACACAAAGTTTTCTCTGGATTCTGGTTCAGGGTGATGTCAGGTATTTTCACTATGGAGGGCCAAATATTTTACTGTACAGTTTTTGAGAAAATGGAGCTGCGAGTGTCAGCTGGAGAATGCCGGCTCACTTGACTGTGATCTCAATACAGCAAACCGCTGTGTGCCAACACAACATTCCCATATGTACAATATTGTCATTATTCTGAATGTTTTAATGCTTATTATGAGCATTCTCTAGGAAATTAGTTTAGCACAGCAAGCATCAAGATAAAAAAGCCAACAACAACTCTCTGCAGCTCAGTAAATACACCTAAATATAACCCGAAGTAAATTATTGTTAACCATTCACAAAGCTTGAAAAGCGTACTTTTCCAAACTCAAATTTATTTAGCAAATTTTGCTTGGATGGTGACAAACCAAAACTTAAAGACAGTTAAACAGGGAGTCAAACATATGGCTGCCATTGTCTCCACCTGTGTCCTGTCCTGCATGCAAATATGCTGCACCTGACACGTCTTCACCTCCTTTCTCCTGATTGGATAATTGCTGGTCCAATCACTGCTCCTGCTATCATCCACCAGGAAATAAAAGATTGCTGCGACCATATATATATATATATATCTATATGTATATAGATATATATATAGATAGATAGATAGATAGATAGATATACATACATATATGTATATATCTATGGCTGTGACTGCTCAGTCATTGGCAACTGTTTGCACAGACAGTTTGCCCTTGGCTTGTCTGTACTTGGTGACTTTGATCGTGTGCTTTAGTTGGTGCTATTTGCTTAGAAACAGTAGTATTTTCCAACAATGTTTGAACTTTTTAGCTTTGTGTTATATTTTGTGCACTGACTGGTTGTCTTGTTTTCTTTTACATGAAGCCCTTTTGGCTTCTCTTTCAGTTGTATTTCTAATTAGAATAGTTGTTAAAGTTAGAATGTGTTGGGCTAGGATAGATTTGAGTTTAACTGTATATAGTGTTTTGTGTGTTTAAATAAGCATAGCATAGTTTTTAGTTTCACTTGTTTTACTTAATCTTGGTTTTCCTTTTTGTACTGGCTGGTTTTGAGTTTATACTTAGATTTTTTATTGTTTCCTTTGCTTTAAGCAGCTTTGCTAAACCCAACACATTGTACCATACCACCATTTGTTTGTTCCTCATCACCACTTGCATCAATAAATTCTGTTAGCTTCCATTTTAACACCTGTTCTCTCTTTGTTACGCCTCTCATTCCCCCCTGAGTCAGGTCGCAACAAGTCGGATATATTTCCTATGTCAGCCTTCTCCTTAAAGATGATCAGTCACTGGGTTTGAGGACCCATTTCTCATGTTTGTTTTTGTGTTTAGAGCGAATGGGGAAGGTGGCTCCATCTGTGTTCAGCGGCGTGAGGACAGGGACGGAGACGGTCCTCACCAAACCTGATCCAGCCAAAGATCCTGCAGCCAGTGTCTTCAACAAGTAGTCACTGTACAACAAGAAGAGGAACAGCACTGCGGGAATACTCACTAGAGTCTTTTTTTAATATATATATATATATATATAAATCAAAATTTGTATAGTTCAAGTGGAATAAAGGAAGTGCTAGTAATGTATTTTCATATTACTGTTATGCATGCTGTGATTTGCTATTCTGTTTTTGTATTTTCCAAATAAATTATTGTCTTTGTGTTAAATGCTGTGTTCTTGTATTTGTCTGTAATAAACTGGATACTGGGTCTACAGTAATGGAGTAATCCAAGATGTTTCCCTCTGACTCAAGCACATCTTTAATTGATCATTTTACTTTAGGGAAACGTGAGTGGGTGATTGTCCTGCAGGTTTTTTGCATAAAGTTGCCCTTATTTTGTGTGATTGGTCAGTTGTCATCAGGAGAAATTTGATTAAATAAAAACAAAACATTACTAAAAAGTATTTGATGGCAGGAAGACTTTACAAAATTAAAAACACACACACAAAAAAACATGTTTATAAAAGTGTCTTTGAATGAAAATAAGAGGTTTTGCTGCCTGAACAACATGTTGCCACAAACTCTAGAAATTACAACCAGTCGCAAACTCACTCACAAATCTCTTCAGTCAACATAACCCATTCACTGTACAGAGTGATAAACATAAACTGTCTCCCGATTTCCTAAAACCTTTTCGGCTAGAAAGGTTTCTTTCAGAAAGTCCCTCTTGAAAATCCTGAGTACAAACGTCAGTGAGTTGGTCAGACTGTAGTTTCCTGGAGTACAGAGTACCTAAAGAATGACACTTTTACGTTTGAAAAGATAAGTAGGTTCAAATTGCTATCATGAGATACACTTGTGAGGTTGAATATGACCGACAGCAGAACAGGGTTAAATGAACTTAACCTTTTTTATTTTCTAAATGACATTAAAATGGCTATAATAAAAAGGAAAGAACACATGAAGCCAAAGATGGCGTACCCAGCTGAATGACAACTGCTTACCTGGCGTATGAGCCATGATCATTTAAAAAGTTTTGTGTGTGATTTAGGTGGAGTTAACTGAGATTAAACATACAGTTGGTGGAATGTTGTTTGTTTAAGTGAGTACACATATTCTATATATGGCCAGAAAGACCCTTCTCTTTTACTTCTGTGTTGTGTAACCAACTGCACAGCTGCATTCTATATTTACCCTTCATCATCCCTTTTCACATATTCCTGAACCAGAGTGAATCACTGATAAACATGCTGAGTAGTGAGGGACAAACAAGGTATTTTAAAAGTAAAAGATGTCCAAAGTACACTTAAAAAACAGAATTATTTGTTTATTTATTTACAACAACATGTAGACAAAATAACATTTGTTTACATTTCATTTAGTGCTTTTGTTGTTTGTAAAACGGGACTCTCTGTGTAGCTTCTAAGAAATACTTTCTAAATACTTTCTTCCTGAAAGTTTATGTAACAGACTATAAATTTCTAATTACAACAAACACAGTGAATGGGGTCCGGGTGGAGAAATGTACTGTCACACGATGAAAATGGCTCACAAAAGCCCAGTTTGAATAAAGCAATACTTCTCAGAAACTCAGGTTTGCAAGTCTGTGAAAATGCTGCCAAAAGTTGCAAATCAAACAAAAATTGCTTCATCTCTGGTAAATAAACAGCCGCCTCTTTGTTTCTGTGTGCAAAGCAGGAACAAGTCTAAATGAAGCCTTCATCGTCCCTTTACACATATTCCTGGACGAGAGTGAATCACTGATAAACATGCTGAGTAATGAGGGACAAACAAGATATTTTAAAAGTGAAAGATGTCCAAAGTACTCTTAAGTAACAGACTTATTTATTTATTTATTTACAACAACCAAGACAAAATAATATTTGTTTACATTTCGTTTGTGTTTTTGTTGTTTGTTAAACAGTACTCCCAAGAATGTGTAGCTTCTAAGAAAGACTTTCTAACTATTTAATTACTGAAAATAAGAAAGTATTTAGAGTGGAGAAATGTACGGTTACATAATGAAAAATGGCTCACCAAGCCCAGTTTGAATAAAGCAATACTTCTCAGAAACTCAGGTTTCCAAGTCTGTGAAAATGCTGCCAAAAGCTGCAAATCAAACAAAAGTTGCTTCATTTCTGGTAAATAAAGAGTTTCTGTGTGCAAAGCAGAAATGACCTGAGAGTTGTAAAGATTCATTATTTCACAATTATTTATCAATATTAAAAAAGGAGCTTCTCGTTTTATATTTTGTACCAGGTGAATGATATAAATGATCTCAGCTGCTGCACATGGCAGATTGTGAGACATAGTGGGAGACAACACAAACACCTGGTTGTCATATCAGCAGCGTGCTGTGACAGAACGTTTTTCTATAATGTTATACACTTATCTTGTACATTAAATGACCATGTCGATGCCTATACTTGTCGCCTTTTTATGTCCTCTGTTAGACATTAGTGTCTTCTGATTGTTATTTTGCCCAATGTGTAAATAGATGTGAGTTAGGTCTCAGTACATTTAGTTACTTGCTGATGTTTTCTTGTAGCTTTTAAGTACCACCTTTGTACATCTGGATCTCCTGCACATTAAGCCAAAATCTGCTGGTCAACGGTCAAGAGCAACACACCCACACTCTGCACCTCTCCCAGGGCAGAGAGCTTTTAGTCCGTAGTAAAGGAACCAGTGTTCATTGAGAGTTCAGTCATGTCTGGACAGAAGGGCGTTTGCCTGCTGCTGCAATGTGGCTGTGCCTGCCTCTGGCTGTCCAGTTTGGCTTCAGGAGCTCTGGTTATCTTCAAGGACGATGAAGCTCCACAGGTAACTTTTTTCTTATTCTGGTCTCCATTTCAAATAATCCTGCTTTGTGGTGTTTAAAAAATGTTATTTTGATTTTATGTGGTAGTTCATCATGTGGCCACCAGTCTGTATTTTTCAGACATAACTTTCTTTCTTTATTATTTTAATGAATTTACCACAGTATTAGTACTTCTTTAGTATGTGTGACCCAGAATGTAAGGGTTTTAGTACAAGCTGCAGTAGTTCATGTCGTAGCAATACTGTTTTTATTCTGATATACTGGTCTGACATCTTTTTTTTTATCAGGAGAACAGAAGAGCTGCCAGATCTCTGCAGGTACTTTGCCAAAACTATCCACAAATAAATAGTTTGTGTTGGTGAAAACCTCTTGATAGTTTTTAGTAAATCTAAAAAATGTTCAGAATAAATACAGAATCATACTAAAATATATGCAACTTAAACAGCAACATAATGTAAAAACATCCAAAACAAAAATTGGAAGTTTACTCACTGATTTAGCTGAATTTGAATCTAAAATTTTCACATTTTATAGATCTTTTTTCTTTTTTCCCCTCTCCTCCATGATACATGTGACCATGGTAAAAAAAATGTTTGCTGGTGATAAAGACCATCTGAAAATATTTATTTTAAAATATACTTTTATAAAAACTTGTTGTGGTAGCTCCAGTACATTTTGGAGCAAATCTGGAGTCTTCATAGGAGGACTGTTGTCTTTTAGTTTTCCTCAACATATGGAAACTAAAAAGTGAGTCACAACAAAAGCACGTTGGTTTGACTTCACTAATCAGAACAGGCTCAATAAGAGACACACTGGTACAGGAATCAAATCAAATTATTTAAAATGACCTAAAACAATCAAAAATTCGTCACCTGAGATATGTGTTACTGTTGCTAAAGTAACTTTAGCACCAGAAGCTTAAGCTAATATATAGCTCCACAGCTAAAGATAGCTTAGCCAAATATTAGCTTAGCTTGTTAAAAGGCTAATTGTGATGTCAGTAGCTTGCTTTCCAAATAAAAATCTTAGGTTTTTGTAGCAGTTTTTTAGATAGCATGAGCTCATAAAAACAAAAATACAGAATTTGACAATACAGCTCAGTTCAGAAAGTTTTCTATTTCATTTGTAGTTTGTTGCCCAAGCTAACGGTTAATCTAGTCATTTAATTGAACGAGAAGAAATTAACTTTTGTTTAACACCCAGTTCCCTTTGACCTGAGCTGTTCTGCTTCTTGTGGCTTATGGTACTTATGACTTAACACCCTGTGGTTTCCACTTCACTGGGGTAACTATTGCTAGGCAGTCATAACACACCAACAGCATAGATGAGGCAGCCTCATTATAACACTCCCATGGTGGAATCAGTGATGTAATGTTTTAAAAACCCCTTCTAAGCTGCAATATTTGTGACACCTACTAGTGCATCAAAGTTTCTGTTTAAAAACTATATATTTTTACAGTAATTTACTGTTCACAATGCTTATGTTAAAGGGTGAGCTCACGAAAGCTTTGAGTCAGTAGGTGTCACATTTAAGAGGTAATTCAGTGTTTTTTTTTCCCAAAGCTGTATGAGTAGTCAGTGTCTTGGCTGCAGTATTCTGCAGTCAAAGCACTTGTAAGTCTTCATAAACTGAATACAGTTTGAGTAAATGTTATGTTGTGGATATTTACACTTGTTAATGTTGGAATTAGATGACTGCCCACTGGTCCAACCCCCTTTTATTAATCTTGTCCAGAATAAATTTTAGTTGAATGACATTAAGAGAAATCGTAATTATAATGTATAGTTTTAAGACAGAATGTAATCTTTTAGTTCTTACAATAAGGGATTTCATATTTGATTTGTTTTATTCTATTCATGTTTTTCTCTTTCTTCCAGCCTCAGGTGGAGGTGCACAGTGTAATAGTGGAGTGCACTGTGACGTCTCGCTTCGCCCACACTGTTATGACCTCGGCGGCTTTAAATGAAGCAAACTCATCCAAGGAAATCTTTTTCGAAGTGGATTTACCCAAATCTGCTTTCATTACAAACTTCAGCATGTCAGTCTGTTTCTCGTTCTTATCTGTTCTGTTCATATTCACAATTTAACACTGTGGGAATTTGTTTATCTCTGCTCTAAAGCTACTTTTTCTTCATGATGCAGTTCATTCATGTTGCTTATGGTTGTTCGTCATGGATTTCCTTCACAGGGAAATTGAAGGTAAGGTGTATGTTGGAGTGGTTAAGGAGAAAGAGAAAGCTAAGAAACAGTACGAGAAGGCTGTATCCTCTGGACAGACAGCTGGACTGGTCAAGTGAGTGTATCCAGATAAAAAAAATTATACTTAAATTCATTATTCGTGGTGTTTGTGATATAAAAATCCAAACTCACAATTTTGGCTTTAACAGTAGAGAGTTATGTCTGATTTATTGCAGGATTTCTGGAAGAAAGATGGAGAAATTTTCAGTGTCTGTCAATATTGCAGCAGAAAGTAACGTGACTTTTATTTTGACCTATGAGGAGCTCCTTCAAAGGAAATTTGGCCAATATGAGATTTTGACCAGAGTTAAACCCAAATCCTTGGTCCAACAGTTCCAGGTGAGTACATGCTTCAGACTGAATTCTGCCTCATAGTGATTTCCGTGTAAAGACATCTGGGTTAAGTGTTTCATTTGAAACTTACTGCATTTGATACAGTCGACCACAACATATTACTCCAACGACTGGAGAAATGGGTGGGCCTCTCCAGCGCTGAACTAAACTGCTTCAAAATGCACTTAGAGAACAGGAAGTACTTTGTGTCGATAGGTAACTTCAGATATGAGGAGACAAGAATTACATGTGGAGTTCCCCAAGGTTCCCCCCTGGGTCCTCTTCTGTTTAACATCTACAGGCTCCCACCAGCACAGGTCATTAAGAACAACGAAATTAGCTACCGTAGCTACAAAGATGACACACAGATATATATTACAATGCCACCAGGAGGTCGGGGCCCTGTACAGGCTAAGACCAAGAGAGTGGACCACATGAGTCCAGCTCTGAGGTCTTTACACTGGCTGCCTGTTCGTCAGAGAATAGATTTTAAAGTTCTGCTGCTGGTCTATAAAGCTCTGAATGGTTTAGGACCAACATACATCAGTGACCTCTTGATCCAGTATGAACCTACCAGAACCCTCAGGTCATCTGAATCTGGGCTTTTATCAGTTCCCGGAGTCAGAACCAGACATGGAGAAGCTGCATTCAGCTTCTATGCTCCACATGTCTGGAACAAACTCCCAGAAAGCCTCAGATCAGCTGAAACACTCAGTTTATTTAAATCCAGGTTAAAGGCTCACCTGTTCTTTGCTGCATGGAACGAGTTTTTATTTAGAGTCCAGATCTTCATCTGGTTCTTTTAAGCTTTAATTTTTAAACTTGATCACATTTTTAAGACAGTTTTTATCTAATGATCTTTCTCTCTCTCTTTCATTTCTCTTTTGTTTTTCATTTTAAATTATGCTTCTTATTTTCTGATGTTTCAATGTCTCTATAAAGTACATTGAATCACCCTGTACTTGAACTGTGTTTTACAAATAAACTTGTCTTGCCTTGAAAAAACAATCTTTTGCGTTTGTGGAAACAGATTGTGACAAACATCTATGAGCCGCAGGGCCTTTCTTATGTTGATGCCCATGCAACCTTCCTCTCCAATGAGCTGCTCCCCCTGGTGGAGAAAACAGTCACTGACAAAAAGGTACATGCTCCAGAAGATCATCTCTTGGTATAGCTTGCACATATTAATGCTGTTTGACCTCTTTAATTGATGTGAATCTGCCAAACTTTTCTAAACATCTTTGAAAACAAACATATTTCACACAGTGTATCTGTCCACTTGTCAGGCACACATCAGTTTCTCACCAACGATGGAACAGCAGAGGAAATGCCCAGGTTGTGATGGAACTCTCATTGATGGAGATTTTGTCATTAAGTATGATGTGAAGCGAGAGACGAGCATCGGGGAGATTCAGGTCAGCCGTCATAAACAGACTATAAGACTATGGATTCAGAGCCACATCATTATGTGTTCCCTTTGATGCCTTTGTCTGGATTCAGAGCTTTGGAAAGTTTAGATTGTTTAGTTAAAAAATAAAAAATGATTAACGTTCTGACTGATCACATGTTGATTTCTGTAATACTTTTTCCCTCAGATTGCGAATGGATACTTTGTGCACTTCTTTTCTCCACCTGGCCTGCACCGAGTCCCCAAAAATGTGGTGTTTGTTATTGACCGGAGTGGATCAATGAGTGGTAGAAAGATACAGCAGGTGAGAGATTGTATAGACTGTTGATGTGGTTTTGTTGTAGCAATGCTCACATGCACACATGTTGATCTCTGACGTTTTGCAGACACGAGAGGCATTGCTGGTCATTCTTGAGGACCTCTATGAAGACGACTACTTTGCTCTGATCCAGTTTGATCACACCATCGATCATTGGAAGGATTCATTGACCAAAGCAACTAAGGAAAATGTGACTCAAGCCATGAACTATGTCAGAAATATTAGAGATCTTGGAGGTTAATACAAGTGGTGACTATTTGTTGTGGCATTGTTTTGATAAGCTTCTGCAACATCACAAGATTTATTTCCATCCAGAGTTAATTTTTCCCCAAGATCTTGTATTGATGACGGAGAGTCCGACCACTGTGCAAAAACTTCTCCAGCACATACCAAAGTTTCTATCTGCTTTCACCAAACCTTTAAGTGATCACCGATCACCATCATTCAGGATGGTTTTCAGACCACATTTCTTCCTGGAAGATGATGGTTCCCCACCATCCTTCCAGTGAAGTGCTTGATGCCAATGATCTGACCCTTCTTAAACAGACTAACATCTTTTTTACTACCATGGTTGTTTAAGAAATCAGAAGCTACTCATTGCATCAGTTAGGATTAAATAACTTGTTACTGCCCATGCAGTAATCATCCAATAAGAGACTCCTACCAATTTGCTTAGTTAAATCCAGGTGGTGACTTTTTTTTCTTGACCAGACAGACAGTGTATATAAAAACATTATCTTAACTTCCCAAATGTCAAAAGCAAAAATGTGAGAAAACCAACAACAAAAGGCATTTATGACATTTTTCTAATTGATTTGTATTTTCTATCAAGGTACCGATATAAATGATGCCGTGTTGAGAGGTGTGAACATGCTGACCAAAGACAGACAAGAGAAAAGGCTACTGGAGAGAAGCACTGATATGATTATTTTGCTGACTGATGGAAGGCCAGCAAGTGGTAAGCAGATTGTGTAAATGTTGTGAGACAGAAGGCATTTTTAAACAATTCACTATTAGCATTGTTTGTGTTGAATCTGTGCTTGTGAAGGTATTACTGACATCCCAACAATCCAGAGGAATGTGCAGTCTGCAGCAGGAGGAAATATGTCTCTTTTCTGTCTTGGGTTTGGAAATGATGTGGACTATAATTTCCTGGATGTGATGAGCAAACAAAACAAGGGACTGACTCGCAGAATCTTTGAAGCTTCAGATGCAGCACTTCAGCTTCAGGTGACGGATTTAGATGTGTTTTGGTAAAGCATATTGTCATGTCGCCATTCCTCTAGAATGATGTATTTGATTTGAAAAATGTATATAATATATTTTATTCCAGGGTTTCTATGAGGAAGTGTCCAGCCCACTGCTCTTAGAGGTGGACATGCAGTATCCTGACAATGCAGTGGACTTCGTGACCACCAGTCACTTCAGTCAGTTGTTCAATGGCTCTGAAATTGTGGTGGCTGGTCAGCTGATGGACAATAACCTGGACAACTTCATAGTGGAAGTGTTTGGCCAGGGGGTGAGAGGAAGAACGTACTAGAAATTTAAATTGTGAAAATGGTATTTATTTTATTCGTGGACATGACTTGTTCATTTCTTCTCCTCTGTAGTTTGAAGATGACTTCAAGGTGCAGGGCCAGGCTAGTGTTGTGGACTGGGATGTGATGTACCCAGATGAGAAGTACATCTTTGGAGATTTTACTGAGCGTCTGTGGGCCTACCTCACCATACAGCAGCTGCTGGATAAAAGGTCAGTTGTGTCATTTCACTTCAACCACTGACTGAAATTAGTCTCACTATACTTTTCATACAACTGTATTTTTTTAGATAACTGTTTTTAGTCTCATAATTTATGGCCTGTTATTGTTTTCTGTTAGTAAGTAATTTAATCATTTATATAGTACCTTTCAAGCACAACTGCAACTTAAAGTGCTTCACACAAAGAAAACGGTTTTAAAAATGCAGTCTAGCATTACAACAGTCTAAAACATTAAGATTGAAGTCATTTGTGGCAACACATTTGTGTTCCTCATCACAGCAAGACTGGTGAGCCACATGAGAAAGCAAATGCAACAGCAAAGGCTCTGGAAATGTCTTTGCAGTACAACTTTGTCACCCCTCTCACCTCCATGGTGGTCACCAAGCCTGAAACCGAGGGCGAACAAGACGAGCCTCTCATTGCTGACAAAATGACTGAGGGTAACCAAGTAAAACTAGTTTTTCTTAACATGAGTGTCTTTATAATCTAGATCAGCAAAAGCTGGAATTCTAGTTTAAGAAATGTGATTTTATCAAGATGTTTTTTCCATTTGTTTTTTATTGACAGAGCAAAGACAGCAAGCAGAAAAACAAGCTGGTAAGTTAGTGTGTTTCACCATACAGAACAAAATACTATTTTTATCTTTTGGGATTCAGTAAATTTGATTTATTTTCTGTTTTACTGATTCTGTGTGCAGCATATCAATATGTAAGACCTGCATCATACCAGGTACCAGCTCCCACATATTTTGGTATGTAAACTCAGGAATATTTACTGCAGTTTGTATCAGTCTATAAGAAGGACTGTTCTCTTTATTTATACATCCTCTTCCATCCTTTCTATTGATTACTATCTCTCTGCTTTTATGTTGCCTGCAGTGGATGGAGATCCTCATTTCATGATAGAGCTCCCTGACAGAAATGATGCTCTGTGCTTCAACATTAACGATCTTCCAGGAACCATTTTCAGTCTGGTCAGAGACCCAGATTCAGGTTGGCTCTCTGTTCTATTTATTGTCTCTTAAATGTCTGTGACAGTTTCACAACACAGTCTTTACAGTTCTTTTACCTTCACATGTGAACATGCATCAGTCTTGTTCCTTAGTTCAGTAACCAGTTGTCACTTTGTTTGTTCAGGCATTTTGGTCAACGGCCAGATCATCGGAGACAAGAAGATTCACCCTGATGGGAAAATCAACACCTACTTTGGGCGTTTTGGCATCATCCACCAGACACTGGGGGTCAGGCTGGAAGTGAGCACTAAGAGTATTTCACTGTTCCAGGATGGTAAACAGATCAAGCTGCTGTGGTCTGATATGGCTGCTCTTACAGGACCCAAGTGAGTGATCCCATAAGCCGTCTTTTCACAGCAGGAACGCTTCCACGAGCTAGTTATCTCTGAAGTTTCCCTTTAACCTTTATTTTTCATGTTGTATGTTTAAATGTACAGTTAAATTAAAAAACTAAAGCTTCTAGCTCAACTAGCCTCCTTAAGTGGATTTATTGTTTGCATATACAAGGATGGGGGGTCCACTGTTTGCTGCAAAGGATGCTTAAGTTGTGCCCATTAGGTGGAAATATAGGATCTGCTTCAACTGCAACATTAATTCTAAAGACATCACAACATCAACTACAAATGTGTGAGACCAAAATCCCAACAGAAGGCAGCAGGATGGTTACTGCATTACCTGCATGACAAATTCTTAATTTTTTATGTTGTTAAAAGATGTTAAGTTGCTGTTTATGTACTTTTTTTTTAAGATTACTTTAATTCTTTTGTACATTTCGTTCCAGTGTGGATCTTGTTGTGACCAAAGATCACAGTCTAACAGTAACTCTGAAGGACTCTGTTAAATTTGTGATCTTGCTACACAAAGTGTGGGAGAAGCACCCGTATCACCAGGATTACCTGGGTTTCTACACCCTGGACAGTTACCTCCTGTCCTCTTCTGTCCATGGCTTGCTAGGTACAACATGAAAAGAATTGTTTGTTGTTTTTGTTTGTTTGTTTGTGTTTTTTTTTTTTTGTTTTAATTTCACATCCAGACGAGTGATCGTTTCTGTTATTAAACTTAAAAGATTTAACTTACACGGATTCTGCTTCTGTGGAATAAGTAATAGCTAAATGTGTGGGCAGTGCCCCCGCATAAATATGACAGAATCCCCTGTAATATTCTCCTGTTGGTATTCATATTCTGCAACAACAGCCTGGCACCTCTTCCTCATCCTGGTCACATTTAGCTGTGTGATGGCATCCCATTCTTCAACCTCCTCAACCAGGAATTGTTGATGGTCAACCAGCATGCTTGTGCTGGTCATTCTGGTCTAAACGTCCAAGCTGATCCCACCAGTTTTTGATCGGGTTGCGGCTTGGACTCATGACTCCATCCTTTCCACTCCCAAATTGTGGAGGTGATGAACCTGGCCGTTGTCATCCTGGAGGATTGATCTAAATCCCAGGTTCTGGAGATTTGGGATCACAACTGTCTCCAGAATCTCATTCTGACGTGTTTGTTTAAATTTAGGTTCTCATTCCACAGAATCAGGATCCATACAAGTTGAACCTCACTGTAAAGGTGACTAATCAGACTTTCCAACCATGTATTATATAACACCACTTGGTATAATTAAAGGTGGAAAAATCAGCCAAATACAAATGTCCTTACTACTTGTGCTGACTTCATAAACACAAGCATACTCAACAAAACCTGCCTTTAACTCTATTTTTATAATCATTAATAGTGGAGACATGCATAGTGATTACAGTGTAACGTGAGGCTTGAACTTATTCTCCAGGTCAGTTCTATCATGGGATTGAATATGAGGTGACAGACCTGCGTCCAGGAGAAGTCCCAGAGAAGCCAGACGCCACCATGTATGTGAAAGGACAGGAGCTTAACGTAACCAGGTACATTCAATGCCTCAGATGTGTCTCTATGTTGTGAAATTTGTAACTAGAGTTTCATTCAGTCCTCACAACATGTTTCTCTGGGTCCACAGAGGCTGGCAGAGAGACTTCAGGACAGATGTGAAAAATGGAATAAATGTTCCCTGCTGGTTCATTCACAGTAATGGATCAGGCCTCATTGATGGAGATGCGACAGACTACATCGTGTCAGGCCTTTTTGAAACTGTTTAAAACAGTTCATGTCTACCACTGAAATATTCTAAATGAAATCCATAAAATGAATGAGCACATCTTCCTGTAATTAATTCATAAATACTCTCAGAAAGTAGACAAAGGAGTCACTTCCGGCATCCTGAGAAACAGTGAGATGTACTAAGAGATATTTTCTGTGTATTCTCATGTGTCTTGCAGCATATGCAGCTTTTGTTAAATGTTTTATTTGGTCTGTTTAATTTGTGCATGGTCATTTAAAGGGACACAGCTTGATACTTTCATGCTTAATTAGTTAACAAAAATCCCAAACCGTTTCCAAACAGTGATGAAAAAGTTTGTAAAGGTCTTAAAGTCTGCTGTAGGACTCCTATTCCACATCATCCTGAAATAAAGTTAATTAGGCTATAACAGACTGTCAGCCTTGTTCAGTTTGCAGAATAAAAAGAGATTATATGAGGAAACAAACTCATTATTTTGAATTAACTTTTATCAGTGCGTTCAGTAAGTTAAAACAGAATGAACACCATTTTAACAAACTCCTCCTTCCATTCTTAATCATCACAAACATGCCACCAATGTTGATTAATGATAAAAATGAATAATTTTAACTACTTGCATGTGACATGTAACTTTATTTTTCCTATTTGAAACTATGTGGTTTACAGGAGCGTAGAGCTGTTACACAAACTAAAAACAAACTGACTTTATCATGTTATAATGTGATGGTTTAATTGTTAGAACATTAAACACAAAGTACTATAAGCAGATGTTGACCCAGAAATACTGGAGCAAAATATATTTAATGGAGACTTTTGTCATCAAGCAGAAACATTTCAATTCTTTTTGTCAAGGATTCATTTTTCTACTCTGGTTTATTGTTGTTCACACAGGAATGTGGGACAGTTATGAACAACACGGTAGTTGCATGTGTTTATATGTGCGTGTTGTTTTTGGTTAACGTGCACCTGTGGTTACGCCTATGGCGTAACTGTCTTCTGAAAACTAAAATTTAAATTACATAAGGCTATATGCACCGCTGGGAGAATAAAGTTGCTGACATGTAGTCCTGTCTGGTTTAATGGTGCAACATCAACATTATCACAGTGTCCTCCAGCTTCACTGTGGTTCAGTTTCTCCTTGTCTCAGCCTAGTATGAAGTACAACTTAATCTCATTTGGTAAATTAGACATTTCTCTGATCTACTGCATGGACAGTCTCCTCGTTAAATGTGGAATACGGTTTATATTCCACATTTTAACAATAAAACTTATCACATTATAACGTAATGAGTTTCACATTTTTCCGGTAAACGTTCATGTTATGATGTAATAAGGTCCACTTCTTTTTTAATTTGGGTGACAGCTCTACGTTTCATAGCATCACAAATTCACAGACAGCAATTGTAGTTTAGCAAAGACCACGTCCACACCAAGTTCCTGCTGCAAAGAAGGGAAAGAGGTATTTTTCTGAGTAAAGTAAACCTGAAATGAATGTGTACATGGAAAATGAAAGCATGATTTTATGACATGTTATCTCTAGGATTTAATCACACATACTCATTATTGAGCTTATTTTAGTTTTACTGAGTCAAATAAACTCAAGTTTCTAAAACTTTTGTTTGCATACATTTTATGAGTAAAGACAACTTGTTAGACTTTATAGTGGATGCTCAGCATTTCCACACAAACACGTCGGTTATTCTTTGTTTTCTTTGGCTGCTGGTGTGTTTTTTTTTTATCATGCTGAGTCCTGTGAATAAAAGTATACATCTACAGTTGTAAGAACCGGTGTTTCCAGATAAAAACCCTCAAACAAACACACTGAATGTCTGGCAGCGGTGCAGAGGTGGGTCTAGTAACCACAACTGTTGCCAACTTGTAGCTCTTAAGTTGGTTTTCTGTGTCCAGATTTCTCTGTGCTTTTCTTAATTATTAAGACCAAAATTACACACTTCATTTCAACAATAACATTAAAACATACATTAAATAAGAAGAAAACACAGAATATGACTGTTTTTATTTATCTCTGTAGTCGTGTTGCTTTCTCTGTCTCACTAACATTAATATATAAAACATCTCCTGTTTACCTTACTTATTTTTTCCTCTTTTCATCCTCAGTAAATCATCATTCAGCTGCCTAGCTTTTGCTCTGTTTGCTTCCTTAGTAAATAAAAAGTGAGTCATCAGTTCAGATTTCCAAAAATCGCTCTTTCTCAGCCTCTTGTGGCTTCTCTTTTATGTAAGTCTGACTTTTGCACACAATAATCCTTTACCAGTCCTATACTAGCATATCTGTCTAATTCTGGGAACAAATATCAGTCCATAATAATTGAGAATTAATAATAAATTTTTACTTGTTTAATTTGTGTGTGGTCATTTTTAACCATTGCATGTTGAAAGGGACACACCTAGATGCTTTCATGCTTAATTAGTTAACAGAAATCCCAATCAGTGTGAACTCCAATTAGTGATAAAAAAAAAGATTGTAAAGGTCTTGAAAAGTCTGCTGTAGGACTTCTATTCCACATCACCCTGAAATAAAGTTAATTTGGCTATAACAGACTGTCAGCCTTGTTCAGTTTGCAGAATAAAAAGAGATTATATGAGAAAACAAACTCATTATTTTGAATGAACTTTAATCCTGATCGACTGTGTTCAGTAAAAGCACACACCTATAAGGCAAGTTAAGACAGAATGAACATCATCATCAACCATCACAAGCATGCGACCCATAGAAAACTACACAACACAGACTCATTATTGGGGTGTAGAATCCCTTTTCCTGTAAAACAGTGTGGGTGGAGAAACTCTTACAGGAAGACTTAAATCCCACTTGCCTCAGATTCCCAGTGAACTTGTTTTCAGGGATGCAAGAGGAGAGGTCCTCCTGTTTTCCAGTCATGCCCATGATGTGGAGAGCCATGCTGCTGTGGATTTGTCTCTGCATCTGTCTTCCAGCTCAGGTCCAGGGAGCTTTTGTTATTTCCAAGAAAGATGCACTGACACAGGTATTGAATGCAAAGTTGTAAATGTTCCATTGACTTTAATCGATTTAATGGGTATAACTTAATTTTGATCAGGTTTTTATTGATGCTGATCTTATGCACTTGAATTATGAATTTATTATAATTTCATGTCCATTTTCCAATAATACAAACTTAAATGTCTCTAAAAGTGTCTCTAGTTTAGCTTTCTTTTGTTCTTATTGTTTTGCTGTTACAATAAATAAAACTGAGTTATACAGGAAATGAAACCAAAAATGCATCTCATGTCACCTTTATTGATCTGTCCCTCTGAAGCTCCTCATGTGATAAAAGAGAAAAAAAATGATAGGAAACTGTGTTTTAGTCACCATAATGATCTTATATCAACAATAACCCACCTTTCAACATTGTCTCCGTGCAGAGGCAACATGTTACAGACATAAAAATACAGTTTACCTGTTATAATGTTGATTAATGATAAAAATGAATAATTTTAACTAGTTGCATGTGTCTGTTCTCAAGTTGCTGATGTGTAACTTTATTTTTCTTATTTGAAACTATGTGGTTTACAGGAGCGTAGAGCTGTTACACAAACTAAAAACAAACTGACTTTATCATGTTATAACGTGATGGTTTAATTGTTAGAACATTAAATACAAAGTACTATAAGCAGATGTTGACCCAGAAATACTGGAGCAAAATATATTTAAAGGAGACTTTTGTCATCAAGCAGAAACATTTCAGTTCTTTTTGTCAAGGATTCATTTTTCTACTCTGGTTTATTGTTGTTCACACAGGAATGTGGGACAGTTATGAACAACACGGTAGTTGCATGTGTTTGTATGTGCGTGTTGTTTTTGGTTAACGTGCACCTGTGGTTACGCCTATGGCATAACTGTCTTCTGAAAACTAAAATTTAAATTACATAAGGCTATATGCACTGCTGGGAGAATAAAGTTGCTGACATGTAGTCCTGTCTGGTTTAATGGTGCAACATCAACATTATCACAGTGTCCTCCAGCTTCACTGTGGTTCAGTTTCTTCTTGTCTCAGCCTAGTATGAAGTACAACTTAATCTCATTTGGTAAATTAGACATTTCTCTGATCTACTGCATGGACAGTCTCCTCGTTAAATGTGGAATACGGTTTATATTCCACATTTTAACAATAAAACTTATCACATTATAACGTAATGAGTTTCACATTTTTCCAGTAAACGTTCATGTTATGATGTAATAAGGTCCACTTCTTTTTTAATTTGGGTGACAGCTCTACGTTTCATAGCATCACAAATTCACAGACAGCAATTGTAGTTTAGCAAAGACCACGTCCACACCAAGTTCCTGCTGCAAAGAAGGGAAAGAGGTATTTTTCTGAGTAAAGTAAACCTGAAATGAATGTGTACATGGAAAATAAAAGCATGATTTTATGACATGTTATCTCTAGGATTTAATCACACATACTCATTATTGAGCTTACTTTAGTTTTACTGAGTCAAATTAACTCAAGTTTCTAAAACTTTTGTTTGCATACATTTTATGAGTAAAGACAACTTGTTAGACTTTATAGTGGATGCTCAGCATTTCCACACAAACACGTCGGTTATTCTTTGTTTTCTTTGGCTGCTGGTATGTTTTTCTTTATCATGCTGAGTCCTGTGAATAAAAGTATACATCTACAGTTGTAAGAACCGGTGTTTCCAGATAAAAACCCTCAAACAAACACACTGAATGTCTGGCAGCGGTGCAGAGGTGGGTCTAGTAACCACAACTGTTGCCAACTTGTAGCTCTTAAGTTGGTTTTCTGTGTCCAGATTTCTCTGTGCTTTTCTTAATTATTAAGACCAAAATTACACACTTCATTTCAACAATAACATTAAAACATACATTAAATAAGAAGAAAACACAGAATATGACTGTTTTTATTTATCTCTGTAGTCGTGTTGCTTTCTCTGTCTCACTAACATTAATATATAAAACATCTCCTGTTTACCTTACTTATTTTTTCCTCTTTTCATCCTCAGTAAATCATCATTCAGCTGCCTAGCTTTTGCTCTGTTTGCTTCCTTAGTAAATAAAAAGTGAGTCATCAGTTCAGATTTCCAAAAATCGCTCTTTCTCAGCCTCTTGTGGCTTCTCTTTTATGTAAGTCTGACTTTTGCACACAATAATCCTTTACCAGTCCTATACTAGCATATCTGTCTAATTCTGGGAACAAATATCAGTCCATAATAATTGAGAATTAATAATAAATTTTTACTTGTTTAATTTGTGTGTGGTCATTTTTAACCATTGCATGTTGAAAGGGACACACCTAGATGCTTTCATGCTTAATTAGTTAACAGAAATCCCAATCAGTGTGAACTCCAATTAGTGATAAAAAAAAAGATTGTAAAGGTCTTGAAAAGTCTGCTGTAGGACTTCTATTCCACATCACCCTGAAATAAAGTTAATTTGGCTATAACAGACTGTCAGCCTTGTTCAGTTTGCAGAATAAAAAGAGATTATATGAGAAAACAAACTCATTATTTTGAATGAACTTTAATCCTGATCGACTGTGTTCAGTAAAAGCACACACCTATAAGGCAAGTTAAGACAGAATGAACATCATCATCAACCATCACAAGCATGCGACCCATAGAAAACTACACAACACAGACTCATTATTGGGGTGTAGAATCCCTTTTCCTGTAAAACAGTGTGGGTGGAGAAACTCTTACAGGAAGACTTAAATCCCACTTGCCTCAGATTCCCAGTGAACTTGTTTTCAGGGATGCAAGAGGAGAGGTCCTCCTGTTTTCCAGTCATGCCCATGATGTGGAGAGCCATGCTGCTGTGGATTTGTCTCTGCATCTGTCTTCCAGCTCAGGTCCAGGGAGCTTTTGTTATTTCCAAGAAAGATGCACTGACACAGGTATTGAATGCAAAGTTGTAAATGTTCCATTGACTTTAATCGATTTAATGGGTATAACTTAATTTTGATCAGGTTTTTATTGATGCTGATCTTATGCACTTGAATTATGAATTTATTATAATTTCATGTCCATTTTCCAATAATACAAACTTAAATGTCTCTAAAAGTGTCTCTAGTTTAGCTTTCTTTTGTTCTTATTGTTTTGCTGTTACAATAAATAAAACTGAGTTATACAGGAAATGAAACCAAAAATGCATCTCATGTCACCTTTATTGATCTGTCCCTCTGAAGCTCCTCATGTGATAAAAGAGAAAAAAAATGATAGGAAACTGTGTTTTAGTCACCATAATGATCTTATATCAACAATAACCCACCTTTCAACATTGTCTCCGTGCAGAGGCAACATGTTACAGACATAAAAATACAGTTTACCTGTTATAATGTTGATTAATGATAAAAATGAATAATTTTAACTAGTTGCATGTGTCTGTTCTCAAGTTGCTGATGTGTAACTTTATTTTTCTTATTTGAAACTATGTGGTTTACAGGAGCGTAGAGCTGTTACACAAACTAAAAACAAACTGACTTTATCATGTTATAACGTGATGGTTTAATTGTTAGAACATTAAATACAAAGTACTATAAGCAGATGTTGACCCAGAAATACTGGAGCAAAATATATTTAAAGGAGACTTTTGTCATCAAGCAGAAACATTTCAGTTCTTTTTGTCAAGGATTCATTTTTCTACTCTGGTTTATTGTTGTTCACACAGGAATGTGGGACAGTTATGAACAACACGGTAGTTGCATGTGTTTGTATGTGCGTGTTGTTTTTGGTTAACGTGCACCTGTGGTTACGCCTATGGCATAACTGTCTTCTGAAAACTAAAATTTAAATTACATAAGGCTATATGCACTGCTGGGAGAATAAAGTTGCTGACATGTAGTCCTGTCTGGTTTAATGGTGCAACATCAACATTATCACAGTGTCCTCCAGCTTCACTGTGGTTCAGTTTCTTCTTGTCTCAGCCTAGTATGAAGTACAACTTAATCTCATTTGGTAAATTAGACATTTCTCTGATCTACTGCATGGACAGTCTCCTCGTTAAATGTGGAATACGGTTTATATTCCACATTTTAACAATAAAACTTATCACATTATAACGTAATGAGTTTCACATTTTTCCAGTAAACGTTCATGTTATGATGTAATAAGGTCCACTTCTTTTTTAATTTGGGTGACAGCTCTACGTTTCATAGCATCACAAATTCACAGACAGCAATTGTAGTTTAGCAAAGACCACGTCCACACCAAGTTCCTGCTGCAAAGAAGGGAAAGAGGTATTTTTCTGAGTAAAGTAAACCTGAAATGAATGTGTACATGGAAAATAAAAGCATGATTTTATGACATGTTATCTCTAGGATTTAATCACACATACTCATTATTGAGCTTACTTTAGTTTTACTGAGTCAAATTAACTCAAGTTTCTAAAACTTTTGTTTGCATACATTTTATGAGTAAAGACAACTTGTTAGACTTTATAGTGGATGCTCAGCATTTCCACACAAACACGTCGGTTATTCTTTGTTTTCTTTGGCTGCTGGTATGTTTTTCTTTATCATGCTGAGTCCTGTGAATAAAAGTATACATCTACAGTTGTAAGAACCGGTGTTTCCAGATAAAAACCCTCAAACAAACACACTGAATGTCTGGCAGCGGTGCAGAGGTGGGTCTAGTAACCACAACTGTTGCCAACTTTTAGCTCTTAAGTTGGTTTTCTGTGTCCAGATTTCTCTGTGCTTTTCTTAATTATTAAGACCAAAATTACACACTTCATTTCAACAATAAGATTAAAACATACATTAAATAAGAAGAAAACACAGAATATGACTGTTTTTATTTATCTCTGCAGTCGTGTTGCTTTCTCTGTCTCACTAACATTAGTATATAAAACATCTCCTGTTTACCTTACTTATTTTTTCCTCTTTTCATCCTCAGTAAATCTTCATTCAGCTGCCTAGCTTTTGCTCTGTTTGCTTCCTTAGTAAATAAAAAGTGAGGCATCAGTTCAGATTTCCAAAAATCGCTCTTTCTCAGCTTGTTGTGGCTTTTTCATACAATAATCCTTTACCACTCCTATACTAGCATATTTGTCTGATTCTGGGAGCAAATATCAGTCCACAAACATGAGGAAGCATTGCATGCTTCATATTTTCCAGAAAAAAGGTTTTGTTAGACACTTTCTGAAATACTGAGGAGCCAACTAAGAGTATCAAAAGAATGGATTCTGTGATGGGGATTACTTATACAGTAATTATGCATTTATCTGAGAACTTCATACCAGAATATGGTTAGTAAATAATTTGGGAAATCACATGCAAATATTCATGCATTCTGTTATTTTTTCTTGATTATTGTGCATTGTGTGTTGTGTTCCAGGTGTCTCAAGAAACCATGGGCACCAGAACAGTAAAGGTATATGAATGTTTGAAGACAAATTTAGAAACAACAGAAGTTACATAAGCTCACCTGATGTTGATTTAAAAAATATTACACCTTTTCTTCCACAGAAAAGAAGCACAAACTCTGCAAATGTAAGACACCTCATTGTATTGTGTTTACGAACCATTGTGGCATCTGAATTCTGGGACAGAAGACTACTCGCTCTCTTTAACAGTTAGCCTTGATCATTTTCGATTTCCTCAAACTGTTGACCTATCAAGTTTATCTAATTTCACATCCTTATCTGTCCATACACCATGAAGGTGGAGATGTACAGTATGAGAATTGCCTGCACTGTGACATCTCGTTTTGCCCACACTGTCATGACCTCCGGGGCTCTGAACAAAGCCGACTCCTCCCAAGAAATCACCTTTGAAGTGGAGCTACCCAAGTCTGCCTTCATCACCAACTTCAGCATGTCAGTCAAAATTCTTACTGTGCTTTTGACCGTGACCATGAAATATAGGGTACTGTATCTGCCGCTATCACTCTGACAAACATCCTTGTGCCTCTCAGGGAAATCAGTGGTCAGGTGTATGCTGGAGAGGTGAAGGAGAAAGAGACAGCCAAGAAACAGTATGAAAAAGCTGTTTCCTTGGGACAATCTGCTGGACTGGTGAAGTAAGTCTGACTAAAGAAAAGAAAGTGCACATGTAGTCTCATGAACATGAGATGATATAATCCTTTTCCACTCCAACAGGGCCTCTGGGAGAAAGATGGAGAAGTTTTCGGTGTCTGTCAACATCGCTGCCAGAAGCCGCGTGACTTTCAGTCTCATCTATGAAGAGCTGCTTCAGCGGAAATTGGGCCAATACGAGATTTTGATTCGAGTTAAAACTGAAAAGCCGGTGCAGGAGCTTCAGGTTGAACACACTATCCTCTTTTAGTTTTTAAAACATTGACATGGCTGGGATGAGCTGAGGAATGTCGGCATCTTCCTGTCACTCCACACCTGATCTAAGTCTGAATGTGTGTGTTTATGTGCACAGATTCTGGCCGACATCTATGAGCCGCAGGGAATTACTTTTATTGAGGCCACTGCAACTTTCCTTCACAATGAGCTGCTCCCTCTGATAGAAAAAACCATCACAGACACAAAGGTACAGACTTCTGTTCTATAGTTTTGTTTTTTTTAACCCTACTGCATTATGGTCAGTTCATGTCTAATAAACTGCATTTCTTTGTTTCTCAGGCACACATCTCTTTCTCACCAACAGTAGAACAGCAGAAATGTCCAGGGTGTGAAGGAACCATAATTAATGGAGATTTTATCATCAAGTATGACGTGAAACGGGAAAGGAATTTTGGGGAGATTCAGGTCAGTGAGCCCTGAGAGCATGTCTTATGAACTTGTGCTTGGTTCTTATATTAATGCTGTTTTCCTTCAGGTTGTGAACGGATACTTTGTGCACTTCTTCTCTCCCCCTGACCTCGCCATAGTCCCAAAAAATGTCGTGTTTGTAATCGATAAGAGTGGATCAATGAAGGGAACAAAGATCACACAGGTAACATGATATGTGTGTAAGTCAGTAACATAAGTGCACATAATTCTCAAACATCTTTATATCTAACCTGTAAACCTTTGCAGACTCAGGAAGCCATGGTTTCCTTTGTGAAAGACCTCCAGGAAAATGACCACTTTGCAATCATCCTGTTTGATGATAAGGTTATCCAGTGGCAGGACTCTCTCACCAAAGCAACCGAGGAAAACGTTTCTGAAGCCATCCACTTTGTCAGGAGGATTAAAGCAGGTCATGGTATGATGATGTTTTATTTTAAATATTTTTAATCTCCTAGTTATTAATCCAGTTGTAAAAAGTCATTTTAAATTTAGTTCCTGCAGATTTTTTTCATTCTATTTTACATTTGTGTCATCAAGGTAACCAGCCAGCACAGATGGTAACACAGAATTAAAGAAGACATATTTTACCATTTTCACTAGCTGACACAAACTGATTGATTGATTGATGAAGTTTATTTGCACATATTTGCACTTTTAAAACTACTCATACAAATTTTAACCCTATATATTAAAAAATGTGTATATTTACGGTTTATTACAGTGTGATGTTGAAATTATTGTAGTTCAAAATGTATCCACCAGGGGGCAGAAAACAAATATCAGCTTGTGTCTAACAAGGCTGTGAGCCATGTTTTTTTTTTTTTTTACCATAAAGTGATGCAAAAGGTCTCAGAAACTGTATGTGTCAAATATGATGCACATTTTCATATTTGCTCTTTGTGTCAATGCTTTTCAGTCACAGATATCAACAGTGCTGTACTGAAGGCGGTAGACTTGCTGAAGAGAGAAAGACAAGATAAGAAAGTTCCAGAGAGAAGCTTCGATTTGATAATTTTGCTGACAGATGGGATGCCAAACAGAGGTGAGCTATGTTTGGTAGATCTGAAAAAGAGTTGGTCAGATAAACATTAAAGAGTAGTTAAGGGGTTTCTCCCTCCTAGCTTCTTTCTGGCAGGTCTCTTTGGCAAGATAAACTTATGGAAAGTCCTTTCAGGGTTGAAAATATATAAAATCCCTTCCAGATTTATGAATGCCATAGTGTGATTTCAGTCTAATTTTCAATAGGTTCACAAGCACTTGAAGAAGAAATGTGAGAAGTCTGGTACTCGACCCTTTATAACAGATGTGCTTGTACACCTGCAGGGGTCACCAACACCCGGACCATCCAGCAGAATGTGCATTCTGCTATTGCAGGAAAGATGTCTCTATTTTGTCTTGGATTTGGAAACGATGTGGACTACTCCTTCCTGGATGTGATGTGCAGGCACAACAAAGGACTGGCTCGCAGAGTTTTTGAGGGTTCAGATGTAGTTGTTCAGCTATGGGTAAGTGAAAGACAAATAAGAAAAGCACTGAGCAGATTGTGGAAAGATATTAAAAAGTCTGGATTTTGTCTCTTTTGCACGGTTTTTATGAAGAGGTGTCCAGCCCTCTGCTCTTAGAGGTGGACCTGCGTTATCCTGACCATGCAGTAGGCTCCTTGACCAAAACCCACTACAACCAGTTGTTCAATGGCTCAGAGATTGTGGTGGCCGGTCAGTTGAATGAACGTGACATGGATAACTTCTTGGTGGAGGTTGTTGCCCAGGGGGTAAGAAATAGACAGCAAAGAATACATCATTCACAACTTGAATGAGATGTTTCTGATAAAAAAAAAAAAAAAAAAAGGTGAACAAATACCCAGTATAGCTTATATATATCTTTTTATCCAATGACATTATGAATCTCCTTCCTTATCTTTTAATCTATCTCTTTATAGTCTAAAGGGGACATTCAGATACAGGAAAAGGCCAGTGTATTAAACTGGCTCGTGATGTACCCAGAGAAGGAATACATCTTTGGAGATTTCACAGAGCGTTTGTGGGCCTATCTCACCATCCAACAGCTACTGGAGAAGAGGTTCCTCTCCGAATATCTCTTTAAACTGTGACAGATGGCCCTGGGAGACTGCTCAGGCCATTTCATTAAGCTGAATTCTTATATCATACAAGTCATTGAGTATGACATTGAAAAACAGTAATATCCTTTTTTTTCTTCTCTTTCAGTGATATTGGTACTCAGCAGGACAAAGACAATGCAATAGCTAAGGCCCTGGATATTTCTCTGCTGTACAACTTTGTCACACCTCTTACATCCATGGTGGTCACCAAGCCTGAAACTGAGGATGGAGCAGACAGCTCCTTTATAGCTGATAAACTGACTGAAGGTAAGGTCATGTTCACTTAGTAATTAGTGTCTTCTAACATTTTGTGACTACTTTAAAAGGTGTTTAACCTCTTCTTGAGGCTTCTATTTCTGCCTCCTGTCTGAAATAGTATACCCAAAATAATTTAAATATATCTTCAAAACTATAAGGGCTGTATGTATAATTCTGGTCTCAAAAGAAAGCTGAGATGTGTGAGATTACTACAGAAGTGTCACAATCAAGGTGTGTGTTATTGTGTCAGAGTAGAAAATGTAAATGGTTATCTCCTAAAACAAAACCAGTGGATAGCAGCCCAGTTCATCTAAAAATGAGCAAATGTCTGAAGCGGAACTGTGGGAAAGTAGGAGATAAAAAGTGAACCTGAGCAGTTTTCCATGTGTTTTAGTAGAGGTGTTATACAGGTAAATATCTCAGGAAGCAATAAGCCCATGTTGATAATCTTCAACACTTCCATCAGTCAGGAAAATCCAAAGATATTCCCCAAATTCACTTAGAAACACCATGAGGATCCAGAAAGAAATGAAGCTCAAGATAGTCTATGATAGGAAGAGTAAATCCTTCACTATAAAACTTCCTTCGTCTCCATGGAAACCAGCAGGACCTTCACGATTCATCTCAAACAAAGGCTGAGTCATAGGAGAACACGTTAGCAGAGTTTTTAGAGCTGGAATCAAACTTTTCATCCCAAAGCAGCAACAGTAAGACATGATTTGTTTCTTTTTTATTTTACACAGGCCAACGACAGGAAGCAGAGAAACACAGAGGTATGTAAACTCTCCTTTAACTTGGTCTTAGAAAGGGAAAGTTTGTCTTTGAAACCTTCATAAAAAATATGCTTTAACAGGATTCAAACAACCTTCTGCTTCCAGTGCCCAAGGTCTAGGAAAAGGTAAGCTTTTATACACACTCTAAGTATACATTGTTCATGCATAAACTGTTAGAAGGCACTTTCCTCTTTTCATGTTCACAATAATAATCAAATATACACAAGTCTAAACTAACTTGATTAAAATATTTAATTCTAAATGAATGCGGGTAGGCTTCACACTGCTATTCTGAGAATTTCAACTACTTATGGTTACCTCTGCTTTTTCCATGAACAGCTAGCTGATTGGCTGGTAGACATAGCCCTCATGTAGGAAAAAGAGGAGCCAATGCAGAGCCATGAAGCTGTGTTATATCTAATGACCAGCAGGCATGACTGTTTCCTTTAACAGGGATAGTACACAGCCTTTGCACGGCTGCTTCACTGCTTATATAGGTAATTTGCATAACTGAAATTTGCATACATGCATTTTGGGTTAGATATTAAATTTCTACTCATCTTAAAGTTTTTTTTGAGATGTGCGCAAACTGAAGATGTGGCAGAGGAAGAACATGAAATCCCTTGTGTGTCAAAAAGATGATAAGACAAATTATCCTTGCATACTTTTGTACGTATTTGTTTATGTATCTCTCTGCACCTGTAGACTGTACCTCTGGTGGACAAGAACCAATAACACAGGAGAAAGTGCCAGAAATGTCGCTCAAAATAAAATAAAAGCATAGACATGCAATAATGCTCTCTGACGGCAATGTTTTAATGTATACTTTCTCCACAAAACCTAATGAACTGTCAAAAGAAACCAACAACAGGACAAACAAAACCAAGAGGCACCTTCACAAGCTGTTCTATACTGTGAGCATTGCCCCCATGTGGCAGTGGAAAGCTTAAACAGGAAGTCATGCGCTTAGAAGCACAGGGCAGGAGCATGCTCATCCCAAATCTAGCACGAAGATCTCTTAACCAGGCATGAGAGTGGGGCAAACGGTTAATGAAAATATATTCCTGTTTGCTTTATTTCTGACAAAATACTGGATTGTTGTTTTTGCAGTGGATGGGGATCCTCATTTCACCATAGAACTGCCAGACGAAGCTTTGTGCTTCACCATAAATGACAATCCAGGGACGATTTTCAATCTGGTCAGAGACAAGAAATCAGGTCAGCACTGAGCCCTGCCGTCATAGTTGCTCCAACAAGTTTCTTTTCTGTGTGCAATATGAGAAAGGACATCCTCCATCTTTTTCCATTTGTAGGCTTTGTGGTAAATGGCCAAATTATTGGCAAGAAGAAATTTGTTCCAGATGGCAACAACAGCACCTACTTTGGCCGCTTTGGTATCACCCATCAGAAGCTGGGGGTGAGGCTGGAGGTAAATACTCAGGATATCTCAGTGCTTTACAATGGCAAACAGGTGAAACTGCTGTGGTCTGATACAACCTTCCTCAAGGATATCAAGTAAGTAACTGCTTTGAAAGTGTTTCTCTACCTTCAAACTTTACTTGAATCACATTAACAAACCTTTGCCTGACATGGTTGTGTGATATATAAATAAAATCAGCTATAAATCACAACTTCTGTCTCTTCTCTTCAGTCTGGAGCTTAGATTGACTAATAACTGCAACCTGTCAGTAACACTGAGGCATTCAGTCAAATTTATGATCATAAAACACACAAAGATTTGGAAACATCGCCATGACCAACAAGACTACCTGGGTTTCTACACACTGGATAGCCACCACTTGTCTCCTTCAGTTCACGGACTGCTTGGTAAGAAAACAGCAGGAAGGTTTCATGTCACACTGTGGCTCATATTTATTAATAATAATAATAATAACAACAACAACAGTATCTAAAAAATATCTACATCTTATCCACCAGGTCAGTTCTACCGTGGGGTTACGTTTCATGTGACAGAGTTGCATTCAGGTGAAGCCCTGGATAAATTCGATGCCATCATGGATGTGAAAGGACAAACACTCAACGTGACCAGGTACATTTTTGCTAAGTTTGAACATACAAACAGAAATACATGCAAAATTAAAGACCATGTTATTTCTAAGTCAAGATTAATCCTATACAGGCACTTGCAAAAAGACTTCAGCAGAGATGCGAAGAAGGGAGAAAACATCCTCTGTTGGTTTGTTGACGACGGTGGAAGAGGCCTCATTGACGGGACAGCCTCGGACTACACCGTGTCAGACCTTTTTACTGTTTAATCCTAAGAAACTCTAAGTGTGAGTGGCAGGGCATGCTTAAAACATATTGCATTTTAATAGTAAGGCTTAGTCTTGGTAGATCACGGTGCAGCAAGCTATTTGTGTCGGGTTCTAAGTTGTGCTCAGAAAATTCAGTCCAAGTCTCCAAATTATTTTAAGGTTTCTAACTGTAGGTTAACACAGAATATAAAACTCGTTATTGAAGTTTAAACATAGATCACAAACTGAACTAGTTCAAACTATAAAATAAAGGATAAGAAATTAGCTTGGACCACACTTTTTTTTAACATTTTGGTGGCGTATTATGATAAATCTTTGGTCATTTTGAGTGGTTTAAATATATTTCTTTTCTTTTAGAATCAAATTTTTTTTTCTATTTCCCATCGCACATGATAAACTGTGAAAATCACACGAAAAGCTCATTTAATTCTTTGATTCTTGGTTGCACAAAAATATCCTAAACTGGCCAAATATGCTTTACTTGTCAATGCTGTATATAATGTTAAAAGATAATATTTTTTATTGTATTCTGAAGCTTGAATGCCAGAGATGTAAACCAACAGTATGAATTTCCTACAGCAGGGGTCACCAAATCCAGGTCTCTTGGCCTAATTTTGTACAGATTTTAGATATTTCCCTGCTTCAACACCTGACTCAAATTCATGCCTCATTGTGCAGAACTTGACAAGAAGCTATTGGATCCATTTGAATTGAATCAAATGTTCTGGATTAGGGAAACATCTAAAACTTGCAGGACAGTGACCCTCTAGGACTGGAATTTGACACACCCATTTTAGATGTTTCCCTGCTGTAACACACCTGATTAAATTTCAGTAGTTCTCCAACAACTTGTTGTCAAGTTCTGCATAAGCCTCTGACCCAGTAATTTGAGTTAGGTGTTGAACAAAGGAAACATCTAAAACCTACAGGACAGCGCTCCTAGAGGTCTGGATTTGGTGATCCCTGCTGTAGGAAATTCATACTTTTAGTTTACATCTCTGGCATCTTTTACAAATATTTACGCCAATGCTCATAGCCCAATCTCCTACACACGTTTAAGATTTCACCTTTTGGGTACGGTTCTAGCTGAAAACCTGAGTTTCTTCAGCAATCACACTAATAAAGATGAAAACACTTTAAAAGATTTTAATTTCTATAGAAGTGTACTGTCTTTTGTTGTATTGAGTTCCCACCTTCTACACCTGCTATATTCAAGTGTGTTGGGGGAGGCTGACTCCATCCAGTAAATATAAATGATTAATTCAACACATTTATTAACTGATTCATAACAAAAACAAAGATATTAGTTGCCATATATTAAATTAAAAAATTAAATTGAGTTTTTTTTTCCTTTCTTTTTATTTACTTTTATTATTGTGAGTTTCCAGGTGCAAATTCAAATACAAATTCTCTCAAAATTTAGAAAAGATTTTCAGTGCTTTTTTTTTTTTCTTCTTCTTCTTTTTTTATAACCAAGCTTCAAACTCTAGTTTGTCAGCTGGATTTCAGCTGTAAATGAAATCACACTTTTTACCCATACAAACTGGGGCCAAATAAGAAAAAACTGCATTAAGCTGCATTAAGTTATTTCATTTCTCAAACTATGTCAGGTTGTGGTTGTAGTCTGGGGTTTACGTTATCTTGAAAAGGTCTAGTTTATTCTAGATTTTATATACTTCATTTCAGATTATTTTTCTTGGGGTTTTAAGTAATAGACCTATAAAAAACAGTCTAATTAGGTGAAGTAAGATAAAAAAGAATAGAAAGAAATGGAAAGCAGATGTTCTGTTTTGTGGTGGTTGGCAAACGTTATCGTGGTGCATTACTGCCTCTTAACCAGTACATATTCTGTGGTTTCGTCTTCATTACAAAACATACAAGATGTGTCTGAGACTTATTAAACAAAGTGTGTTATTAAAGTAAGTCCCAACATTAAGCTTAATACTACTCTTTATCATTTGCTGTTTCCTTAAGTCCTCCTAGAAAAAATCTGTTTACCAGTTTTCTTTTCAAGTCCTTCAAAAGTCTCATAATTAGTTCAATTAAGTTCACCTGTGTGTCATTAAATGTCACATGATCTAAATACATAAATACACCTGTCATGAAAATATCCACCACCACTAAACACAGGGTACCACAGAGACACAGGTCAGAGTTCTGTCCTCGTTTTGTCTTTGAATAAAACATCATCCTGCTGTGTAGTCCCTGAAATTTGTTAATTTTTTTAAAAACGTCAATCAACAATCAACTTTTATGTAAGCATTTTAAGTAAATGACAAAAGCTTAAATCAACAAAAATTACCACTCATTTCTGCCCCCCACCCCCTCTTTCAGTTGGTTTAGTCCAACCTGTCCAGTAATGGCCTGCTTTGGATCAATCAGTCCTCACAGACAGCGGTAAGAACTACTAACTGAAAATAAACAAATGAATGAATAAATAAATAAATAAATGGACAAGCTCTTCTCTGTATTATAAACCTGTCTAACCACCACGTGCCCATTTATTAAAGGAATGATGCTGCAAACCAACTCTAAACCTTTGGTTTGGACTGATCATCTCATCACGTAGCAGCGAGCTTGTAATATATTTGTTGTCAAATGCTGATCTCTGCTTTTAGGAAGAGCTGCAGCATCCCAGTAGGTCACTTCACTGAGGACATCTCTGCTCTTTCACTCCAGCGCCCACGTGACTTGCAGGTATGACATTATGGAGAAGTGACAGCAAAGCTTCTGGTCTTTTAAAGAAGCATTTCTCAAACTGGAGTCCTTAGATAATTTCATAGGGCTGTCATACCATTGTTAACAAATAAAAACAAACAAACAAACAAAAAATTACATTTATCATATAAATTTGGGATTTTATTAGGCTGTCAAAATTATGGTGTTAATGCAATGAGATTATTCTGTGAAATCAACGGATTCATATTTTAAAGCATAAACACTAAAGTTATTACTTACGTTATATTATTATGCTAATTTGGTATTAAGCAAGAGAAGCTGATTTTCAGTATGTAGGTGCTTTGATGCAGCTGGTAACATAATCCACGAAACACCAGCGTATGTTATCTTGTGGATCGTGGCTCAAAAAGTTTGAGAACAACTGTTTTACAGGACTGTATGCTGACTCTGTTTCTAATTGCAACTATAAAAGAAGTGTCATACTAGCCTTCTATGCTATAACAGCTCAGATTTACAGATGCACAACAAAACTTTTGCAGTTTTCGCAGTGGAGCACCTCCTATTGACGACTAATTCGGCATCCATCTTTCATCCTACCTGTACTGTGAGCTCTCTCCTGACAGTGAAAGACTTAACTTAACTCTTGTTCAGTCTTCTTCTCTCTTTCTTTCCTCTCTTCTTCAGATAATGTCTCCTTGCATTTCTTTGCTGCCTCAGTCACGGTGGGCCTTCTAAATGTGTGGTGTGTTTATATCAGTTTGCTAGCGTGTGATGCTGCATAAAGCATAACTTGACTGCAAAGTCACGCAGCATCCCGGATGAAAACGTTGTATAATGCAGTTTCTCAGCCTCGGAACGCTGATTATGTGCACATAATAGATGTCACTGTGCCATCAAATGAGTCAGTAAGGCAGAGTTTTAAGGTTGGAAAGATACGAAATGCATCTTTAAGACTTTTAAAAACTAATAAAAGTATTTTTAAATCAGTTTGAAATAATAAGGTCACACAATTTTTATTATTTTGCACCATACATACTGTAAAGTTTACTTCAGTGCTAATAAAGATCATTCATGTCTCATCAGATGTTGGGGGGGGGGGGGGGGGGTCTTTTGGCACCTCACCATTCAGTTAGATTATGATTCAGATGGTTGCGATGTGATTATAAAACGATTATTGGTGCACTTTTTTTTTACTTGTGTGACCACTTGACTACCACAAAATGAGAAGAAACAGTTACTCATCTGTTGGTTAATGCAGGACGTCTGTTTCCACCACATAACAGCTAAACATGGAGCTGCATCAGATCCTCGTGGTCTGGGGCGACCATCCTTCTACCACTTTTACCACACTCTTCCACATTTAACAACGAGACATTTCTCCCGGCTGTCATCCTACACGTGTATGTTTTGGTTGAGTTGACCCACAATTTTTTTTTTAACATTTGGACATTGATTCTGATTAAATTCTGATTCTGTTCACAATGCGATGCATCTAAAAAATGACATTTGCCCCCACCCCTATCAGATATGCTTCAGGTTAGAGATGGACTTAAAGATAAAAAGTTTTGTTTCCAGGCTTCACATTATTGATTTCCTGTTGTTCTTTCATTTCAGAGAATCCACAAATGCAAAAGTATTAAGTGAGTTAATTAAGCAGGTAAAAGTTATTTGAGTGTGTAATTTAAAACACACACGTCCGTCAGGTATAACATTAACCCATTAACGTCACACCTGATTCTAAGTTGACTTACAAAGCTCATCGTGTTACAATACAATGTTCTGCTAGAAATTTTTGCACTCATATGGATCAAACTTTCAGATTTGCCACCGGTCCCACTGAGATGTTCACCAGTCCTATAAACATCCCACGTGTAAAACTCAGACGTTCTTTGTCCATGCCATTTCTTGTTTTCTTATTACCTACCGCTGTGTTTTTGGTCATTATAAACAGTCACCAGTTGAACTTAATGAAAAACATTTACCTCAGTTTTTTTTCTTCTTAGTTCGAAGTCAAAGCCAAATTGTCTTCTGTGGTAAATGCCAGTTCAGTTGACTTTTTCCTCTCAGGTTTTGTTGATATATAATTTATATATATATTTCTAGAGGTGCAGTAAGAATGAGTGAAAACACTGTCAGTGTGTTCACATTCATTTTAAGAAGCAATGACCCCTGTAAGAATGTGATTGTTTTTTTAAGTTGCATTTCCCTTCCTGTAAATGTCTTTTGGATGTGTTTCTGATCTTATTATATTATCAGAGTGAGTGGCAACACATTTTTTATGAAGCTAACATCACTAAGAATCTCTTATTAATGTCATAATTAAGAATGTGAAGAATAACTTTCTGTATTTGTATTCACTGGAACTTGATTTTTGCTTTTCTTTGCTCATTCGTGAACATATTAGTGCGTTTTAAAGTCTGTTGCATTGGTTATCTTACAGTAGACATATTTTTAGCACAGGTCACATGCTGGCTTGTGGAAATGTTGGCGCTCTGTTTGGAAGACACTCTCACTATAATGGGAACACTTTTCCCTCATTACCACTCAGTTTATGAGTGCCTCTGTGTGGGTAGTTTAGTGCTGTGGTTTCCTCTAAGCACTGAGCTTTAAATTTATTATGTATGTGAGTGTGTGCATGAGAGAACTCCCTGCACTGCTCCTATTCCATGTGGTTTGTGCACTAATAGATCCAAAACAAATGTGTTGACGCCAGTCATGTCGGAAGTTCAGGAGTTGAGAGAGATTTTCTGAAGGAGGATCTTTGCAGAAGTGTTGGCCTGTGTGTGTCTGTTTCTGCATGTGTGTGTTTGTGCAAGCTTCTTTGATTAGCACCAGATGTGCACAGTCTCAGGGTGTCTGCAATAGCTTCAGAGGGCCACACTGTACTCTGTTTGGGCCGGGTTGCCGAAAATGCTCAGGCAGCATCTTCAAACATGGCTGATATTAATGTCTTTGCTGTCCATCCTCCAGATCCCCATGATGATAGAGACCTCAGGTCAGTCTGAACTTGACTGGTAGTTGTGCAGTTAAAGCAGGATATTAATGTAAGTACCCTTCTCCTCCACCAGAGGGCGTACGCGAGCTATAAACCATCTGCAGCATGTATTTGCCGGTCCAGGTTTGGAATGACTGTAACAGCCTGTTATTTTATTTTATTTTACTTTACTTTACTTTACTTTACTTTACTTTACTTTATTTTATTTTATTTTATTTTTATTATTTTGTCTATAGGATCTTGTTTTATTTTTAATTAAACGTAAATACAAAACCACTGCATTGTTAGTTGGCTTCAATAATTACATTTTAGAATAAAATATAATTTTATCCTAAAACTACTTTAGTATTCTGGCAAAAACTGATTGAATAAAAGTTTCTTCACAAATATTGGCTATCATGCTAATTATATTTTTCATTATTCCATTTAATGCCTCAAAAACAGAACATTATGGGTTCTCGGAGCACAATTTTTTAAATACTACTTCTGCATTTTTTACTACCAACAATTTAAAAACTAATTAAGTTTAAATAACAGCCATGATGTAAGAGAATGTGTCTTAGGAGCTAGATTTACCTTTTAAAATGACTAATGATAATAGTGATTAATTGTTTTATTAGCAGCTGTAATTATTGTAAGACCATTTTTGGAACTAAAAGTGTTAAATCTTCCTGAAAGACTGTTTTGTTTTCTGAATAGGATGCATTGCAGCTTTATGATTTTTAAAAAGTTAAAAATTTTACATAGAAATTGCTCTCCTGGATGAGCTCCGTGCAAACATGCCTCAGACAGCGTTGCAGTGAGGTATTTCTCTAAATGCTTCAGTTTGCCAAATGTTCTCTCACTTCCTCCATTCTGATCTCACTTTCTTAAACTCTGTCCTCCATCTTTCCCTCCCAGGTCTTCCCTCTCACCCACCCGTCCCTCTACCTTTTGTCCCCGTGTGAATATTTCACATTGCTGCTGCCGCTGGTGCGTGATGCGGGACACTGAGCGCTCATTGTGTGCACATAGTGTGGGTGCTGCGGTATGCGGCCTCTTGGCGTACGGTGTGTCGTGACAGGCGTGTGGCTGCTGACGCCGGCCGGCCGCCTGTCTGTCTGTCTGTCTGTCGGTTCAGTTACACCTGACTGCCAATGACATCGCTGCACCCACACACACACACAGATGTACACTGCAGCACTAGACAAGATTCCAGAAAGTTAAGTAATACTGTTGTAGTGATTTGCAGGCTCACACATCAGAAAACAGAAATGTGATGTTTTGTTTACATTCAGGCAAGTTTGTAAGGTGGCCTCTCTGGCATATGCAACCATTGGTTATCCTGATTTTGTGCCAGTTCTGTTGCATTTGTTTTAAAAAGGAAAGTGAATTATTAAAACTTTTTAAAATTTGCTTTGAAGGTGCACCGAGCTTTGTCATGCAGTGGAAGATTGTGTGAAATTGCCACGCACCTTGGTGTAATCTTCGGAATTTAGTATGTTCTCTCAGGCTGCCGAGGTGAAAAGTTGAACCCAGTGTTGACCTTCTCTTGAGAGAGGGCTTAGCTCTGAAGTCAGACACAGGCCAAAGGCACAGGGAGGATATTCTCAAGTTCCTCTTTCCCTCCCTCACGTGCTCCACTTCTCTCTGCCGCCACCCTTCTCTAGCACACGGAAACAATTAGCATCTGTGATAAGATGCTGTACATATTTCCACCATTCTATCCCACCAGTTTTGTTTGTTTGTTTTTGCTTCATGACGAAAGTCTTGTGTCCTCTTGTCACGGCGTTGTTAATCACAGCTCCATCTCATCTAGGTGCGAGGAGTTGGAGAGAGGAGGAAGGAGAAAGAGACTGAGAGGGGCCTAATGTTTATCACTGCTGGGAGTTAAATTCCAGATGTTGAGATAATGAAGAAAATAAGCAAACAATTATGCAAAAATAGACAAAGTTTAGGGGGAAAAATCAGAAGCAGACTGACAGACGACAGCAGTGATGTTTAAGGCAAAAGTTTTGATTTAGACTCTCAGTGTCAAAGTGTAAGACAGTTCTGAGCTGCCACCTGAAAGCAAAACATATTTTTATAAGTTTATAAAGCTTCTCATACATAAAAAGATGGACAGCTCTGATATGTCTTTCAGCTCTGCTCGAGAGAAAAACTTTCCTTCACTAAACTTAGTCTATAGAGAAAGATATGCAGATATTTTAATATGTGAACAAAGTGCATGTCCCCTTAAGGGCCAGAGTTTTAGTCACTGTGTAACGTTTACAAATCTTATCATGTGTTGCATCATATGCCCCGGACCTGCTGATCCACACTCCATTTTGCTAAAGCAACATGACCCAGAATTTAAAACCAAAACTAACTCTGACAGCCTTCCAGTCCAGTGGAGCAGGGGAATACACGGCCTAAAGATATGAGCCTTGACAGTAGATGTTGAGTTTAGCTACACTCCATTCCCCCATCTGTTTTAGTTTTGGAGAGGTTGTGATAACCTCAGCCTGACCCTTGATTGGTCTAATCTCACCCTTATCTTTTCTCACTGGTCAGCTGACAGGACATGGCGCAGCAATTGGCGGCAGCTCTACCGAATAGGAGGGATTTGTTTAGCATTGTGTTGTTGTTACAGTTACACAGTGAGAAGTTTAGTCTACTGTCTAAACCACAGAAAAGCTTCAAAACACAGAAGCAGAAGGAATGTTTAGGCTCGGAATTTAAAGAGCCAAGCACATTGACTCAGTCAGAAATTATACTCAAAACTCTACTGAGCCATCTTATTGTGCACAAATATGACTGCATGTCAGTGACTTTTTGTTGGCGTTTCTTCTGTAAATTAGTTTGATGCATGTCTCTCATCATCTAGCGTGCAGCATAAAGAATATTGCATCCATACTTATATAAATGAGATTCCCTTCATTTACTATCATCTGTTAACTTGCAAAGAGAAAATGAAATAACTGCATAACAACTGAGACACAACAAGCTGCTGTTCGGTGTAGTAGCTGCTCTGGGCTGCCTGGTTGGAGGGCTTTAGAGTCAGATTAGATCAGAGGACCACTCTGTTTGTTTGTTTTGATTAGGGAGGGGGCTGCACTCCTGAGGGACACCTCCCCACTATCACACTGCTATCCCTCCCCAGGATTCCCCCTCAGGGCACAGTCAACTGGAGCCCCCCTGACCTCCCTGTCACCCCTTCCTAACCCATGTTAGCCAAGGTATCCACAGAGCCAAAAACTAAATGAAGACTCTGCTGTGTCTAAGCGTCTGCTGAGTGAAATCACAACCAGACCTGTTCGTTCAGGGGTGTAAGCATTGCCACCCAGGCGGCTGGACCCCTCTAGCCCTGACCAGCCCTACAAGAGGATCATCCTGGCTGACTGACCTCTCTTTCATCTGCTTGTGTGTCTTAGTTGTTGTATTCTCGTATCCAGTAGCCCTTCAAGGGAAAGGTGTCAGCTGGGTGGAGAGATCGACTGAAGGCGGTTGGACCAGTGGTTTTGTTCTTGTGTACGTTGTTATGTAGGGTGACCAGATTTGAGTTGGTGAAAAAGAGGACAGTTAGTGGGGAGGAGCTGGTGTATTGTAGGGTATCATTTGTGGCATCATGACCATGTGGATAAATACAAATGTGTCAACACTCAAGGCTATGATGAAGAGGCCTACTTTGCACTGATCTTTTGACATTTTTACTGAATCTATATTGTCTACATAAAACTTTTTTTCTTTTTTGGCCAAAGATTAAATAAAGTTTA
Organism: Melanotaenia boesemani; assembly: GCF_017639745.1. NCBI lineage: Eukaryota > Metazoa > Chordata > Actinopteri > Atheriniformes > Melanotaeniidae > Melanotaenia > Melanotaenia boesemani. The sequence continues at coordinate 37,519,115 of NC_055684.1, forward strand.
GAGCTAAAAGTGTGAAAATAATCCTGTGGCACTCAGTCCACTTTCAGTGTGGTGGAGAAGAAAAAGATTTTGACCATGGTTCTTTTTGTTCGGTGTTTGTCCCTTTTATAAAGAAACATAATAAATATATATAAAGACACAAACACAAAAAAAGATAGAAAGAAACATCTCTCTTTATGCAGAACTGATGTGACCTTCCAGCTCCTTGCTTTGCACCTAATGCACTGAGCTTCCCATGCATCACCAAGATGAAAATGGGAATTTTTCTATTGTTCATCTGTGAATTTACATTAATGTTCCTGCATTTTCTAGCTTTACTGGATACTGAACACTGATCTAAAACTCCTGAACAGTTTCTTCCCCAAGCCGTCAGAGCCATCAGTCGAAAACATGAACCTCGTCTTCACCTCGTCTTAAGCTCTGCAACGCTGCAGAGAAAGTAAAAAAGTTAAAACCTCTCACCAGGAGAACTTTGAATGGCTTTGCATCCCTCACGGGGGATGCGAGTCTAGTGCATCCGAGGCTATATGAGGAGAGTCACGCACACTTTCTCTGCAGTTTTGCAAAGACACAAAATTATGGTGCATTCGAGTTGTCTCATAATTCTGAGCCACCGAGAGTGTGTGGCGTCGTTAACAGGTAACTCTGCCCTTTCAGAGCTGCAGCTCCCTCCTCACCCTTCCTCCTTTGTTGCTTGTTGTTTGAGAGAGTGGATAACAAAAATAAAAGAGTGTGGGGAATGAATAACAACTCAAATCCAATGTAAACATATTTGAGGCTGAAATAGAGCAAAATCTATCTCTATTTTGAAATTCCAGCCAGACACAATTTTGAAATCTCAGAAAGCAGACATGTCCAGGTAAAAGAGGACGTTTGGTCACCCTGTTGTTATGCAATCATAGTTTCTGTTTAATTTTCTTGCCTTTAAAAATGAGGATTGGTGGAGTTTAAATATTTTATTGAGACTCTCCTTATAGACATAAAACCCAATCATGTTTTTATGTAAAAGTAAATGCATTGGTGTTCCCTTTTTTCCACATTTTTAGATATTCTTTTGCTGCTGTGAAGCATTTTTATGTTGAGTGAACACATCTGTCTTTCTAGTGTTTCCCGTACAAACGTTTTTTTTTTTTTCATTTCGCTGCCTTTTCAAGCTGGATAAACATCATTGGCCAAAGGCACACACCTTCCCATGCACACACACACACACACACACACACACACACACAAACACACCTCTGTTGACCTCTTGTTCATCTCCCACAAGGCCTTGGGGTGAGGCAGGCTGGCACCAGACAGTTATTCAAACCCTCAGGCAGCTTCACAACCGGTCAGAAACAGAGACGTAGTGAGAGAAAAAGAGAGCAGCTGATTATTTACTGATCAACTTGTGTCTCAACGTCAGATGGGGGATGATATACTTTTTTTTTTTTCTTTTTATAAGAAGCAAGGCTGTAATATTTTTGCATACTTCTCAGTAATTTCTTGGTGTTGTTTATTGAACTCCCATCAACATTTCTTTAGAAATATATAAATAAAAAACTAAATTTTAAACCGAAGAAACTAATTTGCTTCTTTGACTAATTATTACCTTTGTAGATTTCCTTTTATTCTTTAAACCAATCCCTTTACAACAACAAAAATGTTTTCAGCTGTAAATTAATTTTGCATTTAAGATATTTCATTTAATTTTAATCCCTTGAAACAGGAAATAAAAGGCGTGGGGATGCTGTGATTGGATTAAAAGTCGTCTTTGTAAACATTGTGACCCATGTCTTTGACACGCCTCCTTTCCGCTCTTGAAGAAAGTCTCTTCATTACATGAACGCCGAGAGATGAAGGTGTCTTTTTAAGAAAGAACATGGAATGGGGAGGCAGACTTAGGAGTCTTTGTTAGTCATGTGGGCCTGCGTTTTGTGTTGGTTTTGTTCTTCCAAATCCTCCTTGGTTTGTGTTTGTCTCGAGCTCTGCTTTGAGCGATTAGGGATGAAGGTTTGAACAGCTTGGGTAAACGAAGACATAATTTCACTTCTTTATTCTAGCTTTGAATAGTTTTCCTTCATATCAATACATGAAACTGGTTTGAATATTAGACATGTTGAAGGTTTTTACTTAGAGATGCAACCAAGTGTTTCTGTCACATTAGATTTGAGGCTTTAGGCTGTATTGGACGAATGATGTCAGTAAACTACGCCACTAGAGATGAGCCATATCACCAGAGGCATCACTAGAAATCTGAGTTGTGCCATTAGACAGAGAGAGAAGCAGGATCTTGAGAGAGAGAAAAGAAGGGAGACACAGAACGGATTGTTCCACAACAGACTGACGGACCTCTTAGCCTTATCTTCCTAAGCTACTCTTACAGAAAACCAAGGAGAGAAGGCAAAAGAATGCCTTGCTCTTTCTCTCCCTGCCATTCCCCATTCTCTCATTTCTTCTGTGTTCTCTCTTCCTTCCTCATTTCTTCTTCTTCTTTTGTCCATCAGTTTTACCCAGTTTTTCTTGAAAATCCTCTTAACCCCTGAACTCCTTCCATTGTCCCCTCTTCTCTGTATCTTACCTTGATGTTCTAATATCTTGTTTCTCTCCACATTCATCACTATCGTATCCCTCTTTAGCTCTTTGGAGCCCTTTGCTCTGAGAGATTATTAAAAGGACGATTTGTAAGACACCTCTGAGTCTTAGCAGCAGTACTCTCTGTAAAATAGATCCCTCTTAACCATCTAGGACTCTTACACTATGCATGACAGTTTTTTTAGGAGGGGTGCCTGATGCCTTTGCAAGAACACCTTATTTGCATTTGTTTACACGTGCCACTCTCTGCACATTTGGATTTTCTGCATGCCACAGTGTTTTGGTGCAGCCCCTCGCCCATACGCTGATACACACAGAAGCACACACACACAGGCAACAGTATTTTGTCGTGATGACACTGTGAGTTGTCCCTCTCCTCCCTCTCTGACAGAGTGAAACGGATGGATAATTAGATATCAAAGGAAGGCAGGCTGGGTGTGGCGAAGCCCCTACGATGGTAAAGCACTTATTAATGAGATAGGCCTTATCTGCTCTCCTCCCAGGAATTCTGCCTTTGATCGGCTGCGACTCTGGACTTAATACATTTTTGATTGATAGGCCAAGATGACAGAGAAAGGCGGTGTAGATGGGGTGGTTGGGTGGAGGGGAGTGCAGGAGGAGGAGGGGGGCAACAGTAACAATGCCCTTCACATGATAAAATAACTTATGACCATCATGTTTTACCTTATGGAATGGAATACATTCACAACTTGGGAATGTTTAGGTGATGAATATATCACAGTTTCACCTGCATGTACACGCTGTTTTAACACTCACATGTGCAGCTCCAAATTCCTCTGCCCAAACAGACATAAATTCCCTAAGACAGTCCAAACAGACAGGCCTATTCAGTCACCTTAACCCCAACTATAACTCACACACCAGGACACCAGAAAATGTTCTCCCCTAGACAGAGCAGGAGAGGGGCAGGCCTAGGGAGGGGGACTGAGATAAGGCCCTATCCCCATCTTGGGATGAGTTATAGCCCACCCAGGAGGATGTGGCTAGCGATGACCCACCCGTGCACGCTGCGCTGCTTGCTGGGATTGGTATGGCTGGTGAACTCCTGTTAGCGAGGCGGCGGGTGACCTCATCGATAGAGATAACAGCTCCACTCTCAATAACACCTTGACCAGAGGGAGGAGCGGCAGCAACACTGAATCATTGACCCTCTGCAAACACACACACACACAAACTCGGCCCTGCACAGACCAAACCCACACTCATCATACGCCTCCGCCCTCCGGTCTCTGCCTGATGGGAAGTGACTGAGCGTAACCATTACAGCACTGTGTCACCTCGTTATGAGTCTCTGTTGGTGTGAGGCGGTGAGTAAATTAAATCCATAACTGCAGCTCCATCGCCTGCCCATCAGCCCCCATTTATTATCATGCCAACAGGCAGAGTGGGCAGATCGATCAGTGGAATGGGCACGTTCCGGGTCTTTGAATCAATCACACAAAAAAAGGCAGGTGAAAGGAGAGGGTCACATCTATTTCTGGATGAGTTGGGAGAAAAAGACCCAAACAAACTTGAACCAAAGACTCAAACTTCCAAATCTGCTGGTTACTGTATGAGTCTCTATCCCATTTCACATGACTTTAGCTTTACTGTTATTCAGGTGTTCTTTCACAGTTTTTATTAAGTTTCATTTATCTGTCATGCAGTGCTGGATAATCCTCTGTGGACGATGCTGTGTCAGTGGTCGAAGAACAACCACAGGCACATTTTTAAGCATTACATCAAAGTTTTTATTCAATAGACTGGGCTTTAATGCTGGACACAGCATGAGCGAGCGTCTCCCTGAGACCCACGATGAAACATAAGCAGTACTGAGCAGAGATGGGCTGGGAAGCGAGACTGCACAAGGAGGGGGTTAGATGATAAGAGCGGGAAGAACTGATAGAGTGGGGAAAAAAGAAAATGATTAAAAACAGCAATCACCCGTTGGAGACTGATAAACCAACCATTCGTTAATTGGAAGCGTGCAACTCGTGGGGATATGGTTGGATTAGATTCACTTCTTCCGTTTTCTCTGTGTCTCTTTTTCGCCCACTCTCTTTTTTACTCCTTCGTCCTCTGTCAAATTAAATGTATGAGAGACACATTTCATTATCAACAGTTAAAATGATCACAGTGAATGTAAAATGTATTTTTTCCACTTTTGCCAGCCAAAAGAGAAAAATGGAATGGACCCCATAACAGAGTCATTCTTTCTAACTGCATATCTAAACAAAGTTTGGAAGACAAAGTGGTTTAGTTAGAAGAAAAAATGGAAAAGAGTCAGAGATGGAGAGACAAAGAGCGAGGAGGTTGCTGTTTTTGAGTGATCTTGGTTTTTGGGGCATATAGGAGATGGGAGATGGTCCATAAACAAAGGGTTGACAGCCCACCCATCACCCCGGCAGGTCTGGCTGGTGCTGCCTAGATAAAGCGAGGCTGCTTCCTCCTGTATCAACACCATCCATCATCCATCTTCGCCTGCCCACCCTCTCATTCGCCCTCACATCAGCCCCTCTCACTCCCTACACCTGCCAGCTTTGTGTGCCCTTTTACCCACTTAACCATTATTAAAACTTTTACTTAAATAGCACATATCCTCATTTCTTCTTTTTCTGTCAAACTTTCACTTAAATCAAACTTTTGTTGTACCTGCTTAAATGCAGCATTCAGTTAAAGCTGTAGAACACATTTTTTAGGCTTTTTTAATATAATTTGGGGGTTGTGGTCTTTGGTGATTTATGCATCTTAAGCTCAACTTTAAAAAGGCCGAACATTAATCATTGACATGTCCACCATCCTCAACGCCTGTATCTCTTGCTCTTCATTTTTGTTTTACTGACAAGTGAAATGAAAGGCTTTCTTTTCTTTTCATTTCTTTTTTTAAATATTTGAAGTCTATTTTGCGCTCAGTGTATATTGTTCATCAAATCAGACAAAGCCCATGTTTGACTGAGCTTTGGCAAAATTGTGTTTTCCAAAACTAACCTGACAAAATATTAAACCATGATTTCAGAACCTGTAGCCCCCCACAAAATGACCCTTCAGGCCACCATTGTTCCCTCGTCAGTTTGGGGTTTTGTATGAGCATCTCCTTCCTTTCTTTGTTGCTCATGGGGAATGGAAATTATGCAAATGGAGATGAGCACTATGAAGAAAGAATGTTGACATCTTCCATCCATGCTGCCCCCTAAATACACACACATCACATACACCCTATTCAGTGAGCTTTCTTCTGGCCCAGTTTGGTGGCTCTGTCTCTTTTGGCTGTCTCTCAAGCATACTTTAACAATTGGAGCCATATTGCCTGTTCCTCGTTCTTTCTTCTGTCCATCCGTGGCCATTTTAGTCTGCTTAGACAGGTGCTGAGACGGGAAGACAGAATGCTGTCAGCAAGTGTACCAAACAATACTGGGTTATCTAACTTTGGAAGGAGAATAGAGGTAGTCGTCCTGTGTTTGAAGAAAGCTGCTCTTTGATTAGCTGCCTTCATCAATGCCACTTCTCCACATGCTCAAATTTTAAATGCACGGCCATGGGATGAATGACAATTTTTTCTTCTTTAAACACAGAAACTTTATAGATGCAGTTTTAATGTCTTTGGTCCTTCATTCAACTCCACCAGTCAGAGGGGAATAAAGAGATAGAGAACAGACCTGCAGCCTAAGCAGAGCAATGTAGCTGGGGAAATGGCTCAACTAGAGGATGAATTAAAATGAATAAAAGCCAAGAAATGGAAAAACGGGCAATCACTATTGCAGCATAATGAACAAAGTGCAGATATCACTGTCTTTATGTGCCAGGAGCTACAAACTTCATGGTTTCGCACTAAAGGAGCAAATGAGAGTGAACACAGCCAGAAACTATAATCACTGTCCATTAGTCAATTCCTAAACTCTGCTTCTTGTTGTTGCTTTTAGGGAGGCAGCCTATCATGTGACTTCAGTTCACCTTTCAGTTAACCACGGCCCATGTAACAAGATATAATATGACCCCAATAACAAATAAGTTGGGACACTGTGTAAGATGTAAATAGAACATAAATAGAATGCAATGATATGCAAATCTCATCAACCCAGATTGTATCGCCAGCAGAACATAAACAACATCAGATGTTGAAACTGACACATTTGACCCTGTCATGGAAAATATTAGCTCATTTTTCATTTATAATGTTGCAGGTTTAAAAAAAAGTGCTTGTTAGCAGTCGCTGCTTTTTTCTCTGCAATTACATAACAGACATAAAACATATACATATCCTAAACGATGGGCAGTAAATTGTTTATAAAACCTGTAGTGTGCAAGTCAGAATGGTTGAAACAATGTGTACAAAGTAAATTAAAACACAAAGTACCTTTTAGGTTATTGTTTAAACCTTTAAACCTTTAAACTGGAGTGAAAACAGTAAATCAACATGACAAATGCGGAAAACGAGATGTCTTGCAAAATATATACTATTATTAACCTGATAACATATCTCCTAAAAAGCTGGGACAAGAGCACGTTTACCACTGTATTATTTTTATTTATTTATTTATGTTTTATATGGACATTTGGTCATATTTTTCATTCAGTTTTCATGTTTTCAGCAGTTGACAGGCCTGGGCCCTCATTCATCAGCCGTGCTTATGCAAAGATTTGTGCATATTTAGTGTGTAAGAACATTTCCAGGCAATAAACCACTTTACCAATTTCATTTCCTGTCTTTAATGTTGCCACCCTTTTCCCCTAGCAGAGCTGGGGAAATGAGCACAGCTCTGACCATATTTATGCCCAGAATCTAGAGGTAGATCAGGGGAAACTGCAAATAAAAGGCTCACTGGTGTCACAGTAGTCTCATCATCCATGTGTGTTCTTCATCTCCTCAGAAAAAATAATTACTTAATTATTAATTATGTTAGTTTTAATGTGTAGCCTAATTTGTGTCAAAATTTACACAAAACCACCAGTGGCTGACAGGTATTGAGGAAACTTGTCATGGCTGACCTGAAAGTTCAGACGCGTTCAGAGCTGGTTGTGCCATCTTAGTTGGATGCCATTTCTCTGGACCTAAAATGTGTTAATTTACTTTGAACAAATCAACACCAAGCTGAAATCTAACGGGGAAAAAGCTGCATCTTCAGCGATACTGGGAAGGTGTTCCCAGTTCCTCCTCCATTTCTGTGCTATGACACAATATTTTGGTATTAAGTTTAATATTTAATCAAATATTTATTTATTCCTGATACAGATCATTCTTTTAATCTTAAATGATTAACTGTACTCCCTTCTCTCATGCAGCACTTAATATTTTTCTTTTTCTTTCATTAGTTTTACCATTTTTGTTTATCTTTTTTGCATAGATGTGTATTAAGTGTGGTTCAGATATGTTTTATTGTGTGTGTAAAGCACATTGTGTTGCCTCATGCAAGAAATGTGCCTCATGAATACATGTTAACTTGAATGAGTGAACTAAGTAATTTTTATTTGGCTTCAGTCTCAGCAGCCAGCGATGCTTTTTTAAAAAATATCCATATCCACACCCGTAAAATTACAGGTATGTAGGATGTAGACATACAGCAGTACTGACTATCCTGCCGCTACTCTTGGGCCTTGTTTACATGATGTTTCCATGCAAAACCCCCAAATTTTCCCTTTGCGTATTAACAGTAACAGTAGTAACAGCAGAATACAGATGAAAAAGCAAACAGGAAATGATGTGGTGTGAATGCCAGGCCTGTAGTGAGAAGTGAAACGATGCAACGATGCACCCCGTGTGTGCTAGAGGCGTTGATTATCTAGCTAATGTGATCTTTGTGTCTTCGCAGAATAAAAGCAGGTTTTGCTTTAAGAGCCCAAATACCTTTAAAGATTCAGCAGCACAAACGGAACACGGAGATCCACCGGAGTGCACAAATCCAAGCTAACGTGATGGACGTCCTGTTCACACGGACAGATCATGCGTTATAAGAAAATTTCACTCTAGAGCCTTTTCTCGAACCTTTGTAGATTTGTCTACTCTAAATTCTGTTACCATGGAAACAAGAAGCCAAAACTTAGCAACACTTTTGTGTGGTAGTTTTGTTGTGTAAACAGTTTTAAACTATGACATATGGCACAAAGAAAGAAAGAAAAAAAAAACAAACCAGCATGTTTGTGCAACATGCTGCAAAGCTGAAGTGATGTTGGGACATAACCTGAAAATAGTATTTTCCCTCCAAAATACGCCTCTAAATCTTAATTAAGAATTGGATATTATATCTCAAACCCCTTTCATTTTTATACAGTGGAACTTTAAATGAGTTCATGTAAAGAGAAAGTGGTTTTCAGAAGTATTAGAAAGACCATTTAAAAAGATTTCTCTTGAATCTGTAAATCAGCTGAGTTTTTAGGGATTTTATACAATTTTACATTTGCACATTTATTCAGAAACAAACCAAACTTTTTGTATTGTGTTGAGCTGATGAGGATGAAACAACTTGCCAGTGGATGTTTTTGTTGATTAATAGTTTTGTCTCTAAGTAATAATGAGACGTGGAAATGACAAATAAGCACCATCATGGGTTCATGATGAGCTCATAACTTTGTACCCTCTTCTTTAATCATGATGGTCCTCAGTCACGCGTGCCCAAAGAAAAAGCACACTACAGTTAAGATCCAAGCACTTGCCATTGCCTCCATTAACCCCCATGACTCAACTGGTCAAACACTAACCCCAACCCAGTTTAATGTTCACACGTCAGCCATCTATGAACGACCACTCAGTCTGTGTGGTTGGGTTGGCATGAGCAGACTCTGAGTGGACAAGTGTTGTGTTTGTGTGTGTGGGAGAAAGAGGGGAAACGTTTCATGATATTTGTGGTTAGGAATGTTATGTGCTGAAGGTCATGTGAAACACTGCTGGCACTCTGAATAACCTTAAGGAAAGCTATCACGGCATGACCCGGAAGTTGTCAGGTCATGTTTCAGGGTAAAAGGATCAACTCTGTTGACAGCACCATCTCCAATCTATACACAACTCTCACTCCTCAACTTCCTGGGAACCTTACTCCCTGGCTGTTCACTTTAAAGGGCTCTGTCCACACAGGAAAAGACACGTTGACGTGATTGACCAAGACATAGAGAGCCATTGTTGGCAGTTCAGTTATAAGGGAGTCATCCTGAAGGGGTGAGAGCTAAGGAAGTAATGTGGTAGACTAGTTGTACCCACATCTTGATGCATCAGAATAATCAAACCTCCTTTTGTTTATATTCTTAAACCAAGGTGGGAAGAGGTCCCCTAGCTTGGACAACATGGAGCATTGAGGCCGATGGGTGCGGAGCTGATGGAAAATCTGCACACTTCAAGTTGCGTGTTAAAGAAACAGCAAGGCCTTTGGAAAAGTCGGAGCCTAAGGTTTGTGCAAGTTAACTAAATTAGTGTAAATTTGAAGAAGTAACCTAATTTTCAGTGAAAACAAATGGTGGAATTTTAATTAAGAGCAATAGTGGTCAGCTCACCAGGCAAATGGGGAAAATGAAGCGAGACTGATGGAAAGACTAATGATTTGTGTGAGCTGCTGCCAGAGCAATTATCACCCGCCTTCACAAAGTAAGCCCAATAAAATGACCTTTTGTATAGTATTAAAATGAAGATACAAGATATTTACTGGGGAGAGGGATATGGCACAGATTACCACCTTCATTCAACAATGGTTACACCTTGGTGTGAGAACATTAAGAATAAGAATAAGAATAAGAATAAGAATAAGAATAAAATCCTTTTTTAGTCCCTCAGTGGGGAAACTGCTTTGTTGCAAGAGTACAGGTGCAGGAAGCAGAAGCACACAGGTGATATGAAACAAGAACACACACAAATAATAAACAAAATCTAGTCTGACTGGATGAGTATGTACAGTATATAAATATGTACATAAACATGTATATAAATATGTACATAAACATGTATATAAACATGTAAAGACAGTTTAAAGAGTGACAGCAGCAGGAGGAAAGACCTGCGGTATCTCTCCTTGCCACATCGAGGATGGATCAGTCTGTCCCTGAAGCTGCTCTCCAGACCAGACAGTGGTCCTGGGGGGGGGGGGACTCATGGTCCAGCATAGAGGCCAGTTCTGTCAGGACCCTGTTGTCACCTACCTCCTGCACTGCGGCCAGAGAATAGCCCAGGACAAAGCTGGACTTCCTGATGACTTTGTCCAGTTCTTCCTCTCTTTGATGATGCTGCTCCAGCAGACCACACTGTACAGCAAGTATGATGCCACCACCAAGTCAGAGAAGATCCTCAGGAGTCCCCCATCACTCCAAAAGACTGCTGTCTCCTCATAAAATAGTCCTACTCTGACCCTTCCTGTACAGCACGTCCATGTTGTAAGTTCAGTCTGGTTTATTGTTTAGGTGAACACCCAGGTGCTTATAAGAATAGCTACCTGGGTGATGAACATCCGTTCCCTGGATGTTTACCATTGAGGGGACAGCAGACCGGCGTCTGCGGAAATCAACCATGTTTTCCCTGCACTGATCAGCAGGTGGTTTTGCTGACACCAGTCCACAAAGTTCTGCATCAGTCGTCTGTAGTCCACATCCTGGTCCTCAGTGATCAATCCGACAAGCGCATTTTTAGGACTTTTTAAATTTTTACAAATCAGTAGAAAATATTATAAATATGTACACAGAATTAACATATCAGTAAATCAGGCAGGTAAGTAAACCTAGTTCTTGAATAAAAGTTGTTTTATACATTTTAAACTAAACATCCATACAATTTCAAAACTTCTCTACAAATCCTCCAAAAAAGTGTTAATTAACATTGTAATTGTGTTAATAAACATTTCTTTTGTCATGCGCCTATGCATGAAATCTGCACAGTAACTGTTTAACTTATCTTGCTTTTAATCATTTTAATGTAATTTATTATTTTATTGTGATTATGTGTTGCTGCCTTTTACTATTTCTAAATATCTGTAATGCATTTGTTTTATGTGAAGCACTTTGAATTGTCCTGTACATGAAATGTGCTGTACAAATAAACTACCTTGTCTTGCCTTATTCTGCAAGAAGGAGCAAATCCATACTTTCAGGTTTGCTATTGTTAGACTTAGAACCCAAGTTTGACTGTGATTTGAGAACATTGCTTTTTAAGTTGTTTTTTGTTTGTTTGTTTGTTTTTTACAAATTTAACACAGTCCTGTGTCAGTTTGTTGTTGTTTTGTTTGATTTTTTGCTTCTTGTCTCTTTTCCTCTTTAATTCTCTTTCTGACTAAAACTACATTGCTGGGATTTTGGAAAGGAGGATTTAGTGTAAAATACAGCCTTTAAAAACACACATTGCAGTCAGATTGCTTGGATAAGAAACTTTCAAATGGGGAAATGTAAGATTACACATGTCCATGGATTTCTTGAAATGTAAACTGTCACCACTGAGCAGGTATCTTTTTATTTGTAATGACGCTTTAAATTTAGTTTTTGCGTGTTTGTTAATGATGTTCTTAATATAGAGAGGGAAATATTATATTTTCTTTCTTTCTTAAAATAACAGAAGAGTAAATTTTAAACCACTACATTTTAGGAAGACTGATAAGTGTTGCTGATCGGCAATGAGAAAGTGTGTTTTTGTCTGTTTAGTCTTTTTTATTACCTTCATAATAAGCAAGGAGAAGCCCTGTTTAAACAAATCCGCTGTGTGTTAGCTGCACAGCTTTTTAGTAAGATCACAGGAGCTCAGTGAGTCCGTGTGTGCACATCTATACAACATTAGTGTATCTGCATGCACTGTAATCTGGCTTTTAATGTTTTAACATATGCAAACCCTTATAAACAGTGTTTTATGCAAACAGTGGCAGAGCTCCCATCAGATAAGGCTCCAGAACAGGAGAAGGAGACTGGCTTGTGAGGCGGAGAAGGGGGGTGGGGGTGGCGGGGGGGTGGAGGAAAGACAGAATGAGTAAGGGGTGAAAGCAGAGGCAGTGTGAGAAATGAGCATGAATTTTGAGGCCAGGAAAATGTCTCTTTTGAATCATTTTGAGACACCTAAATGAGAGCAGCACATACTTTCTATTTGACCTTTCAGTTTTTAAGCACAACATTTCTGTGGCCATTTTGAGTTTGATTTCAGAGTCAGAGCTGAAAGCTGCAAGGAGGTTGTGTTTCCCACTATACAACACTTTGTATTCTTTGGGAATATGGTCTGCTGTACCTTACATCTCCCTACTTGGCTTGTTGAGGTATTATCAGCTGCCTGATGCAGGTCAGAGAATCTGCTGATTCTAGATTTTTTCTGCGTAATCTGTGTGTATCTGATGGTAAGACACAGCATTGCATGGTCACTTTATCATTTCTAATGTAATCTCTTATGCCTTTCTTCTTCCTCTACAAACACAACATAAAAGGCCATGGCCTGATAGAGAAAAGCAAGTTGCCCAAGCCATCTTTCTCCCTCTCTTTTCTATCTATTCATCTTTATTTTTCCTGAATTTTACTTTCCAACTAGGAAAAACGAGTCATGTTTCCTCTGAAAACCTCCTGTTTTCATTTCCGTTTTGATTTTCCCAGCATTTTTTCTAGTTTTCTTCTATTTCTGAAGATTGAGGAAGCTCTGTGATGTTGACTAAACTAATACTCGGCCCCACATCAGCTAAATCTCTTATTTTGAGCGCCCCCCTTCCCAAATTTCTGTCACTCCGGGAGACAAATGTGCATCTCTGAGTTCCCTCTCCCTATGCCCACTGGCTCCCTGAAACTCAGTTCCTTTCTCCTTTGAAGTACTGCGTGCAGAATGGAGATTCTTTGCATGGTAAATTCGCCTAGTTGCCCGCAGCGTATCCATTACACAAGTTTAAAGAATGCTTCGGAGTCGTTTTGGAAGGGCCCTTTTTTCCTCACTTCTCAACCAATTTCTCTGTGTTTTGAACTTTGGTAGTCATGAGCCATGTAATCTGTAAATTGGGCTCTTTCTTCCGAGCCTGCGCTCCACCATCGAGCAGCTTTTGATGTGCAATTATTTTGCTCATTACATGTTAATTTTATTGTTATAGTTTGCAAATGTTTCTCGGGGTCATGATGTTAAAAGTTTCTGAAGAAGTAAAGAAGCGAGGGAATTGGCAAGTCGAGCATACGTCACGGCGGTGCTGAGAGCTCATTTGAGTTGCCGGAGCTGGCTATCACTCTGCTCACTTTCAAGCCTTTTAGAAATAACCTGCTGGGTGGTTTGAATAGCTAAAGAGAAGTTGATCTGGGATTTAGCGTGGAAAAGAGATCCAAGGCCTTTTATCTGCTGTAAAAGGTTGGAAAAATGGAGATTTGTCGTGTTTGTTAGACTGGAACCATAATCTCTTCCGCAGAGAAATCTTAGCATGAGAATTGTGCTTCCTGTTTATTTAGCCTTTTGTGCTTTTATTCTCTCTTGTAACACATCTTGGCAACCTGGTGTGATTATGCATGTTTGCTGACACACATAAAATCCATCCTTTTTCACAAATGCTGGATTTGAGTGTGTTGCTAATTTCATGTAGAAAGAGGATCAACACATTAATTATGTTTGGCCTGTGAACAAACCATTTGTTGGAGCTGGTAAATGTCATTGTTCGAGCTTGGCAGTGCAAGGCCGGGCATCATACAACCGCGCTGTTGGTGTCACTGGATAATGCTGCCATGCTTGTTTAATTTTATTTCAGAATTACTTCCAAATCCAATAATGGACATAATATTGGATTTTACTTTATCATTTTACTTTATAATAATTTTGTTAAAACACTGTATTGCTTTACCACTGTCAGGTTAGATAAAGACAGCTGGTTCAGCTTTAATACCATTTATGTTTGATCCAGTAACCAGAACTCAAACACATTTCTAATTAGCCTTCAGCTGTGGGACAGAATAACGAACACACGAGCCTGAATTGTTTGTAGACTCTCCTTTTCATCTGAGGTAGAGATAGCGCTTTATGCTCTTTCTTTTACTCCTCTTTCATTTTTTTCCTGTCTAATGGCAAAGGCAAATTCTGTTTGTGTTTTTAATACCATCAGTGTTAAATAAACTTTGTTGACAACAATAGCTTCTGGCAAAGCGCCTCTACAAACAAAGGGGAGCCAACAGGTTCAAAGGCAATGCATCACTCTGCTTCTGACTCTTCATTATTCATCCTACTGTCTTTACCTTTCATTCCTCACTCTCCTCTACATGTGTGTGTGTTTCTTTGCAGCTCTTTGTCTGTAAAACTGCTCCATGGTTTGGATACTGAGGCTTATTAGCTGTTCAGTTTAATTAAAAAAGGCCATTCATATGAAAATGGGAGTCCGATAGTGATTGCTGTCCCCAGCAGCTTCCTCCTGTTACTTTTAATTAGACACCCTCTTGATTGACATCAAGCCTACTGGCAGCTGAAGAGAAAGTGTGTGCACATTTATTAGCATGTACTTCGCTCTCTTTTTTTTTTTCTTTTTTGGCTTATACATTTTTTTTAAACAAATACGTACATAGACGTGCAGAAATACCAGCTAAGGTCATTAAAGCATTACACTGAGGGCGACTGGACATCAAAGTTTGCTTTGTCGTCATGAGGTAATTATTTGCAGAGTAGCACAGAGCCCGGCTGCCCACCTTGTCACTGATGTCGAGCAGGTCATGTTAAACAATGAACAATAACCTTGTGATTATGAACAGGGTGTGCAGTGAAACTGTGCTCACTCACGCCAGCACCAGCCGCCACGCTGATGGAAAAGGTGATGAGCTACTTTTCTCTTTCTGTTTGTCCCCTCTTTCTTTCTTCGCTCCTCTGCACTCTCCTTCTGTGTCTGAAGGGAAGTGCCTCTCTTTATCTGTTTTCAGTGCACGTTCCAGCTCTCGCTAGCTTATTATTATACTGTCAGCGGCACGTGCCTGCCTGATAGATGTTCCTCTCAACTGTTTACTACAAGCAGATGATTTAACTAAGGCTCTCTGTTCAACTTGACCTCTCCTCTTTTCTTCTCCTAAAACAAGATGACTTCATTTGTTGTTTACGACAACTCTATTTTATAGAAGGAAGTGGAGGAATAAGCTATCTGGTTGATAGTTGTGTTTTAAGATGGTGTTTGTGTGTGTGAATGAATGTGTTAGATTAGAAATTAAAGTTATCTTTTTTCTCACATTGCAGGGCAAATGGCATGCAGTGACTTTTTTGCAGGTTTTATTTCCAAATACAACAACTCGTGCTGGAGTGCACCATTACCTTCAGTGGTTCCAGTTCACTGTAGCCCAGAGTGGCGGCCTGTTTCATGTTAAGGGTTTAGTAAGGCCCACCTCTGCACAGACTACAGTCTCTAGCAGAAATGGCCCGTCAGAAGTCACTGCTCGGTAAAGTTGTTTTCCCTTCACCGTGTTTTGTTTTGATTTGCCTGACGTTTGGGAATGATTTAGGAAAAGGCCCTGATGGCGGCACACATACCAGAACGAAACGTGCACTATGGATTTGGTAATTGTCCCAATTACTGTCTTTCTTTAGAGTTTGTCAGACGCAGGGAGGGTTGCATTTCACGGTGAGTCAGGACAGCCTGTTTCTGTCCGGATATCGGTGTGTAGACTTTCACCATTATGGTGCATTTAAAGTTAAAGACATGAATGGAAATAAAAGAATTAAGTGGCAAGATTGAATGCCTTTGATTGGGATGTTGGTTTTGGTTTGTCTTTATCATTTTTAATTGTTGGCATCGTGCTTGAAATCAAAATTTAATGTGCATTACATGAACTATTTATTTCCATTCCTCTGTGAAAGAAAAATCTCTGAAAGTTGTTTCATTTTACTTCAGAAGAGTGCCATTTCAAGGTTCACAGGCCTCCCTGTTTCGTTACTCTGTTACATAGCTTTCTCCCCTTCCTCGCAGACAGATTAAATCACTTGTGTTACTCGGAAATGATCCAAGCAATAAGGCAGGATGGAGCTCGTACAAAAGAGCTTAACATGGTTTGAAAGAGCAAGGCGGAGAGCGAGATGTGGGGAGTGTGTTGATGTAACGTATCATTGTGGTGACTCTCCTGAGTTAACACCATTATCCAACCAGTGCAAGAGTCCAGCTGCCTGCCTGAGCCATCGAGGTGAGTTACCTGGGCTGACTTACCTGGCCTCCCTATGCCCTCCAGGATACAATGTTTCAGCCAGGCCCCGTGTCCTCTCCTCTCCACAGCACTTAGCAGTGATTAACCCCGGATTCGACCAGCCCACCTGCCATCTGACTACCATTACAGCCCTTCTTATCTGCCTCTCCATCTCCCTACAATAGAGCCTGGACTAGGCTGGGGGATTGGGCAGGGGAAGGCTGCCTGCACTGTTTAATAATAAATCATTAGCTAAATACTTTTGTCCATTTGTGTCATGTTACATGTACTTCAGTTTTCTGCTCTGTCTCTGTCCATCACCCCCCCTCCCACCTATCTTTCCTGGTTTTTTTGTCACCACTGCTGCCTTCTGCCACCGTTCATCATCAGCTGCTGCCAGCATCTGTCCTCCAGATTTCTCCTTTTTTTCTCAACTCTATCATTTAAACTGCTGACTATTAAACTCAGCTCCTGACTGTACTTGTGACTTTTGTATCAAAGAAAAAGTTGACAATCTGCTTCCTTTAAGATGGCACACAGTGGTTTGTATCCTTCGTTTTGACCTGGGGGGTTGTGCATCCTTCTCAGTAAAAGCTCAAAATCAATTTACCACCTTGGGTTGATAATTTCATTTAACTGAATAGTAATCCAAGCAGACATGCTGTTATTGTATTTGTGCCTGTTTCTCAGAATTCTACATTTTGAATGGCACCAGCTTAATTGGCCTGTTTAAGTTAATACTGTGTCAAAATCATCCATTCAGACGTATCCCATATAATACTTATGCTCCACTTTCTCCAGTTGAGTTCCCTGCACAAACACAGCACAGAGGGCAACACACACATTCGCTTGACACAGCATAGACAATCTGGACAGCGAGGAGGAGATAAGTCTTTTTGTTCATCTAACTTGTATAAAGTGATTATAGACATACTGAGCCGTCCATATTTAGACTTCTTGACGCCCCCTCCTTAGTCACCCCCCCGGTCGGGCTGTTGTAATCTAATTTTCCGCTGACAGAGGCCGTGGAGATCCATGGGTCACGGTGCGAGTCCCTCCTGCCCGCCCCTGCTCACCCTACCCTGCGCCCTCACAGTCTAACTAAGAAGTCGCCATGGAGCAGACAGCACACATTAGATCTGTCTACCACTACGTCAGCCAGCCCAGCCGATCCATAACCCTGCACTGCCTTGGCTAATCAGAGAGATTAGTGTGGAAAAAAATGGAAGAAAGAAATTACGTTCATCCTTGTATCCACTTTTTGTTGTCCCTATCACTCCTCAGCACCTTACAATATCTGTCATTGTGAGAAATGAACTGCATGTTGCATAAAATTTCTAACCCGTCAGAGAAGATTTGAGGATAAAAGCGAAGCAATGAAGTGAAAGGGAGCATGTTGTGTTGTGGTTGAGACAGGAGGCCACACCTGGAGAGGTCTCGATCCTTGTTGAACTTTAGCGTGTCTCTGGTGTGACCCTCCCACAGCCTTACCATACATCACTTCGCCCGCCAGCAGTTGCCTGAGGAGTTTGCTGCTTCTGTTATCTACAGCAGTTTTATGCAAGAAGCACAGTTTTGTCGCTGAACAACAATTAGGTTATTAAAGTTGATTTACCTGCTGAAGAATTTATCCTTGTCAAACATTCATGTTAATATCTGCTGTGCACGAGTCAGCCAGGTGTGACTTTCAGAGTTTCAGGCTGAGTGTTTTTTGACCTAATTTCAAAGTTGCTTTTTTTCTGAATTCTGTGCCTTCTGTTATAGTCCTCCCTTATTCTCGCTCAGCCTCTTTCCCTCCCTCTCTCCTCCCGGCTGTAGCATAGCTAGTAGCTGATAGGCATCTCCTCTGGAGTCTGCTGTAGTCTGCACCGGCTTCAGACAAAGTGCCTCCATCAGACCACTGAGGCTCCCTGGGAACGTACTAGCAGACCCCCTGGCCCCACCACCAGTCAGTGTGTGCCTGTGTGTGTGTGTGTGTGTGTGTGTGTGTGCGGGGGGAGGGGGGGGTGCTGTGTGAATATATAACAAGGGCTCAAACTGGAACCTTTGTGTTTTAGACCCAGTATTGTAAATGGTTTTTGCTAAACTTTAGATGTGGAAATGTGCCGCGTTCACAATATGTAGGCCACAGCATGAATGTCTGGTTCATCTGGAGACTGCTGTTACTGTTTATTGTGTAAGTTAGATTTCATTCAGTTGTGTTGCCGCCTGTGTGATGGAACCATATCAAGACTGACAGTTTCTTGGGGTCTTGAGAGAGTGAAGCACAGTCATGCAAAAGCACACATGCACACGCAGTATGTACAACACACACTTCACAAGTCCTGCTCTCCTCTCCAATCTGCATTTGCCATCAGGGCACTTGGGAACGCTTGACTTTTTGACTTTCATCATAACTAGAAAGAGGGGGACCAAATGGACAAAAAAAGAGAGGGGGGGATCAGAAGAAGTGCTTTTATCAGGGGCCCAGTGTTCAGAGGCTGACACACACACGTACAGTCAGACACACACATGCACATACTCTTCCTGTACCTGACCCCCATGTGACCCCCCTAAGTTTCCAACGTTTAGAAATGTAGTCATGGAGGCTGTTCTCCAACTGGATAATACTCATGAGTGTGTGTATGTGTGTGCGTGTCCGTGCATTCCTCTTCGGCTATCGTCCCCATCACTTGACAAGAATTATATAATTGCAGTCTGTGATCTCATTTTCCTCAAAGAGCATTTTGAAGTTTCTTTCCTCTTTTGTGCTTTTTGTTTCCTCGGTCTACCACTTGTTTTAATGCCATTCTGCAGCTCATTAGCTCTCCCATCACTTTTTATTTTACTTTTTGCTGGAAACTTTGACTGATTTAGTGAATAAACTCTGATAATATAAACACATCTAAAGCTGATTCCATTAATCTTTTACTCACTCTTTGGCTGTGACAAAAGAAACTTAGCTGAGATGTTTTGATAAATCCAATAAAAAACAAACTTTTTTAAATGAAAAACTAAAGTGGGCTTAGACTAACTACACAGTTTTAAATTATTTTGTAATTAGTGTAATACTTTTGAGTTTTTTAAGTATTTTTACTGATTATTCTGTGTTATAGTCAATAATATAAAATCTAAGGACTGTCATTGTTACTTCCTATTTTAGTTTTTGTGAATGCGACCCCATTTAGAAAATAACACAAGTTCTTTTAAGAACTCTAAATGCTTCTGCCTTAAAAGTAGTTGTATTCTCAAGATACCAGAACCACAACTACCTTCACATCTTGTTTCATTCTTCAGCTGCAGTGCACTTCATAGACAATAGAGGGCAGAAGTGATCTGTAAAGGTTTGAATGTGAGAGGAAATGGAGACATACTCGACTCGTGTGTGTGTGTGTGTGTGTGTGTGTGTGTGTGTGTGTGTGCAGCTCTGAGTGGGAATGTGTGCTCATCTGCCTGTGTACATGCTTGCTTGTTTATTCCTTCAATGAACATCTTTATTACTCCAATTCAGCTGTTTCCAAACTGTTAATGGTTGTGTTCCAACAACTATTAACTCGATGGTAATAAAACACAAATATAGCAGCAATACATGTGAAGAATATCAAGGCTATCTGAATTATTTTGGCACTTTTAGAGATCACAAAAAAGAAAATTATTAATATAGTGTTTATGGAGATGTTTACAAATGCACATCTCAGTTGAATTTGACTGATTTTGAATTGGCATCATACAGAAACCTTCTCGTGTTTTTCATCTGACACTTTGCATTTACAAACTGCATAGCTTCATGAATTTACCCTGCTGTCCAGCACACTGATTCTCCACATTATTATTTTGTTTTCTAGTTTCAGTAAAAACAAAATTGATTTCTTTCTACTTTCATAAAGCAAATAGCATCAAATGTTTATAAGAGTTAAAACCTGTTCTGACCCCCACCTCTTATGGGTTAGTGGCTTTATTGTCTGATCGTCCTTATCTCTGGTTGACACCTCTGGAAACATCCCAGGAGAGGGACAGATTTGCTGCAGGATTAAACTAATTTACCAGATGATTGAATGTGAGTCCAAAGCCACTCTATTGGAAAACAAAATGCAAAAGCGGTTCATGACCACCCCTCCACCTGACACGATCTGTGACTGAGTTGGCTGTCATGCTTTTTATTTGTGCACAGTTAGGATTGTGTGTTTAGATATAAAACTGCAGTAGGTCTCAGTTAAATTAATAGAATATTCCAGTTAATGTTGTATACCTCAGCAGTGTTGGGTACATATTTTAAAGGCAGTTTTGACATCATTTTTTGGTTTGCAACATTAACAAAAGACATGACTCATCATCAGGTTATAGAGCTGATGGAGACGGGGCAAGAAGGCTTTAGGACTGACGGTTAGGGAGAAGGACACTTCTCCTTAAGACTCAAGAGAATAAACATCTTTTCAGCTCTTGTGTGGCTTGAAAGCTCTGCATTCTGTTCACGTTCTTCATGGTTTCCCAAATATGTAAAAATACAGCAACATTTTCATTGTGTCCAAAAGCAGTTTTTGTCCCAGGGATGTTTCTTAATTGGAACACATTCAAGAGAACACTTACACGCTCCCAAGAGGTGTACAAAATATTACATTAATTAACATGCAAAGCAGTCACAACTGGCACATACACACCTTCACACTGCAAGCACCCAAACAGATTGCAGCGACAGCACAAAACAGACCAAAAGGAAATAAGGGCAAAGAATAGGATAGAAATTTGCTCGAAAATTTAGCTGTAAGCCTGCTGAAGATCTTATTACATAGGCCGAAGATAGAGATCTCAGCTGGAATAATACTTAGCACATGCTGCCCTTTTAATTAAGCAGTAATATCTGCAGAGAGGGGTGGAGAGCAAAATCTCCCTGTTTCTGTCTTCAACATCCTCATTCGCTCACTTTCATATCACAGTTCCCCATCTTTACCCTCTGCTCCCACTCTCTCAATAATCTCCTATGAAAGGGATGGGCCAAGGTGTAGGATGGGGGAGGACTTGGGGGGGCGACACACTCCTCTGTAAAGTTAGTGTCTTCTTTGAGGCCTTACACGTGTTTCTGTGTTTCTGCCTCACTGGAGCTGTCTTAGTGCCCCACCATAGCTCAAGGGCTCTCACTTTGAGGGGCCTTAAATAAACGTGTGTGTGTGTGTGTGTGTGTGTGTGTGTGTGTGTGTGTGTGTGTGTGTGTACTGTCATGCAAGTGTTCACTATGAGTTACTCAGCATCATCTTTAAAGCTGGTGGGTGGTACATGGGCACCTTTCTACCAGAACGTTAGCGCTGAGGCTCGGCCCCCACGGGCCCCCAGGCTACGATACTTCATGCAAGTGTAGGATATGAACCAGTTGTCTAAACAGGGTCGTCCAGTCTGGTGGGGTCTGAATATCAGGATCTCTCACCATGGGGCAGCTGTCATGGCGTCAAAACCCCGGGCATGATTAAGTTTAAACACAACATGTTTTTGATGTAAAATTCAACAATATTAAAGTTTTCTTTGTTTAACCTCACATGATCAAAGGAACTTACTTCTATTATGGCTTTTGAAGTATTTGGAGAAAAGTGATACAGTCTCATAATAGTAATTTAACACATTGATAGTAATTACAGTGGGTCAGCTGAATGCTGGCTTGTTATACTGCGTTGCTGTTCTTAGGTATAAATCCTTTAATCCTCTGAGTATGCTATTTAATCTAGTGGCTGGGTGACGCCTCTGTGCACTTCCAATTGTATGACATGTAGCACATAAAGCCTTTATTCAGATGTGTTAACCATTGCACTGTGCTCCATACAAGTGCAAATGGAGTTAACACTCTCTGTACGCCTGTGTCTACACACTCTGAGCCTGTGTCATTACTCCACTGGCAACCGAGCTGATTCTGTAATTCTGCACACACACACTCTGCACACAGGAGCTCCAAAAGGCCACATGTTAATCAGCTGTGAGTAAAACTTGCAGCAGAGAAAAGACAACAGATCAGCTCAATTAACACAAAAAAGAAAGTGGTTTCCACACACGCAGTCACACACACTGCCTTAGCCATTGCACCTGCAGCCGATGGGGCATTGTTCCAGCAACCCCCCTCCTCCTCCTCGCTCTTTCTCTCTCTCCCTGTTTCTCTCTCCCTCTCACTCCAGAGGAAAGCTGTTTTGTGGCTGCTCTTTTCTCTTCTCTTTGGGCCTTGGCCTTTCCATGGAGCACCCCTCCTTTCACCCTTTTCCCTGGGTCGCCACTTTCTTTCGAAGGTGCAGGGCACCCCTCGCCTGCCCTACTGCAAACACAGCTGACAGAGGGCTGCTCACGTGCCGCTCCACAGGGCCCCAAAATCCCTTTGAGTGTGTGTACAAGTGTGCTGTGTTGAGGAAAAACTGGGGGTTTGTGTGTTTGAGGAGGATCCTTGCTATTCATCCTATTTGTCTTGATGCTGCGGATGTCTGTCTAATTTCAGTTGTCTGGTTGGATTGTTTGCTAAAGCAATTGTCTAATACAATTTTACTTACTAAGATGAGTTACATTGTGCTTCTAAATGTACATTTAGTAAAAGCAGGTCTACCAGCGTTCAAAATCATATCCTTTAACTCTGAGAAATTGTGTTATACAGTCATTGGCTCAGCAATTGCAAAACTTGTGTTTTTCTGTTTCAGTTTTAATAAAAGTCTCACAGATATTTAATAATGTGAAATGGAGAAAATGACTAAATGAGTGATATCATGAGTTTATTATTGACCAGTTCATTCCTAGAAAGTATGTTTGGACTCTACTCTTGGAAACTCATTCTGTCCTTGGCTCTAATGCCGCTTTGCATTGCTCTCCTCTTTGGCTCCCTGTCCCATTTGTCACTGCAGCCGGTGTTGCTCATTCTCACTGATCATCCTATCACAGCGCTATTTTTCATATTTCTCATATCCGCTCCCCTTATCTCTCCTCCAGCGCCTGGGCCAGACACGCAAAGCTAATACAGGCTTCCAGTACGTGTGCAGAATTCAGCAAGCAAAGATTACAGCGGTGTGAAAATACGTATAGATTTCATATGTTATTCTGTTTTGCTTGTAATAGGATTGAGCCTATTCAATTTCCAATAACTCAGTAGATATCATGGAAGTAAACACTGTTGATCAATGGGGAAGCGGAGTTCTGAGCAGGACCTCAAACACTACTCAGGACACAAATCAGAAGAGTGGTTGTGTTGTTATAATTATATGCAACGTCAGTTAATATCTAACCACTCAAGGATCAATTTGTGCATCAATTTTTTAAATTTGCTGATAAAAACAGACGTGCAGATTTTATTAGACTGTGTTAAGTGTGTGTGTATGTGTGTGTGTGTGTGTGTGTGTGTGCCTCTGAAATACAAGCACATGTAAGTTGCTGTTAAGGCTGTGATGGATGAGCTGCTGTAACTGTTGGCTGAGTGGTGTTGCTGGTATTCTAACCATCCTGCCCGGGTGTTTTACTGTCCTGCTGGGGTGCTCTTTCATGAAGACCCTGCCTGACTGCATCTATCTCCTCAGGTTAAAACAAACACAAACACCCACCACTACCATTCAGCCTCCCAGCCTGGCCTGCTTGGCTTTCCCTCCTCCTTCCTTGGCTCCAACAGCCCCGTCCAGGGGGCAATAAACTCGTTATCTCCCTCTCTCAGATCCTAATCTGACGGCCCACCGCCCTGCGCACTGCCAGGTGACCTGAGGTGGGGTAAATGGAGGGGAGGGGAGGTAATAGTTTCCCTCTTCAGCCCTTAAAGCTCCATCTCCAGCTCCCCTCCACTCTCCTTTTAAATCCCTTTAGCTCTCCCTGCCTGTCAACACCATCTTAGCCCCCACCCTCTGAAGCCCTCCCTCGCCTGGGGGCTCTGAAGACCTCCTCCTTCTCCTCGCTCTCCTCCTCCTCCCCTCGTCCTTTCAGCAATTAATCCAGCCATTGATCACAGTGAAACTCTAAAGGCTCTGAGGCTGCAGGCAGGCTGGTGGAGGTCTGTATAGGCCGGTGGGTGTAAGTCTCCACTGCTGCTGAAGCCTGAGCATCACAGCTTAACTGCTCCTTTAAGTTATTTCAACTAAATGTCTGTTTTAACAGAAGTGTAAGCCTAAAAACCTTAAAATATTGGCTGATCTTCACTTGCTCATGTTGTGAGGAAACTTAAGAGCAATCTATAGTACATGTTAGATCAGATTTATTGCAGTTTTTTTTTCTAAATCAGTAGAATTGCAGGGGTTTCACAGAGAAGTTGATTTTGGCAAAATTGCAGCCATTCTTCATTTCTTTTTAGGCTTTTTTTAAAAGAAAATTTGCCACACTGCTTATTATTCTTTGCATTCTGGGTCACAAAAGCTTTCCAACATTTTACAATGAAGTAAGACCAGACAGATGTTCTTACACTCCTTTCATGCTCAAATGTATTCACACTGACAAGTTATTGTTGTTTAGAAAGCATCCAGGGACCAGATCACTTCCTGTTATATGGAGTAATTTGTCTGTGTGGCTCGAAGCATACTATATGAAAAATTTCCCAAGGTTCTGGGTTTTGTTAAATGTCAGTGTGGAGGTACATGTTTGTCTTTCAGTATGTGTGTGCTGTAGACAAATGCTCACAAATTGTTTTACAATATTTGTTTTTCAAAAAGAAAACAAAACAGAACATTCTGTTACATGTCACATAACACATAGGTCTAAGCATGCGAGAGGGATCACATCTCTCGGACAAATAAAATGGTGATCTTAAAGATAATCATCAGCATGACTGACTACCTGTCAGTCCTGTCATCCTTATATATGGACACAAGTCTGAGCTCATCCGGTTTTAGAACTGCTCCAACATCCTCAGAGTTCTACCCGACTCAGTAGGTGTTTTATTCTGAGCAGCTCATTTATAAAGGACCAAAGCTTTGTGATGATGTCATGGCAATACTAAAAACTGTGATCTGTGAGGTATAAAGTGTGAAACGGGGTGTGATAGGTGAGACAAACCAGAGTATACAAGCAGCATCTATAAAGGGGTTAAAACCCTTTTAACTTTATCTCACCAGTGTGTGAAAACAGTGTGACCTTAGGTGTGATAGCACTACAAAATAAATCAGTTTCATAGACATACTATACTAGTGCATTGAGTTTTGAAAGAATATGACTGTAATTAAATCAATATGTGAACATGTTTCATATTTATATATTGTAATTTTTGTTGAATTTGCTTTTTAAGCATTTCAACAGTCAAAAGTTTAAAAACAAAAAAAAGGAAAACTTTCTTCTTCCAAACTACTGGGCATATTTAATCTGTCCATCGTGTAAATACAACTGATCGGATCACTTTATCGATCATTCATGTCAACATGTCAGCTGGACTCTCTGATCAGATTGATTCCAGTCGGATAGATGGAGTATTTGTCCGTGCAAGCGTAGCTACTGTATCATCAAATGTAACTCTGAGAGCCCTCAGGGGTTTTTCATGGTGATCACAACTGCAGTTGCGAGCCACTGTGCTTCAGCTCGGCTGGTGACACAGTCACCCTCTGTGCTGTGTGGAGCTGAAGCTGAGGCTGCCGTCCCGGTCACAGTCTTTGATGTAAGGAGCGAGGCGAGCTGTTTGGGTGTTTGGGCAGGAGCTGGGACAGACGGGGGCAGAGTGTGATGGAGTGATTACTCTCCTTGCTGCTCTCCTGTCTGCCCTGGCATGAATGCCCTTCTTCATCCACCCTAAAAGGCACATTATTGGCCCGAAGAGAGTGGGATATCCTGGCCACTGACCCCAAAGTGCGGGTCAAGGGGAACAGGGGGGCAGATGAAAGGGAGTGTAATTATGGGCAAAAGACAAAAAGAAACCTTGTCTCCAAACAACTATTTTGGTGGGAAGGGAGGGAGAGGCTTGAGTAGAGGGGGGTTACAATTGAGATCAAGACATTTTCCCTGGCAAGTTATGTCCTTATCGCGTCCTCTACCCCATCATGTGAAGCTGAGGACCAGCTCCGATTGGCAGAGTTGTGGTTCTTATCTGATGACGATTGGCTGAGGCCCTCAGGCACAGGAAGTGACAGCACGGTTCCCACAGTCCCACCCCTGAGAAAGACTCTGATCAACTAAGGGAAATGCTTACATGCATGCATGTTTGTACAATGTTCTTCTTACACTTCTCATTAAATATTCATTTCATGTGCTTCTCTTTATTTTCAATTATTATCTCATTTTGTTTTGTACAAATTTGCCAATACTTTGTTAGTTTAAGTTTTAAATTTTAAAAATTATATTTTAAAACATAATTAATCAGAAACTATTGTTATGAGTTTGTAGAGGGTTTCACCACTGAGACTTCTGACTCCATGGTGTCCTCGTGGCCTGTTTGTTTGGCACAATATGATGTCACTGGCCACATGACCATCCAGCCTTTTAGTTGTCATGGGTTACTCCATGGAGTTTTTTTTTTTGTTTTTTTAACTTGAACAAACCAGCAGGGCTCTCAATCTCACCTGTAAAAGTTAGATTTAAGTATTTTCTTCTGGAGCTTCTTCCCAACAACCATCAATTACAAAAAGTAGACCTTTAAAAAACAAAGTTAAAAGTGCAGACTGACATACAGAAAGTCAAATAAAAGCAAAACAATATTAAAAATTTAAAGTTCAAGTCCTTGAGGTTACCTGAAATTGAGATTTTACTCAGTTCAACATCCAATGTGGGAGAGTTTTCCTTAAGACAATTTTTTTGGAATGATTAATAGATTTTCAGTAGTTTATCAATAATTCAAGAGGAATACATATGATAAGATATGATATGATATGATATGATATGATATGATATGATAAGATAAGATAAGATAAGATAAGATAAGATAAGATAAGATAAGATAAGATATGATATGGTGACTGAAGTGTAGAACATACACTATATGATATATGTATGAATAATATGACTATTTATATTACATGACTATTATATATACATACAGTACAGATACTATTAAAATGTGACAAACAAGTATCATACATATGTATTTTGCTATAAATATATAATCTATCTGTGTCTGTTTACATCATACCATAATGATGATGATGCTTGTTTCTGAAGATGAAGTAAAGGCCAGGAGATGAGTTCAGTATCAGGCAGTAATCCAGAGTGGCTCACCTGACTGAGATATTGAAACCAGCTCTTGATGCCTTCCTTGCACATACCTGTTAGATTTCAGCATTGACCTGCCTTTCAGCAAACATTAACACAGTTAATGGATCTTTGCGTCCTTCTCTAAGCTATGAAGGAAAAATGGCATTCTAAGCCAATTGTCACATTTTAAAGGTAGAAGCATGAAAAATGACTGAAATATCAAAAAAGAGTTTATAAGAGGTTTTGGTTAATCGTCCAAATGATTCAGCTCTTCCTTTAGTGATCTGTCTAAAACATTACAGCATATTTAATTACAGATATACTCACAAAACTCACAGAGATTATTTTTATAAAGTCTTCAATATTTTTCTCAGAAATGTAGTGACATTCATGTATTACATAAATACTTTTTGTGCTGATTTTTTCCCTAAAATACGTCACACATGACCACTTCAGGGCTTTTTTGTCTAGTTTTCTCAGGTTCACAGTTTTATGCTTCATACTGTTTTAACCACCATTCGTCACAGATGAGTGAAGAGCTTAGGAGACAACCTCAGATGATTCACAAGTAGGACTTTCCCTCAAACACTAGAGACAATTAATAGTTGTAACTGGGCTAATCTGTTTTTTCCAAGATAAAGACTTATCATTAGCGTCATAGCATAACTGCCTCAGTCATATTTCAAGGTTTTATAGGCTATGATGCACATTCAATCTGCCATATTAGGACAGATATCACAATTTAGCCAAAATATGACTTAGGCAATTATGCCATGAGGCTAATGTTATGTTTAACACCCAGAAATCATGATGTCCTTACATGTTTAAGGATCTAAATGCATATAAAGTCATATTAAATGCATAAACCTCATGCCACAGAAACAGTTTCTTCCTGTCTGCTGTTGGACTCATCAATGAGGCGTCCCTCCGTACTCATATCCGCACCTCCCTACAAAAAGAATTTACATAATAACATGTCACACCATCACACATCTCTGTTTCTTTTTATAGTCTTATCCCATTTTATATTTGATTTATTTATTACCTCCGGGTTGCACTACACACTTTATATTTATATTTGTGTTGTGTACAAATAATACTGTTCATGTCCTGCTTTTGTGTTTTAGCATCTCCACCACAAGAAAAATTCCTTGCACGGTGGTGGATAAAAGTTTTCAGAAACTCTTAAAATTATGTTGAATCTTAAAAATGATCATGAAATACTTGGTGATAAAGAGTGTTTTCATGGTTTTTTTGGCTTATTTGTTTAGTATTTTGGCTGTGACTGTACTAAAAGAAATGTTACTCCTCAGAGTGATTTCTAATTCATTTTTTCACAGTTCCATGAAAGATTTTCTCCACCGCTTTTTTTTTTTGTATGTACAAACTCACTTGTCTGATTGTCTAATTCTGATTTTAAAAGGGGATAGTGGTTTTGTCCCGACCAGAGCACAGTTTAGTAGTGTGATGGCTTCTTTTAAATCCTTTGAATTGGGGAATTTCCCAGTTATTGAAGAGTGACCAAGCATGATGTCGAGTGGGGCAGAATGACTTTTTATTAATGAGATTTTATCTGATTTTGTGGTGGAAAAATACTGTTTGGGTGCTATGTACTTTAGTTCATATCTCTTATGAAAGCCCATCTTAAGATAAAAGTGCAAACAATCTTGTAAAGTCTGTGATGTGATTGCTGTCTACTCCCTTAACATGAGCACTAAAACAATTAAATTTCTAATTCGAGACTTTATGAGACTCCAATAAAAATTGCAGTAATGTTTGATGCGGTAATGTTTGAATGAATGAGGCAGTTTGTACTCGCTAAGGAAACAAAATCCATATGATTGTGGAGTAATTTCATTTTCACAGCATCATTAGGGATAGGTCAAAATTAAGAGCTGAGGATCGGTTCTGTTTTTTTTTTTTTTTTTATGATCACCGTTGACCCTTTTCAAGCATGGAGTACATAACCCTGCTGGTTTTATTCAGCTGGAAACGTGTCCTTTTCATCACTGCTCCTCACAGCTATATTCTGACAAAATAGGACACTTATGAAAACCGCCCCCACTCTCACATGATGTTTGTCACCTGGTGCCTGAAGACAAAATGGTTAAAAATAAAACAATTGCAGAGGAGTTTTTTCTTTTGCTTTGAACTGAGTTACTGAAAGATTTTGTATTTTGCCTTTGAAGTCTTAAATAACAATCAAAGAGGGCATGAGGGAATTCCTTCATATATTTTTACATAATTTTCATTTAAAGGAGTAATAAGTGGAAATTAATCATTTCTAAACTGAAGGAATAAAAAAATGTCTATGTGAAGAACTAGAGGTGTAATTTCATCCAGAGTGTAGCAAGATGTCTCACATCGTCTCTGTGCTGATCTCCAGCTCCTTGTTTACGAGCCGGTCCGGTCCCACATTCATGTACATTCATATGAATCGACGCCTCGTCCCTCCCCTCGGAGCCTTTGGTCCTACCTCCTTAAAAAAGGCTACAGCCAGTGAGCAATGGCCGTTTGTATTTTTGAAGTGAAATGCAGAGAGCAGAATGAAGCGTTCACCTGAAGATGACCAGGGTCCGACTTTATCTCTTAAGAAACAACGATCATTGGCGAAGAGGGATGCAACAGAACACAGATTAACATTAACCTTGCATTTCCAAGGTGTAGAGCCTTGAAACAGCTAAAACATCATTCTGAGGTAGAGGGACGTGTGGCTCATGACACAATTTCTTTTGGTCTACAGGCAGAGCACATCAAACCTTGAGATGGAACTATTTCCCTTTTGCCCCTTTAATAGTTAGAAAGCATATTTAGATTCCTGTTTACTATTTAAGAAGTACTAGCATTAAATAGAAGTATATGTAACATTCTTTTCTATTTGGTTTAGGACGATGTGTGCTGGATGCTTACCTATCTGTGAAGTTGACATGTAAATAGTAAGAGAACAAGATTATGTTAATCAGATTCCCCGTGGTTTTGTAAGGATTTTGTAACTGCTCCTGTCCTGGTCACACCTTGAGGGGAAAATAGTTTTCATAGACTGATCTGATATGAGAGCGTCTCCTCACTTAACTTAAAATGAACTCTTCCACTTCCTTTTATTATTTCCTTGGTGCAGAAGAGATGGAAACAGATACTGGACTAATTTTCTCACAGTGTTCTTAGAGGGCACTGATGTAAAGTGGATATGGATTTCATACCCCTGTGATACAGAAATACTACTTAGTCCAGCTTAGTATGATTAACACCGCCATGGAGCCCCCTTTTCTTGTGACCACCCGTAGTTTTTGTTAAACACAGCTGAACCCAGAATATAGCTGCTTTTTAAAAATATGTTCATGTTTCCTTTGTCAGAAAAAAACTCATACTTGTCACTAGAGAGCAGCCGAAATCATCTGCTAGAGGTCAAACTGTTGTTTAGTGGTGACAGAAAGTTTTCTTTATAAGTGGCCTGCAGCCCTTCGTCAGGCTTACGTGATGGTCCAAAACAGATCGGTTGTCTTTCTTCACCCTTACACTCAGAAGAGGATTGCAGTTCAGTCTGGAGTCTGATGTCCTCCTCTGGGACATGAAAAAAGTGAACTGGCTACAAGTGTGTTTTGTTCTAAACTGTGAACTTTGATGAAGTTAAGATGAAGATTGTGCAGGTAGGCTGCCAGATCAGTGACACTGGTGGGGCTTGAAAAGCAACATAGAATAGAATAGAATAGAATATCTTTACATGAGAAACAAAATTGCGTTCCCTGAAACAAAGTTGCACTGCAAATAGTAACAAAGAATAAAAAAGTCACTAATAGAAATTTAGAACACAATAAAAACATCAAATGACATCTAATAAAAGTACGATAAAAACAGGATGCTGACCGTTCCTTGCACACGCATATGTGGCGGGGTGTAGTTATTTAGTCTGTGTGGGTGGAAGTGGTGGTAGGGGACACACGGAGTTGGTAAATCTCATTGGTTGGAGAAAGGAACTCTTCAGCATCCTGCTGGTGCTGCAGCTGATGCTCCTGAGCCATTTTCCTGGTGGTAAACAAGGAAACAGAGTTGGGTTGGGTGGTGGGGATCCCTTATGATGGCTGTCCTTTATATTTGGACAGAACAACCTTCTGTAGCAGAGATAAATCTGTTTAGCACCAACCTGACTGCAGTTTTTTGGTATGTTATCTGTTGCAGTTATAAGGGGCATCTGTTCCATTTCCTCAAGATCTAGCTGTGGGAATTCACCTAGAGCCCTTTTTTTTTACTATCAAACAAATGCATCTTCATGCAGAAGTGTTTTGTATAACTTGAGCTGCTGATTTACTCTCATGATTAAAACTGTACGTTCAGTACTAACTAGTTAGGTTCACAAGTTTCCCAGAGTTATTGACAATCCACTACCATTTGTACTGTAGTAAGGAGTAAAAAAAGAGATTAGTAAGTGATAACTCAGGAGCTGAGAAGCTGACCACTTGACAACATTATCTAAGTGTTGACTGATTAGATAGCTGTGAACTGTGGGCTTGAGATATTGTGTTTTTTGACACCTGTGAGCTTCTAACAGGCTGGATGCAGCTGGAGGGTATGTGTTCAGTCGGTGTGTGGTTGGTGCTGCACTCTGGAAGATGGATTTAGGATCCACTTATTGAACAGAGGTGAGCACTCCCCACTAAGTGATGGATGGAGGTCAGGGAGGTGTGGGGTTCTCCTGCCCACCCATAGAAGACTTTATAGGGGATAGGAGGAGTGCTGCCACAGGCTGCGTTACCAGTTCAGGACACAGATTCCTGGCCAAGATTCATGATTGCCCTTTACAGGAATGTGGTCAGAACTGTGTGTGTTCACATTTTTGTAGAAAATGTTTTTAGATGTGTGTTTGTGTGGAGAGCCAAGCATCTGAGCAAACTTTATATTTTTATGTTACGTTGTGTGTTGCTGCACTTGGAGATGCTTCTGCACTGTGGATCTACTACTTCTCTTAAACCTGGATTGAGAGCTGACACTAGAGGAAGACTTAGTGGGAGGAATGAAAAGCAGTCTGGGCTTGTCTTGTAAAAAGTACAAATTTGTTATGAGGGAGAGACGAACAGGCATTAGGAAGGAACGTTGGCCTGAGCAGCTTTATTACTGGCAGAGATTTACACACTACTTTATTCCCCCACTGTCACTCGTAAAACTAAAGAAGAAGGGAAGAGAGGGAGGGGATGATATAGTAGCGCAGCCCTGTATGATAATCAAAACAAAACAGGAAATCAGTCTAATGACTTGGCAGGAAAGAACATGTCATAGTGAAACTTTTGTTTCACTATGACATGTTTGAATGATCCCCCCCCCCCCCCCCCCCCCATGTTTGCTTTCTAACATAACTGTCTTCATTCTGTCCCTAAAGAAATAATAGATAAACAATCTAATAATAATGTTACTGACACCATTTTTGGATTATTGTTATTCCTTTCTAATATAATCATCCTCTGCTGCACACACATTCACGGCATAGTAATATCTTTAGAGGATATATCCTCAGGTGATCTCAATGTTCTTTTAAAAAATGCTTTGACAACGTGAGGAGGAATTTGAAGAACTGTCCTGAGGAGTGTTTCTGAGACAACAGATAAGATAAACCAATGGAGGAGTTCAATGAGGCATTCAGAGAGATCAACCCATGTGATAAACTGAAAGATCGAGAAAGGAAGAAGGGGAGAGATAGTACAGGTATGTGTGCGGTAGTCAGATTTAGGAGATGCAGTGAACAGGTTTTGTGTACAAGATTGTTGTTAGTTTTGGTATCTTATTTGAGCAAGATGGATACACAGGGGTGGTAAGAAACACTTCTGAGTAGTGCTTGAGCTTGTTTAAAGGGCTGTTGTGCAGCCACGCTTGGCTATACGAGCCCCTCTCTCGGACTGCATTGTAAAATCACATTGATCTGGCCTGACAAGGCGTTGAGTCTTATCCCTGCAGCGCAAGCTTAGGGGTTGACGCCACCGGCTGAGGAGGATAGCAGCGGATAAGATGAGGGAGAGGCGAAGATCCTCTGCCTCATCGGCCGCATTAAGAGATGGGAGGAATCTAAAGTGTAAAATCGGCCTCTTTTTGCGATCAGTTGGGATTTAGCACTGGTTTATGGCAGTCGGCGCTGGCACTGAGTTCTCCTTCCTGACAGGGTAATCGCCCAGGGGCTTAGCGCCACAGGAAGAACAATACCTCCCACTTCCTCTCATCTCATCTCACGGATGATCTGGACAAAGTACACGTCCACATCGACCATATCTGCCGGAGAAAAGCAGCGAGGGAGAGACAGGATGATGACAGGCCGAGGCCTGAGAGAATACTTAAAAGTCCAACATGCTGTCAGTGAGGAGCAGGAATGAAGGAATGTTTGTGTGTTGTTGTGTATTTGCATCCCCTCGTGTCTGAATATACTGTTTCTACATATCTGTGAATGACTTAATGCAAGTTTCTTTCTAAAGACTTTGTGTGCATACAGCATTTTTAGTGTGTGTATGCCTTGCTCATTTGTGTGTGTTTACAGTATAAAAGAATGTGAGTACACACCTGCATTCAGATAATATGCACATATATGTATGTGAAGTAACAGCATGCAAGATCCAGGGGGGTCAGTGCTAATCTGCCTCAGGTTTTAGTATCTAGAATCCCTCCTGTTCCCATTAAAAAGTGCCCTAAATAAAGCTGTATATCTGACACATGCAAATGAACCAACACAGCAGTAAAAAAAGATCAAAAGATGAGGAAGGCTGCTATTACAGTAATCTACCTCGGCAGAGATGAGAAGCTTTTATCTGGCCTAAATTAACTGGCTGATCTGCAGTCCATCATCAGTCACAGCATCAGAAAGCGTCAGGTAGAGCAGAACTACACAAATGTGTTTGCAACATAAAACACACACACAAAAAAAAAAAACGCTGCTGGTCTGCTTTTACCAGCTCTCACTTTGCTGAGTAAAGTCATCTTGAATCTTTCTTATTGTACTCTACAATATTGCTCCATAATTCCACCAAAAGGGCTCAAAAACAAAAAACTGGAAGTGCTGAAGGGATTAAACATAAAAGCAGCATTTTTACCTAAAGTTCTACCACTGTCCTGGTTTTCTGTTTTCGCTCTATATTGGCTGAAATGTCTGCACCCTAACTTGAGATATGACTCTCCTCCTCGCTTTCTCACTGTCCAGGTGTTGGGCTTCACTGACAGTCTAAATCTGTTAAGTACCGTCTTACTCCTCTGTGTCTAGCATGTGATAAGGAGCACAGTTACCAGTCTCTACCCCACACAAGCATTCTCATGTAACCCAGCCATTACTTTGCATCATTGAGGTTTATTTTACCTGATAAGCACACTGAAGGACCATTCTGTCCGCTGCAAGTCCTGAAGAGAAGTAGTTGCCCTGAAAGAGGTTTAGACTATCTGAGGTATGGCAACCATTTTTATGGCAGTGCCTGTTGCTCTTAGCTGCTTGTTACTTCTCATGTCAGGCTTTCAGGAAAGTACCCCATTGTTAACATAAAAACAATCAGGGGTAATTATATGGCTGTAAAAGGTTGCTGTTTAAAGCAGGAGAGAGACAGAGTGAGTGTTTTTTTGCATGCATAAATCACTGACACACATCTGACGCACACATCTGTGAGAGTTGTAACATAGCCTTTAGGCATGACCCCCGCCATAAAGAAGCTGCTAATACATCCAAATGACTGGTCAATAACTTCGAAACATCAAGTGGTTGAGAGCTCAACAATAATGACATCTGCGTCTGTCCATCCAATTAGCTCCACAAAACGGCCACAAGAGGTCCCGCCTGTATGTGTCACTGTGATGTTCGTTCATGTTCCTTCTCTTATGATGCCAACATCTAAATTTACATATGTTTTTTAAGACCTTCTTTATATTCCAGCTGAGTCTTCATGTTCTGGTGTGTGTATGTGTGTGTTACTGTACCTGCCCCTTTCAGCTGGAAACTGTCACTGTCTTTGTCTAATTGGATTGGGAGAACACCAGCGGCTAATGCAGCCTGCTGCCATCAAGTCGTCCATTTAAAGCAGCACTGATCTGATTGCTGGAGTTTATTGGAAAATGGAGCAAGCAGGGGCAGGGCCGAGCTCCCCCACGTTCCCCGCACTACAGCTCTTTTCACTTACTGGGAAGCGTTTCAGCTTTTACCTAGTTAGCACCCTTATCAGTTGCAGTGAGTTTGGGGGTCACTTTGGACAAGGACCTAGAGGGAAATGTTAAATGTAATTTCATTGACAGGAAATGGGACTTTGGATGCGATTAGATACTTGTTGGACAGGTAGGGGAGAAAAGAAGTGCTGTTCAGAGTTTGTATAAAAGCAGTTTGAATGAGCAGCTTGTTGTCCTTGGATTTTTCTTGGCCTCACCAGAGGAAAACATGGCGTTCACTTCAAACTCATTTAGTGATTAAACATTGACTTATCTGTGGGATCAACAGGCTGCTGGATTACAGCTATTGTTTCCTTGTTTACTTTCTGGGGATTGTAATGTGGAAGAGTCACAGTTGCTGTTGTCACTCAGTACAAACATTCATAACACTTCTCATTCACTAAACATAAAGCACAAATGTTTCATTTGGAGGCTGGATGTTAGTGAAAATAATACACAGACAAACAGGTGAAAAAATAGCAGCCCTCTCTGGATTTAACGTATGCACGTACAAACGCTATAATGCTCACCTCCCCCCTTTTCTATGACTTCTACGACTCCCCCACACCTCGCCTCGCTCGCTTGCGGCCACCACTCTCCCAGTTTCTGTCACTCCGCGATCTTATCACACCTCCTCTGATTTCATTTGACCGTCGCCAGCTAATCAGAGGCCAACATCTGGATGGTTCCCATGGCAACTGGCAGGACTAAATATTTCAGACCTTAAAAGGTGGGTCGAGGTCTCTGGGTGGGGTAGGGGGGATGCAATGAGAAATTCCCTGAGATTGACAGCTTTGATGGAGAGAGAAGAACAGAGGCCTGAATGGAGCTATACTGCCACTGTGTTTTTTTTTTTTATGTGTGTGTGCTACTGTGTGCGTGTGTGTATGTGTTACCTCATTTCCCCTGAGTTCACAGCCCATCCCATAGACCCAGTGGGAAAGGGTGGAGTGAAGGGCTATTTGTTGTTGTGTATGTATAAGGGAGAAAGAGTGCATGGATGTAGATGGAGCTATTTTCTAACTGTACCAAAGGGCTCCAAGCAGCCACAACAGTGGCAACAGCTTATAAATACGATCATACGCACAATAGTGTTTTTTTCCAATTGTGGATGAAAGGAAGTTTACTGAGCATGTGTTTACACGTCTCATCTCAGTGTTGACTTACTGAAAGAATTATAACATTTTCAAAAATTTGTTTAAGTTGAAAATGTTCATAACTAGTGAATTATGTCAAATGTTTTCACTTGTTTTTATCCTCATAAGATGTAACTTTATCTATTATCCCCAAGATGGATAGATCTACATTTGATTGATCAGTTGATTGACTGCTCAATTCACCTGTTAATTACTGTCACTGTTCTTCCTTCTTCTCTTGTCTGAGCAGCCCTTCCTGCACTGGCCTGCCTCTCTTCCCATGCATTCATTGACCAGCGTCCATTACAGTTGGACTCCCCAGGGCAAGTAAAAACCTCATTTAGCAAAGCCTGCTCAGCCAAGACGGGAAGCGCCAGACCCCCTTAGCCCTAACTGGATTAGGAACCAGCCAACGGATGGGCCGCGGGACAGAACTCCATGGTACAACCACTAAAGACCACACTAAACCAAAACAGAGCTGGAAAGGATGTGAGAAAACCGGTTGGCAGTGTTATCACTGGCCATCATTGTACCATAGCCTTTATTCTCTTTTTCCATATACTGTATATATATATACACAAAGACACAAAGACACCTAAAATATAAGTGAACATCCCACACAGATACAAGCGTTTCTGTGGAAGACAAGTGCTTATAAAACAGGATTTTCAGCTCTCCCGACCATTAGCATAAGACCAAAGTTTTCAGAAGTAACTAATCAATCACAAACACTATTTAAAACAATTATGCATTTTTAAATATGATCCATTTTATTTAGATCATAAAATAAATAAAACAGTCAAAACTAAATGTTTTTACTGAATTAATGAAGCACCCTCAACTTCTTTTGAATGGCAGCATCACGTTAGCAAGTATAAGTATAGACTAGAAACCATCACAATTAAAAGAAAGGCATGTTGTGTTTTGTTGTTTGTTTGTTTTTTTAAGAAACATAACTCGACTTTGGACTATTGTAATTGAATTGCTATAAGTGTGTGTGAGAGAGAGGACGTGAAAAAATTCCAGATGTAAAAAGTGCTCCCATTTGAATGTGTTCATTTTCCACCCAAACCGTTGCCAGTTTTAGAAAGCAATCATGATGAACTTTGCTGGCAACATTTTCAAGGACAAAAAAGCTAAAATAAATCAAAGTAAAAAAAAAAAAAAACAATAATTAAAAAATAAATAAGCTTAAATGTCAATTCAATAAATAATATATAAAATAATAAGGATGTTCTTGAAAGAATTAAGAGCATTCCACCAGCTGATTTGAGGAAATCTAAAGTATTCAACACACAGTTTTTTCAGCACTGTATGGGTGTGTTTTGCTAATAAATCTGAGCAGGGAACTTTTATCGGACTTTTATTCAAAACCTGACATGACTCTGACCAAATGAATATGATAAAATAATTATAATAAATTATAGGAACAGTGGCATTCCATTGCCATTTAAACCATTTAAACCAGCCCTTAGCTAAGGAAAATAAAACATTCAAGCTCTAGTTAAAGTGCAACAAAAAGAAAAGGGTGTGTAATCACTGTTTCACCTGACTGTGGTCACATTTCATTGTGAATGTGATCATTACGTATAATTGTATTTGGAAGAATTTGAATTGGCAGAAGTTTATAAATGCCAACAACGATTTTTGTTTACTTTAAATCCAATCCACTTTATTCTATTGCACATTATAGAAACACATGGATGCCATGTGCTGTACATGTAAAACATAAAAGTTGAACAAAGAGACATAAACATATTCCTCACACAGCCAGAAATTTTGCACTCCAAAAGACTTGATCATCAAAATACACTAACGTGTCTGAAATACACTTAACAAATCTAAACACTAAAATACACTTAAAGCAATAAAACGATTCAAATACACTAAAAAATGAACAGATTAAGATAGAATAAAGGAAGTAGAAAGGAATAATTAACTAAAACAATTTAAAAGCAGATTGACATATTCAATATACATTACACATGAAAAAAAACCTCCTGGAGGTGATGGGTTGAAGGTTTGAATGATCGCTGTCAGGAACAGCCTGGTGAGTAAGCTCTACTATCATCATCTCCCCTCCCCCTCTTCTCTTAGCTGCTTCTTCTCTTGTGACACATTTTAAGACTTTTCTCTGATAATTTACATTTCTTTTCTTAACAGGCAGACAAAGATCAAAGAACTCCTCAACACAATCCCTAACAGCATTATCTCTGGTAGATATTCGTCACATGGAACATTAATGTGTTTTATTATGTGGTTTATTTTTCAACCACAATGATTCATTTGTTATAGCTTTTAGTCATTTGTTACTATTGGAATCAGTACTATTTGAAAATGCAAGAGTTTTATTTAATTTTTTCTTTCTGCATACCTGATGTCTTCCTTCTGCTGTGCCATAAAAACACTACACACTCCTTTAACTGACCTTTTTGAACCAATAGATGGGACTGATGGGTTCAGCCAACATCACAGTAGGACAGGGATGGGTGGGTTAGGAGGTTGATACGGGGACAGGGTGGATAGTTCCTTCATAATAATGGCATACCAAGAGGGAGGTTTGATTCATCAGAAGCAGTAATTCACCATAATAAAATCCAACTTCATTTCCCTCCTCATTGCTTCACTTTTGGTTTGACTTCTAAATCCATCCCTTCTTATCCATGCAAAGCCTTTTTTAAACAGTCTTTAAATTTAGTCGTTATAAGGATACATTTGCATTGAGGTTCCTGAATGTCTGGATGATGAAAATCAAATCATTGAATTTACACAATTGATCATTTAAGTCATTCATCCCAAGTGCTTCTAAATAAAGATACCAAAACTATGTGAGATGTCGGGGCTCTGGGCAATGCTCACTTTCAGATCCCACTATTATGTAATGTCGTTAGTTCATTACCAAGTAAAGGCTTAAACATATCCTGCGACAGCGTGAAGGCTCAGTTAACAACACTATTGGTCGATTTAAACCATTTTAAAAGATCACATAGCAAAAAATACATCAGTGATGCCAACACCAGACCGGCCGTTACGATAATACCCAGGGGATTCCAGAGGACAGATGAGGGCGGGGGAGAAAATGGGGAAAACAGAATAAGTTAACCAAAGAGGAGCGAAAGCCATTAAGTATCAAGGGAGTTATATGGATCTATTATGGTGTGGCTGTAATTAAGAGGGACAAACAGAATGTGTAGAAGAGGTTATTACAGGGTGGAAATGGAAACCACAGCCCGCTGGGATCAATAATGCTCCATTCACATCAGGCTGGACAGGAGCTGTCCAGTTGTCTGAGTGCTGAGCCTCTCTGTCTGCTGCATAAAGTCAGGCTCGGGCATCAGGGAGGTGTATCATACGGTATATTAAGATATGTGTAATAAAACTTGCAGGCAGCGCACTGAAGGAATTTAAAGTTGGACACCTGTTGCAGGCAGCACAGGGTATCTGAATGGGGAAAGACAGAGGAAGCACCAGGGGAAGATAACAAAATCAAAATGACAAAGAGAAAGAAGCAGCGAGTCAACGTTGAGAAGATGATGACAAGCAGAGGGAGGAGCACTGATAACCTTGCTGGCTTAAAAGCTTCCTCCGAAGCCTAATCAGGCATCCCAATTACAAAGACGAGCACCCAATGCCCCCCTCCCACCGCTCCTCCACCCTCTGTTCCAGAGCCTGATGTCCCCCTCGATAAACGGCATTATTAATTAAAAGGCTCCAATTGAATCTGCGTCTGATGGACGAGCCTGGGGATGATTAGCAGCAAGGCCTGACAGAGCTTATTCCTACATGATGGAATCTGTCGATAAAGGGGAAGAGACAGGTCAACATACTGATACAAAGTCATACAGAGGTGGATAAACATGCTGACAAAGCCTTGTAACCGGAAGCTTTGTTCTAATGCATGTGTAAAATCATCATTTTCACATCGTCTCATTTATTCGAGGCAATGAGCATGTGTCTCCTTTCATTTGCCACCTCTGAGGCGAGTGCTGTTTTTAGAGATTATCTTTAAAAATATAACCAAGAAGTTGAAATCTTTAATGCATTCTATCCTATATTAATTTTAAACATCTTATCTATTTTGTGTGTAACAGCAATAACGCCATAATCTGACACATCAGAATCACAGATTATTTTTTTGTGATAATGTAGCAGCAGGTCCAGTCAAAAATAAAACTAACTTTACAAGTTTTTTTTCTTTTAAACTGAATTATATGTTTAAAATGTGTTGGGGGGAAAAGTCATGGTTGATTTTACAGTTCTGATCTAAATAAAAATTAAATAAATTAGGGAAAAACATAGACAAACTGGTAAGGTCTGATTTTGTTCTAGTCAGAATTATTGGCATTGTTATCAGTGTATTTCAGTAAAATATTTAAATAAACTTTTAAACTAATAGAAAATGTATTGAAATGTATGCTGGACACAGCTATCAGCACCAATTAGATTAATTTAAATTTAGTCCCTCAAACAAAATAAATACAAACAAGGTTCACCTGTGCTTAATTTTCAGTGGGCGCATGACCTGAATTAACCAATGATTGATGGTTTTACTGGCTAAAAAGGGATTGACTGTTTCCAGTGTTTTTTAGACAATGGTAAGATAATGGCAGCAGTAATGCTATTATCAGAAAAAAGACCAACTCCAAAGGCTACAAGGGAAATGTCAAAGGTCTTGAAATTCCTGCTTAGATCATTTATGATGTTATCAAAAAGGTTTCACAGTCATAAAACTGAATGAGCTTCCAAGAAGTGCTGCAGAGAAGAAAACTCACCACGAGTGATCTGTAAGGGTTGCAGAAAAAACACCAACAGCAAGCAAACTGAGAAGGGGCGTCAGGGAGGTCTGTATCAAGCATTCAAGGGAAATCATCTGTCCATGCAGATTGTTACACTTGATAAGATTTCCTGAAATAAGAAAAAATATCTAGACACAAGTGAGCAAACAAGTTGTCAAAATTAATTTCAAGTCCATTTTTAAGTGAAAGCCCCTTAAAACTATCATGTTAATTCTTCTTTTCAGTGTTTCATTCTTACTTTGAGAGAAAAGATCTTAAAACAAGATAATTCTTCTTAATTTGAGAATTGTTATTATCAGACTTTAAAGCTCTGCTTTAATTCATGTTCAGTTGCTCTTATTTTAAGATCCTTTTTCTGAAAGTGAAGAACAAACAACATTGAAAAGAAGCATTAACAGGCTGGTTTTGAGGGTTTTTGACTTAATGGACTTGAAATCAGTGTTGACAGCTTGTTGTAAGATATTTCTCACTTGTTTAAAGTCTAAATATTTTTCTAATCTAAAAGAAATCTGTGTGTGTGAGTTGGTGCTGGGAAGTCTTGAAATAAGTTTTTACAACTAAAATTAGGTGTGATTGACAGTGTCTCAATGAGATCATTTAACTTAAGAATTATAAGATTATAAAGACT
Source organism: Melanotaenia boesemani (assembly GCF_017639745.1). Classification (NCBI taxonomy): domain Eukaryota; kingdom Metazoa; phylum Chordata; class Actinopteri; order Atheriniformes; family Melanotaeniidae; genus Melanotaenia; species Melanotaenia boesemani. Next base: position 37,561,534 of record NC_055684.1, read on the forward strand.
TTTTGGCTGAATATAAGATTGTAAAACTTGGTTAAATAGACTGTTTTTGCAGCGAATGGAACCAAAGAGCTTGATATTAGAAAGCCAATATGATACCATTAACATACAAAAGATGCAAAGAGGAAGTCAAAGTTCTTTGCGAATGCAACGTGTTGCTTTGTTTATGGGCAATAAAACTCAAAACCCCAAAAAGAAAAGAGCACTACTTACAGAAAAAAGGCTGTATCATGCTGTGGGGTCTCTGTTCTGCTGGTCTTTATGCAGTTAATATTTAATTCAGAAGATTATTGAGATCTTTGGAGAAATATCTGTTGCTACTGTCTGTAAACTAAGTTTGAGATGAACACAATTAACAGTAAAAGAGTCACAAAGGGGAAAGATGGCTCTGGGCTTTTGGGGCCATGGGCCCTTCACTCTGGCCACCCTGGATGGCCGGTGCCTGGCGGGGCCGGCGGCTGCCTATCTGGCCCGCTGGGGCCTGTACCCCGTGACTGACCGGGGCTCTCCTCTGCCACCCTCTGGGTGGGACCGGGGTTGTGTTCGGTGTGGGGTAGCTTGGGTTCGTGCTCCGGGATTGCTGCTGGGGACCCGGGTCTCTGGGCTGCCCTAGTCTGCCTGTAGTCTCTGTAGAGGCGTGGTTGCATTTGCACGATCCCACTCACCACCACCATCACTGATGTCTCCTCATCCTCTGCATGCTGACACAGTCCAGGGGATCTAAACACTAAGAGCTACTTTGTTTTTTTTTTTTCTTTGTGAGTGTGTATCTGGTACTTTTGTTATTGTTGTGATACATTTGTGATATATATATATATATATATTTTACATTATTATTATTATTATTTAGGAACTCTTGATTACTGTCAGCTCTGTTTTTCTGTAAAAGCCGTAGGAAATTTTCTGGTGTGTATCTGTTCAAGGGTAGCAGTCTGTTGTCTGATGTTAGGTTGGACTGAAGGGTCGTTGCCTTCTATATGTTTTTGTCTCCTCTTTCTTCTTTCCCTTTTTGATTCTTTTTGCTGTCTTCTTTCGTTTTCCGTCCCCTCTGGTCAGGTCCAGCAAGATTACATAGATTCCATAATTCAAAGTAAATAAATAAAAGTAAATAAATAAATGAATCAGATTATCAAGAGGAGCCTTATATCCATAAACCTCCCCTTGGCAAAGCAAATTTGTTTGGCACAGCACAGCAGCCAGACTATCATTCAGTTTGCTATGAAGCTGGACAGGACACCCATGTCCTGGCTTAAATCCTACCACATAGCAAAAATGTTTAGCCCAAATTTGCCTTGACTTACAGCGTTGACTTATCATGAGTGTGGCTGCCAGAACTCAGCCACACTACCACCACATGTGGCCCACAAGGATCACCAAGAGGAAGGCTTCCCATATTAGAACCACTTCTGGCCCACAAAATACTCACCATAATCAACGTTTAGGCCAAAAACTGACATCTGGATCACATTTGGCCCACAGGAGACTTGCCAGAACCCAAGCAGGCTGGTAACTGACGTCTGGTCCACTTCTGGCCCTCGCAACACTTGTAAGTGCCGTAACTGAGCCATAAGTGCCAAAGGTAGCCCAGATTCAGCCCAAACGTGTTTGCCATCTGTATAATGTGAGAGAGAACTGAATCCAGCCATCCATCCATTACCTATACCGCTTCGTCCATTAAGGGTCATGGGGAAGCTGGAGCCCAACCCAGCATTTAGCAGGTGAGAGGCAGGGTACACCCTGGACAGGTCACCAGTCCGAGAACTGAATCCGGCTTTTGTAAAGTAGATTTTTGCAAACTGAATCAGACAGAAACATTGAGGATTTTGCTGTAATGAAATATTATGCAACTAAAAGGTGCCAGTAATCATATATCAGGGAGGCTAAATATTTCCTTTGTAATTTTATATCACTATTCAAAACTCTCAATGAAAATATGTTTATTTTTCTTTATTTCTGAAGATTATTATTTTAAGCACAACTAAGCTTGCTTTTCTTGTTTTTTTTTTTTTTTGTTTGTTTGTTTGTTTTTGTTTTGTTTTTGTTTTTAATTATAAACAATGTAATGTAAAAATTAACATAAAAAAGCCAGAAGAAACTATATTTATGCCTTAATGCAGGAATAAAACAATTTTTTCTTGATTCCCCTCCAGAAGAACTTATTTGTTTCCTTCAAGCATTGACATTTGTGCTTTACTTCACCTCATTAATCTGATCATAAGCTACAACATTAAAGTGTTGCTTAAATATTGATGCATAGTTTCTAATTACTGACAGGACTAAATCATTCGGACATTTAATGTGTATTTAAAGCTGTTTCATTTCAAATTTCATATAGAAAAATAAAATGAATATTCTTTCATAGATGAATATTTACTTTATGAACCTTGTTGCTGTTCCTTCATGATTTAAGCAGTCTGGCAGCATGCTATTATTTGTATCTGATGTATAAAAGACAAAACATCGTCTGACCTGTGTCACGTATTTTGATGCCATTGATTGAGACACATTCTCACATTGCAGAGTGAAAGTCAGGCTATAACTGTTTATTGGGAGCTACTCTATGTAGACTTGGCTTGGCTTGGCTGGGATGCCTCACCACCTCTACCCTCCATCCTCCAGGGAACCCTGAGGGATCAGATAAGACAGGGTTCCCAGATCAGGGTTGGACTGACAGTTGAGTGGCCAAGGAAGAGTGATGGGCTTGGGACTCGGATTGGGAGGAGGGCCCCTTATGCTTTAGGGCCCCAGTGGGACCTCTGGGGCTCACAAAATATGTTGACCATAATGGTGCTGATTGGTTGATGGTTGAGAAATTGCTTTGATGTCAATTAAATTTAAAAAAGGCATTATTTAAAGAATTATGTGAGAAATTATTTCATTTTACACCATTAAATGACTCTTTGCTTGTGTTCAATTTGGTCCTGCTTTTGAATAAGCAGGAAGATATTTTCTAGAGCTTTATTTAAAAAGAAAAAACAAAAAAGTGATTCATAATTAAAAGTGTCCTGGAGCCCGCCACCCCCTCTCCCTGTTTCACGATGGAATAAAATAAAAAAAATGAGAGTCGAAGCCGTGGTTGATTCTCACATATCGACCACATATGCAGAGCAGTGGAGAAAAAGGTCAAAGGGTGAATGAAAGGATTTTATCTAGAGAAAACAGTTCCTTATAAGTAGAGAAAATTACCCTCAGGACAAAAAAAAAAAAAAAAAAAAAGGAATCGCTGACTTTCTTTAAAATGAAACTGTAATGATCGATCCTGATCAATGACTAAATGGGCAAATTTAGCATTTTTATTGGGCTGGAATAAAGAAATCTATGTCTTTGTTACAAGATGTGGCTGGCTGAATAACTGGCTGTGTTTGGTAATCTGTGCAGGGTAAAAGAAATCTTGCTTTGGGAGGTAAATCAAAGGCACAGGAAGGTATGTCCACTTTCAGATTTCATGTATTTCATCAAAGAGGGGCTAATATCTTGGGCTACATTCATCCAGTGAATAAACCATTTTATCCTCCATAGAGTGGCAAGCTACACCCAGGACCAGTCACCAGCCCTACACAACTATACATCCAATTAAAAATAAACTATTAACCAAATGTGCTAATCTTTGAAGCCCGAGTGCACTCATGCAGGTATTATGAGAGCATGCTTACAGAGAGGACATCACCACCACTGCTATGCTGCCCTGCGGCCCTGTAGCCTGGCATTTAGGGTTTACATCAAGCTCTCATGAAATTGCTTGACTTGATTCTTTATATTTACATGCCTCCTCTAATAGCAGATATTAGGGAGACAGCTACCAAAAAGCCCAGTTTCTTTTGGTTGATCAGCTCTATCGGCCACTCCACTCCCATTATGTATTGTACTGCCTTTAAACACATGGAACACATTGGGCACAGAGTTTGTATACAGCCACGAGGACAGGAGGCTCATCACCAGTTTTCTTTTTTTTTTTCTTCTTCTTTTTTTTTTCTTTTTGATCATTTTCCAAGAAACGACTAAGTTTAAAATACCATTAAGCATGCCGACAAAACCACTTTGTTATTTGTCTATACTGGTGTATATGTGACATATAGCACATGACATGTAAAAGCTTTTTAACACTGAATTTGATTTCATGGAGACGTTAAAAATGGGGGAAAAAATTAACTTTGCTACAGAGAGCAGGGATGCACTCTCAAGGCCATAGAGGACTCCTCCAGGGCTTCTGACTTAACCAAAGAAATAACGTTGCAGCAGACACAGACTGTATTATTGTCCTTAGCCTGCAGACAACCTTTCACATATTTTCCTTTTTGGTTGATGGAGCTTTGAGACTCCATGTCTCTGCTAGGCACACATATACACAGACGCACACACACACATTCATGCCCGTTATAACCATGAACTGACCTATTAACCCAGTACACAGCACCATGTACATTCAGTCACACACACGTCAGATTGCACACTCATGCGTACACAGAGTTGTGGACATGCACAAACATCCACGGACTGTTTCCATGTGGTGCACACGAGCTGAAACACACACGGTGTTGGTCAGACAGACTAACTGGCTCTTGGGCTAATTGGGTAGAGTGTGTGGCCCTTGTGGCCCTGGTCTGACCCTTCTGCAGCCAGGGACACCACTGAGCCTCTGCTTTGATACATTTGATATGGTTTAAGTGAGGAATGAAGACCTAAGTCTGTTTACATTTGAACTGGATCAGTGTTGGGGTGACAGGGCAGTAACAGGAGAGAGTAACTGAAAGTCGGGGAGGTATAGATGGATACACAAAGAGAATACATGTTTGTGCTTAGATTTCTGCCATCAGGGACTGTCTTATATCGCTGCAGTAACTACCAGTTGTCTCTTTAGTTTTCTAGAAACATGCTTGCATATATCTAACACCTACATACAGCGATGGGAGTCTGTGAACTAAATGTACCCAGTCTTGGTCAGTGATTTAGTTTACTTTGAATTATGGGTATCATTCCACTATGTATTAGTAAAATCAGTCCTTGCACATTATTGTAATTGAGTGACTGAAAACAGGGGAAATCTGATATCTCTTTCTCTGTCTATTTGTGTGTGTGTCTCTTGTTCTTCCTCTCGTTCTCTTTCTCTCTCGATTTCTCCCTTTCCCTCAAGTAATGATTTGATGCCGCTAATGGCTTCCTAAATTTTGTAGAAAGGGCAGAACCAGCACTGTCTAGAGTTTCAGACGCTGGAGGTCTGCCAGACAAGGAAGGAAAGTCAGGAGGAGGGAGGGGGTTCAATGGAGTCTGTGCTGGGTTGGATAGTCTAGGTAAGGAGGTCGCGTAATGACTTTTAGGATCAACAGGCGGTTGTCCTCACAGCCTTGTTTCAGAGTATTAATATTTCCTGTTGTCCTGACATCCATTTGTCACAAAGTGAAGAAATCCCCCAAATACATCAAAGTACTTGAAGACTGAACTGTCTTCTTTCTTAGAAATATTAACGGCCAGCGAATCGTCAAGGACACGTGTGATAAATAATTTGTAAAGCGTAAATTAACTTGTCACATGAAAAAAACCCCAAAATTATCAAATTCTGGATTTGGAAAGACTGGAACAGCAATGAAGTGATAATATTTAGCCTCAAGGTGTGTCTGGCCACTGCTGGTACCAACACACATGGACACAGAGCCTCGCTGCTGCCAGTAGAATAGATTCTATTGTCAACATTCTCTACACTTCATTCAAGTCAGCCCACATGAAAGAAGTTAATGGAAAGGGGAATGACGAATGAATGTGTTGGTGCTTGTAGTTTATATCTGCTGACTTGTGTGTGTGCGTGCCTGTGCGCACGCGCCCATGGCAGCATGTTTGTGTGTGTTTGCTTGTTTGTCACATGATGTCCTGTGGCGTTCACTAACTAACCGTACAGGCGCCAGTAGAAGATGGGGGGGTGGGGGTGAAAGACGGGCCTGAGAAGACGCAGAGCAGGGAAGAGGAGCTATGGAGCCGCGGAGGGGGGCACCCTGGCTGACTGCTGTCACATGATGGGCATATAATGAAGCCAAACTACATTCAAACTGTTGAATAACTGTGCAAATGACTCATGACCATACTTAGTATTGTGTAAACATGCAGCCTCAGTTCTGTCTAAATAAACTTGAGGTTATACTTCTGTCATCATTAAGAGCAAAGTAACTGTGAGCTTTACAGGGTTTAGAAATCTGAAGCATTGTGAGAACCTTGGACACAAACTTGAACTCACTAATGTTCTTGTTGTCCTTTTAATACAGTGTGAGAGTGCACTTGTTCTAGAAACTCCCATCTCCTGCCAAAATTCTGTTAAATGCTTGTAAGGTATGATGTTGGTATTAAAAAATACCAGAACATTTCATCACTATCAAATAAAAACACTATACTGAAAACCCTCCTAGCTGCTTGTTTAAGGTCCAGAGACTATGGATAAAGGATGGAAGCGAGCGATGGGCAAAACAAACACAAAGAGCCACAGTGACTTTATGGCACTCTTTATCACAGAGGCTTAGTAATGCTGTCATATTTAATACTCACATTCCATTAATCACACAGCCTCTATGTGTGACTGGGGTTGCATTTTGGATGGCATTGAGGGAGTGTGTGTAAGACTACATGCAACTGAGGTGGTAGTGTTTACCCAGAGCATAAGCAGTGGTTGGCCGCAGGCCTGGCTCGCCTGGCCATGATAGGCCACTGTGAAATGTGCCTGACAGAGGCAGCCCATTGCCCTCTCTGCTGTAATTGTGTGCTTGTGTTAAGATGTGTGTAGACGATTGTGTCTGTCCATGAGTGCTGCTGCTTATATCTGGAGTTTATATTGTAACTTCCATTCATTTTGTGGTTTTCATTTAAACATTGCCTCTCAATTTGATGTGCAGATAATGGGCACAATGTACAGACAGATCATTTTTAATGCTGGGAGGAACAGTAAGCGTGTTGCTAATAACTGAATAGTTAGAAAGAATGTAAAAAGGGAAAAAAGAGGAAGCATTTGCCATTCTGGCTTGTTCAGCAAGGACCCTTTCCAGTTGTCCATCTTCTATTTTTTCCTCTCTTTTCATTCTTGAGCTCTCGATCACTTCTCTTTTCCTTCTCTGCTGCATTCCACACAGTCTTGTCATCCTGCCAAGGAAATGAATCAGAGAGCCCCTTCTCAGCCACCACACTTTTCCTTTGTCTCAGTCTGTTCTGACTGCTTGTAGTCTGGGGCTACACACCACTGGATCAGCAATCTTCACTTAAACCTGCTGCAGCTTGTGACGACACACCAAAAGCAAGGCCTGTCGGGTGGTGACCCAAAGTTAAACAAGCTGGTGTCCAGCGTGCATATGTGCCATCTGATAGAGTGAAGTTCTTCCCTTTCAGGCACGTGCTTTCCCTTGTTTAAAAAAAGTGGTGTCTCCTCTTTCAAGAAGTCGTCCCCATCCTTTGAAAGAGTTTCAAAGAGGCTCCCTGATTCACATTTTTCTTCTCCGCTAAATAATGTGTGTACGTACCAGTTATCATACTTCAGAGCTTGTTATTTGCACCAATAATTTAATGAAGCTGTTTGCTGCTGTGACTTTTAATTAATTGCCATGTGTTGTTTTCTGGTTTTTTTAAGATGATCTCCAGTGGACCATGACAGTGGTGAAATGTTTTAATCAGACGGGTAAATGGAATAATTCTATCAGTCAATTCGGTCTTGTCTTTATTTTTACATGGGTGATTACCCATGTTACTAATTGTTGAACTGGCTTAGTGGATTAGCTGAATTAGATGCTCTGTATGTGTGTGTGTGTGTGTGTGTGTGTGTGTGTGTGTGTGTGTGTGTGTGTGTGTGTGTGTGTGTGTGTGTGTGTGTGTGTGTGTGTGTGTGTGTGATGTCAAGTGATGATGATTTGGCAAGCTAAATGTCAATCAGCAGCATAAACATAGCAAAGGGATAGAGGACTGACTTAAACAGAGCAAGAGAAGTGAGATCATAGTTATCGCTATGGCTTTTATGACTGTCGGACCCAGCAGGAGGAAAGATATTGAGGAATGCTTGAGTATTTCTTGTTGGCTGTATAAAGATGCGGGTGTTTGTTTTTCTTTTATGTCAGAAACACATACGGAGAAACTCAGTACGACAGTAAAGCCCTCTGTTTTCTTTGCAACCTGTAGCTCTGTGTGAGAAACTCAGTTTTGAGTGGTGATCACCACAGACACTCATACCCACACAGTCGGAGGTTCAGCTAGTGGCAGCAGTTGATGGAACTGATGCAAAGCTCCTATGACGACAAGAGGACAAGGTCTTATCTGTTGTTATGGCCATGATGGAATGATGACAATCTGCTCCTGGCTTCTTGAATGTTTACCTACGCAACGGTATAAATGCAAAAATGTACACTTGTGCTGGCATGTTTGCACAGTCAGTGATCATGTGTGCTACAATACAATTCTGTATACAAGCTATCAATATTATGCTTTCTTGACTTCACTGGACATGTTTATGTCGAGCATCTTCGCAACTGGAGAGTCGCCTCAGACAAGCAAACGATCACGATCATGCAGAAACCACAGGGAAGTGAGTTTATGTCAATGGCCCGTTTTTTTTGACTCATCGTGCACTCACTGCGGTGTCTTTCTTTCCGACAAATATGACAGATGCATATCAAGATGTGCAGCCTGCTCAGGAGAGATAAGGACCAGTTAGGTACTGGGGTTGCAACATCCCACTGAGCCAATGAGTGAGCACAATGCCTTTTTCATGCCGATCCTCAACTGATAGGACTGCAGTACGTGAGTGAGCGTGTGTGATGCCTCTGATAATTTCTGTCTCCACTGAGTTCTGGCATTTACTGTGTTATGGCTTCATGCCTGCACACATGTCCTGTCCTGAAACTTGAAGTCGAATGAGGAGAGACAGTTGAAGAGCAGGTTGTCTGTCCGGGCACTGTTAAGCTTGTTGAGTTAAAGGATGCTACTTATAAACAGTTGCATACCCTTGCCTAGCACCAACGTTCATGTGTCCATACAGAATTTATATGTACCCTTATGGAGACTTTGAGAGAACATAATACTTCAGATCAGCACATTGGCATCAAAGATATAATTTGCAAATTGTTAAACATGAACTTATAATGTGTAATCTTTTAAACAAGATTAAGCAAGTTGTTTTTCTCTTATATTTCCTAACATATAATTTGCCTTTATATGTCTGTTTTTTCTTTCTGCTTGTCTGTATTAACTTGCCAAGAAAACAAAACAATAGACACAACAAAATATCACGCTGTCCACAAACATAGAAAAAAGTCGATCTAGGAATGCCGTCATCTCATGTGGTGTTTCTGCATGAGTGGCATGATGAGCAGAGCTGACATGAGGCCTGGCCCGCCGGCTGCTGTGACTGTTGTTTCTTGGTTGTTGTTAAAACAAAAAATCCAGGGGCATTAAAATAACTTATTTTCAGTACATAAAGAGCAGCTATGCTTTACTTTTAACTTGATCCATGAGAATGAAGAAAATGAGTTCAGGGTAGCTCTGTCACTTAATCCACCTAGTCACTTTATCCTCCCGCAGAAGCAGATATTGGTAGGTCACAATAGCATGCAGAACAGCTTGGGAGTTTGAGCAGGGCACATCAAGTCTCTGTGGGCCTCTACTGTCCTCCGCTGTCCTCCCGTTCTCTGTCTGGTCATCATTACCTTTGGGAGTGTCCAGAGGATCCATCCAGGTGTAGGCAACTGGGTCCTAATCCTCTCTATTCTGGCTGCTGCCCAACTTGCCCACAGCTCCCCCACTCACGCCTGTCTCCTGTTACCTGACAGTGAATTGAAGGAAAGTGGGGCGGGGGCTGGGAATGCTGGGCGACATTATGTGGGCGCGGAAGAGGATGGTAGATCCAGACGCCCACTCCCCTGAGCCCTTGGAGCCATTGGTACTGTACTTGCCCCGCAGTTTGTCAATGGGAGCCACCACATGAATGGGCTCATTTGTCCTCAGACAGTGGGGGATGAATTTGTCTGTCGGGGCAGGTGAGCAGTAGGGCCTCAGCACAGCAGAGCATGACATGAATGAGACCTGAACACTACCTGTCCCAGGTGGACATCCTGAATGCTCTGCGTCTCAGGTGAGAGGAGACTGGCCTCATTTTCAGTCTGAGTCGAAGGAAGGGTGCTTTGCTTGTCCACACCCTCTCACACACTCAAATGTTGCAGCAAAGAATGTTTAGAAATATCAAACAGAATTATCTAACCTTTGCCAGAAAATACCATGTTTCAGAGGGGCTATTCATTAGAAGTACATTAGCAACTACAAAAACCCTGCACGTTCATGCAAAACTCATGAGCTTCTTTCATTATTAGTACACTTTACCTAGAAACCTTTACCTAGAAACCTTTACCTAGAAACCTTTTGCAGACCACAATCTGGCAATAGTGCTCCTCCAGCCGTGGATGAATCTGTTTTCTCTTTTTTTTTTTAACATTTATAGCTTCACTTTAAGGTTACCAGATAACAGACATTCGTGAAAAACACAGGAGGCTTAAATATGACTTAAAATTGACATTTTCTTGTTTAATTTAATCTGTTTAAGGTTAAACTGTAATCTGGCTATGTTTTCAGCAAAAATCTTCAAGCCTCAAGTTTGTTTGTGTATTCTCAACTGCACACCCTGTGAGAGAATATGTTCAGTAAGCCAAATAATTCAGCAAAATATAAGCAATTATATCTTAGTTTCATTATTAAAAGACTTGTTTTATTAATAGGGCTCTCACAGGAAGGTACCTTCTTGTATGAAACCTTTCACAGAATTACTCTTAAATACTGTACCCCAAATAATCAGTCTCTTTTAACTGTCTCTGTTAGACCTCTCTGGTCTTAATTGCTCTTAATAGCACAACATAAGTATTTCCTGTTTGAAGTTCTCGCTTCTTGTTTTTGTTTTCACTACTTTCAGAGGCAGTGTCCTTAGTCAAGCTTGGTATGCAGCTGTGGCTCTAACTAGCAAGTAGCCTTTCATTGATTCAGATCATCGATGAGGGGAAAAAACAAGATGTAAAGGGCAATAAGGGTCAAGGAAAAGTGGAAAATTATGCAAGATCAAAACACTTTTTGTCATACAGGGAGATCATCAATGAGATTTGGCATTTTAGCAGGTCAGGATGCGGTTGCTTCCTGTCAACACAGGCCATCACTGAGTATCTGCATCTCTCTGAGTGACAGTTATTTCTGTCAGAGCTTTACTGATCACATCATCCCGACATGGTGCGGTTGATTAATCTTAGAAACGTCAGGAGTTATTCAAGTGTCAAATGGTGGTGGTGTGTCTGCAGAGCATAAACCAGGTGTTTTACTAAATGTACCCACCTTTTTCCTGTGAAGCTCTGTAACAGGGGTATTTCTATGAATTTTTCTTGATCCGTGAAAAGAGGAAGTTCACATGTATGTCTCATTATAATAGAAATACTATGACTTGATGACCAACAAAATTCCAACTTTTTGGGGTCAAAGTAGTGCTTCATCATGGTATAGCTCAAGTTCTCCTTTTTGCTCAAGGTCAAGAAGTAAACTTCATACTTTAAGGCATGGATACATAGCCCATGCTTGTATTATCTAAATTCTGTCCCATCTTGTAGCCTTAATATCCTTCTAGGGCTCTGAGGAAGGAGGGATGCTTTTCTTGCAAGGCCCAGGCAAAGGTCACCACCCCCACAATTGCAACACACACACTAAGAGACCTGCATTTGAACTGCACTGCACTTCCTTTCATCTTCTACGTCTCATTCTCCCTAACTCAACTTTGTGAGGGAATGGCCGGGGTGCCTTTTGATTCTACTAATTCGATTTGATGGAAAAACAAATACACTGGGGGAGTGGGAGACGAGAAGAGTGGGAGTAGTAGGGGGATGGTGAGGGGGTGGGGGGTTGAAGAGATAGTTACATGGCGCACAGAGAGAGAATGAGTGGTGGTGGTGAGGGAGGTTGCTGAGTACAAACACAAGAGCATAGGGGAGAAGGGAAAAGGAGTTAGGGAGTCGAGATGAGTTGAAACATCCAGTTCCAGGTTGAAGTCGTAAACCTCTCTGTGCTCTGATCTAGGTGGCCACCATGTTCACCCCGCCAACGCATCCAAGATCTCTCCTCTTCATCTCTTCTATGGAATGCCACTCTGATAGTGAAGATAAGTAACTTCCTATTTTATGGCTTTTTTGTGTCACATAATTCAGGATGTGAGTTAAGAGGGGGGTGTCTCGATCAGTGTAGCTGTTGGTTTAGTGAGGCCTGGTGGGTAAAAAAGTTTACAAAGCCTTCACTTTACAGAAACTGCATTAATTTAATGGGGAGAACATCAACGCTGGTGCATGCAGACCATTAAAAACAGGAAACCAAGCAATTATTTCTCGTGGAAGTGTGAGAGAGCTTCCCCTCTCACCAACTGCATCCTTTCAGGCCTGTTGGCATGTATTTTTTAAATTTGATGAACAACTTAATTATTACTTAAGAAAAAGTTCATATAAGTGGCAAAATGTGAACAAGATGGAGGCACCTTTTGGAAAAAACATTGTGCTGTTGTGAGCATGTCAGTCACGTGACTGATGACATGAATAATCAGCTGATTCTGGCTCCAGGTAATAAATTTGGCCAAGACACACTGGCATGAAAGAATAATCACAATGCACCAAATTGAGGCAATTTCCTGTTTTAAAGTTTTAATTCTGATTTAATTCTTTATAGCAGCCACACGTAACATTACCTGTACTGCCACCCTTGAGAGCACCTTGGAGACCCCTTTCATTCACCCCACATCAGTTACTAGCTGTGTTTCCAATGTACATTGTCTATGAAGTGAAATGTCAGGTGTTTCACTTTAAATTCACTTGACATTTAAATGAATCTCTGTCACTGAGCTGAATTGTAGCCCTACATCCTCCATGGTCACACATGCATGTTTATGTCTGCGTATGTGAGCTGGGAGTCTGTAGCCTGGCTGGACTGTTATATTATTTTTGGGAGGGCTGCTCCTTCCCTCTGTAGGGCCTCATTGAAGAGTGCTTGCTCTCTGCATCCCCCCCTCTCAGGCTCTGGGAGCATGGCCAAGCCATGCTGAGCAAGGCTCACTGGCTGCAGCAGCAGCTCACGAGTCGTGGCCTGTACTCGGCCCAGCTCCCACAACAGCGCACTACACACAGATGGCTAGACGGCCTACTGGCAGCCGTGCGTTACATTTTCACTGGTGGTCAGCAAGTGTATCAAGAGACCTCCCCCTTCAGACAGTCAGATGCTGACCTTAAGTTTTGTGTCCAGGTGAGCATAAGCAGTCAGTGTTTGGGATCCCTCAACGTAGTATAAGCTAGCTACAATGGAAACAAAGCAGCACCTCATATAAATAACTTTAGGGCCAGTTTCAAAGACACGGCTTAAAGTAAGCACTAGACCTTAACCTCCACTGGTTAACTCTTGTTTTTATTTTTTACATAACAAATACAATCAAATAGAAAGCAATCAAAACCAAACAATACCTTCCATATCTAAATGCTGCTGATCAAACTGAAATACTGAATTGTGAAGGTATTTCTGAGATCAGGTCCTCGTTGGCCATTGCTCAAGCAGAGATTAGCCCCACATACAAAAGTGGTCTCGAAAAGTTCTTCCATCAAAATAAATCAGTGGATTCTTCCCAAATGCAAGCAGTCTTCTGCCAGGCCTTTGTACTGCATATTGGTCTACGTTTAAATAATCCAGATTGTCCACACCCTGCCCCCAGCAAACATTTCTAAGCAAAACTTCCCCTTTGAAGGAAGTTTGAGAACCAACTTAGTCTTAGATTAGCTCTAATCATCCTGCTTGCAACTCGTTTAGATATTTCCAGAAAAAGCCACAACTGGGACTTATTTAAGCCAAGTCTGCAAGTGACTTTGAGTTAACAGCCATTTTAATCTTGGACTAACCTTGAGCCCTGTCTCTGAAACCTGCCCATACGGTGAAAAATATTTTTTACACTTTAAGCTGCTCCAACCTCTGGAAAGCCCCGGCAGATGTGAGGAGGGTTCAGGAAGGGGTAGCGCTCCGTATTTAGCTTAGACTGTTTAATCGGACGGTTTGTGCTGTGGGTGTGTGAGGGCATGCTGAACTCTGCGATGATGACCTCAAATTGGCCCTAATCGAGCACTCATTAGTGGCTAGCTATGTTCAAAGTTTCTTCTCCCCTCCCCCTTTTTTTTAACTGTAATCGTCCAAATGGGAGTCAGAGACAGAATAACCAACAAAAAAGGAGAGTAAAAGACAAACACAATGAATGGGAACTCAAAAAGAAACAATAAACAGAAAGAAAAAGAGGGTGAGATGAGGGAGAAATGGAGTCAACGCCTGCTTCCTGGCAGCTTCAGCTGCAAGCACATCTGTGTGTGAAGGGTTTGAGCAGACCCCATGTGTTTGCTCAGGTCGCCTGATTGCCTTTCCTTCCTCTTCTCTCTCCCACTAAAGACCTGCTGTCCTTCCTCTCACTCCAGTCACCATGGCCAAGAGAGGGAAGGCTACTCCGACAGACGCTGGGAGCGAGAGCAGCCCTGCTGAACTGCACTCATGACTCAGTATTTTTCACATGTGAATTCATAAATAATGGGGCTGTTGGAGATTTGAGGGAAAAAGAGCCATTGCATGTATTATTTAGTTAAATGAGGGTGTGAATTAGGGTTTGTGCTTATGTGTGCGTGAGCATGCGGGTATGTGCATATGCATGACTGTGTGTGACTCTGGAGCCCTTTGCTGGAGCCTGCTGTCTGGGCACAATAGTCCAGCCTGGGGCCTTAGCTCCACAAAGAGGCCTTCTCTTAACAACGAGCCATCACAGATAGAGGAGGAGCCTGACCAAAGCATTACCACGGTTTAGGGATCACAGAGCTTCCCTTGATGCATCTGATATCACTTATGATTTTAATGACCAAGCACTCTTCATGAAACAGGGAGTCGAGGGTGATGTACAGTATGATGTAAACATTGTGGACCCCTTAAATCTTGAATTCATATTAGTCTTACTCTGAGCATGCAACCACAATCATTAAAAACTATCTCCATGAGGGAAGAGGACCTTGGAGACATGCAACATAAAAGTATTAGATAAACAAATCAGGTAGATCCAGGAGAATTTATTTTTTAGTGTAAATGATGACTACATGCCAAATATTTCTTTATTTAGCTTGTTTTGGTTTAGCATTTCCTGTAATCTGCATTCTGTTAGATAAAAAATATATCTTTGTACAGTAAGAATAATAGAGACAGATTTCACTTGAGTATTAAACTTTATTTTATTTTTTTTTCATTGTGAGATGGAAAAATGATAAAAACGTACAGGGAGTCAGGGAATGTTCATCTTAGACAGGTCAGTGTTCTTTTACGTAATAAGCATGAAATTAAAATCCTACGTTTCCATGTGTGTCCAATGAAAGCTTAAAGTGAAAATAAATTATTGTAGCAATAATTATAACATCAAATATAACAACAATTAAGCATTTATAAACACTCTATTTACTATGTTGTATTTTTTTTCCTTTTCTTTTCTTTTTTCCATAAAACTCTGTTATAAAAAAAACAGGTGAGCATTGTGGTGGTGTACAATCCAGCATGTGAGGAGAGCACTGGTCTCTTGGTACTGTTAGTCTGACTGGTTGGTAACAGAGCTGCATGGTTGTGTAGGCGTCTGTTTTCAGCCAGAACCAAGACTTCCAGCTCTGAGGAGTCTGTTTGTCTGTCCATAGCAGTTGTGGACAACAGCTTGGGGATGGACAGGGTGCATGTATCTCAGACTATAACAATATGGTCATGAGGTGAAAACAGCGGTTCTTTTTAAGACCTCTCTGGAGTCTCCTGTTTCAGGGTTAGTGAGAGGTGGGTACCAAAGTGACTTAGTAAAAATAAGCAAGAAGAATGACAAGCATCTCCATTCACTCCATTCCTGCTAGCCCCAGTCACCTAGGGACTAGCAAACCCCTCATCACATTAGCTCTTCACAGACTCCACTAAAGTCTTGCTCTGTGCAGCATCCCATCAGTGAGGCCAAGCATGACGCGACCCTCAGTTATTCAAAGTCTCTTCCCTCCAATCACTGTACACGAAGCAAGCTGCTCAGGCTTTGGAGTGATGTGGAGGCCATTTAGTGTTTATGGCAATGTGGTAGCGCCTACAGGCGAAAGGGTTTCTGGGTCTGGAGGGGCCTCAGTGAGGCTCAGCCCAGACTGGCGAGCGATTGGAGTGGTGGGGGTGACCAAATGAAGGGTGAATAGGCGTGGGAGTGGGCAGCATGTGTCCTGAGTGGCTGAAGTGGGGGAGGTGACCCATGTGGGTCATGTGGCTGGTAAGGCCGGGTGCTGTGCCAAAGGGAGAGGCCTTGTCCTGCATGCACTTGGACAGCTCGTCAAAGCCGTCCCCTATTCGTTTGTTCCTCTTGGACTTGCTGGACATCTTGCGGTTGCGTGTCTGGATGCCTTCTTTCTTCATGGTCAAGGGTCTGTTGATCTGTAGAGAGCAGCACATTAGCTCAAGACATGCAGACAAAAGCTGCACTGACAGTGTGAATACTACATTATAGTGGTTTATGCCTGTTATGATGTTAATTGCACCTTTTTTTGGCTAAAAAAAACGTCATCAGAAATATTTAATTTGTTGCGCTGCTAATTCTGAGCATCATGCATTTCTGTCATTGTCCAGTGGGTTGCACCAGTGTGAAATAAACGTTATAAATAATGAGCAGCTGTTTTGCATATCCAATAGCATTGTGAGGCGAGTCCGGGCGTTTTTTCTTCTTTTTTTTTTTTTTTTTTTTTTTTTTTAGCTTTTGTCTAATTGTCTCAACTAAACACAACCGTCCTGGTCAATATGAATTCATGGGGATGAGGCCAGGCTGGGTCCTTTCAGAGCAGCCTCAGACAAATCCCCATCAGTGTAACCGACGCCGTTACACTGAATGACAGTCCCACCCGCCAGCCTCTCCGGGGAGTAACGCCCCCCATTGAAACAACGATGGATTTAAAAAAAAAAAAAGACGACCGGTGGGTTCTGCTGAACAGGGTGAGCAGGCTTTGCTTCCACACTCAGCTTCTCTGCTCATGAATCGATATGCGCTGTCCGCCCACTTAACCAGTTAAGGGCTAGCATCCATCCCGTCCACCTCCACCCCAAACCTCACACTCGGGTAAAGCGTTTGTGTGTGTCTGCGTGTGTGTTTTCAAGCTACTTACATTGTGCAGTTTAAAGTAAAGGCCGCAGGCATTACACACCGGGTCTCCGTTCCCGTTGCGCCTCCACAAGGTGGTGGTGGTTGTCTGACAGTTTGCACAGCAGGTGCCTGCACGTCTAGCTGCGGACTGGGAAGAAAAGAAAATGTGCATCTTAAATTATGATACATGCACATGTTGCAAAGGGGTCAACAGAGCAGTGAATGTCACGGTTTTATAAACATGTCTTGAATTATTTCCAGAGAAACCTGAATCAGTGTGACTGCAGGTTATTTGTTTATTTAAATTATTTAAATTGTGACTTCGGTTTCATATTTGATGGCTAAATCTTGTCGGAGCTGTAAGCGACACCGATTGTCCAAAACATTTACGTAAATTTAATTTAAGTCAGCTGCATGAACGGGTCGCTATATGATCACATTTTCTATTTTTATATACGTTTAATTAATGTGGAGGCATTTTCTATATTGCCAAACGTTTTGTCACGATTCCTGTATGCAATTATCTCAGTGACATGCATAAAAATATTAATATAGGTCATATAAATGATAGTTATAAATGAGATCCTGGCTTTAACTTCGTCTTGGGAAACTGCGCTCCAAGTTGTGTAAGACTCGGTGTCCTGCTTGACAACACGCTCCTGCATCCATTGCAGATCAATTCTTCACACATAATAAGAAACATTAGCTTTACATCCAAGAGCCCTCTGGTTCTTTGCTTTGCATGCAGCATCCGGGTTTTTCTTCTAATTAATTTCAGGTGGGCTAGTTACTATTGACCTGGAGAACAGAACAATCCCCGTTCATTTTTATTCCACATAGGCCCACAGGCTAAAACAACAAGCGGCTGCACGTTAACGTTTAACTCCTTTAGTCGACTAAAAGGACAGGAACATAAAATCCATATATTTTCCAAAGTCTGTCCCTTTACGTTGTGTCTCTCCACACATAAGCGGGTCCTCCAGTGTTGTGATAATCTCTTCACAGTATATGTCATTCTGGTCAAAGAGAATGCAGCGCGCTGGTTGAAGGCGGAAACAGCCGGGAGCCTGACTTCCTTATCTGGGCCGGCCAGATATCCGGATAGGAAACAACTGGATGCCCCTTTGAACACAACTCTGAAAAACACTTGAGCTGAAAATGTAAAAGCTGTGGCCACATGGGCCGAACCAGTGGAAAATGTAGGCTAATGGACCCTTCTTGACCAGGAACGACGTGAAAAGGATCAAGAACAACGCAAAAATATAAAAAATAAGAGAACGACATCCAGAAAAGCTAATCAAAAATATCTCTACAATGCCTTTACAATAGCAAACAATTTATTTGGCAGGTCTAATAAGCTGGTGAAATTAATGAAAAAGTTTTGACCTTCTGCAGCAACAAGTCAAAATTAGTGGGAAAATAAAAATAAATAAAAATAAAAAACACTCAATTTATAGGTGAAACGTTTCCTCTAAACTTTTATAGGCAACTTTTATTTTATAAAAGGATATTTATTATTATTATTATTATTATTATTATTATTATTATCATCATCATTATTATTCAAGTTAAAGGAGAATTTTTTTTTAAAAAATTAACTGGACAATTAAAAAAAATAAGAATAAAGACATGAATACCAAATGAAGTTGACCATTAATATCAGACCTTCCTTTTATAAGAATGATGATATTTTACTTAAATAATATGTATTTTTGTTTCTGTAAGAACTTCTGTTTCACAGTTGTTACAGAAAGATGGTTAATGTAAATGTTCAGCTCCAGATTTCATATCAGAGGTGCCTGGGCAGCTTTGGTAAATCCACCACCAGAATGTCTGTGCTGCTTTTCATTTACTTGAGGATGGTGTTAACTAAAGCAGCCTGGGCATTGGTATCAGTAACAGTATCAGAAGTACCAGCAATAATGATAGCAGGAACAATGGCAATAGTAGCAGAATTGTAATGGGCCATGAAGGCGGATCATCGGGGGGTGAGAGGGACAAACAATTCCAGGAAGATCATAGGGAAAATATAACTTTCCTGGAATTGTGCTGCCGGCATCTGCTTTGTGCTCATATTTGGGTGCCTGCTCTCCACATAAGGCTACAGAGTAAAACGTTAAAACTCACCAGTCTCCTTTTGGGCTTGATAAGTGGTCGGTTCTGGCCGTTCATCTTGTGGTAAAGTCCACAGGCGTTGCACAAGTAGTGGCCAGTGCCATCCCGCCGCCACAAAGGGGTAGACGTTGCACCGCAGTTTACACATTCACGACCCTCTGCATATAGTTCAAGAGGAGGAGACAAGAGGAAATTTTATATAATTAAAAAATTTCAACCCCGGTAAGAAGCAACACATAGCAGCTGTCCAGCACGATCACGCAGCTATGTAGTGCTTATTGACCCCAGATGGCCGTGTAATATGATGTGCAAATCTGCCTCATAATGGTGACAAGTGTCCATATGAGCATACAGGTGTACCAAGTGTGTGTGGCTGTCATGGACACGGACACCTCCATGTAAACCGATCTATAATGGGGAGGCTAGAGAAAGCCAGAACATGTCCAGAGGTGTCCAACAAGAAGAATGAGACACACCATCAAATTAGTACTACATTATTCATCAGCCCGGTGGACACCCATGAGAGGAAACATAAGTGTACGTTGGTGGTATTAAATGCACTGGACTTGTTTGCAGTCTTTTCATGGAAAAGCTTGCATGCCAGTAGGCTGCAAATATCAAGATGGCATTCATTCCATTAATTTGTTGATGAAGGTTATATTATTAGCTGGACCAGGACTGATTCTTTTCTGCATTAAACAAACTGCTTTTTTCTTTGCTTTTCTTTAATTCTTTTTTTTTTTTCTTCTTTTTTTTTAGCCACATGCATTCTTCTGCCATGCAGGTTGGACTGACTTCAAACAGCCTGTTGCTAAACCAGCAATTCATTAAATTCAAGTATCCCTCTCTCCCCTGAGCATCATCTCATTATCCTTCTTATAATGCCACCGACACCCAAAGTCCCACCCTTGCCTTACAATGGAATCTGACCTGAGTATAAAAGTTAGGTTACTTTTGAAATGCAACTCTGTACTTTATAATCCTCCCTTCTCTTCCTCTTCAGTGTTTCACAATCACCCAGCAGATATTGCTGATAAATATTCATCAGCTATGACTTAGATGTTTTGTCTTGAGCAATGTTTAGTGTTGAAATAAGAGGGGGAAAAAAGTCTTCATGCACAAGGTAATGTAGAAGGGGAGGGGGGGGGGTCTGGGTTGAGGCTAGTTCAACAGGAAGCCACAGGACTGTAAGGTATATGTGCTGACAGCTGAAATGTCATTGTGGCATTTTGTATAACAATCAATCACCATTACTGTGCTGGGCATCCACGTTGATAGATAAGAAGCGTTTTAATGCTGCAGCAGATATGTTTGTGTTACGGAGCAACACACAGTCTGGCCAGCTTGTTTTAAATGTCAGTGTTACATTTCTCTGCCACTGCAGCTCATATTCACTCCGATTATCACAGCAAGAATTTCCCAGGTGTATTCTAAGAGCATAGTGACAATGGATGACAACATTGATTGCACAGCTACATTTGGAACAAGTTGTTTACAGGCTGCTATGTCTGCTGTGTTTTTTGTTGTTGTTGTTTTTCTCTCTCACACACACACTCTCCATTAATTCAAAGCACTGCAGCTGGAACAATGTAGGGAAATTACTGACTCATTACCAGAGTTTTCGCTTTCTTTTTTTTCTTTTAACTCCAATTGGCTAACCATTAGTGTCCAGAATAAAGTCTACTCCTCTAAATATTCCTCCCGGTACACCAGGATAATTAATCAGGTGCAAGTCCAGACAGAAAAAAAAGAAAAGAAAAAAGTTTTATTATAAGCAATTTGACTGCATGGGACCTGTGTGTGAAATAAAAACAAATAATGTTAATTTCTAAGTTACTCCAAAGCGCCATTCCATCTTCACAGAGAAGCAAGTCCACAGTCAACTTGTTGAGCTACACTTCATGTCTGTGCACTGGGCCAAGGCCATGCTTAAAAACACAAACAGCAGGACTCTGTCGCCTGTGCTTTGTTAGTAGAGAGCGGTGGGCGGGGTGGAGGTCGTGATTTGTTCACTTGGAGGTATACAGGATATGGCAGGAGCCAGGGCGTCGTGACTCCTTTATTTTCTAAGCGCAATAAAGGCCAGATTTAAACGAAAACAAGCACGTGGCACGAAAACACGTTCAAAGTCAAATAAGTCTGTAAAAGAGTATTTTCTATTTTATTAAATGTTCAATTTCTTGTTGAAAATATAGCATTATTTTTTTTTCCAAAAAAACCAAAACAATACGAATAAAAATTAACGACTACATAACGTTTGTGTGCTGTAATTAATCACACTTTCATTTATCTTAAATAAACCTAATTACGTTCAACTTAGGTGTGGCCATTAAATGCTGTAAAGAAAGCGATGGGACAGAGTTAAGACCGGTCAGGACGCGGTTGGAGACGTGTCCAGTATGGAAATTATGCATTAATATGTTGTTTAAGAAGTTTGGATGAAGAATGTGATACGCTCATTGTGGATAGTCTAAATATTCAAAACAGGTGAAAATCCTTCAAGCAGACTCTCAAAAGCATGTTTGACAACAATGACGATGCAAATGTAGTTTTTCTGACAATGGAAACATCTTTCCGCTGATAACGGCTTGGGTAAATTACACCGTAACGCTTCACCGCTCAGTTGAATAAAGTATATCCATTTAATCAGGCCTTATCAATTAGATCTGCCATCTGATAATAGGGAGAAACCCACGTGAGACTCACCTGAGCTCGACCTGGCTTTGCTTTTGCATTTGGGCGTAAAGCTGGAGGAGGACCCGCCAAGCAGGCTGCCGGGATGGAAGAGACTGCCGCTGTACTCATGCGGTGTGGGCAGAGAGTAGGCCGGGTAAGTCGGGATGGGGTGATGCGTGGCAGGAGCCTGGCTGTTCATCGAAGCCAGGCCGCTGCGGAGCGGACTGCAGCTCTCCATTTTCATGCTGTCAGTCAGCGGCACCTGGTACTTGATCGACTCTTTCTCGTCCATCCTTGTCGAGGTGGAAGCCGGAGAGGTAGGGCCCGGGTCCGGGGACACGTCTTTCGGAGGGGTAGGGGGGAAGCTGTAGAGGTGCGGGCTAGAGTGGGACGCTGGAGTGAGCGAAGACACGGAAGCTGTGCCGGCGCTGCTGCTGCAAGGGTAGCCGGAGCCGGCGGGGTGAAGGCCGGGTTTGCTGAAGTGGCCGACCGCCCATGCGTTATGGTGGTGCGCAGCTGACAAAGCTGCTTTCCCGGGGTCCAGCCAGGGAATACCGGGGCTGTGGATGAGGTGCGGTCGGCAAACCTGATTCCCAGTTAGACGAGCTGAAATTCACAATAATCTATTTAATTGACTTTACATTATAAGCTATATTTAATTCACATTCAACTCATCAGTCTGTTGTTAAAAAAGTTGAAAAAATCTTACCAGTTAAATACTCGAAATTATTTAAATCCGACATTTAGTTCCAGATGTAGATAAAATATTCTGGTAATTAATGTTAAATTGTGGGCATGATCACGATCAGATAACAAATAATAATAATCTTAAATAACAAAAACTTTACACATCTAAGCTAAATATAGCAGTGATTACAAAGCCCCCCTCCCCCAACTTTTAGAAGTACAGATAAAAGTAGCTCCACGTCTGGCCAGTATCTTTTCGTCCGCTGCAGCTCTCAGACTAAAGATTGTTATTAGTAAATTTGCGGTTTTTATTTTATATCCGGGAAGTGCCTCTCTCTCCTTCCAGATCCCCTGCCCCACCAGAGAGGGGTTAAGTGACATACTTCCCTTTCCTCTTGCTGTCATTTGCTAGAAATTCCTTTTATGTTGCTGAATTGGCCCAGAAAAGTCAAGAGGAACTTTCTTCTTCTTCTTTTTTTTTTTTTTTTTTTGACTGCACAAACCACAACATCATTTGCAAGGATGTTAAATATTTTTTACACCAAATCAGGTGCACGCGAGATGCAAACTATGTCGATCATCTAGGTCATGCATGAGTTTCATAAATAATATTGGGAGCGCATCTCACCGTGTGCTTGGCTGTACGTGACCCTTGCTCTGGAGTTGGTGTAGTATGGGTTCCCTTGAGAGTCCAAGTGGTTCAGAAACATGTCAACTTCGTCCTGGGGCAGCAAAGGCGCCATGGGCTCCATGTAGTTGTGGCCCAGACTGTGGTGGTGAGAGTCCGGGTGCTGGCCGTTCAGCACAGCATGATGGTGCGCCATCCACCGAGACTGATCTGCTGCTGCGACCTCCATGGCTGCACTAGCCGTCGCCTTTCCTCTAAATGCGCCTCTGTTTATGCTTTGCTTGCCTCCAAGTAGAAGTTCAGTCCGACTTACAGTAAAAGTCCCGGGCTGTTAAAAGTCTCGACTGTTTATTTACTTCACAAATAAAATCCTTAAATAACGCACTGTCCTTTCTCCTCAGTGATGCCTGCAAAGAGACGAAGACAAAGTGTTATTTTATAACCTCTCCAGTACTCCTTCCAAGCAAACAACAGACATCCTTCTTGTTTTTATCTAATCATATCAGATGACACTTGAAATAAACCTAGCATTATTTCAAATCCTTTTTGATTTCAGCATGAAAACAAAGTTAAACGCACAACCGCCTCCACCTTGAAGAGAAACAACATCCGTCGATATTAAAAGAAGAAACGGCAAAGTTCTCCAGGGAGGGATACCTGTTGCAGTTTCTGATCAGCTGACGGCAAATACAGCTTGGATGTGTAAACCTCTTGGTCCGTTCAGTGCTCAGGCTCATTAATGAGATGTGGCGCAGACTGCTGCGGCTGGCGCCAGTAAATTCCCATATCAAGCCATGTGGGGCGGAGCGTCGCTCCGGGCCAATCGCAGACTACTCTGCCACTATTGGGTTCACCGCATCACAACTCTCCCTCTTTCAATTTCCATTTTCCTGCACCGAAAAACTAAAAGACTTATCAATCAGCGGTATAATTTCTCGGCTCTCTTTCTCTCTCATGAAGCTCAAACGGAATGAAGAATTGTCTCGTGATAATCAGCCTTTTTTAGCGGCAGTTATGAGACTAAAGACAGACGTCTATCATGGAGGGAAATTTCCACAAATTTTCTCAATACACAGTATTTAGTATCACGGTATTTTTAAAACTAATTTGATACTATTCAACCCACCCTGAGAATGATTTGAAAACGTATCTTTTATGTTGCATGATGCTTTAAATTTGCGCCAGCTTGCAAACTGTTTCATTTGTAATAATAAAGTCGCTGAATGGATCTAACATTAACAAGCAATGTATGTGCTATTTTTTAGCATACTGCTGTTATGTCAACAAACAGCGATTTCAGCACCTTTAAAACCAACAGAGGAGGAGTCGATTTATGACCCCGAAATTGGCCCCATTGTAGGGAGCGCCTAATTGTCTTTAATTAGTAGCAGTACATTCCCTTTGTGAAAACAGGGGGGTGTGTCTCAGGGACAGAACCGTCAAACACAGTTTGCATGCCAATGGCGCCGCAAGACCAGGGATGGGCATTTAAGGCCTCACCTGTGACAACTAGTGGGGTCAAAGCAAACGCCCTAGTTTTAAACTACTGTCACGATCTCAGCTGCAAACGTGAACTCTTATGGTGAGTGATGTTCAAGCCCAATGGAGACACGTTTGTGCACTGATATATTTTCATGGAAGAATAAGCTGTGGTTGGGTAAAGGATCAGTATGTAAGCTAATGAATTTTACCTATGCGCATTGACGGCTTGTGTATGTGTGTGTGTGTGCGTGTGCGTGTGCGAGCACGCACGCGTTTGTGTGATTGACAAGGAATAATTGGAGATTGCCCGGAGCTTAGACTATCCGCCATGCTGACGCCGGGACCTGACGTCACAAAATCAATGGAGGATGGGAGAGCGGTTGGTCAAGTTTGTGATACCTGGGAAAATTCTCCAGGTAAAAAAAAATCTCTTCATAACCCTGATGACAAGAAGCTGGTCATTATACCCGCAATCATATCCTGATATGATGTCATACCTGCTGCGTAAATGCGTGTGCGTGTCAGTCATCAGTCATTAAATCACTGGCCTGTTGCCAGGGGCAGTGAGTTGACGGGCTCAGCCCTTTGAGCTTGTCAACTCTTAAAATCAACAAATTAGTGAGAGTGCAGAGCAGCAGAGGGACGGCTACTGGAATAACTGACATTCCAGTGAAAACAGCTCACATTGAGCAGGTGGTGTGAGAACATCCTTACCGTAACATATTGTCCTGTAACACATCTCACGATGACACAATTCATATTTAATCAGTCACCAATAACACATTATTTACACCCATTTAATGCTGTAATCTTTTGAAACAGAATGACTACAATGACTCCCTCTGTCTGAACCTAAATGAGTAGCCAGTGATGCTGTTGATCTTGTGGCTTGTAGTGAAAGGACACTTTATATGCAGACTGTAACATGTCACTTAGCCAAGTGGTCAGCCCATAGCTGCATGAAACACTGGGCCTTGGAGAGTGGGTCAGGCTCAAGAGAGCTGCTGCAACATACCCATTGTTGTTTGCATGTTTGCCAAATGGATTACTCAGCAAGATTTAGCTCTCTGTAATTTATACCTTCATTAATCCCATTTGTGTCTGTGCTGGAACAAAAGATGGGAGAGTGTGACGGAGGTTTAGCGGTGAGGATGGAGGGGGCTGCTGTAGCTTTCCCTCTGTCTTTCTCAAGGACACAGCAGTGTTGTTTCACCCAGGGATGCCATCCTAGACTGGAGAACACTATCCGTCTCACAACACCTCCTAAGCAAGGGTGAGAACTGTGTGCAACAACTGTATCGCTGTGCAGCCACAGTGGCTAATGAACAACAAGATTATCATTCCGATCCATGCTGTTATTAAATGGGATTGGCTTTATCTACCTGTTTGTTCCCATTGGGCATGGTCATCCATCATTATCTGGAGTGGAGGTGTGTGACTGCAATGCATTACTGTGTGTGTGTGTGGGGGGGGGGGGGGGGGGGGGGGGGGAGCCACAGTGGAGCTTGTGAAGATAAGCAGAGCCAGAAAGAAGAGAATGACACAAACCAGCTGAAGCATTATTGTCCCCTTTACTCACAGCTAATTAGATCGAGCCAGGGCACTGGGGGGCTTTATGGACGCAAGCACCCATACATAAGGCCATATAACTGCTGAGAGGGGGGTCTGGATGCAGCTAGGAAGCAGCATTTGCTCCCATTTAAGTAGCTTGAGCTCAAAATAATAACGTTTCAGAGGAAGAAAGAGACATGGGCTGTACACGTTTATAAAAAGGAGGGGGGGGGGGGGTTGATAAAATTCTGCAAGGGGTTGTGAGTGGAAAACAGCTCCTCAATAGCATTATTAAATTAATATTGAAAATACTTGAAGGTGTGTTTGACTTCCCCCTTTCTTCATTTACAAATCATCAAAGTTTACACTTGGTGTTATGAATCGTGCACACAAGCAGCAGAGCAGGTAAGATATGTTAAGGAAAAAAACAAAACAGCAACAAAAAAAAAGGTGCCATGTTTTCACTCCAGCTTCCACATGCCTGAGGAGACCCCGGCCCGCCCCTGTCTCCTCCACCATTGTACTGATGTGATTGCTCTTTCTGCTCGTGCAAACGGAGCGCTCCAGTCATTACGCATTTTAAAGCGTGACAATTGAATACTTGTCGTCACTAATATAATGCTGATGATACACTAAACCTCTGCGCGACTGAAGAGGTTTATTCCAGGCCCGGAGCACCTTGCCCACGGCAACACGAGGCGGGCTACATTAAAACTGATCATTGATAGGATTTACATGACCGCGTCAGTTCTTTGAAAATGTTAGTAGCACGCGCATCTGAAAGCGCATTATTAACATTTTTATTCTAAGTGGATTAATTAGCCTGTTTATGCTGACTTAACTTATTTTTATTGATCAGTCGTTCAGGAAAACAAATTGGTTTAAAAACAGACACTGTGCTGCCCGTGAGTATCCAAACAAGCTTGTGTGACCGTAATATTTGTTATGCTTACTAAGCAAACCAGCTAATTAAATACGGTGTCATTTTTTTAGATCTTAATATCTGAATATTTGCAACATTAAACATTAAATCTAAAACTATTGATAAACGCAACCAGCATCCATTAAACAATGCTGCTCAAAATACAATCCTCCCATGTGGTATCTTACTGTTGATATTTCTTACTAAATCTTCAATCAACAATTTCTGAAGATTTTTTTTAACGTGACTACAAAGACAGTTCACGTACCTGAAACGTGTGGCTGCTCTTTTATGTCAGAGTGTCCAGGGTAAGTGGGTCCATCTGACTCTCTTTGCCGCTGCGGTCACTCTCTCCATAACAAAAAGCTAATAATGAAATAATAATGTAAAGTAAAAAAAGCGACGTAGAGAAGTGTCCACACCGGCCCAGTTTCTCACGCACTGACCAGACTTATCTGGATTAAGCGCTGGCCTCCGGGTGCTTCTGTCCGTGTCGTCCGCCGGCAGCAGAGAGCAGTGCGTGCGCTCCGTCTCTCTCCTCTCTTGCTCTGTGCAAAGCTGTCTGAATATGAGCAAAGAAAAAAAAAACTTGTGCGGCTGTTTGAGAGCTGCGGGCACACGGCAACGTAATGGCACGTCAGCCAGCAGCTTGTCTTCCGGGTCTCAGTGAAATTCAGAAGCTGGCAGGAAGACCTGCTCCACGCTGAACTCATAATTTTGGCTTAGTTTTCCTCAAGTTTGCAGGATGTAGAATTTCGGAGCTGCGGTTATATGAAAATTCTTGTAATTGCAGGCACATAAACGAATACAGAATTATGAAGGCAAAAACCTTGAAGGGCCTGGATAATTCGTGCAACTTGTGCCTTATGAACTTTTTTCCAAAAAAAAAAAAAAAAAAAAAAAAATCTAGATTCTTGTTGCAGAAGGAAAAAAAAATCCTTTGGTAAATACTGACAGTTGATGGTATCCCTGACCAATACACGCTCGTGGCGCCTTTTAATTAGCATTTGTTTTAATCACAACTTGTCTTTTTTTCTGTGGTTTTGTGATAACCTAAATCTGAAGAAACCTGAAAGCTTATCCTATGATTTTGCTCCATGACTCTCATCCGCTGCCCCTCCCCCCCAACACTGTGTTAAATGTGTTAAAGAAAAAAGGCTGCTCCTGGTCTTTTTTTTATCCCCCAACATAAGAACAACAACTTTGTAAAACATGCAAAGCCCCTAAAATCTCTTGCACGCGACCTGGGCTCGTGCGTGGCGCTAGAACCCAGGCAGGTGCAAGGAGGGGACCGCTGCAGCTCGAGGCTCGTGCTCCCCAGAGTGCACACGCACACAAAAAGAGAGAGAAAAGAAAAGAAATGTGAAGTCTGGCTAAATCAGGGACGTTTGAATGTTTAAAAAAAAAAGAACAAAGATGAGAAGACTGCAGACTCGGAACAGAAAAAACAGGGTATATGATTAATGTGAAGTGTTATTATGATAAAATGACAAAGCCTACAAATAGTGGCAATTATTTATTTATTTATTTATTTATTGGTTTATTTATTTATTTATTGGTTTATTTATTTATTTATTTATTGATTGATTTATTCATTTATTTGTTTGTTTGTTTTTTAAACGTTTGCCTATGCTGTGTTGTTATTACCTGGAAAAAAGGCCTGTGTAATAAGACATAAATACTCTGATTTTTGATCACCTGATCTAGGTATGGGGGTTATTTATTTGTTAATTATTATGCAGTGATGCTACATTTTGCTGTAATGCAATTATCTTGGCAAAACAAATGAATCTGAGTTTGCATTTATTAATTTAAAATTTAATAATAATTTTATTAGTTTAAAATGGTAACAGTGAAGTTTGTCACGTGACTTTTGAATCCAACTACGATTAACAAACACTTTCAGACAAGCAAATAAAACAAAATAAATCAATATTTAGTATAAATGTTTTATTATTATTATTATTATTATTATTATTATTATTATGATTGTTGTTGTTGTTGTTGTTTTTATTATTTTTTTAATTATTATTATTATTATTATTATTGTTGTTTTTATTATTATTATTATTATCATCATCATCATCATCATCATTATTATTATTATTATTATTATTATTATTATTATTATTATTATTATTATTTAAAATGTCATTGTGTCTATTATTAAATAAACTGACAACAGTAAAGCTTACCTCTATATTTGTGTCTTCTTGTGCTTTGTTTTGTTAATCAGCTTTCTGTATGCTTTCCTCGTGCGCGTGTACTAGCCACATTTGGGTGCGTGATGATTTTTCGTCAGGCAGATATAATATGCACACTGCATTTAGATGCCAGGGCCCCTCTTCTTTCTGATTATTACCAGGGGTAATATTTCATCGGCACCACGCAATCTTTGTTCTCTGTGAAGATAATAAATGGCCTAATCGTTATCAGCAAACTGCTGGGGGTGTCAGCACCGACCGAGGCTGGAAGCAGGGTCCAAAGTGCTGCTGAATAAATTGGTGTTCCTTATCTCTCACTCCCAGATTATCGCTGCCTTTTCAAACTTGCACAACAAATACATTCAATGCATCTAATGCATCATTTGTGGAAGGGGGAGAGAGAGATCCTGCAGGTTGATAGAGACAGATAGGCGCACGGAATGAGACATATTTACACGTTTTACAGCAATAGGCTCTATTTGGCATTAGAGGGACTTTATTGGCCATGCCATTGGTACACACACTTTACATATCAATACTAGTCATATTAGCCATACATCACTGTGATGCCTATCTGTCTGATTGGTCTCATCTGGGATAGATGAAACCCTTTTTATTTTAGATTTGGGTCATCTTTGGAAATGCTCATTATGGCTTTTTATTTTAAAATGAAGAAAAAGACATTTACCAGTTGTCAACTTGCAATTACAATTTAGAATTTACCTTTTTTTTTTTATCTAAAAGTAAATACAGATAAAGCAATAAGCCATTACTTTCAGCTGTAATTACGTTCGTTAAAACGATTCGACCCTAATAAACACATCGAAAAAAATGATAGCATTATCTTCAGCTCCACAACAGGATAAAGACTCTTAACACGCGCCGTTAGTTTTCTGTGATCTGGCTTTGTCTTCTCAGCAGGCCTCCCACTCTCCGGAGCAAACGGGTCTCACTTTAGGCCCATGTTATCTTTTAGATAAACTGCTGTGGCATTTGGTGGACCGTTGGTGTCTGCTTCCATGTAAAACACCTTCTAAATTTTATAATTGGTGTCAGGCGAGTGTGGTTTAATTTAACGAATAATAACCAGAGCGTGCCCCGTTCATCCTTTTTTCTCAAACTTGACCTTTTCCTGCGATTTCAGAACGAAATATATAATTCCTCCTAGCTGAAAAATAAATAAGTTGTTGGTTGTGGTTGGTTGGAAAAATGACTACGTCCATAATTGAGCACATGAGATATGATGCAGCGTTTATGAGTGACACTTATGACAAAAAAAAGCATTTTCCAACAGACACGCAAACACACACTCCCCTTTTTAATACCGTGGCATCTCCACCGGCCCCGGTGCTCTGATGGTCTCCTAGACAACCGAGATAACGGTGCAGCAGTTTTCCATATCGGTCCCAGAGTCTATTATAGCTCGGGATTAGCTCTCTTCCCGAAAAGGTCATATACAAAGTCACCAAACCGGCTCTTTCCCCCCTGCCATATGGGCCCCCGCGCCAGGGCACATTCACAAACATGGATGTGCCATTTAATTAACGTCATTAGACTAATAGCAGCGCACGTTTTTTTTTGTTTTGTTTTGTTTTTTTTCCCCCTCCCCTTTTCCCTAAAAGAAACTAATGATGCAAATGAGAGCTTTCTGAGGAGGCTGCAGAACTCAGTATGGCAGGAATCCTCTGGACCGAGGCGGCGAGTTTCACACTGCAGGAGAAACAGATGTGGAGAAGATGTGCTGTTATGTAGCGACCCCTGCCGACCAGCGGACGCACGGCAGTAATGCGAGGGCAGTCTGTGGTGGTGCCTACGTTCTTTAGTAATATCAACTGAATCCTGAAAGCTTTCAAACCCGTCGTTATATCTAGTGTCTCAGGCCATTAGTGGCTGGTTTTCTAATGCTCTATCTATATTTAACTGCATTTGTTATATATTTGTTCTCTCTTTTTCTGTTCCTGCTTGTAAAAAAAATCTTAACTGCCTGATGCCATCTTCACTATGCTTCAGAAAACCTGTTGTGTGCTCAAGTACAATTTTTGTATTCATAAGGTTAGACCTGCTTCCTTGTGCTCTCAAAGCCTTTTAGATGATGCTTGCAAAATGTCAAGCTCTTACTATCCTTCTTTTCCTCCAACAGTTTTGCTCTTCCAGACATATGGCCCGATGTTAGAAACACTCCAGGTGGGTCCAGATCACGCCTCTCAACTGTAGGCCACTTAGCTCCTAGCCACAATCAGATTTATAAGGATTTTATATTCTTACCCAGCTCCACCTGGCTATAACTTTGACTTAATCCCTATTCCTTATTTTGGTCCTGTTCTGTTATTCAGTTTTTTGCAGAAAGGGTATGTGCCCCCTCTGCTTTTAGAGTCAATGTGGTCATTCAGCCAACCAATTTCACCCAAGACCTTAGTTGGAGGGCTGCATGACCACTACTTCTTGATCCCCATGAGAATGGTGGCACTTTATCTCTGAAAAATAGAGGGGCAGGGCAAAGGGGAGGCCAAATCAGAGGTCCTTGGATGTGTGATGTGAGGGACCTTTTTTATTTAGTTTGGCACAAATGCTACCATAGTGGCAAGTCAACACTTCACAGAAGAAACAAAGCACATACAAGACATTTGAACAGCTAAAGTGACATGTCAGAATGCAAATTTGCCAAAACCTGCAAAAATGTTTTCACTGTGCATGACTTTGGTTTCAGGTGTAGATTAATGCTATTTTCCCCATTTAATACGTTTATATCTACCTTCAAATGAATTGTGCAAAAGTTGAAAGTCTGTATTGTACTTGCATGAATTTTCTCAGAAAGACTGAGCAACTAAGAAAGTGTAATAATCCAGAACGGGAGGAAGAGCAGTGCACAGCTGGAATGTTCCAGCTGGGATTCCCGGTGACTGGACAGGAAGTTAGAAGTGTTCTGACAGGAAGCATGTTCTCAGGGAGGGCCAGAGAGAGAGAGCGAGAGGGAGAGATGTTTCCTGTTGGCTCCCCTCATATGTTCAGATGCTTCGCTTATACTGACAGCCTCCCTGTTTCTGGGCTCACTTCACACCCAACATGAGCACAGACTGTACCCGAATGAAAGTAGGACCCACCTCTGTTTATATTATTAGAATTCTATTAGAGATGGTGGTAAAGCAAGAGAGTAAATCATGCACATAGGGTAAGATTGTGTCACAGGATGCAGATGTCACCACATGAAGTGAAACTTCCTGCCCATCAAAGCAGCCAATGCCATTTTAATGTACTCACAATCTGCAGCCCGCAACATAAAGTGAGTATGGGTGCATGGAAATAAAGCCTGCAAATCTATGAAGGGAGTGATGGTGGAGGAAAGGAGGAGAGAGCAAGTGAGGAGGGATATTGTAGGCAGAGATGTGATGGAGCGATATGTGGATTGCAAGAGCAAAAATCTCTTTGTCTGTCCTGAACTGAGTGGACAATCAAAGTTTCCTATCAGCTCTAGAGTAGGGGAAATTGGCTGCCCTGGGAAGGAGAGGGCCACTCTCACAGCCAATGGGAAGTGCCCCTGTCACTCTAATCAGGTCCAATAGAGAAAGTAGGAAACGTATGTGCATGTGTGCAAGCGGTCAAAGGAGAGTCCGTATAAACAGAGAGCTGCTTTGTTTCACTTCTCTTCATCTGATCCAAGATGATAGAAAGTCTGGAGTGGCCTTAGACCTTCATCTGTAGCTTATCCTCTGCACTGAGCAACATAGATGAGCCACATGGGTGCGTTTTTTGGCAAAACTGGCCCTGAGAGGCATGACCATCAATGCTTTGATGGAGCGCCATGTGGCAGAGATCAGTGGGTCTTAGTGGGAGCTGTGGACAGTTACACACAAGGGCAGCAAGGGAAGAGGATTACTGTCTCATCAATACAAATCCATACAGAGACGGTGGTTGACATCAGTATGCACACAGATTGAGATAGAGGCTTTGAGAAAAAGCGTGTGGGATGTAAACATCCGCACAAGAAGAACATGGTTGTTGGCTTTGGTTCATGTGGGTTTTGTTTTCTGTGTGTGTGTGTGTGTGTGTGTGTGTGTGTGTGTGTATGTGTGTGTGTGTGTGTGTGTGTGTGTGTCATCCATCTTTCCCCCACCTCCACCATGCCAGACAAGAATGCATCTCTCAGCACCTAAAACCCAATCCTCTGTTTGAAGTCTCATCTCCATCTCTGCACTCCCCACGCTGTCCTTCTCTTCCTCTCCCTGTCGGACCATCTTGTCTGTCAGCCCTGATCCTCCCCACCTTCTGCAGCTGCAACTGGGGCCACAGACGCCTTCATTGTCCTCCTCTGCCTCAGCCTCACGCTTCTTCACCTGGCCACATCACACCTGCCACCTGCACAAGATGCAGAGCTCTGGGACCTGAGTTGCTGGGCTTTCATCCACCCCTCACCTCGCCCTTCAGAGCCTCTCATCCCCTCATCCCGGCACCCTGTCACTGAGGAATGGCCGGTGCAGAGGGCCCGGGTGGGGGTGTCCGAGTGGGACACAGAGCTCCTGTTGTGAAGTCATGTGTTTTAAGCAGAGCCAAAGGGAATCAGTGCAGATGAGGTGTGTGTTTGAGGCTGAGTTTTGAGTTTAGATTTGAGTCGTATTTCTTCTTTTCGATGATATCCATTTGTGGTTGAGCAGCAGGACTGGATGAATTGAATGAATGTATGTAGTGAGGAACGTGGACCTGAGAGTGTGTGCATAATAACATGCTGACAGTGAGGGTGGTGGCTCTGTCTCAGTGATTTATGAGACTGTGCTGTGAAGGGTCTTCTGAGCAGGATATTGTTCCCTGGCTGGTGACTTCTGCCTCTTTCATTGTGTGTGTTATTGTGTGTGTGTATTTTAGTGCAAGAAAGATTAAGAGGAAGAGTACTGCAGGTGAGGCCTCAATGTAATCAATCACAGCCTCGTCACTCGGCCTAGGACTTGTGGATTAGCCCTTCACCTGGAATCTAGTTTGACTCCACAATTATTTTATTTTTTTGCATATTCATTATTTCTGGCAGATAGAGAGAAAAACACATTCTGCATCATTGCACTTCAGGAAAGGAAGATAATAATCAGCCTCATGCCTGAGGAGGATCATAACAGCTCAACCACATGGCCCAACCAGTCCAACACCCTGCACACACCCCACCATCCACCTCAGACTCGCGCTCACAGTTTGCCACATCAGGATATAGAGCTGCACACGAATTCCGGTTTAAACAGTATTCTGCTCAGTTTACACCAACAGATAAACCGCAGGTCTTGTGCGACCGGTAATCATATCCTGGGCTAGAACTGAAAAGACTGAAAGGCCTCCTGTCAGCCACAACAAGACAATGGCCTGTCGGTCATGCAGCAACCATATGGGGAGGCAGATGCATCAACTAAAGGATGAATGACAACAGTAAGCCTGAAAGGGCCACATTCAATGTGCTGGATGATCGTTGAGTAACATGAAAAACAGAAGTGTCAAAAGTCTTCATATTTGTTACTCAGGTAGGGTTTAAAAAGGCATCTGTATAAGTTCAAGTACCAACTCAAGATTTTACTCATGTAAAAGTGATACATAAAGTATAAAAGTAAAAGTAACCTAAGGGGAAAAAATGGCATTAAGGACAAAAGCTTAGGCTGTGCCACAGGGGCCTACAGTGCACCTACCCCACCTCTCCAAATAAACGTAATTCTACAGGTCATAACAATTTTATATTTAAAAAGTTAAATTTTCACATTTTGGGATGCTTTATGTTTCCTGCTCTGATGAGTCTCTGCCACAGACATCTTTCTACCAGGCCACATATGTCCCCGCTGGACTGGGACGTGATTTTTGTCATGCGCAGGTGTGATGGATCGCGTATAAACCAGTACCAGTTCAGCAACATTATGTGTCCAAAGAGTGATGTCAGCTGATACCTGAATATACTCAATGAGCAGGTTATTCCATCTTCCCTGATGGCACGGCCATATTCCAAGATGACAATGCAGGATTCATGAGGCTCAGATTGTGAAAGAGTGGTTCAGGGAACTGGAGACATAATTTTCACCCAAGGATTGGCCACCAGAGAGTCCAGACCTGAACTCCACTCAGCTTTTGGTGATGACTATTTTACTAGCCAGGTAGTGTATGTATGTATGTGTGTGTATGTATGAAGAATTATGGAAGGAGTGGCCTGACTCCCTCAATGCCTTGACTTTTCCGTCGATTTATAATCTGAAGTGTTTATCAAAAGATGGAGAGCTACCTTTCATTTATTCTAAAAAACCTTAAAAGTCAGACTGAATTTAGCCAAAATACAGTTCACGATTCTATCTCTCAGTGACCTGATTGTATCATTATAGAGCGGAGAGCAGACGTGAGCTCACTGGTTTGCTCGCCACAGTTGCTCGTGCTGAAGTGGCCATCGCCCCGCTGTTCTCTGCTGTGAGAATAAGACTCTGCGGTCCTCTGAAAAATCTCCACTCAAGTACAAACACACAAACAAAAATGCCATTGTGTGGCCTTTCACCAGCACCAAGCATCGGCGCTGACGGACATTGTCTGTGCTTTCTCACTGCTGTGTATTTTCAGAATGATTATTGTATGGCATATACAATATGTGAACGCCATCATTGTGAGTGGAGCGAGGCTGTTATTATGAGGCAGGAAATGACCTGCTGGGACCCCTGGTGACCTCGGAGGGAAAGCAATGACCTCACACTGACCCTCATGTTTGTCCTGGGCTCAGACTAATGGAGGCAGGTCTGCTGCTCTGCTGGCTGGGGAGGAGAAGGGGTGAAAGGTGGGGTTACGCTACAACAAGGAATGCAACAATATGTAGGAAATTCCCTGTGAGGTGCCAGTTTTAAGAGGCGGAAGCCACGACACAAATGTGGCTTGATCTCATGCAGGGATGTTCAAATGAAACTTTCATTTTGATCCATTTATCAGCAGAGAATTAAATGGAAGTCAATGTAAAAATGTGGTGTTATATTTGTTGAAGGTGTAAAAAGGAGCTCTGATTGAAGTGATAGTTCTTTGCCTTTAGACGCCCTCTTGTGATGAAGGAAGAGCATTGCACCCCAATGAAAGGTGGAACAAAGGCACAGACTTAAACTTACAAGAAGTTTTCCAAAACTTTATTTCAAATTTAACAATGGTCCACATCATTGCTCATTTCACAAATTGTTTAACATCTTCCATGTCTTTCCTCGCATACAATCTAATCTCTTTAAGTCTTTAATCTCACAGTCAAAAACACCACCGACAAAATTAAACCATACAAAATGTAAAAAATATGACCGAGGAACATCAAAAACAAGCGCTGGTCATGATGCAGAATCAGAGCTTCAAATATAAATGTCAGTCCAGGGCACGTAGAAACCAAGAAAAAAAAAAGTGTATAAGAGATAAGAATGGGAGAAGATATCATCTTCACACTGAGAAATGAAAACGAGTCAGTTTTAGAATACAGTATATGTGAGTAAAGACATGAAACTGAAAACATTTGTGCCCCCTCAGTAATTCATTAAAAGAAAACAAAAACAGTCCCTTAACCACACATACGTCATGGTGAGCAAAAAGAAGAAAGTCCAGATGAAAAGTCTGAGCTGGCTGCAACAGAAAAGGAAACAAACAAAAAAAGCCCAAAATCGTGATGTGGCTGCTTTGGAGCTGAGCACACAGTGACCACAAGTTTATCACCAGGCACGAAGGCACATATCCGGATAAACCCATCACTACTGGAAGATGATGTTAACAGTCCATGTCTTGATGCAGGGATGGTTTAAAAGAAAAAAAAAGGTCACATTTCAATTAATTTTCATACAAATAGTTGTTTATGTTGCCAGCAGGGGTGTTTGTGTGTGTTACAGTGGCAGGGGTGGTTTAGAGGGCATCCAGCAGACTGTCGATGCGGCTGACCAGCTCCTGTCTCTTGCTAGTCAGGGTCTTCTCACTCTCAATGTAAGCCTCTTTCTTGACTTTACCCGCCACCAGTCGCTCCGCCTCCTGGCAGGAGCGGAACACCAGCTCCTTCACCTGTCCATCCAGTTTCTGCACCTCTCCAACCTGAGGGAGCAAACATCACTGTTACTTAAGGATGCTGAATTTAATTGTTTCTACGATGCATCGCGGAGCGGACATGGACAATCTGCATCAATGCAACGAGCATAATGGATTAGAAGTAATTTAATGTATAGTAATAAAACTTCTCGATTTTATGACAGTGGAACAATAAAAGTTCTCAAGTTTTCAAAATAACAATGTTTACATGTTTGTCATATTCAGGACATTCAGACCGATTTCTGAACTATTTATAATTTAAAAGGAAGTTCATAATTATCTGACTGCTTGCACTCATTGATAAAAAAAGAATCAATGTGCAGTAATAAAAATATGAAAGATGAAGCACATGGTGGCGCATCGTGGAATCAAATCATTAACAAGATAATCATAACCGAATCACGAGACCAGTAAACATGCACAGCCCTACTTTTAGTATAGCAGGAAGACTTCACAGAGTTTCACTTGCAACCCCCACACCACCCACCTTATCAGCCAAGTCAGAGCCCTCTGCCTTGAGGCGGGCCTGCAGCGAGCTGATGTCACTGGTGAGAGCACGGTGGTCGGCCTCCAGAGTCTTCCTCCCGCTGTTGAGCGCCCCTGTGTCACGGGACTGCTTGTAGCGGTTGACCACCTCGTCCATGTGTCTGTACAGACCCAGACGTTTGTTGACCAGAGTCAGCACCTGCTCTGTGATGGAGGCCACCTTCATCCTCACCTCAGCTGCAGGATCCTTAAAAACAAGAAATTTTAGACTAGATTAGACAAAAAGTATCTCATTAAATGTAAAGATGGGCTATTAAATGAAGTACAAGAATAAACGATGACGCTTGTTTTGCTTATTTTATACCTTTGTGATGGCAAAGTCCAGACGTACATAAATGATGACGGTGAAGAAAAGTATGTAGAAGGCCCCTACAACCAAGAGAGGCTCCTGCAGCATCAGGATCTTATTGAAGTTATAATGAACCTGGAAATCAGAAAAGAGGATTATCGCTCATTTAAATTAGACGAGCAGATAAATGCATCTTTTCCTAACTAAGAGTGACTGGCGAGGTTAGGCTTTGCTTCCTCTTAGGAGACCTGGGAGAATTAATCATGCTTTTATTACATCAAGATTAGACTATTGTAATGCATTATGTATTGATCTGGATACGCTTTCCCTAGATAATTTACAAATGTTTTCAGAATGCCGCATCTCATGTTAATCGGCTTAAAAAATAAATAAATAAATAAAAGCATGAAGACATATCTCTGATCTGATCTTGGCATCCTTTCAACTGGCTCTGTCTATTTCCAGATTGATTTTAAGATTTTATTGCTGTATTGGCTCCATTTAGATCTTAACATCCACACCCATGTAAGAGACCTTAAGTTTAAGTCTAAGTTTAAGTTTAAAAAGTTAGTTTTTCTTGCATTTTCCAGGCTCCGGATTAAAACACGGAGGTGATCAAGCTTTTGCAGCCGCTGTCCCAAACCCAGACACACTGCTCAGGCTGAAGATTTATATAAATCAGTTCTCACCTCTTCTCCTCGAAACAACAATAGCAAGTTAAATTCTCACTCAATAGTTTTTCTAATGAATCGACTAATAATTTATTGGATTAAACTGCATTATATTTGGAGGGGAGAAAGCTTTTGGTATTACTTTGCAAATGTTTACTTTGCATGTTGATGCAGAGACAATCAAACCAGCTTATTTATGCTATACAGCAGCATCAATATCTAAATCTAAATATCCATATTAAATATCTATATCTAAATATCAAAGTTTCTATTCCTAAGAGACAGACTGTGACATTGTCTAAAAGTAGGTTAATCAGTTTCTCAACAGTCAATGAAAAATAAAAATGTAGAACAAAGACTGAAGTAAAAACGTCATACTCTGATCAAACTAACATGCAATATATCCTGAAAGCTCAGTTTCTTTTGTGAAATAATAATTCTGATGGTCGATAGAAATAAATCTGCTGTAGTGAACTATTTGCTGAAGCACCATTTTTCCCAGGATCTACAGGTCTGATTTTGTGAAGGTGGAAATAGTTTGAATCGTTCAAATTTAGCTGTGATTCATCTGTGATGCGACAAAATCAGAATAACAGATTACTGCTTTACACAGACTTAAAATACTTAGTGTATGCACAGGTGTGCTAGCATTTGTTGAAAGCTGGAAAAAAAATAGCTCTGCTGATCCTTTGGCACAGTGGTTCCCAAACTTTCCCTGCAGGGCCCCCTTTTTGACAACAATGATGTCAAAAAACTCTGCCAACTACTTCAGGTGAGTTTAGCTTTCGATGAGATGGATGCTGCTTTAGTAAAACAACTCTGCGATATATGATAGCTGAGTAGTTATTTCTAAAGTTATCCACAGATTTGTTCTATGCTCAGGATGAGAAGTCCCCCAGTGTTTTCATGCTGTCAGATGCTAATATTCGGAGACATACAACGCACTGTGGTCTTTCACCATTACCCACCATTGGCCATTACTTGACCATTATGTGGTCAAGCCTGAGGCAAGATATGCCTCGACATCCTTTCTTGTCTTTTGTTTTGGTAGTTCAAATCTCTGTTGTTGATTTATCATCGTTTGCCCATTGGTACTTTAACAAATGTGCCCCCCCCCCCGTCATAACTCTGGGCCGCCCCACAGTTTGGGAACCACTGCTTTGGCATCAATGTTATCTGAAAAACCTTTAGACATTTTACAATTAAACTGCTGCTAAATATTAAATATATACTGTTGTATTACAATGTGCCTCTTCTTACCACAAAATCCTGAATGTGGTGCTCCACCAGATTGCTCTTTGTAGCCACCAACACTGGTCGGCCAAAGGTATCCAGATAGGTGTAGTGCAACTGGTTTGGCAAGCGATCAATTTTGTAAGGTGTTTCTACATGGATGTTTCTGATTTAAAAAGAGTAATAAAAACAGTCAGGACAATTTAAGACACAATGACTACTGATCACTTCTTTTCCCAAGTGTACATCTGCTTAAAAACACTTACCTAGCGCCCTCTGGCAGGATGATTTTCACAGTCATGTGATCAATGACCTGGTCATCATACACATGGTCGACTAGTCTCATTTTCAGTGCATATTGGTCACCTATGATAGAAAATAATGCAACATATCAGCAAACATGGCCTTGTATTTAGTAATTAGGAAGGATATGGATATAGAAACAAATTTATAAATTTATTTATTAGCCCTTTTCATATAGTTTGTTTGAATGTAGGACTACTGATCTGCCACTAAAACCACAGGTAGTCAGGGAAGCAAACCAGTATGTGTGTTTAAGAGAGAGCTGGTTTACAGAACACTCCACTCTGATCAATGATGGTGTCCCTCAGCTGATTTCACAATGGCTGTGTAGAAGCACAAGATGATGCAACACTGATTGGCCCATTTGATCTGTGTAATTTCCCAAAGAGGAACACTGGCAGTTAGCAAGGATGTGTTTCTTTTTGCAGCGACAGGGTATGGCCACTTCGTGAAAACCATAGACTATATAAAAGATGGACGGAGCCTCCATGACATCACCCGTAGGTTCCTGAAGCGCTGAATTGAAGCTCATTGGGCGATTCCCACCGTCGCCATCTTGGCAGCATCACGCATGTCGTCATTCCCGGAAAATACAAAAATGGGCAAAGTGGAGCTGAGAGGGGGGCTGTGAAGGTGAGAGTGGATGGTTGACACCCATCAAACTCTGAGCTCCCTGTAGCTAAGAGCTAAATGAGCTAACCCGGAGCTAACGATAGCTAACCAGCTAATGGAGGGAGGCAGGCTAAAGCTAAGGCACGCTGTTAGCTGGCTAAAAACCGTGGTTGTGCTGCACTCTCCCTTCTTGCCGTGGATATTGGATACCTGTCAATCAAAAGGACACGCTCCTATTTATGCCGAATTTAAGATTACATAACATCCAAACGGATGAGTTATAAAAAAATTCACCACCTTCACAGTTGTCATGAAGGTAAACTTGACTTACTAATACTGAAAAGGTTTTTTGTACCAATCTTCAAACATGTTTATTTCTGCTGTGAAATGGGTCTTTTTAACATGGGAGTCTGTGGGGATTGACTCTGTTTTGGAGCCAGCCCCTAACGGATGAGGGGTGAACTGCAATTTTTGCAGTTCCGCATAGACTTCACATTTTACCACCAAAGGGTGCCGCTTGGTGAAAATGGCTTAAACAACAATAAGCATCAAAACTGCTCAGTTAAACCCTAAACACAGGTTCTGTCTATAGAATATACACAAGTCACCACTCAGTTTGTGAGCTGCCATTGTGGTCTAGTTTAAAATCGGACTTTTGAGCTAGCAGTGGATATAACTGGGAACCTCAGAAATTATGCACACGTGTTAGGTAGTGGACTGTCAATCACAAGTTAACCCCATCTTAAAGCACAACCTTCTTTAAATCACCCATTTTACCATAAATAGGACCATGATTCACTGAATTAACACCAGGCTATATTAAAGAAAATGTGAAACTAGGGACTGACACCATCAAACTATTAGGAACATGGTCATTGAGAAAACAGAGACAGAAAAGCCATGTTCTCAACTGCTATGTTGACTATTACACACAATGTAGGATTAATGCATTTGGCCAGTGGCTTTGTTTTCATACTATAAAGTTCATTTTTTAAAAAAAAGATTTTTTTTCTTGATGTTATGTCATATCCCAGTCTAGATATTTTCTCTTTAAGGCTATCAGAACCTACCCAAGGTGTAAAGATACTCGTAGCTTGGGAGATTGTAGCCTATGATGTAGTGGGTCTTCCAGCCTCCAAACAAGGGAAAACGAGGCCTGACCTCAACCTCCACAGAGTCATCCAGAACCTGTAGATGGGAGGTGGAGATGTTGCCAATCTCATCCCTGTAGTAGACATCTTGAGCCGAGGCAGGAAGGATGGTCTGTAAATGAGAAAAGTCGTAGTTGGGATCATACTTATCACCAAAAACAGCAACAAGTCAGGTGGTGCACCTATAATAGCAAACCTTGAAGGACTTGACAGATGAGATGCCGCTGTCTGACTGACGCTGGTAATCATAGCGTGAAAATGGGCCCTTCAGAATGGCTCCTGAGTGCCTCAAGTCGATGGTTTCCTCCACAGCAATGTTTCCCCAGTGAGATACTTCAATGGTGCGAGTGATGCTGGTGATGGTGAGGAAGGGAGCGTTGTTTTCATAGTGGATCTTCATTGTATCCTGAATACATCGAGCAACATAAAATGTGTTAGCAGCCATTCACACAGCTTCACTTGAAGGTCATGAGATCTACTGAAAAGCTGTACCTCACTGAATGGAGCAACGTCTCTGAATGGTCCATACTCAATAACCTCATCAGTCTTACTAGGGTTGCCCAGCTTGGTGTAGCTCTCCACATTCTTTGAGGCCAAGCGGACACGTGTGGTCTGGCTGCGGGTGGGGTACGGGGAGTACAGGTAGTGATTCCCCTGGAAGATCACCTGCTGACGCTCGGCCTGGGTGACGTGTGTGGGGAAGGGCTTCAGGACATGGCTAAATGTCATATCCACTTTTGCTTTGAGCTGAGCACCTG
Organism: Melanotaenia boesemani; assembly: GCF_017639745.1. NCBI lineage: Eukaryota > Metazoa > Chordata > Actinopteri > Atheriniformes > Melanotaeniidae > Melanotaenia > Melanotaenia boesemani. The sequence continues at coordinate 37,604,566 of NC_055684.1, forward strand.
CGGCCAGACTAGAGAGCAGCTGCACTTTGTAGAACTCCCCACTGTTAGAAACCAGATAAGAAACAAGACCAATAATTAAATTATAGAAAACATTAGCTTTTCTGGTCATATTATATGCCATATTAATTGTTTATATTTGAATATTTTGACATACCTGTGGCCCTGCATGGTTGTCTGCTGGAGTTCAAGTGTGCCATCCTCCTCTTCATCACCCTTCACCTGTCAAAACGTGGTTTAAACATATTTATTTGGTTTTTGCTAAGACGTTGTATAATGTAAAAAATAATTTATTCATAAATTATGCGCAACTTATTTAGCTTAAGGCCATAGTTTTGTTACGGTTTCATTCACAGTGAAAGGGGGCAGGCCTGTGCGCAGTCACACGCGGAAGTGAGCTGCCCAGCGCATACGTGTCATTCAGCTACTGACAGAGCATGGAGCCCTGCGGAAGTTAACATCTTGCTACCTGCATCTTTAGTTGATTCAAATCGGATGGATTCCGTCTAGGTTTACTGTTGTAATACATTTTAAACAACTTGTGGTAATATGAATGGCATGCATTTCTAAATGCATAACCTGTAACAGTTCCCATCACTATCTTTGTCTATTTGACTTCTTTGCTTGCAGAGCTCATCAGACCACATTGAATCGTGCTGCTAGCAGCAGTGCTCTCATGCCTTCACAGAAAACTTGCTAGTATTATACGGCAGCTTGCTGGTAAACTCAATACATATGCAACTGAAATAAAAAAATAATAATAAAGACTTGAGATCTGCAGGGTTTTGCATAGTCGAGATATGAATGGTTAATAAGCTTAGAACATAGTAGCAGACAGGCTAAAGCTAACCGGTGTAAGGATGCGTTGTTAGCGTCTTTTCTTTAATTAAAGTTAGCCTCACCGAAGCTCCGATGTATGCCAGGTGCGGTACCAGGTCAGCATCTACCCCTAATATAAAGCTGTGAACGGCGGAGTGTCCCTGGTTGGACAGCACGATCTCCGCAGTAATCTTAGCAAGATGAGTGCTCAGATCCACTGTCCTCTTTACATCCTCATTCACCAAACCGTCCGCTGAAACCCGGCAGCCGACAGAGGCGAGAAGCAGCAGGCAAACGGGGAGAAACGGCGACTTTGGTATCATGGTTGATGAAGATAGGCGTAGAAATACTGGAACTGGAGAGGTAAGAAATGTAGGAAACGTAGTCCAGAAAGAAAAAGGCCGCCGTCCGCTCTACATCAGAAAGAATGACGCTTCATTCAGTTAAACGTGATTACGTCAGTGCGCAGTCCAACGTACTGTGTGCTGATTCATGAAGATCCTTGACATAAATGGAATAACGAGATTTTTTAATACATTCAATACATTATTTCTGTACAAAAATTGTTTTGCCGTTCTGTCTTCGTCCGTTGTGGAGTGTCAATATTCTCATAGTTGGAAAGACTGACTATATACACATAATTACACATGGCCACATATGGGCATGCCGTGGTCTTTTCATATGATTGCAGCAATTGCGACCCCTTCTTTTGGCAAGCCGAAATAGCTCAGTTGGGAGAGCGTTAGACTGAAGATCTAAAGGTCCCTGGTTCGATCCCGGGTTTCGGCAAGTCTGGGAAAACATATTTTATGCCATCCTGCATCACTATAGTAAAGAGTTCCTTACCTGTCCTAATATGTTGTACCTTGAGAAGTCGTTTGTGTGTGTGTGTGTTTTCTGTAATTCATTATAGTTGGGCAATGTACCTGATATCTAAATATATTCCCAATATCCCTCCAGTAGCAGCCTTATTCCGCAGGACAGCAGTGGGCCTTTTAAAAATTGTTCAACTTTATTGCACAATTAAAAAGAAAAGGTGTTCGCCGGGCGTCTAAATTCCCAAGATAGCACTCAGAAGGTATAATGGCAGCAGATTTCGGCGTCTCTCTATAATAAGAAGCAAACTCCATTCACGAAGACCACACCCTACAGCGGCCAGAAGTCCCAGTACCAATCCAATACTTCCCCACTGGCTGAATCCTGGTTGGCTTGATTTGCATGTTCACTATTTGTCAATGTGGATTAAGACATTTAAGACAGTTAAAGTCTTAACTTAGAAATATGTTGTTTTTTTTTATCTGTGTTTGTGAACATTCATTTAAGCTCTTTCACAGGTGACACAACAGCGTGTGATTTATCATACGACATGTGTATTTTGATGGTTCCCTGGTCCCGTGCAACTAGGCGTGACCAGCGCGTGACGTCAGCCCTCAGGAACAGAGCTTGTTTTGGAGGAAGTGAACACAGCTCGTTCGACTAGCAGCTAACAGGTTAGCTTGACGGGAAGAGCGAGCGTAAACGGGAACAGAGCGAATCAGACCAACTTACAAAATCGTTTTACGCTGGCATTGACATAATTATTTTTTATAAAAAGAATTAGAAAAGACTTTAGATATTAGACAGCTATTCAGCTGTCGACACTCTAGACGCGTTGTTTTGTTGCGGCAGACATTATTTGGAGCTAGCCTGTCTTGTCTGCTATCCTGCGCGTTAGCTAACACGTCCATTCGAAGCAGAGGAAAAGTCCACCTTTGATTTTCTGTTTTTCCGAAGGTTCATCGCCCAGGTTTGTTTGGAGTGACTTAAGCTGTTTAAGTTACCAATACTATATATGAAGTATATAGATGTCGTTGTTTAAGTTTTATATAGATTATACCACGTTTAGCCAACGAATGTTAGCTTAAAGTAAGAAGTGTAACTGAAATGGTGGCTAATTGTTAAGTAATGGATGTGTTTGAAAACGTTAGCTGATATCGTATTGCCTAATTTGGCATTTAATATAAATGCCGTTAAAGGAAAGGCATTCTTCCATCGTTACATTTACTCACCTTGCTGTTTACAAATTTGATCAACAAATGTAATTCGTAATCCACCTAGCTAAACCTTCAGAAGTATGTTGAAAGTCTTTGTGGCCGTTAGGTAAAATATGGACACATGACTCTTTCAGATTACAAAGAGGAAACATTCAAATACAGGTTAACAGTGAGCTTGTTAATTATACCGGTAGCATTATATATTCCAGGGACAGCACTTGGTTTGCTAATCATGCCTGCCAAGTCATGGTTCCGTCAGTCGTGTGTTTAAAGCCATGTGATCGGTCCCTGACACAGTGTCATGGGGTACAGATTATGCTGGCAACACATAGCTCCATGTTAGTTTTGCCTCAAGCTGTGGCTTCTTGTTCACACTGATTTGTTGCAGCAAAAATGAGTGCTTCGACTAATTTATTTCTGTTAGTATTGTCGTATCCAGTGGCATGCCTGATTGGAATGATAATTTGAAGTCCGTCTGCAATAGTTTGGACTTTGGCCATTACAGCTGGATGAGGAGGTTATTATTGCGTCGCCCGCTTGGCCGACGTCAGAAATGCTTTGCGGTGTTTTCTTTGGCTGGCTCAAACATGGACACGTTGAGGACATGGCGTCTGGTGCAAAAATATTTTTAAAACAAGAATATGGAGTATTATTATTTATTAAAACTCGGGGATTCATATCTGGCTAATAGATCAGATAAATGTGTTTTTCTTTCTTACATTATTACATTTTAAAGGAAATCAAGAAAAGCTTTGCCCATCTCCCCATTGTGAAGTTGCAAGAGCAATGTATTTGTGCTTTTTTTTCTTAGGATTTCTATAGATTATTACTGTGCATCACCAGCTATTTAGTTTTCAAATATAAATGTCAGATTAAAAGTAATAATAAATCGTCATTTAAATAAACACAATTCATTCCAACATTCACAGTGTTTTGGAGTTAATTGGCGTGTATTAGGTTTTCATTTTCCATTCATCTTTGGGTTCAGTTTAATAAAGCTACAAGAATGGTTACTGCTAAGTCAAACAGTTATGCCAGTGAATGGTTTGCTTGTTATATAAACATTACAAAATATGTGCTTTATCAAATAACAAAGAGGCCTGGATAACAATTTGAGTGCAAAAAGTCAAATAAAAGTTCAACTGAAATAACTCAACATTACTTTGAACTGAGTTGAATTAAATTGATAAATAATTAATCAAAAAGAACAAGTAAAGGAGAAGTTTGATCATGCATTTCATCCCAAGGGATTCCTGAGAGCATGTGCAGTGTAGTGAATTATGTCGTAAAGCTTGTGCAACGTTCTTCTTTCAGCAATCAGCACTAGGGGTTCCACAGCAGTCCACCAAAGAGCAAGTCTTATCACTTTGTTCATTTTCTTTTATTCGCAGGCTCAGCTGCTGCTGCACCAACATAGAGCCACAAAACTTTTTTTGCTTTTCAGCCCATGCTTAGGAAATATATGCAGCATCTTGCTACAAACATTGAGAAACCTCAGCTTTCCTAAGTAGAACAGTCTGCTTTGTCCCTTCTTGTACTGCCTTGTGGTTGCATTTCCAGTCCAGTCTGTTTTTCAGGAATTTTTATGTTTAGGCTGATAATACAACGCAGTCCAGCTTGTTGGTCATTACTGTTTGTCTATTTTTTTGTCAAGTGAAGGACAGCTAAGTCAAAGGAAACATTGACGACACACTGTAACCCCAAGCCCAGTTTTGGGGGGTATTTATAAATGCATACAAACCTTATAACTTTTAATTGGAACTTGTTGGCTCATACACAACTAAGACAAGGCAGTATCTGTCTTGTTTTAGCTGTTCCAATGCTAGTTTTGTTCTGATAAACCCCCCTACCCCACTTCTAATTCAGCTTTTTGCCTTCACAGCTGTGGCACAATGACGTCAAGGAAGAAAGTACTTCTTAAAGTCATCATCCTCGGAGACTCTGGGTAAGTCACGCGCAAAAGAGGTCTGAATAATGACACATTAATTGAGACACCAACAGGCAAAGGCTTCAATCATTTCATCGTGGTAACACTATTATGTTTTTTTCCTTTTAATAGAGTTGGGAAGACCTCATTGATGAACCAGTATGTGAATAAGAAGTTCAGCAACCAGTACAAAGCCACAATAGGTGCAGATTTTCTGACAAAAGAAGTAATGGTGGATGACAGACTTGTCACAATGCAGGTATTCACATATTGCAAGTGTTACAAGTACTACAGGTCTTATTTTTTATTGCTATTTGTTTTCATTTTTATTTTATAAACTCCATTCCTGCCTTAAAGCTTGTTTCCTGACCACTCTGTGTTACAGATTTGGGACACAGCAGGTCAGGAGAGGTTCCAGTCCTTAGGTGTTGCATTCTACCGTGGGGCTGACTGTTGTGTTCTGGTGTTTGATGTGACAGCACCAAACACCTTCAAGACCCTAGACAGCTGGAGGGACGAGTTCTTGATCCAGGCTAGCCCACGAGACCCAGAAAATTTCCCCTTTGTGGTGCTGGGCAACAAGATTGACTTGGAGAACAGACAGGTTGTTGAGATTATCTGGTTTCGTTTCAAGTGTGTCCTTTCTCAGTTTCCTTTCTTTTATTTCTTTTTTTTTTATTTTATTTTACCCATTTCCTTAAATTAAAGTCACATTATCATCTACCTGATATTTCAGCTGTTAAAATCAGCTCCTTGGTCTTTCAGGTGACAACCAAACGGGCACAGGCTTGGTGTCAGAGCAAGAACAACATCCCATATTTCGAAACCAGCGCCAAGGAGGCAATCAATGTGGAGCAAGCCTTCCAGACTATAGCACGCAATGCTCTTAAACAGGTAAGATGGTTAGCCAGAAAAGAAAAAAAAAACAAGCATATCTGACTTCAAAATGTTAAAAGGTTAACTTCTAAACATCCATTTCTGTGAAAGTATGGAGATGTATAATCCAACACACATTTTGTCTTTGTTGTGTGATCTCAGGAAACCGAAGTTGAGTTGTACAACGAGTTTCCTGAGCCAATCAAGCTGGATAGAAACCCGCAAGCCAAGCCGTCAGCAGAGACCTGCAGCTGTTGAGGACTCTGAGGATTCTTGGGGTTGTCATTGCCCACACTACCCTGTCTTGCCTTGTCTATATACCCCTTTCTCATGGCCCACTGTGTTATGCCCTTATGCCCAACTTACAAGCAGCATCCCACACATAGAGTATATTACTACACACAAACATGCTGCACTCACCTCTTTACGTAAACAAAATACAAGTTTTCTATAAATCTCCTAGCCCAAAGAACACCTTAAGGAAACATTGTGGCATTTACTCATATGATGCTCATTACTTCCCAGTGTTTCTCTTTCTTGGTCTGGCTTGGGCTTTTCTCATTTTCTGTTTAAATGTTTTGCTACTTTGACTTCCAGTTTTGGTCTCAACTGCTCCCATTTTGATACTTTTAAGTGTGAAATCAAAGCATTACATCTGTGTCCATTTGGACTTTATGGTTTAAGTAAAACACATTCTTTTTTCTTCTTAAACAACAAAAAGAACTCTATCAGTGGTACACTGCTGCCCCATATCCTTCTTATTTATGTTGTAGGTTAAATGACTGATTATTGAAAATGTTATATAACCTCATTAGGAAAAAAAAAACGGTAAATTCTGATTCAACAGGGGCTCATGGGTGACGGTGCATATATGGATCATAATAATATGCTGCCTGCTGATTCTTGTTAATTGGCATAAAATTGAGAATCTAATACAATGACATGTCCATTAGACAGATGTGTACTTTTTCCCCTTGCCTTGCACTTTGCTGTGATGCTCGTATAAAAACTTGTTGAGACAACTCATTCTGAGCTGTTGTAGCTCAGGGTGGGGACGTGTGAACACAGACTCGGTTCCTTGTTTAAAGGTGCTGTTCCTCTGTTGGAGAAATGAAGGTTCATCATGTAATAACTGTTCACACATTAGACATTGAAATGAACCAAATCAACAGTGTGTCAATTGACATGTTAAGACCCGGAAGAGTTTTTTTTCTCAATCATTCATAAGTGAGTACTATTAGCTAGTACATTTCTTTTTACTGTCTATTATTGCGAGACTTTGTATATTTGCAAACCTCTCAATCATTGTGTGGAGAAGGCAAAAAGTTGTGTTGTAAATCTCCATATCTGACTCTGCCAGTTGCTTGTGTTGGCAAACAATTTAAGTGCTTGACATTTCTTTTAACCGATCAGATCTTTAACTGTCTATTTGTATTATGTTAAAACTTAGAAATTTGTTGTAGTCTAAGATTGCATACATACTGTAACTCTGAAGTTGGAAAAATATGGGGGTGGGGGAGTATTTAGCATTCATCATTATTATTATGATAAATGCACAGCATCTACATTGTTTCAAAATGTCTGCATTTCAAGTAATAAAGGTAATAAAATTCTTGAATAAAGCACTTAAGTATTTATTGATAAAATCCTTATATGATAGAACACTTACACTTTCAGTCACATTAAAATATTTGAGTAAAATAAAATAAATTCTCTTACTGATGAAAACAGTTGAAAATAAGGCTGAAGTGGTCTTTCAAACTCTTCTTAGGCTTTAATTAGTTTGTATATTTCATTTGGTTTTTGGTTTCTTGCTGGCTCCCTGAAGCCACTGCTGAAGTGCTCCTTTAGACTTGGCCTGAGCCCTCCTGTCCTTCTCTTTGCCATCACTTGAGGAGGAGGCCTTCCTCTTTGAAGGGGCGCTGCTGGACAGCCAGCTCGCCATCATCTTACTGCTTGCTGTTGGTTTGGGCTCCTAGAAATCAAGGGTCAGATTTATTAGCTGGAAACTCTTGAACAGCTAAACACATACAGCTGTATCTGTGCCCAGACATGATAAAAGATCTTATTAATTCTAATACCTTCTTACTGTTGATATCCACTGGTTGGAGGCACTCTGGGGAGTTGTTGCGTGAGTTGTTAACCAGAGAGGACACGGGGTGAAAAGTCAAAATGTTTTGAGACTGAAGCAGTTTCAGAGCATCTAGAGACTTAACCTCCCCAAAATCAAGCCATCTTCTCACTTCTTCCTCTCCATCCAGGATTGCTGGCATCCTAAAACACAATCACAAAATCATTTAAGATTTCATACAAGGACAAGTAAGAGGAAATATCAGCCAGTCTTACCTATTGTGGATGCTTTGCAGATTTTGGGAAGCATTCACAGTGATGACACTGTATGTGTAAAGGGGTTCTCCACCATCTGGTGGTGTCCAGCAGTCAAACAGTCCAGCCATGGTCAGCAACCTCCATCCAGTCCACTCAGGTGGTTCTTCGTGTTCCTAGCCAGCACAAAACAAAAAGCACCAGGACATGGTCTCAGTATCCTTCAACACAAGAAACTGATGTTTATTAGAAAAAAATGACTCCAATATCTACAGCAGATGGTTTTTCTTTTAGCTCACATGAAATTTTGGGGGCAAAAAAAGAAAAGAGAAAAGCTGGTGGACATCTGCACATTTTTGTCTTAGCTCCTCTCTCTCACAGGAAATTATCAGCATTGTCAAATTTGTTTTTAGCAGCATTCTCTCTGTTTTTGTACTTTTTTTGTTAGATAAAATAAATGTTAAAGTCGCTTATGCAAACCTTTGAAAATCCACGGGAGGTTTTTCCTGGAGGGCACACCATCTCTGATTTTTTATTGCTAACTAGAGTCAAGAGGCCATCCTGGCCCTCCTTTTTCTCCGGGCTCTGAGGGAAGTAGATGAAGAAAGGCTGCTTCTGCTTTTCCAGTCTCTGCCACTCATAGAAACCATCGGCTAGGACCACACAACGCTGTCCCTTCAGCATGGGATCCTATGGAGAGATTACAACGTTACAAGATCCTGTGTACAAAAGCTGAAAAACAACTATATATAATGCACAGTAAAGATATCTTCCTTCAACTGTTAGCACCTTGTAGGACTTTTTCTGCAGTATATTCTCACTGCGGCAGTTGCTGGTACTGTATTGCATCTTGCTTGGGTCATTCTCCTTGAACCAGGAGGGTATGAGACCCCAACGCATGGAGGTCAGCACACATTCATCTACTGGTGCGTTCTGGAAGCACACAAAATGATTAACATGGGTACCTCGTTTTTATACTGTAAGTAAAACTCAGATTAAATAAATACACATGGCAGTTGCCGTATAGTAAAGAACATATTTAGTAAACTGCTGTAATGTCACCGCTTAGAGGTTGGTACGTGCATTTTTGAACTGCAACTCCCGCCACGCACCGAAGAAAAGACCTCATCAGCTTGCTTTCGAATTAAGTGAATTTGCATTTTAACTGGTGTAAAGCCCAAAATAACGTTCAACACGCTTGAGCAGTCTTAGAATATTAGCTCGTTAGAACTCAAATCACCTTATCAAGATGTCTCTGTGACAGCAGGACCGGACTCATGGACTGAGGGCTCTTGTTGTAGGAGGGTCGGTATTTGTCCATGTCTCCATCCCTCCAGCGGGGCTGTCTTCTCTGTCCTCCACGGTTTCTGTACGAGCAAGCTCGACTCACCTCGTCAGGAGCCAGAGTGCACGCAGTTCTACCACACATGTCAACTGGTCAAAGCAGCAGTCTTACCACCTAATAAACAGAGGCTTCAATATTAGCAGGCTAGCAAGACGTTCAACCAAAAAGTATTCGTTTCTATACTTGTAAACGTAATTACGCTTACCTTATTACTGCCTTATTTCTAGTGTTGTGATGTATCCATACACCAGAAAGTGGAACTTGACGTATAACACCACTGGAAAGGGTGTGAGATCTCGTTGAGTATGTGGTCGTTTGATTAGCCTGGGTACAAGCTCCGGCGCGAGCGTTTGCTTGAGCGTGATGACGTAAGCCGCCCCACCGCGGAGCAAATATGGCGCCAAATAGACTTTATATTCTTAATATCCTTAATACTGTTATGGACATTGTATAAAGGATGTTTTTTTTTTTTATACCTACAAAACTAAGAGAGAAATTAGCCTGCATCAGAATTTCACTCTTTTTTTCCCACAGTTTTTCTTGTTAACACTTACTTTTTCTTTCACACACACAGTAGGCTAGATTATCCCATCTTATTTCTGTCCATGATACAGAAAACATTTGTGTAATGTAACACTTGTATTTTCTATTTTGAATTAGTAACGAAAAAAGCACAACCGCGTACAAATTGATATTTTACAACCGGAATGTCGATTGACATAAGATAGAAATACCATTTATATTAATTGAGCGAAGAAGAAACTGTCTATGAGTTGGTTGCCACGGCAACAATAAACAAGTTAGCGGTGGGATGCACCGTTGCATTTCTCCAACGAAACTCAACTTTACGACACCTGTGGAGCTCAGCAGGTGAGAGGAGCATCTCTGTTAGGGCTTGTTTATTGCAATTTTTTAAACAGTTGTTGGTTCTGTTGATTTTTAGATTAGAAAACTAATTAGTGTTCAAAAGAGAATCCATCTAAGTATGGGGCTTCCTGAGAGGGTCATTGCTGTTACAGACTTGTTACCTGTGAATGCTTTAGACTATAACTAACATTTAAGTAGAATTAAAGAAAAAAAAAACATAGCTTATCTGTTGGCATGGGAGGTGGAAGCATGCTGCCTTCTGCTCAGCATCTTCACCCATTCTATCTCAGTCTATTGCATATTGACAGGTGCTGATCAACAAGACCATTTTAGTGGGGGTTGTATGAATTTCACAGAGTTGTAATTGTATCTGATGAAATTACTTACCTTACAACTGTGCCCTTCTTTGTACTGCATTTTACTAGCATTCCATAAATGCTGTGAGATTGTATACTCTGCAACCATTTCTGTATGACCAAAGCACAAAGGAGCAAAAGAAATGGTTCCCTCGAAACATGCTGCCAGTATGGGAGCTAGTGGTTCTGGTCAGTCTGTCCACCTTGGCCACGAAGGACACCAGACTGCTCCTGGATGGTGTACACCATGTCCAGACAGTAAGTGAACATCCTACCATGAAAATTATACTGATTTTGAATAAGTATGTTTAATTTTCAATTCCTCCATCACCATGATTTATTAGAAACAGCTATTTCCAGATTGATTATCAATAAAACAAGTCCAACTTTAGTTAAAGGGCAACATTTTATTTTATGTTGTCATACTGTTACTAAATAAAGGTGAATTAAAGGGAACTCTGTCTTTTCTTTCTGTAACTTGACTCTTGAATAAACTGAAGCACTAAAGGTCACAACAGCATGATGTTAGCGCCTCCAGATAATTTGGCCTCTGCATTCACAGAGATGGCTTATTGATCACGAATGCTGAATTAGTCATGAGGTCACACCAGGAGAGTCAGCCAAATGTTTAAATGAAGAAACCATGAATAAAAGTTTCATGATTTTGCTCTTTATGTCTCAAAGCTTTACAGCCTTAGTTATATTGTCAACATGTAGCTCACATTCATGCTTTTGTAAGCTTCTTTCTACAAATAATTTGTGTACATTGTTCTGCCTTTATTACAGTGTAAGAAACTACCCACACATGTCTAAATACTCTCCTATCTGTCCCATTTTGTTTCATATCATCCCAGCTGTACATTATTATTTCTCTTGCACACTAATATGTGAACCTCTCTGTTGATGCAAGTATGATCAGAATCTTAATGTTTCCTTTGTTGCAGGAATAAATGTAGGCCTGCTTGCAGGTAAAAAGGTTAACACTGTTACTCAGCAATGTAGTCAAGCTGAAGCTGAAAGTCTGCCAACATGTAGGTGTCCTTTATTAATTAGAAATCAGCATGCAGAATGTCTCACTTTGTATGATAAGTTGTAGTTTGTTCACAGGAAGGGATACATCATGGTTAACATAAGCCTCCAGGAAATCTATTCAAGTCAATGTGAAGTCTGTAATAATGGAAGCATGACGTTCTCTATTTCTCTTTGTGTGAATCAGCAACATGTTCTGAGGCCAAAGTTAGCCACTCTGTTCCTAACCCCAGCAGACTGAGGAAAGCCAAGGCTTTTGCAGATGAAGCTGTCAAGGTGAGCTGATGTATCATGATAAAATATAAATCTATTTATATCATGAACTCAAGCAGTCTCCACAAATGTTTTGTTGCTCCAGGGAGGAATCTATAATTTGTGTTTCTGCTGTTTCAGATGCGTAAGATCTTCTCTGTCAAGGGTCCTTACCCTATCATCAGGGCAGCTTTGAGGGCTAGAGGCTGGGTTGAGCGTATGCACTGCACCAAGCAGCGTCAGAGCAGCGTGAACAGAGCCAGTCTAGATAATACCAGTGAGTTAGTTGTGTGAACTGTGTTGGAATTCATATTTCTATTATCACTGATTGTGCATATTTGTTCATATTTCATCTTTATATTAACATTATCTTCAGAGAATGCTGATGATGCTGAACGAGAACAAGATCCTGATGAACTGCATGATCTCATGGTAAAAAAACAACACTAAATACTTTGATTATGCTAAAAATTTTAAAGTAAAACAAAAAAGAAAGCGAAAGGTCTAACCCTCCCCCTCTTCTCATTTCATAGTCTTGCCTTGTGCGAACTAAAATGGTTTATTTCTACTGGACAAACCGTAGAGATTCAATCAACATTAAGAACTTGCAGAAAGACCAGATTGTCAACTATTTTGCTAAGGCTGACAGCTTCGTCACCAAGGTGCATTTATTGTATATGTATTTATTATTTCTAAGGATAAAAGATGCCTTCTAGGTCCTCCCTTGTCACTTCTTTTTTCTCTGATAGGCGGGGCTGTGTGTGAACCTCAGGAATCTGCACTGGTTTGATTCAGCTGACCCAGACACTTTCTTTCCTCGTTGTTACAGAATATTGGCCCAGGAAGAGAAGCATGCTTTCATTGGTTAGATCTTATATTATTTCTCTTAAAGCTGGACTGAAGTGACCTCTTTTCCAGTATTTCTCTCATCCACCTACTTTAACTTAACAAGACTCGTCTCTGTCTCTGTTCTCTGTTTAGAGGACTATCGGCGGACAGCATGCTCCGGTTTTTTGAAGTGGATTGTGGATCAGGATATTCAAAGGCAGGAAACAAAGCACAGTGTTCAGACCATTAAGGGTACTATCATTTTCTTCATTATTGTATAGTTACTCAATAATCTTTTAAAAAAGGGAGATGTAACTTGTATCCTCCACATTTAGGTCAGAGGAAGCAAAGTAAACAACAATCAATACCGTTGTCCCTTTCAAAAATGATCAACTGTGCCCTCAAAGTATGCCAGGAGTACCTGCAGAGTCTGGAGCACGGTGACATTGACACAAGCTTGGAAGTGCTTACACAGGAGGAGTGGGCAGAATATCTTAACAGTTACTACCTTGTTGTTCAGTAAGTGTGCATCAGTGTGGGATTGAAAATATTTAGCAAAGTAAAGAGCTCTTCAGGGTCTCAACAGAACCACACTCTACTTCATCATTCAGTGGCAGATTGCAGATTGAGATCAGTGATTACTTTGTGAGCTGCTGTAAAGCCATGCTGCAGAGACTAGAGGAAGTCTGTCCACAGCTGGGCATAGATGGTATACACAACATCTGGATCATCAAACCTGGAGCGAAATCTAGAGGCAGAGGTAGAAAAAAAGCACCACAGACACTTCATATGGTATCTGATAGTCACGTCCAACATGTTTTTCCTTCCTTCAAGGTATAAAATGTGCCAAGCGGCTTGATCAGATCCTCCAACTGGTGCACAGTGATCTGATGGTGGTCAAGGATAGTAAGTGGGTGGTGCAGAAGTACATAGAGCAGCCCTTTCTGGTCTATGGTACCAAGTTTGATGTGCGGCAGTGGTTTCTGGTCACCGACTGGAACCCTTTGACAGTGTGGTTCTATAAAAAGTGCTATTTGCGCTTTTCCACGCAGCCTTACTCACTGGATACACTGGACAGGTAAGATTGTAATTTAACTCTCATTAAAAGATGCAGATATGAAAGCAGATTAGGTTTAGCATAGAAAACGGGAACTGAGAGATAGAAAAAGGCAAGAATATTTTGCATGTCATTTTGGTGGGAGATTTGAAAATACATCTGTGGATAAACTGAATAACTGGTTTCGCCAGTGAGAATATTTAACTTATGTAAATATATAAATCTGCTGTCTTTTACATCTGTTTCAAAAAATTCAAATTGGCTCAAAGTCCAAAATTAGCATCTGAAACTTCTTTACCCATACACGAATTGTACAGTTAGTGCCTCCAATGAGACCAGAAAGATCTGTTTGTGTGAAAGATTTTTATGGGAAAGTAATTACACTCTCCAAAATATTATAAAAAGGCATTAAGACTTGAAAGAAAAGTCCATTTAGGAGCAATGATTAAGCTCTAAGGTTTAGATAAAAACCTGAATTTAACCCTAAATTTAACCTATAATGCTTAATCTTAATAGTCCTAATACTTAAAGTCATTTCCCGGCTCTTTTAAATAAGAAAAATTCAGGTCTTACTCGAACATAATGGAAAACATTTTAAATGAATTATATTCACTGGCATTGGGTTATTATTAAAATAAAGTCAAGTGAATCCCAAAGAGGCTGACTATCTCAGAAATAAATTTTCTTTTCATTCTTCAGATCTGTGCACTTGTGTAATAACTCCGTCCAGAAGAACCTGAAGCCGTCTCAACAACGCCATCAAGGCATTCCAGCAGACAACATGTGGCTGGACGACATGTTTAGGGCCTTTCTGGCAAACCAGGGAAAGACAGCTCAGTGGGAGACTGTTGTAGTTCCAGGAATGAAGAAGGCTATAATCCATGCATTGCAGACATCACAGGACTTGATGGAGTCACGCAAAAACACATTTGAACTCTATGGTGCTGATTTTGTGTTGGGTAGGATGCATTCACTGCATTACTTTCTGCCTGTTCCAGCATGCATCTGCCATGCTTTAAAATGTTAAATTCTCATTCAAATCACTTTAAACCCATAAACGGCTGAATTTATTTACAATTAGAAGCACTCAGAGAGCACAGTAAATAAAAGACATTAGTAATCTAAAAATAAATACATCAATAATAGTAAATAGATTAAAAAAATAAATTAAATAAATACAATTAAAAGACTTGATGTGGTTTGTTGTAAAGTCGGCACAGTAGGCGTAAAAAAATTGTTTACCTATATAACAAACAATGACATAATAAAAAAAACTAAAAGAAAAAATGGGATTAAAATAACCTATAAATAAATATTAAATAAATTAATAACAATAAATAAATGATAAATGACAAATAATTTATCTAAGAATAAACACATAAATAATAGTAAATGGATTAAAAAAAATAATTAAATCAACAGAATAAAAAGAGAGAATTTTTAAAAGACAGGATGCGGTTTGTCGCAAATTTGGGACAATAGATGTTAAACGTTACTTGTTTACCTCTATAACTTATATGAATCTTACCTAAAAAATAATCGTATATTTCGCCATGTTTGTTTCTAAGGATGTGACCTGCATCCATGGTTAATAGAAATCAATGCTAGTCCCACCATGGCACCCTCAACTTCCGTGACAGCCAACCTCTGCACCGCTGTGCAGGAGGACACCTTACGAGTCGTCCTGGACCGGAGAGTTGACCGCGCAGCAAACACTGGAAACTTTCAGCTGATATACAGGCAGGTAAGGTTTTAGTTTATAGCGTACATGTAAATGGCCTAAACGTTGTGTGTAAGACAGTATTTTAGATATAACCGTTCATCTCTAGGCAGCAGTAAAAGTCCCTCAGTACAGAGGAGTCAACCTACTCGTTGAGGGGTTCAACATTAAAAACCCCAGCCCTCTTCCTCCACTGAAGCCCTCACACCATTCAGCACCAAAATGCCAAGGCACAGTGAAGAAGAATGGCCGAACAGCAAAAAAAGTTCAGCAGAAGAGTGGAAAACTCAAGTACAGCATCAATGGTGCAGTACCAACTCCTCCTCTTCTTCCAGAACCATCTGTGCCCAGGCCAGCTGAAATCCCTCCACTTCACCTGCCAGAGACAGTTGACAAGCATGATCCTCTTTGTGACAAGTCACATTCTGGACTGCTGTGGAAGAGAAAAACAGAGGTTTCAAATAAATGCTGAAAGTTCAACCTTTGCCATCAGAGATTACCACTTCTAAACAGCCCAGGCAAGCAGTCATCAGCTCCACAAGTGCCTAAAACAAATTTTTAGATGACCAAAAGACTAATGTCTGCGTCTAAATTTTTTGCCTACCTCATAATAAAGTCAGGACGTAAAGCATTAACCAGATGTTTTAACTATTTCCAAATCCAAGATATGCATGTTCTTTAGAATAGAAACTCTTTGGTTGAACGTGGTCCCATTACATGATCAAGTGGGTGATTATTAAGCATATGA
Source organism: Melanotaenia boesemani (assembly GCF_017639745.1). Lineage (NCBI taxonomy): Eukaryota > Metazoa > Chordata > Actinopteri > Atheriniformes > Melanotaeniidae > Melanotaenia > Melanotaenia boesemani. The sequence goes on from NC_055684.1 coordinate 37,620,745, forward strand.
GGAAGGCCTGAGAATTTTGAAGACAATTCTTCAAATTACCAATCTTAATATCCTCTTTCTAGCTGCTACTACATACAGAGTGTGGACCTCCTGACTGGAAAAAAGTATTTCCCTCTTATATTTGTAAAATGAGCTCCTCAAAGACAGTTAAATGATATCTCATTTCCCAGTCTATTCCTCAGTGGAAGGACACTTGTCACTTATATGATAATACAATTATCATTATTTTTCATTAATTTAAGATGTATCTATTTACGGTAACAGGACCAAAAATGTGCTTATTGAATTTAGTATCTTTTGCTTCCATTATCCTTTCTTTGAGATCCATTTAACTTGTAAAGGCCCTTCAGTGACGGTTTGTGATTCTTCTTCACTGCACTTCCTCTCCGTTTGTTGTAGCTGCCTTTATTGGAAAGAAATTTGACACTGATTATTGAGTCCAAATGGCTGCCAGGTGGACAGGATGGGTATATCTACTGCCACGTGGGCTGGATTTATAACACACTAATTACAAATCATCAATGTGTGTGGGTAACATTCTCCTACTTTATCTTTGTATGCTGCATTTTATATCACTAAATAAATTACACAAACATGACAAAAACATGACGTTACATTTTATGTCAAAGCTGACAAGTCAAATCATCAAAACTTATTGGTTGGTGAATTTCTACAGTACATTCAAACTTTGTGGTAATTAGAGGATGTGGTAATGTCACATCACAGTAGCCTTGTTTAATTACTGGTAGAATATAAAAAATGCTCACCATGTTTGTGTAATAAATTGTTGTTAATTAAAGGAGACCTGTTTGGAAGACAAAAAATACAATTATCTGGGAAGTGAGTGTTCAAATGAAAGATCATCCACTGAAAATGGAAAAATTGTGTTTCCTGGATTATTATTATTATTTGGTTTCCAAAATATTTATTATTATAGGGTCTGTAATTAATAGTGCAAGTGACAGAAACTGAAGTCAAAGGTATAGTGTCATTTAATTTTGTTACTGCTTTTACATGTAAACCAAAATGTCAGTAACACACAATGAACAGTAGGTGGCGGTAATACTCTGAGGAAACACACTTTCGCGAAGAAGAGGCGACACAGCGGAATAGCCTGTGCGGCCTGCCTTCTGTAACCGAGCTGAGAAATGGCGGCGTCCGTGTGCCGAGTAGGAAGCACCGTGGGTCGAGTCCTCGCCAAAGCGCGCAGTGTAAGTATGTTTAAAAGGGGGTGATGACTTAACTGTTTTACGTAGTTAAAGAGAGTATGGTGCTGTTGTTTTGTCCCAACACTTTATGTAATCTCAACGGAGAGACCTCGGGAGGTGATCTGGTGAACTTGCTAGCTACCCTACAGGTACTGAGAGTCAGCTAACCGGTTAGCATTACTTTGCTAGCATCCAATACAAGGTCAATTGTCAAATGAAGCTACAGCGTTTATAACTGCCTGTTAACATGATATTTGCCATTTACACATAGAAGATGGCCGTCTTTTCAGTTGCCCGATCAAGTCTGATGGCGGTTCGTGTAACATTTGTCATTTGTCCTCCCTTGCCCTCAAAGCTTCCTAGCTAATAGCTTTAGCAGAGGGACTTTTGAAAGGCAGATTCTTTGTGTCACGTCTGTGTTCTTGATAGTTACTGGAATGTTTGTATGAGTATTTTTTTGTAGAAAATGACGTAAAGATTAGATAGATATTATCGTAATAATAATTTACATAATGTTTGTAATGTGACCAGTTAATCTAAATCTACTCTTATTCAGGAGCTTGTTGTGAACACTGGTTGTGTTTTGACTGACCCATCTACTATGTATGACGTGTATCACTGAAAAAAATATTCATGTCATCGTATTTGTATGATGTTAAAATTAAATGTTATATGTGTAAGTCAATATAAATATAACTTAGCTAATCTTAACATTTATATTTTGTGTTGTACGGATAAACTTATCTTTATGTTTTACATTAGATGGATCTACAAAATTTGTAATAAATTCAGCAGACAGTAGATCATTGACTTGAGTCGCCTGTCACTAAATTTAAACAGGTACTCTGTGGTTCTTATACACTGTGTAATAATGGATTGTGATGACATTAATTAAAAAAAAAAACAGTTTTTGACTGAATCAAAACTATATAAAATAACATTGTGATTTTATTCTGTACCGTTCTAGCCCATTCTACTTTCTTTGAGACGTGGGCAGGCATCAGTAAGCTATGCTCAGAGCCTGCTGGGAGCCCCTGAAACCCATCTAACAGCCCTGGACAATGGTTTGAGAGTTGCATCCGAGGATACTGGACATGCTACTTGCACAGTGAGGACGCATGCATTTTCTTGTTTTTTCTTATGATTAATGTTCTAACTGGAGGTTGTCAAAGTGCACATTTGTGGGTTTTTTTTTTCCCCTCACTAATTTGAATCATGGTATCTCTTATACTCTTTACACCTCTTTGCCTTTCCCAGGTTGGATTGTGGATCAGTGCTGGTAGTCGCTATGAGAGTGAGAAGAACAATGGAGCAGGCTTTTTCCTGGAGCACATGGCATTCAAGGTAGACTTTTTCACCCATTGTCTTAAACAGAACTGTCAGTCAATTTATGTTTTTCTGTATTTAGGATGTGTTAAACATTATTGTCTTTACGTTACCATTACACACTTACTTTAATTCACATAATTTCTTCCATCTGCAGGGAACAAAGATGTATCCTCAAACAGCCCTGGAGCAGCAGGTAGAGTCTATGGGTGCCCACCTGAGTGCTTACACTTCTAGGGAGCACACTGCATACTACATGAAGACCCTTGCCAAGGATCTGCCTAAAGGTAAGAGGACCTAATGTAAAGTAATATTGTACATCCATGTTCTTTCAAGTTCTTACAGTTATTCAACAATTACCTGATTTTTAAAAATATTCTTATTGGTTGCAATCTGTTTGTAAGATTAAGGCTTTTAGAAAAATAAATCAGTCATGCACAACATAAGCTGTAGACATATCTCCTGTTTTCCAGCTGTGGAGCTGCTGTCAGAGGTTGTGCAGAACTGCTCACTGAACGAGGCAGAGATTGAGCAGCAGAGGGGTGTGGTGCTGCGTGAGCTGGAAGAAGTTGAGGGAAACCTGCAGGAAGTTTGCCTAGACCTGCTGCATGCCACAGCCTTCCAGGGCACTCCTCTGGGACAAAGTGTGCTGGGCCCCTCCAGCAGTGCTAGGTGGGAGGGCCTGCAAGGTCACTCACACACACATTGAAATTAGAAAATGATCTTAGAATTGCTGTCACTATAAACACACTACTGTCAAACTGTCTAGTGTTTTAATCATTTTTGGCTTGACCACTAGCACAATACGAAGCACTACAACATGATTATGTACCATAGAATTACTAAAATATTAATTACAAAGGGCACACTGTTCACATAAGTCCACATACATACTGATCTTTGTATTCAATATTTCCAGGAATTTGAGCCGGCAGGACTTGGTTGAATACATCCACAGCCATTACAAGGCCCCTCGCATGGTGCTGGCTGCTGCTGGAGGTAGGTCCTTTTCTCCCAATATGTTTTGTGAGGAGCATCTTTAGGTGCTTGTTGACTTCTAGTTTTCACATTATGGTTTGACGTGTTGCATCTACAGGTGTGAATCACGACGAGCTGGTTGGTTTGGCCAATTCTCATTTTAGTGGAGTGTCCTTTGAGTACGAGGGTGATGCCGTCCCTGTATTGTCACCCTGCCGATTCACTGGTAGTGAGGTGAGATATATTGAGTTTTTCTCTTTTATTTGCTTTCCTATTTTGTAAATGTATAAATGTTTTATAAATGTTGACATTTTGTCTAAATGCTGTTAATTTCTCTTCACTAATATTCTCAGGAAAGTTTGAAGCCATGGTTTACTTAAAAAATAAATAAATAAATTTTATATATATATATATATGTGTGTGTGTGTGTGTGTATTAAAATGCAATGATCGTCTGTAAATTGGTACTCTGTGTAACTCTGGCTTCTGAATGAAAATAAAAGGGACATTGCACAAATGTGGTTAATAGTTTGAGGAATTTCTCTTTTTCTGCCTTCCTGCAGATCCGTATGCGTGATGATGCTTTGCCTCTGGCGCACATTGCCATCGCCGTGGAGGGCGCTAGTGCAGCTAGTCCAGACATTGTGCCCCTGATGGTGGGCAACGCTATCATTGGCAGCTATGACCTTACCTATGGTGGTGGAAAGGTTCGAAAATCAAATGTTTTTCTACTTGTGTATGTGGCTTACAAAGTTATAATAGCCCAGTATTAGTAGTAATAATCTGTATTAAATCGTTATAATGGTTCCCCTTTCAGCTTTGCCCACTTATGAATGTTTATGTCTTGAGTGGTCATCATTAAGGGGTAGAACGTTGTCCTCTCTAAAAACCCGATTCAGGGTTCTTCCCGCTGTCTCTGGACCTGTCGGGAGGAACAAAAAACCCCCCAAAAAACTAGCATATGTGATTGCTTTCCTCATGTATCCATGAGGTGGGGGTATTGTCTCTAAATATTTTCAATGCTTTATTGCATGTACAACTATACTTTTATGTTATTATTTGGGGATTATAGTGATATTATTACACATCATAATTTTGTGTTCTTGCTGACTTGATGTAACAAAGTACACGAGGTCTTTCACTGTCCATGCTGTCGTTTGACAACTTGGATTATTCAGTCTCGTCTTTGTTGTAGAATTATCGACATTGTCAGCCTTGTATGATACTTAAAAGTACGTTTTCAAACACCAGAAATATTTGTAGACATACGACCAGGTTCTGAGTTAAAGTGAAGAAGCTGAACAGTATTTTAAAAAAATTTGTTCTGTCTCATCATGCAGCACCTGAGCAGCCGCCTGGCTCGGCTGGCAGTGGAGGACAACCTTTGTCACAGCTTCCAGGCGTTCCATTCCTCCTACAGCGACACTGGCCTGCTGGGCATCTACTTTGTCAGCGATAGGCACCACATTGATGACATGATGCACTGGTCCCAGAATGCCTGGTCAGTAGCAGAGGAACTAAAGACAGTAAGACGGTGTACTTCTGTTAGTTAATTTTTTTTTTTTTTTTCCTGCAGGATGAACCTGTGTACTACAGTCACAGAGAGTGATGTAGCCAGAGGCCGAAACGCTCTAAAGGCCAGCCTGGTTGGACAACTTAATGGTATGTAATGTGTCTGTCATGCATCTCAAACATGCATGCATCACAGTCACAAACTGGAAATCAGCAACCTGTTAATTTTATAGGAACAACACCTATTTGTGACGACATCGGCAGACACATCCTGAACTACGGGCGGCGTATTCCTCTTGCAGAGTGGAACGCTCGGATCGATGTAAGTTCATCCTGGTTGAAGTAGTGTGGTTCTCTCTGTTTCTGTAGTATGATACAGTGCTTTAATCGATTACTGCTTACTCTTCTCTCCTCTCAGGCTGTGACCCCCAGGATGGTGCGTGACATCTGCTCCAAATATATCTATGATAAGTGTCCTGCGGTGGCAGCTGTCGGTGAGTTCTGTGTGGTTTTTGTCCCTTTGCAGCACGATCAAGGCCCATGCTGTAGAAATCTTTCTAATCTGTCCTTCCTGCTTGTCTCCAGGCCCCGTGGAGCAGTTACCTGACTACAACAGAATGCGCAGTGCCATGTACTGGCTCAGGTTTTAAGATAAGTTGTGGTGTTGTTCAGTGTGGCCCACATTTGCTCCTCATCTTCCTCCTTGACCTCACTTCGCTTCCTTCTGTGACCACTGCAAGAGTGAACAGCTGAGGATTGTGCACATGAAAGTGTAACAACAAAGGCAGCCATCCAGTCACTCTTCAGCCTGACTCCCTCTTTAACCCACTCATTACCCCAAGTTTGCCATGAGGGGAGCAGCCAGTCTGCTTCTTAAAATTACTCTGATTGCGTGTTGATTGTACTGTACAGGTACTCATCTGATACTGTCTGGTGGAGGGAAGGGCAGTGAGGGCAGGCTTGAACACAGAATAATTATCTACATGTCATATTTCAACCAATATTGATGAACAGCTGGAGCAAGAGTATATTTATAATTTCTATAACATTTGTTTCTGTCCATTATTGTACATAACAGAAGCTGTCATTCTGACAAAAATAAAAACTAAAACAAATTAAACATTTCTGTTTTATTCTATTTACAGGACTTTATTTACAGGTATTCCAGCACCATAGCAGATCTCTGCAGGGGAAGTTTTTGCAGCAAATGGAAAATTTAATAACTGTCAAGTACCATCTAGTTAAGTTAATCTACCAATAGCGTGAAAGGAAAATGGCTTTGGTCTCAAACACAGAAGTTGAGCGGGCTTTGGAAAATGTGTGGTTGAGAGATCCAGCTACAGTTAAGTACAGTTATGTACACTATGAATGAATGAATGAATGAATGAATGAATTTATTGTCATTGCACAACAATTACATGAGCAATCATTGGCAGTGAAATTCTTAAATTCCAGGCTCTCCTAACAAAGCTAAAAAGAATATGAACCATAATAAAAATAGTCAAACACAAAAAGCAAGAATACTACAAATAAGTTATACAGTAAAATATATAAAAAGCAATAAGAAAAGTGCTGTTATTTAAAGGTGGCGTTGCTGCTGACAGCATTTAGAAGTCTTATGTCCTGCGGTATGAAGCTGTCCCTGAGCTGGTGGCACGGGCTTGACTGCTGCAACTCGATTGGATGGACCATGGCTGAATGGTCTGTGTCACTTCAAGTTCTGTCTATAGGAAGGCAGCAACAGAACTGAGGCGTGATCAGATTTCCCAAAAGGAGACTGAGGGCCTCATACGTGTTTGTGTAAGGGTTGTAAACATGATCGAGTGTGTTCTTGTCACGTGTAGAACAGCTGATGTGTTGGTATTTCGGCCGAGCTTTCTTCAGGTTGGTGCTGGTAAAATCCCCGGCTACAATTAACGCAGCCTCCGGCCATGAAGTCTCTGCCCTGTCCATAACTTCAAACAGTTCTTCCACGGCCTTGTTGGTTTCAGCGTGTGGCAGAACATACACTACTGTCATGACAACCGATGTGAACTCAAGCGGAAGATAATAAGCCCAGGAATCCACAACTGTGGTCCTCAAGGCCCACTGTACTGCAGATTTTAGGTTTTTCCCTGCTGCAACACACCTGACTCAAATTAATGGCTTGATAGCAAACTTCTGCAAAGCTTGTCTTTCAGTTGAATCAAGTGTGTTGCAGCAGGGAAACATCTAAAACCTGCAGGATAGTGGGCCTTGAGGACCAGGGTTGGGAATCATTGTGCTAAACTGTAGGTATGATAGGGCAGAAACGTTGGTGAATAGCTGTAAACGTAGGCTGCAGTTCACCGGTTTTACTGGTGGGATGGACGGTAAGTGTGTGAAGCCTGGTTTTTACTTATTTACTCCACATATTTTCCGACACACACTCTGTCCGCAGATGGGAGCGTGTTCACCTGCGTGTGCGTGGACACGTGTCTGCACATTGAGGCAGCGAAACAGTGAAGGGAATAGTGAGTTGAGGTGGAGTGTACTGTACAAGAGTCCAGTTATTTGTTTGTCTGCAGACTAGCAGGCATTTTCTTTATTGTGCAGTCTGACAGCAGCAGGCAGGAAGGACCTACGGTACCTCTCCCTCACACACCGTGGATGGAGCAGCCGGTCCCTGGAGGAGCTGTCCAGTGCTGCCAAAGTGTCCTGTAGAGGGTAGGACATGTTTAACAGGGATGACAGCTAGCCATCATCCTCAGTTTCCCACCACCTCCACTGAGTCCAGGGGGAATCGCTAGCCCTCCTCACCAGACTGTTCATTCTCCTCCTGTCCCTGTCTGTGATGTTGCTGGTCCAGCAGACTATTCCATTAAAGATGGATGATGCTGCAGAGTCATAAAAAGGTCCTGAGGAGCGGTCCCTGCACTCCAAAAGACCTCAGTGTCCTGAGCAGGAACAGTCAGTTGTTGCCCGTCTTGACCAGAACACTGGTGTTGTCCGACCAGTCCAGATTACCTTTTTAACACCCAGACTTAACAGTTTGTTCCCTGGATGCTCACCGATGCAGGTGGAGAGTGGCTACGCTGGCAGAAATCCAGCACCAGCTCATTGATCCTACTGGCATTTATCTGGAGGTTGTTCTGCAGGCACCAATCCACAAAGTCCTGAAGTGTGGTGCTTGGGGTGCGGTGTCTTTGGCACTGGGAAGATGCAGGATGTCTTCCAAAGCTGTGGCGCTCTCCTCAGCTTCAGGCTCAGGTTGAACATGTGCCCAAGAATACCACACAGCTGGTCAGCGCAGGACTTCAGGAGCCTGGAGCTGATGCTGTCTGGACCAGCTGCTTTCTTAGCCCTGTTCATTCATCACCTGGTGTGTAGTGAGGGACAGGCCGGAGTAGGGAGGTGTGAGCTGAAGGTCGTGAGGGAGCGGGAGACGGCACAGGAGGAGCAGTGGATGAACAGACTTAAACAACAGTGTTTTCAGTCAGAGGCTTCTTCAAGTTCTCTGCAACATATAATAGTACAGATAGCCATTCCAGCCCACAGGAAAAGCCATGCAAAGGGGCTCTTTATGATGACTGACTTTTTTCCTTCACTATATTTTCTTTGAGAGCATAAAAAGTCATTAAGTTATACTTTTTTTTTTAGCAAAATTATTCTAACAATCAACTGCAGTTTTATTTAAATTGTTTTCCTTCAAATTAAACAACAAATATTAGACATATTAAAAACAGCATCAGTAAAGTTTTGAATTAAGGCAATTCAGTAAATAACTAAACAGTTACACTGTAGTAAAAAATAACGTAGACATAATCACATAAAAACTCTTGGATTGGATGTCTTCTGCAGATGCACATGAGAAATTTAATTTTCCTCTGCTTCCACCCTGATGTTTAAGTTATTTTGTGACTGAAATCCATGAAAAAATTTGTTTCTGCACATCTGCATCTCTCAGGATTTTCTGCTGTAGTCTGAAGGAAAGATTCATATCTTTCTTTTGAACCAAAACAAATTGCAAGCTTGAGTTCACAGAACAGAAAGATAAATCCATCTCCAGATGAAATGATGGTGTTTTCTCAGTCAGTGACTTCTTTATTACTCGAGCCTATGTCAAAGGTCACTTGTAATATGTGAAATCTTATCTTAAATCATGGAGACTGCATGTGTTCCTCTACGTCATGTTGTGTCTATGACGGTAACGTGGCAGGTATAACCGAGCACGTCTGTTTCCTACAATGTGATATTTGTGTGCCTCTTTGTTTTATTTATCTGTGATAACTGAGATGCAAGCTCAGGACCCTCGAGGCCCCCGACCATTGTTTTTGTGCCGTACTTGTAATATTCTTATCATTAGTTAGATCAGGATAAGTGGTTTGATGGGCTGTACTGGAGGTGATTCAGGCAGCGGGGTTGGTCTTGTTTTTTTAGTCTTCCTCTTGGGCCTGCAGCCTCTTCTTCGCTGTTGTTCACCACAGTGCTGTCTCTGCTCCTCTGTCCTGTTTCTCAATACTTCCCTCCTCTATTTTTTATTTATAAAAAGACGTGTGTGTGCACAGTATGTGTTAAGAAAGGATTGGCAGGAATTTCGGATGTTTCTATGCCGTACTTTAAAAGTACATGAAGAGAAAAGTTCTCATGCCAAAATTTATTCAAACTTAAGTTTAGATCTTCAGTTATAACTTTAAAATAAATTTAACATGATATAAATATAAAGAAACTTATTGTATTATAGCATTTTCTTCTCTTGCTTCAATGATGTCTGCATCTTTATTAAGAACAGAGTTAATCTCTCTGTCAGATTAAAGTGTAAAGTACACGTACGACATTCATGACAACTAAGCAAATGAGTGCTTTTCCTGACAGTTTCTCATTCTAGTGATCTTGGAAAATAAAAAATGATCATTTTTTTGTTGCCATACTGGTTACTGTACAAAGAGGCTGTTTCTTTTTACTGGTGAAATCATTCTGGTTGTTGAGGTGAGATCAGCCAGCAGCAGAAGTCCTGGTACTTATAGAAACAGCCCATGTCTCATCAAAGATCTTCAGGACTTTCCTCCAATTTTCAAGACTGCAGCATTACTTAAATGTTCTTGAAAATGTATGAGCACGTACAATTACATTAGGAAAGGGTCTTGAACATCCTAAATGTTTGGTTTTAACATACCATATATCTGCTCATATTAGGAAATTAATAATTCTTTTAAAAACTCAACATAAGACTTTTCTTCTTGCGGCTTGTTGATGCTAAATCTAACTGGGAGAGGCGGTGGGTGGGTTGCGTTGAATCCAAACTGTCCAATTCATTAAAGGGAAGCTTTTGTGATCAGCATCATGCTATTTTTAGGGGGGAAAAAAAGACAGCAATGAGTGCAGAGGAAGTGAAATAAAAGGAGGGGAGGGCTTTGAGGTGTAGGGATGTAAGAGTTAAACAGAAGGGAAGGGGCAGTGTCTCGGCAAAGATCGAAGTGGCTGAGGACGAAATAGTGGATGAGCAGCCGACTGCCAAGTTCAGTTGAACGTCCGACTGTGTGGTGCGAGTTGGTCCCCTAACATCTGAGGAAGATAGAGAAGATACAGTGACACACTACAGCCCATTCAGACCGGTGATCACTACCAGAGGAAGAAGTGCCTTTCTAACTTTTTACAGTGGTGACACTGAGTGAGTATTAATCCTCTCACGCTTTATCTGGGAATATTAGCATGCATGACACAATGTAAAGTTAGATAATGCAACTGATGCTTAAAAGGCTCTGTGACATTGAATTTAAGTGTCTTGAAAACACAGTTTAAGACACAGTACATATTCAATTCTTTCTCTATAAAATTAAAAACGGTTTTATTTATAATCTAGCATTTGTTCAATGTTTAGAAAATGTGAATCTAAAAGCTGGATTACTCGAGTGAAAATTTTTGGATGCCTTTTGGAAAACAGTGTTGTCACAGACTGATGTCTTGCACTATCACGGTTGTGTAATACTGAACCAAGGGCTGATTTTCTCCTTGCAGACAGTCCTGACCATGAAAGGTGTGCGTGTGTGCTTCTGCCTGGCTCTGCTTCTGCCTTGGTGTGTTCAGAGCCAAAGGAGCCAACCATACCCTGCCCAACTTGATGAAGACACACAGAGGGATGTGCTGGCTGTCGACATTTTAAACCGTAGCGGTGTGTTGAACTCGTTGCTCCGGTCGGAGCGTCACCTGGTCCTCAGACAAGCACGTGCCCCACGCCCAGTTTCCCAGGTACCAAAGAGAGCCCAGCAGGGGTCTCGCTTTGCTTTGTCCCTTGATGTCCCCACCAGCATCCTCAGCGTCCTCATAGACCTCGCCAAGAACCAGGACATGAGGACCAAGGCAGCAGCCAATGCAGAGCTAATGGCACGGATAGGCAGGAGGAAATAAAAGCACCTGGGATGGATAGAGAAAAATCTCACCTCAAGGCAAAGTTAACACACTGTGGCATCAAAACCTGTAAGAAACATCAGTTCAGGAGAAACCAGTCATTGCATCATTATCCATCCTTTAGATCTTAGATCTGCTTTACGTTTGTATTTATATTAAACATTTGATCAGACAACCTCATTCTACATATAGAACACTCAATGGACTGACTCTTCTAATTAAACAAGCTGATGTAGAACCGTAACATACACAGGACACTGCAAACAATGTACGATGAAGCTGGTCTTTTGTCTGAAGGATAATTCAGTGCTGGGTTAGAAACTGTGGTTTGAAAATGCATCTCTTGTGTTTGCATGTGTGATCTTGATTTCAAAGAAAAAGTTGTTCAATTAAATTCAATATGATAATCACATATCTTCCTCAAGTCTTATTCATTTCTGCACAGATATCAGCCATTCTTAGTATAATTACAAGCATCAGCGGCCCATAAAGCACAAATGAATGGGTCTGAGCCAAATAAGCCTGCGTCACCCGCAGTAGCATATGATCTGTGATAGCAGAACAAAGACACAGGCAGGATATTGACCTCTGTGAGCAGAACAGACCCTTTCTATAAACCTTTGTTCACTAATACTTGATACATTTCCCAAACAAGGCACAGCTATTTTAGGTTAGATGCATTATCTGCTTTAGATTAGACTAATATCTATTGGATGACTCATCTGTGCTCGGACACTGAGCAGTAAATGTGAAGCAGCAGAGGGAAATAAACTGCTCATCTGATTTACATGTAAGTTTGTCCTGTTTTATGCCAGTCATGAAATTAAATTATTTCATGTATCATTTCAGACTACTGCAGTGATATTCGTGCGTAAATGTAACTGAAATGTAATAAAAAGTGTAGCAACATTGCAGCTCAGAAAAAAATGATTACTGTGGTTGAAATAAAACATAGAAATCTGTGAGTTTACATGTGTACTTCTAGACAGCATAAGAAATATAAAGTCTAAAAATATGCAAATGATCTTTTAGTCATTTTGCTAATTATTACAAAATATAATTATTACATAATTATGCTACTGTTTTGTAAAGGCTGCTTTAAAGTGTTTCTTTAGGTATCCAGTAGTTCGCACAGACAGTAAAATAAATCTGCTTTTTCTCCTCATTTCCTGGTGTGAGGCTGTGTTTCCTGCACTGCGAGGCTTTGTAGTCTGAGGTCAGTTTCCAGTGAAGCGTACTTTACTTACATAATAAAAAATTGTTCATTTTTATATAAATAAACAAATCTAATTACTCTAATCTTCAGATAAGGGAGTTATCAGAGTAAAGATTTAACTGCAGGCTGCTCTGATTTGTAGAATTCTGCAGGAATATTAACAGTTGTTCCACAGATCGGCCTGGACAAACGTATTCCTGCAGCAGCTGCTGTTCATCCCAAAAATGAACTTGAACTTAATACGTTTCCTTAGGCAAGAAGTAAACAAGTTAATTTACAACTCCTCTGCATTTCACGAGAGGAAATCATTTTCACTCCATTACCTTCATTTGACACACATTGTCACTACTTACTCATTTGAGTCTTAAGCAAAGCATTTAATCAGGTTATCATGAATCGCTGTTAGAGAATGAGCCACATAACATTAAAGTTTAATCATTTCACTTGTAAAAGAATTAAAACTACAATGCTACCCAGCTCAAAGGGAGGCTTAGATGTCCCTAATATCAGGTCATTTGGAATCTCAGATGAGATTCATGGTGGAATTTAATTTGTGGTGTGGTGGTTAGCATCGCAGCCTCACAGCAAGAAGGTTGCTGGTTTGAGCCTCAGCGGGGGTTGAACCTGGGGGGTGGTGGCCTTTCTGTGTGGGGTTTGCATGTTCTGCCCATGTATTTGTGGGTTCTCTCGGGGTTCTCTGGCTTCCTCCCTCCGCCCAAAGACATACAGTGAGGTTAATTGGTCACTCTAAAATTCTCCCTAGGAGTGAGTGTGTGTGTGAATGGTTGTCTCTTCCTATTTGTGTTGGCTCTGCGATGGACCGGTTACCTGTCCAGGGTGTACCCTGCCTCTCACCTGTTAAAATGCTGGGATAGGCTTCAGCTTACCAGCGACCTGTAATGGACCAAGCGCAAGAAAATGAATGGATCAGTTAAGACCCTACCTCTGTCTGGTCGGACCCTGAAGCATCTCAGACTTAAAGTTCTGTAATAATAGCCCCAAAATCTGTAACACTCTGAGCATGGTTTATCACACGCAAACTGGAAGGAAGGTCTACACTGTAAAACCGAATTAGTTGCCTTTACTCAAAACAAACAAAAAATAAAACTGCAAACTGCCTCAAAAAGATCATGTTTCTGCTAACCCTCTAAAACAAGGGCACACATAAAAAAAATTATTGGGCTGTTTTTCCAACACAAGGATGGCAAACGCCCAATTAAGTCAAATAATATTATTCTATAAGATTATCCTGCAGTTGGTATGCTAAGAGTGAATTTGTCCCAACAACCGGCTCCAAAACATGTCGTGGTTGACAATCACAAGTATTAAACTTGTTTGATATTTACAATCAAAAATCTTCACGCATGCGGGGAAGCCGACGACTCCCGAGTTGTGACTCCGTGATTGTGACGAGGAACAGAATGCAGCCAGTCCAGAGAGCGAGCGGCCTGCGGAGCAAGGAAGGATATAAAGTCTGTGTTCACACTGTCTCCAGGCGTTTTCTCAAAGTCTTTTCTTTCTTTTAGTTCGGGATTTTTCTGCTAACAATAGTTCCAAGACCACCATCATTCCCTCGACTTGTATGTCCTCTTCAATGCTGGTTGCTGCGTTTCTTCTTCTTTGTTTTTGTTAGATCCCATTTGATCTTGTGAGATTTCTGGCTCGGAGGACTAGATTCTACATCAGCTCTGGCACAGAATCGTTATGTGTGCTGAGATTATCGGAGCTCGCCACACACAGTACGATCAAAGCTTCACTGCCTGATGTTCTATCTTCATGATTGGAGTCTCTAACAGATAAAACATTTCCTCAGATTTAGAAAATCCTCATATGTGTACCCAGCTTAAGCACCAAAGTCACAAAATTGTGAAAACCACCAGTAATTATCTCCAGTAAGAGCTTAAAGCTGTCACCACTTTCTACCACTAGAAGGCAGACATGTGAATCTTCACTATAACAAGTTTAGTAGTTTTTCTCATCTACAGTAACATTACATAACATTTTCTTTTAAAAACTCTGGCACCCATAGAGTTAACTTGAGTGAGCGTACAATGAATTGGAATGATTTGAGCTTGTAGAACTGACATGAATTTGATAAATCTGAGTTTGCTGCAGGTACATGTGGTTGTGGAAGAAACTTGAACTGATCAACCCCACATACATTAGAGGGGCTACTCCACAAAATCTTGTTTTTATATTTAAGACACACAGTTTCAAGTTAGAGCAGCGTTTCTCAATCCAGGTCTTCAGGACGCACTGCCCTGCATGTTTTAGAGGTAATCTTTCTTTAACACATAGGAATGAAATGAATAGCTTGTCAACAAGCTTGAGGAAGTTCATTAATCTGAACAGATGTGTTGCAGTAGGAATAGTCTGAAAGGTGCAGGGCAGCAGGTCCTAAGGACCTGGAATCAGAAACAGTCTAGAGTAACTGTTGAAATCACAGCAGGAACTTGGTGTTTTTTTGCTGAACTAATGTTACACCACCACAGACCTGTTTTTTTGTCAAGCTCTGCAAAAGCTTGTTAATAACCCATTAATTTGAGTCAGGTGTGTCGCAGCAGGAAAATATCTAAATCCAGCAGGACTGGAATTGTGTAATCCCTGATTTACAGATTGCACGTGCCTGCAGTTCAAAGTTTGTCCACATGATGTCCTCGTTGCTCTCCTCTTCCACCGCTAATTTAGGCCTTTTGCTCTGACCTACTTGTGTAAATTTGGTTAAGGTTGTGATTTTATAAAAGAAAAAAACAAAGTTTATTAAATGGAAATTTGAATAATAAATATTCTCTATTTATTTAAAGAAAAACTCAATAGGTAGCTCTGAAACAGAGACATAAAGAGAGAGAGAGAAATCAACCTCCTGCAGTCTTAATTGGCCAAATCCAGGTGCTGCTAATTATCAGAAGTGACAGGCTGGTGCTCATGAGCGTCACACGACAGGCGCACACAGGGTAAAGTAAATCTTAAATATTAACCTTTTTGTTTTAAATGAAACATTCTTTGTTAGTTATTTTAATTTCTGGCAACAAAACAGCCTGAGTTTTTTAATATTATAAATTTTGAGGGATTTTCTTTGACCATTTAAGTCGTATTGTTAAAAAAAAACTAACTGCAAGGTTTACAATGTGTGTATTAAGGTCATTTTCACAATTTATGCGTGAAAGAGCCTGTTACCCTCCTTTAAATTCTTTTTTTTTTCCTTTTTAACTTCAAACTCATTTTAATGTTTCCTAGTATAAGTTCTGCAAAATAAATAAAATGATTTGAAAACTGTTCTTTAATTAAGTGGCTACCAGAGTCCACAGGTGAGCTCAGACAACGTGTAGCTACATCAAATTGCGTAAGATGACTGGCACATTGTGAGCTCTGAACACACCTTGTCTGCTGACTCACCTGTATGGAAGACAACATGTACTGTACGTTGAACCATGACATCATGTGGGAAACGTTAATTTTCTATCCAGAAATCTTCACCATCACATTATCCTTGACCTCTGACAGAGTGGCCCACATTGTCATCATGCTCATCTTGACTTGTCTCAAGTCCATATTGGGAATTTGTAATGGATCAATGGACAATGAACCCTAAGATGTTCTTGATCACCTACTTAAATACATTCTTTAGAAGTTAATTCGGCTAGAACACAGGCATTTGCATGTTTTTTTATTTCTTTACTTTATATCTAAACTGGCCTATGATTTCTTCTTCTCTGCTGAAACTAAAATGCTCTTCTTAAACTAGCATCATGTCAAACAATTTCACCTAAATGCACTTAAATGTAGACGTTTTTGTCTTTTTACCTATCTGTTGTTGAGTCTCCTTGTTGTGTAATTCCCAGGATACTGTGCTCATACTTTCATAGCTAAAAAACAGTTATTGCTGTTTAGATGGACCATCCCTTTAAGATTGTCAGATATTATTAGTATCTGGTCACACGATGATCCAGACTTGTGGGAGTGTCCATGGTGAGTTTCTCAATAAAGCTGACTCGTAACCAGTGCAACAGTCATCAGCACAAAGTTCAGTGACCAAGTGGTGCAAGAAGCTGTAGCAGGAGATGATTGTGTGTGTCAACGCTGAGGTTTTGTCATCTGAAACAGAGTTGGGATTAGCACTTCAGGAAGAAGACGACTTCCATACGGATTTCAGTCAAAGACGGTGAGACAGCTGCTGAACTCATTAACTATAAGATTGTTTATGTTTGCACATTTGGAGAGAAGGTTTTCTATTTTACAGGTTATGATACAGATACATGTTGATAATTTAGTAATTAATTTCAGTATTCACTCAAGTCTCTAGCTTAATTCCTTTGTGGAGGCCTGTTAGTAGTGTTAACATTATAAACAGATGATTCCTTACATGTAAATCCCAGTTGACTAATGCTACTTTCAATTATAGGCTGATGAATACTTGGATGGATTGTGCTATGAAGTCTCTCAGCCTTCTGACTCCATCCACCTTCTCAAAGTAAGAGCAGTTCTCCATGAGGAGGTGAAGGTTGCCACCTCAGTCATCAGCTGATATACTAATACGGTTTAGCATATGGTTAACCCCCCAACCGTGTTTTCCTTCTCAGGGTTGTAACATCGAGTGTCTCAGCCAGCGCCTCCATGACCCAGCATCTCCTCACGGGTCGAGCTGCTCGGCCAAAGCCCTTCAGAGTCACGAACGCAGACCGCAGTGTGAAGAAGGGTATTATGGCAGAGGCACTGTTAGACTTGATGAACAAGGTGAGTAAGGGAAATGTAGAAGAACAGTGAAGTTAAACAGATTGTATAGAGCAAGGCTGCTCAGTTCAGTCCCACGAGGACTGTGGTCCTGCAAGTTTTCAATGTTTCCCTGCTCCAGCACACCTGATTCAAACTAAATGGATCCAACAGCATATGAAGTTTTGCACAATGACACTGAAAACCTGCAGGGCTGTAGTCCTCGTAGGACCAACTTGAGTAGCCCTGACATAGGGGATTAAAATGGCTCCAGACTGGTGTACAAACAGCTTGTCAGTTATGTCGTCTGAAGTGTTGCTTCTTGAGTAATTTCCCTTTAACCCTCATGCTCTGTAGCACATTTTCTCAAGCTGTTGTCTTAACAATTTTTTTTTTTTTTTTTGGTCTGTTTTTGTCCCTGCTCTCAGGTCAGTGACTCGTTTGATTTACAGTGTGCCAGTGCACTAGTTCTGGATGAGGATGGCACCGGTGTGGACACAGAGGAGTTCTTCCTAACGCTGCCAGAGAACACTGTTCTCATGGTTCTGGAGAAGGGACAGAAATGGACCCTACATCCCGTAAGCCTCTTTATTTACATCAGTCACTAGATGGCAGTCATGTTCAACTTCCTCAGATCTAAACCTAACATACTGAAAGTTTCTGCTGGTTTTGCGAGAGATGGTTTAGTACAGAAAGGTTAGTTTATTCAGCACAACAGCATGAATATAGACAAGCTGTTGCCTGAAGAATAAAATATTTGACTATTGAAGTAATTCTGTCAGGTGTTGTGCTGAGATGGAACACAGGATGCACAGCTGAGGTTTTTCTTTCATCATAATATTTAAAGGCAGGTGTTGAAGAATAATCAAACTTGGGGGTGTCAAAAGATTTGAATGGCATTCAGAAGCAATTAATTTCCATAGAAAGTTGGTTGTGCTTTTATTTGCATCTGCACCCTCTTTCCTCAAATATTTACCATGGTGGCCTCACAATCACCTCCTCTCATTGTCATTTGCCTCTTTCCTTGCTTCATTGTGTGGTCTAAGTGTTGGTGGAAGCGGATGTTGTTGTTTTTGTCATTTGGCTGCAATCATGCCAACAAAATGCATCTGTGTCTATTTGACCTCACTTATGTCTCTCCTCCTGTCACCTAATAGAACAGTCTCTCCAGGTATCAGCCCATTGAGCGCCGGCAGTATCGTACAGATGTGGCTAAGCTGACTCTTGACCTCTACAAAAACAACCCCAAGGATTTCATTGGCTGCCTGAATGTGAAAGCAACCCTGTACGGCGCTTACTCCGTGTCCTACGACCTGCGCTGTTACGCCGCCAAAAAGATGCTGAAGTGAGTGAATGCACCTGCCGAGTATGGGACTGGTTCACTATATTGTAACTTAGACTTGTTTATTTATTTATTAATTTATTTATTTATGGTGACGATTTAGAGCATAGAGAAAAGCCCGATGATGCAGAATAGTAGGTCATATTATGGTGTGTGGGTGGCAGAGTGGTCAACATATTAGTCAAAGGTTAGATTTTACTGAGATTCCATGAGGCATTATGTGATCACTGATTTTCAGCTTTGATACAGAACCTCAGTGAAGGGATAATGTTTTGCAGACTTTTATGTGAAGCTCACATTGCTGTGCAGAAGGTTTGAGAGATCTTAAATAGGAGTTTTATGACTTGCAGTTAATTGCAGAAATGAGTATTTGATCAACTGGTCTGTTAAGTTTCTCTTGTTTTTCATGATTAATGTGAAAAGTTCACATTTATTTCTCCATACTAGACCAATACATGCTGTATGTGTGTTTCATGTTGCATGAATGCAGTCTATTTGTGTCTAAATCATGTCTCTGCATGTGGGAATTGACTATTTATGTTCCTCCATCTCTCCTGCAGGGAAGCTCTGCGATGGACCATCTTCTCCATGCAGGCCACTGGCCACATTCTGCTGGGATCATCCTGCTACATTGAGCATCTGCTGGAAGAAGAGGAGCAAGCTGAGAAAAGCCTGGTACTTCCACAGGAGAGCAGGATCAGGCAGCTGCAGAGCATGCTGCTGGGAAGGATCACCCACAGATGATGGGCTAATAACAGTGGAGTGGACATGCCATCTTCTCCTAGATTTAGGTCACAGTGTGGATGTCACAGATGAAACTGGTTGGCAGTCTGTACTTATCGGCTTCCAGTATAGTTTAATGTGTCATATTGCCAACAACAGTTGCTTTTTCAATGCCACTTTTTTGTTCTGTTACATGTCTTTACTTTATTAATGCAGAAGCCAACATTAGAATGCACTTTTACTCACTGCTTTAACTTTTTCCTGTGGAAACATAATAAATATAAAGTAATGTATTTTATTTTCCTGTTTCTGATGTATTCAGAGGTCTGGACACAATTCTCAGCTGAGTTTAGCTGGACAGAGTAAAACCAATAAGCCAGCTTCATATATGGTCCAGCTGTCTCTCACATGTCCGTAAATGTCCCCTGATCTGTGCTGTCCTGTCAGCTGCAGCCTTCATCTAACTTAGAAAACCATAGGGGGGAGAGAACGAAGGAACAGAAGAGCTAGCAGCTGCAGGGAGCGAGGGGGACGGAAGCAAACCATTATCCTAAGGGAGGTGATGCTTACAGCTGGTGGCAGAAGTACCACTTTAGCTGTTTATTCAAAGAAGGTTGTAGCTGAAATGGGGCAAGTTTCAACCAAAGTGGCTGCTGATTTATCCTGATAAAGATGAACTTTAGTTCAGTTGGTCCCATCCTTCCGTTATCCACAGATTTCTCTTAACTTTGTCTGCGTTTTTTTGATGAATGTTGAGGTAAATAGGTACTTTGCCAAATTATTTCTTAGTTAAACCATGTGTACATGAACTACAAACATCAGCTGTTATATTTAAGAATGCAGATGTTCACATGAACTAAATTTAGCACAAGAAGAAATTTTAGTCTCTTAATTTTTAAAGCACTTTTATATATGAATTGCAACACAAAGTGCTTTACATTAAAAACATGATTAAAAAAAAAAAAAACTTAAAACATGAGGTGCACCAGAAAGCCACAAGTAACACAATATTTACCCACACTCACACAAATGCATAAAACCATCTCTAAAAGCGCTGTCCTAACCCAACCAACCACACTGGAGGAAACTACTAGAAGTTTAAGTTCTTAAGCTGAATTTAATTAAAATCAAAATAAAAACTATGTTAAAAATGAAAATGAAACAGGTCAAATAAATTGGATCAAATAAAATTGGGAAAATGGTACAAAAAGCATGGGTTAAATATTAAAACAAGTTAATACTGCAAAGAAATGCTTAAAGCAATTATTAAATATATTGGTAAAACAATCAGAAAATCAGATTTGACAGAGACTTAGAAATAAATAAATGTAAGTAAACATTGATTCATGAATACTAAAAAGGTATTTATTTTTACTTAAAAAAGGTAAGCTTTTATTTAAAAAATTTAAAAATGGTAAACGGTCTGTACTTTTTTACACTTTTACCCAAAGTGCTTTTACCCAAAAATAACCCAGCTGCTTTTCGGTTGTTTGGAAAGCTGACCCACAGATGAGGACCATAAAAACAAAAGATGCCTCTCCATAAGTTTTAGTGCCCATGGAATAAACAAGAGACCCCAACGAGCTGGGCCCTGGGAGGCTTAACAGCAAGTCTGATAAATACCAATGAGATTTAAAAACTTATCAAAGTTTTCTAAAATCAATCCAGAACAACAAAATTTGTATTTGGATCATTTTTCTCCCCTTTTAATATCATTTGATGCTGTATTATACATTGAAATATAAACATAGCCTAATTAGTCTTTTTTAGGGGGGGGAGACTATCAGCTGTTTCTCTCCTTCCATGGAATCACTTTGCACCTTCCACCTCATTGTAAAGTGACTTATCATGATAAGCCTGCAGGCTTTCACTATATACAGTATAGTATATTACACTAGTTAGTATTATCAAAGTGGAGAAATACTAGCATATACAAATTTACTTTTGTGCTAAATTTTTTTAACTCTTATGAAGATGCAAACTTTACTTACTGAGAAGATAAAAAATAAAATAGTGGTTAAAATCCATCTCTTAGTCACGTGAATGCTTAAAACTTTGTTTTAATCTTGGTTGTGGTGGTTAATACCATTTAAGTGCATTTGACTCCAGCTACCTGTCCTGGTTCTTAGTTCAAGCACGCAAAAGTAGATTTTTAAAATTGTCTTAATAAGTCAAAACTTTAATATTAGCTTTACTTTAATTACAAGTCTAACATCAACCCAGAGCTTTGAATGTGGATGACGAGCAGTAGGTTTGCCATCCTCCTTCAGCCATTCAGCTCAGATCACGCTGACAGAGGGGGGTCCTCTGTGGATCCAACAGAAGCTTGTGCTCTGTCTGTGGACGGTGCAGCTGTTTGTCCGTCCCACTAATCTGCGTGGCTGTCAGTGCTTCCTCCTGCTGCCGCCGCTGAGCATGGTGCTCGGCTGCTCTTCATCACAGGACGGAGGAGACTTCAGCTCCTCATCATCTAGCCTACAGGTTGCGGATATGGATCGTTCAACGCACGATTAGGACACAACAGGTAAGAGACCATGCAGTCTGGCAAAAATCATTATAAGAATGCGCGTCATTATCAGCTGTTTGTCCAGACGGTTTTAGATATTCTTGTAAAAGATGCGCCGCATATAACCGGTCCAGTCAATAACTTTACTAGCCAATTAACCGAAAGCTTTTAAGAACTCTCATACGGATTTCCACAAAAACTTTTGAAAACGCTTCAGATGAACTTTTGTGGGACCAATTTAGATGTAGAATTATTGATTTGGATATAAGAGCAGTAAACTGTAATCGCTGCTTGAAATGAAAAACACATTAAACCTCATGTCTATCCAAACCGGTCCTGGTTATTTGCAGCCTTTTCGTGCACATGAGCTATAATGGCGCATCGCCCCGCGTGCTGTTTGGCACAAAGTGCTGCACGAAATATCGATTTAGTGGAAGAATCACATGTTTTATTGGGAACCTCGGGCTGTATGTGGGAGTATGTGCTTGACACAGTTACGGGTTTGGAGGCTGTGTGTTTCTCCCACGCTCCTGAGGGAGTCTTCGCTGCAGCGCGCTGGAAGCATCTCACCGCGCACATCTAAAGTGCGGCTGCTGTTTGGATGCTGTGTTTGCGCTGTTTTACATGTGTTTGGCCTAAAGGCGACGAACATTTCTTAAAATATCTTTTGAAATTCTTTTAAAATTTCGTGCACTTACTGAATGGGTCCGTATATTATAATAACCCCATTTTATTTCCTGCGTCTCCCAAGTGCAGCTTAAATAAGGAGGTTTTAACAATAAGAACTATTACAGGCGAAGATTTCTACTAAACATGAGATATTTTATGGTGTCATAGCCTTCCACGTTCTCTTTAGCCATTTCTTGAGTAATCACAGCTTTTTAAAATGTTTTTTTCCCTGTAAAAATTAAAGAAATGTTCTTTATGTTCGAATATGTTCTTATGTAATTTTTTATGTTTTTATTTTTAATGAAACTGGATTGTCATGTTTTCATAATTTCACACAGGTTCTTTGGATGAGACTAAGTTCTAGGTATATATGTATATATATATATATATATATATATATATATATATATATATATATATATATATATATAATGTATATATACATATATATAATGTATATATGACGCTCAATCCACATGCTGTATGGTGTAGTTTTATCTCAGCTGTTCATCATAAGCGACAATTTGTCAAAGACAACATAGACTAATAAATCACAGAGATGTACAGAAGTCAAAGACTGAAACTAAAGAAGATGCAGCAGGCGTGACTGAACAGGGAGGGATGCTGGCAACAGTGTGGAGGTGGAGGAGGGTGGAGGGAAAAAAAAGTCTTGATGAAAGCGTGTGGTGTGAGCTGTATCCGTCCCTGTGAACTGCGGTGGACGGCTTTGATTGCAACATGAAGGAGAGAAACCAAATCCTGCTGAAGACATAAAGCCTGTGTGTGTATGTGTGTTAGTGTGTCGGTTTTATTGCCTTAAACTCACCAATTGGATTAACTGGCTTCTAATTGCCTCCAAGTAACCTCATCAGTTTTCACCCTAGACTTCTACCTGACAACAGGCAAACATTATTTTTCCCCTTAACTCTATTTCCTCTGTCCTCTTCTTCCTCTTGATTTTCAACAGCTGGCTATTTCAGGTCCATATTTTAATCTTTGCCATGAATAATTCAGGCAGCAGAACAACATACAGGCCCTGGTGAGAGCCTGGAAGCTTCCCTTAAACTCCAAATTACCTATCTACCATTTGAAACTCTGAATAAAGGATTTGTATTCTGTAGGATTTTAAATGGGAGTAGGTGGACTCTGTATAAGTGCAGGTTATCTCTTCTGCTCATCTGGTACATGTACATTAAAAACGAGTCTCACGAGAAACTGAGAAAAACGCATAGTTTTGCTGGATTTTACACTCCTTCATCATCTCGTCTTGAAGTACTCTCTAGAGTTCTTCATATTTCATGCCTCCCTGATCGCTTTCCAGCCTCTCCTCAGTAGCAGCAGAAAATGAGGCAAAATATTTATGACTTGGACAGAAATGAAAACCGGATTTTTGGACTGGGAACATGTGGATGCAGGCTTGGTACAATCACAATTAGTGGGTGTAAAATCATTACACAGTGGGTCAATAAGCCAACCAATCAGAGCAAAGCTAACTTCTGACCTTGCTCATGCCCTTGTTGACAAATCATTAAGCTAAAGACATTTTCTGTTCACACTGTGTGTGTTTAGTTCATCATGCAGTAATGGAGACATTTCTTATTTCTTCTTGTGAAATAAAATTGAATATTAGAGGATATTACTTAAGGAAAGTCTAACAGACATCCTGACTGTTTTTCTAAGGAAATATAAACTGTACAGCACAAATATCTTTTCATTCATAGCATTAGATTTATAGGAGGATCTAGAGGTCTAGAGATCTAGATTTAGAGGAGGATTTTACTCTGCTTCTCGTAAGTCCTGTGTGACTGGTTTCACTTGATAACATAAGAACTAAGTCCCCATAGACTTCCTCTTACTCCTACTTGAGTTCTGATTTTTTAATTGACTGTGTCTGCCCAAAAGTGAACTGCATGCCCAGAGTTATAAGTCTCTAGTTAATGCAGCAGAATAAAAAGACACAACACTGAATCATTTTGAAAATATCCTGGAATGAAACAGACTAATGGTGTAAATTATTTACGACCTTTTTAGGAAAATAATACCTGGTATTATTACCTCAATACCTCAAACACACACTGTCTGTCTGTCTGTCTGTCTGTCTGTCTGTCTTTAATCACAGCTTTTAAATTATTTAATTATGATTTATCACAGCTTAAAATTTAGTTATGATTAATCACGATTTGCCCATTTTCACTGCATTATATCAACAGAATGAGCCGATGTTTACAAATATTTACTGTTAACTGACCTTCCCTTGGTTAAACATCACATGTCCAAGGGTCAGTGAATGCAGCATGTAATGTACTTCTATATGTTGTTCTAAATCATCTCTACCATGTTCTAGCTCATAATTCGGAATTCATGTAACATCATCTCACCAACCGTCTCCATGGTGATCATTTCTGTCCTAAAACCGGCAGTTACAATGTTTAGATCCAACATTTTTAATTTTCAGGAAAGGGAATATTGGAGTTATTGTGTACAGAACTATAACTGCCAAACAGTCCTCAATAGACGTTTTTGTAAGTAAAGGTTAAATTATAGCATCTTTAAAATCCTCCAGTACAAAGCCTGCCAGTAAAGACATATTAATGTAATTAAACATAGAAGTGTCAATCAAAGGAAAACCATCCTTAATCAGTGTGGTTGGGATGAAGTCGAAAAGACGGGTACACAGGAAACTATAGGTATCATGTTTCAAGGTGGATGAAGTCTCATTGACTTTAACTGAAGGGGCCACTCTTCCATTATTTTTGCTGTTGATGCCAGCGTCACAAGCCACAGCAGTATAGTTGCTCAGAAAATGTAGGAGAGCTAAAGTAGGAACAACTTGCTAATGTTGTCAAAGGGGGTTTTAATTTAAGCCAAGTTTTCTTAAAACTGGTAACAAAACCTAACAAGACAGCAGCATAAATCTAGTAATGACAGTCTCACAGAGAATCCATGAAAGCTTTCATTCCTCCAAACCTCTGACCTCCAACTATGGACTTTCTCAGTAGGTCAACCAGCAAGATGCAGGCATAGATGTTTATTCTGGATATTTAAAATTCTATATTTTTAAAATGGTGACTATAGTAATGATGTGTAAGGCAAAGGCAACCTTCCAAACATCAGCAGAAAAGCTTAAAGGGTAAATTTGTGGACAATATTAGCTTCATCAGCTGGACTATAATAAATCTGATCCTAAAAACGGATGAACTTAATTAAACTGTAGTGGCTGTCTTCATATTTAAATGCAAAAGTCAATTCCTCTAACAAGTTAGGTGTAGCTAAGAATAACTGGAAGTTGCATCTATTACACAATCCTGTGTTTGATTTATGTTTGTTCTAAGAGTTTCATCTGCTGGCCTTCCACCTTCATTCAACCACTATAATATACACTTGACTTTCATCGTCTCTGCCTTCACTCTCATCTTCAAAGCCACTTACTGTAGAGTCAGCAGCAGCCCTAAAGAACAAGTGACTGCGGCTAGTGTGTATGTCCAGTAATATAGGTGTGTGTGTCTATGTGTGCTTTGCTGTTTCAGGTCAATTGTGCTAAGGTTGAGCACTGGCCTTCAAATATTCAGCCCTGACATTTTGTCTCCATATTGCACGTTGACTGGAGAGAGCACTCAAATAACAGCTTGATGTCTCAGCAGGGAATCTATTGCACACACTCACACACTGTTGGGGGCTTATTGTAAAACTAAATGTTCATGTTGTTGCGTTCGTCAGCCTTTTTGTATTTTATTTTTATGTTACACACTCCCTCGTACTGTGAGTCTCAGGCGTAAATGCCGTCTTTGCCATTCTTCCTCTTCTTCTGCACTGCTTTTGTCTAAGTGGTGTCATGTGAGAATCAGAGCCCTGCCAGCTTTGTGCAGGTATTGTCATGGCAAGTGACTGAAGTTGGCTTTTTTTAGCACAAAAGGAGAATAATCAGCTTCCTGAAGGCTAGACAAAGTTTTTTTTTCTTTTGTCTGAATGCAATAATTGAAAAATAAAATTAAAAAATGAAAATGAAAACCCCTGAAGGGATCGGTCATCATTAGGCTTATTTGATATTCATTAAAATAAATGATTATCCTTCAGGTTTTTATTTCTGTTGTGCAACCATGGTGACATCTGACTCAACAACAGCACATGACAGAAACTTCATTTTCTCCACAGCTTACTTCGCTTGACTTGGCAGTCTGATTAGATTTTCAGAGACCTTCCTGCATAACTTTGCATCCTAATGAAGAAACAACACTTTTATCTAGACTGTCATTCTTTAAGATAAAAACGGCATGTCAACACTCTGTCATATGAGAAGAAACATGGTTGTTTTTTATTGAAAACATTTTGATACTGAAGTTCTACTTTTCATTAATTAGTGATGCTTGATTATATCCTGGCCTGCTGATAAATACCTCAGATCAACTTTAGATAACAGAAACACAGGAACTATGGCAGTTTGCCATGACTGGCAGCCCATTATAATTATTTTGTAAGTCTGAGTGTGAGTCTGAAAAGCTGATAATTAATTATGTTTATTAAAATTAGTTTAGGGATTTTGGGATTTCTGGCACTTGAGTATTTTTACTCTAATCTTGACTAATTGAAAAGTTATTGCAAAAGATAAACTGTACAAGGAACTTTACTGTTGTAACATCTATAGTTGTGATTTGCTGTTTCTAATTTAATGATGCTTTACACACACACACACACACACACATATATATATTTATATATATATATGTGCGTGTGTGTGTGTTCATGTTTGTATGTGTGTATATATCATATAAAATAAGTGTAACATGAGCTTTTTATCTTTTCCATTAATTTCACTTAAAAGTTAAATATGCCCAGCTTTTTGGAGTATTGTATATATGAAAAAAGTCTAGTGTACTGCTTCGGACATCAGCTACATGGGAATAGCTGAAGCCCTGAAGCATTTGTGTCAGCTGTAGTAGGACAACCAGGGCTCCTGCTAGCTGAGCCTTGACTTCCCATCATCTCCCGCATGGTTGAATGGGTTGAAATGGAATAATCATGTTGCTCTTCTATATTTTCATTTTATTTGACCACATTTATATTTTTCTATAATAGTTGGCATCACTTAGATTTAGAAGCAGTCTATTTTTCCACAGTGACCTTATAGTGGTTAAGAGTATGCATTACATTAATGCAGAAATATTTTAGAAACATTAGTTCAGCTTTATTTTGAATACAAATCACACCTTTCTTACTATTGTTGCATTTTAGAGAGAAGTTTTGCCAAGATTCTGGGAGTGACCACTGCTAAAAAGTCTTTATTTTCAAAGTGATAAAAGAGTCTGACTTATTCCCAGAGAAATGTGGTCCCTCTGTAGATGCAGCACACCCTCTGATCTGAACAGGGGGACCAGTACACTGGTCTGTCAGTAAATATGTTGGCTCTGACCCGCATGCAGTGTTCCACAGGTGGAGACAGGCCAACAACAGCCATGGCTTTTAAGCCACACTACAGAAGAGATTTTCACAGTTTGGAGCCCCCTAACGAAGGCTAATATGGCATTCATCTTTCATCGTGTTTTTTCTCTGAGCTCTCTCTAGCCAGTGAAACTCAGTCCAAGGTTGACTCACATCTTATAGCTTGCTATGTCACTTTCTCTCTTTCTTTTCCTATAATGTCCTCCTGTGTTTCTTTCATCAGTCATGACGACATTTAAAATGGCCAATGTGTTGATATCAAGTTGCTGTCGTGTGACACAGCGGCGTAAAGCAAAACGTAGTTGTCATGTGATGCTCCAGGTGGGAAAAAAAGTTGTGTAGTGCAGTTTCCAAGCCTTAGGATGTTGCAGTGCAGTGGCGACGTCAGGAATATACATAATCAATAATCAAAATGAGTCAGAACCACAGAATCTTATGTAGAGTTACTTTATGTAACACAGGGCAGATCTCTTCCACCAGAGTAGTTTAACTCCGCAGACACAGAGACAGATGGCATTTTATGCATCGCTACAGCAACGCATGCTGCAACTTAGAAAATACAGGCTTTGGAAATCCTGCATGCCCTAAAATGACTCTTAAGCCCTCTGAGTTAAAAACTGACACAGTGGGCTCATTATTGAACACCAGTATATTTTATGGTGAGATCAGGTTGCAAGATCATATCATCATTTTTTCATCGTTTCATAGACGCGTTAATCTCAAGCTTAACTATCGGCCCATTCCACTGTTTTTGGTTAACATTAAGAGCTTCTCTTTATTTAGGTGACTTTTCATCACTGTTTAAAAATGCTCTCTTTATTTGTTTATCTAATTTTAATGATGGTTTTATGTGTTTGACATCATCTTGTTAGGATTTTTTTTTACCCCTCTCCCTTCCTCCTAGCTCACTTGTGTGGCTGATTATTGGATACAGCTTAGAAATGGATTTATGGCTCTTTGAAGGGAGCCAGATCTTAAGGAGCCTTTCCTTTCAAAGAGCCATTCAAAAGACTGGCTCGTTCTCACAATATCTTACAAAAATTCACAATATATAAGAATGACAAACAATCAAAATATGTACCTATATAAAATCTACAGGATTAAATAATTATAGGAAAAATATAGATACAAAAGGATAAACCTGAGCAGTCAGTGCAAATTCTAGTAAATGTTTTGGATAGAACTCACAGTATTTGTTTCCAGACAATACTCTCTTCCCATCAATGCTTCACATGAATGAACATCAGACTTTTATGATGTCACATGTTATTTATTTTATTTTCATTTTACTCAACTGTACTACTTCTTATTTTCTTATTTATTCTTTTTTTATTCATTCAGTCATTTTTAGCTGGAAGGGGGTTGGGGGGGGGGTGTTGGGCTTGGCGTGTGTGTATAAGTGTGTGCGTGTGACTGTGTGAAAGATTTCATTGAGTGTTTTTATTCTTAATTATGTAAATAACTTTGTGTTGCCTATGGCAGAAAAAGCGCTTTATAAATAAAGTTTGATTTGATTTGTTTTCGTGCCAAAATTTTGTATATAAAAAGAATGGCTCACAAATGAACGACTCACAGCTGTGAATCGGTTCCCATCGTTCATTTAAAAGAGTCATTCAAAAGAATCGATTCGTTTGTGAACGTCACATCTCTAATACAGCTGTTCCTGATTAGGCTCCTCCATAAAAGCCTAGGACTGCTCTTCATTCAGCACCAGTTTGTCTGCTTACCAGCGATTAAAGCAGACTGATTCAAGATTTAAAGGTCCCATATTATGCAAAATTCACTTTTTAATGGTTTTGGAACAGTCATACTGGTCCCCCCGCATGTGTAGGAGACCCGTAAGTGTGAAACTCTTTCAGGCGCTCTCTCTCCCCCCTGCTCCACCTCTAGGGAAGTAAGCGCTGAAATGAGCTTGTTTGAAAGCGTGTACGTTATGACGTCATAAGGGACAATAACCACTCCCCACAGAGCGATGGACCCGTCTACCGGCTCTCAAAGCCCGCCCTCTAAAAATCACCTAGCGCCCAGTGTTTTTCCCTCTTCGGCAACCCTCGTTAGCGGACATGGCTAAGCGACAGAAGCACTGTTCTGTTTGTGGCTGCATAAATGAACACGAAAACGTTTTTTTACTTCCATCCACTGAACCCACGAGGACTGAGTGGATTAATTTTATTTTTGGAGGAAATGTACCCGGAAAACTTCCAAAGGTTTTGCATGTCTGTGGCCAGCATTTCAAAGAGGACTGTTTCCACAACATGGGGGCATGGAAAGCAGGCTTCGCCAACCGTTTGAAGCTGAAGCCAGGTTCAATACCAACTGTCCGTGACACAGCTGGAGAGGTAAGAGCTGGCAGTTATTTTATCGTACCTCAGATATCTCTCCTTCTGGGTCCGACTCTGGCTCAAACTGGTAAGGGAGAACGACAGCGTCTCTACCAGTTGCCATAACGCTGCTGTTCACGAGAGCGGCATGAACGGGCATCATCCATGAACATAGTTACAAAAGAGGGGGAAAAAATTTCAAGACAGGGACTAATGGAATGGCTGAAATTTTACTGGCTGGACGAGTAAAAGTCACACTAACCTTTCACTAACGTCCTGTTAGTCT
The DNA here is from genome assembly GCF_017639745.1 of Melanotaenia boesemani. Classification (NCBI taxonomy): domain Eukaryota; kingdom Metazoa; phylum Chordata; class Actinopteri; order Atheriniformes; family Melanotaeniidae; genus Melanotaenia; species Melanotaenia boesemani. The sequence continues at coordinate 37,651,343 of NC_055684.1, forward strand.
TCTTGCTCGAAATTCTTCAGGAATGGGTTCCGGTGTTCCGGCGTTTGTTTATCCTTCACTACGCTGTAATCAGCGTCTAGTAACCGCTAAGGCCTAACCTGTCAATCACCTCATGACGGGCGATGCGATGGGCGGAGCCAACAGCTGAGCTGCTCCACCAGGGTTCCGCCCACCATAAACGGCACATTTCTGAAGCTGCTAAAAAGAGGGAGGTGAAGAGAAGCCGCTGCACTCAAACTGAGGGTCGATTTGTCCATACCATGGCGGAAATATTTCATTTAGATATTAATGAATGGTCTCAGATTGGGAATAAAGTGTATAATATGGGACCTTTAAACAACTTTATTTATCCCCGAAGGGCACTTCAGTTTCGGTCTACCAGACGGCTAACTTAAAAAAAATAATCACAACCATAAACATTCAGGCATTCTGTCAATGACAATCAATGACCTGGTAAGGACAAAAAAACAAAAACAAACAAAAAAAAAATGCAGCAAACTCACAGGTCGCCATGGAGAATAAATAATCAATAAACAATAAATTTGTCTACTTGCTGCAATCAGCAGCGGTAAGAAGTGTAATGGCAGAAGGAATAAAAGAATTTTGTTTTCCTTGGAGGGGCAAGGTAGCGCCGTCCTGAGGGCATTAAACTGAAGTCAGAACGGCTCAAAATCTGTCTGGCTTTCTGGCTGATTCTTTTTAATACAAAGAGATATAAGGTCAGTCATCTGGACTCCTGTAATCTTGGAGCGGATGATGACAATTCTGCTGAGACTCTTCTTGTCCTTCACTGACAACCCCTAAAACCAACAAATAAAAGAAAATGTTAAAACTCTTAAATAAAGGAATGATAAAAATTACATAAAATTCTGTTAGAAACATTAAAAGACTGCATGATTTTTTTTGTTTTTTGGATTCAGCCACCAGATCCTCTGCACTTTGGAGAAGTCCAGTCACTCTGCATCTCCAGTGCTTTTCAGTGCTTTTTTTTTTAACTTTCATCATCATCTCTTCAGTTCTGTGAGGCTCCTTCCATCTACCCATATCCTTATCACATCAGACATCATCTGGATCAGTCACTGTATCGTTTAGCCTCCCATAGCTCCTCATGTTGGGTGGAAATCTCACTCTGAAGTGGGACCTATGAAAGAAAATCCTAAGAAATGATTGGTCACACTTTCACCCTCCAATATAAGTACATTTAAAAGGTTCCAGTGGTCTTTAAAAAATATATTACAATATATTTTTTCCTCTTTTCACAGTCCTCTAACCTAATGAACAGAATTAACTGAGCAGCTGCATATCTAATGTTGCTAATAGTTTTATTTAAGCGTGATCTTTTTCTAGTGTGATTCACATTTTCCACAGTATTCCATTAAAATGCTATTAGACGAATAATTCCACATTCTTGTTCACTTTCTCTTTTCCCACTATCTATGTCATTTTGACAACCTGTTACATCATCTTGTCACACAGGAATAGCAAGATTATCTTCACTGCCATTCATCTTTTTAATCTTTGTGCTTCTGCCTCTGGGAAAAGATGATGTGTCTAAAGCTGTTCAATTATACATGCTATATGGTCGCTTGTCTCACACTCTCTGGCTTCCTAGACCAGGGAGGAAGGATTGCAGAGCATCATACATCAGATCTGAGTGGAAAGTGGGAGCTCTGAATGTGGTACATTCACTTTAGGAATTCACCTTCCTGCTGTGGTTTTTATGCAGTGTTTAAGCAACAGTACAGGAACTGCAGATTTCTCTCTGGTGTTCTGTAGTTTATTGGTGTTAAAATCTTCCTCAGTCTGGGTTGCATTACATTTCCCAAAATGACTTTCTTAATGCATTCATCTAGCAATTTGGGTGGAAAGAGCTCATCAGTGACCCTGAAATAAAGCTCAAAGTGTGAGGCGAACATAATTATGGACCATTCAATTGGAGCTGCAGCAAGAAAAGATATTTATGTGAAGTTTTGTTGAACTTTGGTTTTAAATTAACCAAGGCCATTTAAATGAAGAACGCAGAAATATCAAAGTTTTCATAAATGTAACACTTTAAAAAAAGTTGCTTTTACACTATAATAAAGCTGGTTCATTGCTTATTTAAAAGGATTGCCAACAAAAATAATTTACATATAAATGGAACAAAAACAATTGTCAAAGACACTTTTCCAACTGAATTTAAAAGTAAAGGATTAGGATTTAGGAGCTGGAGTTTATGTGGAATGCTGTGCAGATTACAATAAATAATTTTACATTTTGCAAGTGCCTGGTTAAATCTCTGCAAGCAATCTCCATAAACTGGACCAAGATACGAGCAGAGATAAAAACCTGGTGATTAGCAAAAGTCAACACAGAAATAAAACCTTTGGTAAAGTAATTCTTAAAAACGGGGCTTTTTGGAACAGAATAGTCATCCAGTGGTTGAAGCAGGTGCCTCATAGCAAAGAGGTGCTGCACATGCCTGAGGCCATCCTGCATAAAGTTCCTGTGTCTCCTTGTTCTTGCCTCGGTTTTCTCCGGGTGCTCCAGCTTTCTCCCTGTTTGACCACAGTGAGGTGGATCACAGGGAGTCAGACTGAACAGAATAAAACAGAGATGGATGGATTGATGTTTGTCAACTTTTTGATGAATAACTGTATTTTTTGTATATTTTATTCCTGTAAGGAAAGGCAAGTTTATTTGTTATTTTCATGTACAAGATCATACAAAGTGCTTTACATACAACATTAAAAGAATTACAGAAATACAGAATACTTATTTCAATTCTTGTCAAAGGTTAGATGGGCACAAAGATACCATCAACAGTAATAAGTTATTGAAGATGAACCAGTTGAAGTTGTTTTGTCCAATTATATTAAAAAAGAGGGTTCTGTTAAAGAGCTGTGATACCTGAACCTTTAAAGCAATCTGGATGCGAGTGTCCTTAAATCAAAGCATCAGCTTATATTAATTATAGATTTCAGACTTCAATGTGTTCTCATATAAAGATATTCACAGACCTATAGTAACTAGACACCAGTGTTAATAACTTCAGAAAACACAACTAGTTCAAAACACTGGAGATAAAAACATTTCTCTCAAATTAAACACTGTTACCCTCCTGCCTGGCGTTTAAACTGAGTAGGTTGAGCCAAGATGTGCTGTTGTAACTGATGAATACACTCTTCACAGTATTTGGCAGAGATATAAGGTCATAGTGACGACTTATCAAATATTTCACCTTGATTTGATCATTTCCTGGTTCTCAGTATGTCCAGGTCTAAAGGTGATAATAAGTTTTCTCAAAGCCAGGAAGTGTTCCCACTCTGAGTCACCCAGAGAAGTCCCTAATGAGCTTCTTCCCCTTCAGCTAACTTAATTAGCAAACCATCTCAAGAATTACACCTGGTTTTGCCTGCCTTTGACACAGCTGGTTACCAGGAATGGTCATGCTGCTTTCTGCCAAAGGTTTTATTCTGCATTTAGAAACGAACTGTGTCTTAGGAGACCAAACCTGAAAGACTCTCTGCTATCAGGGTTTGAGAGTGAGAAGTTTCACTCTTTCACTCTCAATCACCAGAGTCAGACACGAAGCACTTTGTTAAGCAGCAGGTGTGAATCATATCAATGCCCTTTGAAAAGGAGCATTTTATTAAACTAACTGCCTTTACCAAGAAAAATAAAAAATAAAAAGGATGCCAGCCAAGCCATTGATCTCTGCAGGAAAGTCGATGCATCACGAAGCAGTGCAATCACTCAAAGATCAGACTGCTTTGCTGCTGTGATTGTAAAAGTAATAATGCCGTTCCAGTATTCCTGTGTTATGGGCCCTACCTGTAAAGTAATCATGCAGCTTTTCACTCAGGCAATCATGAGCTGAGTCTTTTGAGGCTGAAGCAGTCCTTTGGGAAGTGGTGGCAACCAGGAAACCAACAGCAGCTGGAGGAAAGCTGATGTAAGAGTTTAGAGTGGAAAAAACTGCCACCTCTGGTCCCTGGGACATCTTGTTTACCAGCACTTCTGGTTCACCCTTCTTCTCCACTTCCTTCCCTCATTCAGGCAGTTGTTGAAATCTTTCTTCTTTTCAGCAGGCATTTTTAAGATGACCCACTTTCAAGTGATGTGTGCTCTCTTTTAAATAGGAATTTGTAACTTCCCCAAAAATTTACATTTCCATTTCCCTCTGGTGTCCACCCTTGTTACCTTCTGGGTGCAATCAGTCTGCTCACCGTTGGACCAGAGGGAAACGCGAGCTGCATGCACACCATCATCATCACTTTTCTCATCACAGCATTTTCTCTTCTTTACTTTCCTCAGTCTCTCCTGTTTCAGCTTTTTCTTGACATCCTCATGCAGTGGCCTCCAAAATCTATTGCAGTTTAATTTTCCTGGACTTCCATTTCTTCCCACAATGTTCTTGTTTCCAATGCTCACTCCTCTGTTGACGGTTTGACTCATCCATCTTGTGAAATTTTATTTTATATCTCACTTTTCCACAGAAAAATCACAGTTTTAGAAACGTTGATAAACGTGTGTACTACTGTCTCATTGTCAGTCGCATGTTGTCACAACAGAATTTGCTGTCAGTGCAAGCCTACCTTTGCCCTCATTAATCTAGTCCCTTATAGCGTGGTTGCTGTGGCAACAGAAAAAGGGAAGGAAATGAGTCCATCACTCAACCTAATATCACGTTGCTAGAATGAAGATGTGTAGAGCTTGATGTATGGGAGTTCCTGCACCCCTGCCTTGTAAGTGTGCCATCAAATGCTTTTAAGCACTTGACATGATGCTGACATTTTCATTTACTAGGCCAGAGGAAAAGAAGCTGTGATTTTAATCCCTCAAGTGATTTCTCATAGGTGCAATTAGCTGCTGCCCCCTAATCAGTGACGAGCGACTTTTATCTTGTTCTTGTCAAGTTGGGCTGTGAGCTGTGTTAATGTTTGAAATGTCAGCGTTTTAGACTTTAAACTGAAATTCATGATTATATTAAAAAAATGAAAGAACTGCAGCTTATACCCGTCCTGGCAGTTCTGATCCAAATACTGAAGTGTAGTCAAGGCTCATAATTTAGACACTGACTAGCAAGGACGCCACCTAAACAATGGGGTTACGGTTTAATGAAAGGTATCGAGGAGGTTATGAAAAGACTTGAAGGTTCTGACTGGTTCATCTGAGTTGCCTTGTGTTTCAAAGTAGGGAGGAGAGTCATATGGAGGTTCCTTCTCAGGATGTCAGTGACTCAAGCTCAGTAATGGCCTCCCAGATCAGTGATCACCAAATCCGGACCTCTTGGGCCAGTGTCCTGCGGGTTTTCAATGTTTCCCTGCTCCCTTTGCTCCTGACACATATTGAATGGGTCCAACAGCTTATGGAGTTCTGCACAATGACTCGTTCATTTGACTCAGGTGTGTTGGAGCAGGGATACACTGAAAAACCTGCAGGACACTGGCCCAAGAGGTTCGGATTTGGTGGTCCCTGTCCTAGATGGTACCTAAAGAAGAGAAACAAATTACATGAAACTGGATGAAAAAAGTGGAGAAACTAAAGGATGAAAGAGGAAGATAAAAGGATGGAGAGGAGGATATATTATTGGATAAATTAATGAGGGAGGGGAGGATGGATGAAGGAAGAAGAGGAAGGATGGATAGATGGGGAAGAAGGTTGGAAGGATTAATGGGTGAGGGGTGAAGATGTAGGAATGGGTAAAAGGATAAGGAAGGGAAGAAGAGATAGGTGGGGAGGCATGGATGGATGGATGGATGGATGGATGGACGGACGGACATAAATGGATGAGCAAAGTTGAATGAAGATAGATATAGGGTGGATGGGTAAACCAGAAGGCTCACTGGTGATTAGAGATATGGTTGAGGTCTGGTCTTGCTCCTGAACTTTGGTTTTTGTTTTTTTGTGATACATGTTAGGATTTTGGGAAGATGCAGTTAACACTGAAAACAGGCTAGAAGTATATAGTAAAATATATTTTAGTGGCATTCACTGTCTGCTAATAAAATTAATAATGAGAACATTTAGTTATACTGATCATAAAACATTGGATATAGAAAACGATATTGATCCTGAAAACAACTTTTTTATTAACAGTTGCTGTGATTGTAGATACTACACAGAAGAACAACTCAACAAAAGTAATTTTTTTTCTGATGAAACAATATCAATAATACATTTCAATAGTAGGAGTTTAAATTCAAATGTCTCAAAAATCAAACATTGCATAAGACAGTTAGATAATAAATTCACAATAATAGCAATATCAGAAACTTGGCTATGTGAAGAGCAAATTGATATGGTGCAGATTGATGGATATGACAGTTACTTTGTAAATAGAAATAAAACAAGGGGAGGGGGTGTGGCCCTATATATTGATAAGGAATATACATGTCATTTTGTTGGGGAAATGTCATTTGTTGTGGACAACGTTATGGAGTGCATCACCATAGAAATGGTCATGGGAAACTCAAAAAACACGTTAATAAGCTGTATCTACAGAAAACCCGGCTCTTCTATAGATACTTTTACAGAAAAGCTAGTTGATTTATATGGTCATTTTGGTAATATGAAGCCTGCTATTATCTGTGGCGACTTCAATATTGACTTGTTAAATACTCATGAACACAATACAACTACAGATTATATAAATTCTATGTATAGTATTAGCATGTATCCTACAATTACGCGTCCGACTCGAATAACTACTCATAGTGCCACACTTATTGATAATATATTGACAAATGTCATTGATAGGAAAATAGTCAGTGGAGTCATAATAAATGACACCACCGATCACCTTCCAGTTTTTGCAATTATCCAGAGCAGTAGTACCAGTAAGAAAAAGGTTAAAACATTCAAGATTGCTAGAAAAGCCACACAGAGCCTAATTAATAATTTTAAAGAAGATTTAAAGAATCAGGATTGGAAAGATGTTTATGTTGAAAATGTAAATGAAGCTTATGAATCCTTTTTGTCCATTGTCCTAGCACTATATGATAAAAACTGTCCTCTTGTGAAAAAAGCAGTTAAGCAAAGTCATGTTGACAAACCGTGGATAACTATTGGTATTATTAAAGCATGTAGGAAGAAAAAAGTACTGTACCAAGAATTTTTAAAGAAAAGAACTGTTAATGCTGAACAGAAATATAAGATGTATAAAAATAAACTAACAACAATTATAAGGAATAATAAAAAGGATTATTACAGCAAATTATTAGATGACAATAAAAGTAACATAAAAAAGACATGGAATATACTAAATGATATCATTAAAAAGAGAGCAAGTGGGCCAGATTATCCCAATAGTTTTTTAAATATGAATGACTCTCAGGTCAACAATGTGGAAATGGCCGCTGAAGAGTTTAACAAATTATTTGTAAGTATGGGTCAAAATTTGGCTAATGATATTGTAAAGACAAAAAACAGAGGAAATGTAGTAAGCCAAATAAATATTACAGAGTCTTTCTTTATCAGAAAAACGGATGAAAAGGAGATTATTGACACTGTACGAAATTTAAGAAATAAGAAATCTACTGACTGTAATGGACTCCATATGTCTCTGATAAAAGATATTATTGAATTTATTGCAAAACCTCTCGTACACATCTGTAATCTGTCATTATCAACAGGCGTCTTTCCCAATGAAATGAAACTAGCTAAAGTAATACCAATTTACAAAGCAGGTGATAAGCATGTTCTTTCAAATTATAGACCCATTTCACTGTTACCACAGTTTTCAAAAATACTGGAGAAAATATTCTTTTTAAGGTTACAAGATTTCATAAAAAAACACAACATACTGTATGACCAGCAATATGGTTTTAGAACAAATAGGACAACTGCTCATGCATTAATAGATTTCACTGAAGAAATAACAACGGCCATAGAAAATAAAGAATATGCTGTAGGGATTTTTTTAGACTTACAGAAAGCATTTGATACTGTGAATCATGAACTGTTAATGGAAAAATTGCATGGATATGGAATTAGAGGGATAGCATATAATTGGATCAATAGCTACTTAAAAAATAGAAAACAATATGTTCAATTACATGAAGCTAAGTCTAGTGTACAAAGTGTAATAAGTGGGGTGCCCCAGGGGTCAGTTTTGGGGCCATTTCTGTTCATTTTGTATATAAATAATATATGTGAATTGACAACAAACATGAAAATCATTTTATTTGCAGATGATGCAAATTTAGTTTGCTGTGGGGAAAATCTGCAGCAACTCCTGGATATCGTCGAAAAAGAACTCACTAAGTTGAAGAAATGGTTTGATGAAAATAAACTAACCTTGAATGTAAGTAAAACTAAATTTATGATCTTTGGGAATCGCCGAATAGACACAAACAAACAACTATTGATAGAAAATACTAAAATAGAAAGAGTAACTGAGATAAAATTTCTTGGGGTAATAATAGATGATAAAATAAACTGGAAATCGCATATAAATTATATAAAATCCAAAATTTCCAAATCAATTGCAGTTTTATACAGGGTCAAGCACCTCCTAAATCAAGCATCACTTTTCACTTTGTATTGTTCCTTCATACTACCATATATGACCTATTGTGTGGAAGTTTGGGGAAACACTTATAAAACAAACACTGATCCAATATACATTCTACAGAAAAAAGCAATAAGGATTGTTTGCAATGCAGAGTTTAGACAACCAACCAATCAACTCTTTGTTAAACTGAACGCACTTAAGTTTAAAGACCTTGTTGACTTTAAAACAGCACAACTAATGTATGGTGTAATTCATCGGAAGGTTCCTGACGGTATCCAGGGGTTGTTTCAGATTAGGGAAAGTAGATACGGTCTGCGAGGAATGTGTATTTTTAAAAAACAACCAGTAAGAACAAACATAAAACTACATAGCCCTGTAATCCGGGGAGTCAATTTGTGGAATAAATTGAACAATAAAATGAAACTATGTGAAACAATAAATATATTTAAGAAACTATTCAAAACCAATAAATTTTGTATATATAGGACGGAAATATAATGATTTAATTGTATCTTTGTTACTACCTTGTTTCTGTGGAAAATGCTGTGCTTGTTATAAATTGACAGCCGATAGTATATTTGTTTTATTATTATTATGTTTATTTTTGTTTTTGGGAGCAGGCCCTGAAAAGTTTTTTTTACTTCTGCCTGCTCCTTTTTTTTTTTTTTTTTTTTTTTCGGACCACAAAGGTAATCAGGCAAGCAATTCAAATTGTAGAAAGAGGGGAAAAGGGACAAAGATGGGGACTGGAAGATTTTGCTTGCTTGTTTTCTTGTTCTTCTTGATTTGTCATGTATTTTATTTTATCTTTTAGAAGAGAATCTTTTTTTATAACTTTGTTCGAAAAAAATAAATAAATGAATAAAATAAAAAAAAAAAATAAAAAAAAATAATAACAGGCATAAGTTCGTAGAAGTAGTATAAGTATCGGTAAGGCTCTCATTTTTAAACACTTGTCACATTTACATCAAACATAGATTCATTTCTCTTTTCTCACGATACACATTTCTTACCAAGTATATAAAGACTACCCACAACCATTCAGTACCAAACACAGGAGTGTATTTACAGTTGTGACCTTTAAAAACATTCACTGCGAACTAGCTGTAACCACTATCCCACAAAATACAAATTTTTTATTGAAACAATGCCACAGAGAAGCTGCTGGAATCACAGCTAAAGGAGGTCCTACCAGATATTGGAGTATGACTTTTTTTTTTTTTTTTTTTTTTGGTGACAACTTCTTTTTTGGGGGGAGGGGTCAGCATTGTATCCTGGATAATGACTGGTCTGACCACAGTACTTGTTTTAACTGTGCGATAGTCCATCCCAGATACCTTGGAGCCCAGAGAAGCCACCGTCACCTCAACTTAACAACTCAACTTCCAACAATAATCCCTTCTGGTTCATCAGCAATTAATGAATGCTGGTTGTTGATGCCGTGTCAGCTAAGAGACTGCAGATCACCAGTGTGTAATTTAGGCTTGGTTCCTTGCTTTTTGTGCAACGAAATTCCTCCAGACCCCCTGGATCGTTTCATAATACACTGAAGAAAGAAATATGCAAATTTCTTCCAACTCTTTTTTTTTTTTTTTTGTTATTGTTTATTTTTACATTTAAATTATTTTCTCACATATTTGTCGATGATGTGAAAATCATCTGCTCATCTTTTGCATAGATTCATTCTTCTGTCTTTTAACCAAATCAGAAGTGCAATAAGTTGCTGACATCACCTGTTTAAACAAAAACTTCACTTTTACACATATATTTCTTTATTCTACCTCATTACTAGCATGAATAATGATTTCCAGTTCAGGATGTGACACGATGGAGCTTAGCTTATCAATATTTCTCAGATGATGATCAGGAGTGAACCTTGAGCAGAAGCAGCTCATAAAAGACCATCCTGCTTGCAGCTGTGAATTTAAAAGGAAACACAAGCTTAGAAGCATATAATTAGTGAATAAGATGATAAAGAAGGTGATTTGTGAAGTGAAGCATGATACAAACAAGAGCCAGCATGTAGTTAAAATTATAGAGCACCTAAAAGGAAATGTATGAAGTTATCATGAGGTTACTGTGATGAGGATGAACGAGGCAGTGAGGCAGAAACTTTGTTAGGGCTGATTACTGTTAACAGTATGTTACAGGTGAGCAGGCTTTCAATCAAAGTTGTACCATAAGTAGAAGTAGAAATTGTGCATAACAGCTTGTAACAGTTGTAAATGTACAATTATGAACGATTATGAGCAATCAATGCTGCGCTGGTGCCAGATTGGATCAGTCATAGAGCTGCTCTGCTATGTGTGCAACCAAACACTCAGAGCATCTGCAAACAGAAGTCTGAGCCCAGAACTTAATAAACAATTGTACATTCACATTTACAATCTTACTACAGATTTCGTTGCTAGTTGATTCTCAAATTACAATATTGACAAATAGAGAATTTATGGATGAGATATAATGATCCTCATTCATCCCTTCAACACACATGTTCACATGTTGGTGACACAACAGAGGTGATACGGGGTTCAGTATGTTGCCCAAGGACCTGCCGATTAATAGACAACCAATGTGAAGTAGCTTTCATTGATATAAGCGCAAAATTCGCTGCTTCCACTTTAAGTAACACTGATCATTAGGGGTGTGGGCTGCTGGTAGGACAGATCAAAAGTTGTGCCTGTGTCACTGTGAGCATCAACACTATTTCCTGAAATTTTGAGAGCCTATAAGCCTTGATCTAAACTGCTGAACCGATGCTTTCACAGGTGGGTGTAAGGTTTTGGAAGGTTGTGAAAAGTACTTATTAAAATTTGGGCAATAATCATCCAACTCTACAACTGACCCATTCGATTGCTGTACAACTTTTCAGAAAGCCCAGAGCATCATCAGTTGACTGACAGATAACAAAACAGCCGATCACAGCTCAGTAGCGTCCTTTTGGCTGAACTAAGGCAGTTCCAGCAACTACGGAGGAGGAACAGTCTGCTGTGGGACCATGTAGTAACCAAACTCCTTCGGCTAAGTGTTAAACAGTAAGAAGCAGAACTGTATCCATTTAACATGCCTCTAACGCCACTGAATTCCAAATATTGAACTTCTTTGACCTCAGTAAGAAATCCATTACATGCATTGCTCTCATAATTATTTATGTGCTCATCTGTATGTTTGTTTCTGCAGAATATTTTCAGCCTTTGGACAAGAAAGACTGTTTGTACTAAATACAAAAAGATAAGCATCATATTAACTCTTCAAGGAGCCACATGTGATGCAATCCTACAAGACCATTGGTGCTACAACTTATTTCAAAGAAATAAATTTTTATTCTTGGAAACAGAATGGTTGTACTGAGAGTTAGATAAAAACAGTAAACAGATTTAGTTGCTGTTTCTCTTTCTCTCTCTCTCTCTCTTATGTATATACATATATATATATATACATATATATATATATATATATATATATATATATATATATACACTTTTTTATAAAGACTGATGTGCATTTAAAGTTTCCAGTGTGTTCTTTTGTTTTTAATACCTTTAAATCAGCATCATTGTTGGTTATCATAGGTGCATTTTACAGAGCTCCTGGGAGTTTTCCACAGACATTTAAGTGAACTCTTCAGATGTGACAAGTCCTCCAGATAAATTAACATCTGTAGTTGTCAGTTTGATAGATACTATGCTCCTCTGCCACAAAAAGTATTTTCAATAACCACGCCGTCTCCTGCAGCTGGCAGAGATGAGATCATCATCAGTTTTAAGTATCTTCCTGAATGTGTTGTTTTTGCTGATCCACTGAGGGCAGTTGATTGCCTCAGAGTCTGATTACTTAACGTCATTCAATTTGGCCATTCCCCTGAGCTCTAACGCTGTGTATTCTGGCAGCCTGTGGTTCTGGCAGCTTCTCTGCACATCTCAAGCTGGGGTGACGACAAAACGGTAATCAGTGGCACCGATAGACAACAGATTGAGGAATGGCTTGATGCATAATTCAGCACCTGTTCAATCTGCAGATGCTTGGGTTTATATATGCATATATATAAGATAGAGATTTTAGCAAACAAGCCCAGGTTATGGTCTCTGGTTTGACTTTTCTATCCAAACTTATGCTTTCATCTCTGACAGGCTCTGTAACAAATACTAAAGTGTTTTGATTCTGTCTTCCACAGTGCATTTCTCATCTGTCTGCATTGTGTTCTCATCTCTCCAGCACTGTCACCAAGCTGTTTTTCATCCCTGCATCATGGAAGCTCAGCCTGTTGCATCATGGGAGCTCCTCTGCAGTGTGACAGATACAATATATGAGAACTGAAGGGTCGTCATGGAGACTGACAGCTACACCTCAGGTGCGGCAACCGTTGACTGGATTGGGACCTTGGCCGGGCTGGATGGAATGGGAGTCTATCAGGAGCAAGGTGGAGAGGGCTCATCAAGCAGTTCAACATCCTGGCACATGCCATACTCTCTGGGCTTCCAAGTGTCCCTCACTGCCTTCCTCATGCTGGAGCTGGTGTTGGGTTTTAGCAGCAACCTGACTGTGCTGGTGCTCTACTGCTCTCAGTCCAATTTGGTGGACTCGGTGAGCAACATGGTGACTGTCAACTTGCATGTTCTGGATGTGGTTGTATGTGTGCTGTGCGTGCCGCTTACTCTGGTGGTGGTGCTTCTTCCTCCAGGACCAAACCTGGCCTTGCTCTGCTGCTTCCATGAGGCATGTATTACCTTTGCCAGCATCGCCACAGCCATCAACATCCTGGTTATCAGCTTGGACCGGTATGATATCTCAGTGCGACCGGCCAATAGACTGCTGACAACACGCAGAGCAGCGCTCCTTCTGGCTTCTGTCTGGCTAACGTCAGTTGCTGTGTTTTTTATCCCATTCTTGGAGGTGCAGTGGTCCAATGCAGAAGGAGCAGAGGAGGCAAAACAGGGAACAGCCTTGACTTTGTCCTCACATGCCGTTGGTGCCACAGTGGTGCCAGCATGGCGGAACAGGACCCTCTTATGTGTTGGTGGTCAGGGCTATCACACTGGCTTGGGGATGTATTACCATCTGATCCTACAGGTGCCCATTTTCTTTACCACGGTGGCAGTCATGTTATTTACCTACTCCAAAATACTAAGAGCTTTAAACATCCGCATTGGCTCCCACATGAGGAAAAGCCAGCGGTTCAGGGGTCACAACAAGAGACAGAAAAAAAGGAAGGCAGGGCTTAGAATGGATGAAGACAGGGACATAGGAGGAGAACAGTGCACCACAGATGGGACCAAACAACTCAATCATCCTCCCCTCATCCCTTCCCCATCTCCTACCCCGACAGCTACCTCCCCTCCTGCTCTATCCTCTGCAGCTCCACTCGTTACTTCTGACTTGGGCACTGCTGCTCCCCTGCCAGCCTCTATGGGTGTCCAGGCCTCTGTGTCAGCAATAATTGCTCTGCGCCGTGCAGTGCGACGGCACCGAGATCGGAGAGAGCGCCAACGACGGGTGTTCAGGATGTCCCTCATCATCATCACAACTTTCTTGGGCTGTTGGGCTCCTCTTTCTGTGACTAATGTGCTCATCCTGGGGATTGGGCCCAGTGATGTCCTGGTCAGCCTACGCCTCTGGTTCCTGGCCCTGGCTTATGGCACCACTGTCTCCCACCCTTTGCTCTACGCTTTTACTCGGCAGAAACTGCGCCGTGCTCTCCGTGCCAAAGTAAAGAAGAGGGTAGTGTCCCTGCTCCAAGTGGACCCCTCACCAGGGGGCACAGTAATACACAATTCCTGGGTGGAGAACAGAAAAACCAGCCGCCAGGTGCGACTAGAGGCAAGCGAAGGCACTGACCGCCACCTGGCAGAGGCCCTCTGAGACTGAAAACTCATGGGTAAGACTGGAATAATTAAAAAGCAAAACAGAGTCACAGGTGTTGTGTTCCATCATCAGACTCACTGATGCGAGAAGCTGGTGTAAGATATGTGAAAAAAAACACATTTTTACCTCTGGGAGATGTTTTAATGTAACCACCATCAGCAAGCCCCTGATAAACGCAACTACCTTCACTTCAGGCAATATTTAAAACAGGATGCTGTCGTCTCTGCAGTGCACACAGCTCCTGCAGCTGAAGAAAATCATTCCACAAAGCGGGAGATGTACTCTTTCAGATACTGTGGTGTATTTACATCTGGAACTGTCCTGAATGTTTTTACCCAGCAGAGGATACAATCTGCTTCTCGCTCTGATGCTTTCAGACAGCTTTTAAAACAATGTTGATAAACTTCAAACACATAAATATTCTTTGAATGTATTCAATATTACCCCTGCCTTTATTTTGCTCTGAAGTTTGGATTAAATCTATGTTGTGCATTCTGAAAGAAGGTGAACATGTGAGACACTGTGCCTGCTAGATGAAAGATGATAGGGGTGCATCATGATTTAAGAGGGTTTGCTACATGTGTGGAATATTAATATTACTTAGTCATTAGAATTTTTGCAGTGTTTACATAAGATTTAGCATCAGCCCTTGACATAAATTCAGTTTATATCATTTCTAGTTTATAGCAAATATTTTATCTGGTGTTGAAACAACTCAATCTACAGCCGCTGGCTGTAGATTAACATATATTACAAATGTGAAATATTGTCATCTGGCATTCAGTAAACACAAATGTTGACAGAATAGTGGGTGAAGTCATCTGACAACCTGTGATCCAGTATAATACCTTGCAAAAAATATCCAAAATAACTGTGGATTTTAATCAGCACACAACACATTCACAGCAAAACTCCTAATATTTACATGTTTATTACTGAGTTTTTGCATGCAAAACTAAAAAAGCATGTAAGCGAGAAGGTGTGTACATGATGTAAATACTGACTAGATCTGAATTTATTTCATGGTAAATCTCTGGCACAAGTCACTTGGTCTGTATTTGATTATAAACAGACGTTTTTTAGATTAGAAGAGTGTTTCATTTGCAGCTGCTTGTCTCTGTTTCAGCATCCAGAGATGTGATCCCATGGATCAGCTCATCCAGCCAGCACAACAGAGTAGCTGGCAAGCAGAGCAACGAGAGATCAATTAGATTATTAATAGGATCGGTTCTGCCTGCATATGTGTTCACTGCTCTGATTTAGTTCGATTCAAATTTTATTTATAAAGCATTTTTCATACAAGAGCAGCACAAAGTGTTTTCCACGAGAGACACAATAATAGCAAGTGTTTGGATATTAAAAATAATAATAAAAATAAACAATTTATACACTTATTCCTTTCCTTTAAAAAAACAAAGAAAAACACTTATTCCTCTCTCTCTCTCTCATCACTCACTCACACACACACACACACACACACACACACACACATCTCTTAACTGAATGTTAACAGAAACATCTGGCTTGACGCTGTTGCGAGGAAACAATATCTTGGGGATCCGTCCAGATATTATGTGCACATTGTAGCACATTGTTTAACTTTGTTGTTTTCAAAGCACGTTATAAATAAAGTTGCAGCAGCAGATCAGAGCAGGCTGGGTTCCACACGGCCATAGGACTGCAGTGCAGGACCTCCGGCTACCCAGACAAGGGTGATTGCCATGGTTACGGCCCTGCAGACCTGCAGACTGAGCAGGCAGAGCTTTGAGGATCCCCATGAAGAAAACACTGGAGTTTTAAAGGTAAAACAGTAAAAACACAGATCAAACAAGAAGCACTCAAAGAGTGCAGACCTCCACCAAGCCATAGGATTTATTATTTTTTGCCAATTATTGTGGGTATTAGCAAGTCATCACATCTTTCTGGGCTTTTATGTCTTTTTGGTAGTATAAAGAACAATTGCTTGTCTGTGGAACAACTATGTTTATGGCAGTCAACCACGGCACAACCTTTCAGCACATTTAAAGAAAACTCTACAAAAATCAAAGAAAAATCTATGAGGATCGACACTGAAAATCCAATGATGTTACGTTAGCAACCTTTTGTTTTTACCGGCGAAAGACCAGGATGTTGCGGGATCCGTCCAGATGTTATGTGCACTGACGTTCCAGATGTTTCTACCTGTAAACAATCCTTTTAAAAAAATTCCTGGATCTAGGCAGTGTGCTGGATCACCCCCAAAATCTAATTACATGTTCCTTATTCCATTTTGGAGATTTCCTAAATACTGCATCACAATATGTCCATTACTTTTGAATTATGTTGCTACCAGACAGACAGACAAACCAATGCTGTCAAAAACATAACCTAAGGTAATAAACCTAAAAATGATAAGAACAAATAAGAGCAACAAGTATATAAAAGAACAGAATGAGAAAAGCTAGTAGTGTTTAAATAAATAAGTACATAATTAAAATAAATAAATATAAAATGGTAATTAAACAAGTAAAATAAAATAAATTATAAGATAACCTTGAAGTTATTGGCTAAGTTTTTTAAAACCAGCAAGAGTCTTTGCAGCCCTGAGGTTCTCTGGCAGGATGTTCTACAGACGAGGGCACTAATGATGGAAAGAGGCCTCGCTGTATGTTGTAGCTCTCACTAGAAACAATTAAAAGGCTGGTATCAGAGGGTCTCAGGGTCCAAGAGGGCTCATATTTAAAAGCAAGTCAGATAAATAAGAAGGCCCAAGACCATTAAGACACTTATAAACTGCTAAAAGAACCTTAAAATCAATCCTGAAACTCACAGGGAGGCAATGCTGTGCTTACACAGGGTCCATGTGATTTATCACAATGCAGTTTTGAAGGTAAACATGGAAAACATATAATATATAATGTTCTGTCTTACAAGGATATGCTATCTTTTAGGTGTTCATGGTGTTTTTATGTGAATGTATCACAAAACAGTGAATTAAGCCAATAAATATGAAATATTATTGTCTGAATTTGTGCCTTTAGCTGTGCTTTAATGAACTGTGTGTGGTATCTGACATGTGGTAGTTGAATTTCTAGCTTTCTTTGATCTAAAAAAAACATGGGGAACCTGGGTTCTGCTTAGTTGTAATTGTGGTATTCCTCATTATAGGCCTTTAAAGTTGAGAAAATCAATGTTATTCTGTCTGCACTTACAAAGACACTTAATACAAACCTACTGCATTTAACTGTGTGGATGTGTTCATCTCTCACAATCAGAATTCAGCTAAAAATGAGTGAGATTGCTATGTGCTAATTTTAGCTTTATGCTGCTACGATTGGTATCATAAAATCAAACCTCACAACTCAACGGACTATATGCTCCAGTGAAGGCCTTCTTATTGTTACGGGAGGTGCAACCATGTTCTGTACTGGATCCCTCTGTGGGCACCGAACATGTACACCTGGTATTGTTCACATGCTCCTCCCAGCAAGCCCTGCTGTACACACTAGCTTGAAAGCTTTCAGCTTGCTGTTTGAAAACTTTGCGTGGGCTTTGTGCTGCGTGGGAGGGAGGCGCTGCAGGCCTCTGCAGTAAAGTAGAAAGAGGGTCATGTATGTGGGATGAAGCCTGCAGGGCAAAGTAGGCTAATTCAGCAGAGAGAACAACCAGACCACTGCTGCTTCTGTTCAATTCTGCATTTTAACATGTTGGTCAAAATTAAATGACAAATTATGTCAAAACATGAGTTATGGAGTTATGGAAGAAGGGGAGGGGATATATCAAGAAGTACTAAAAGTCTACCACTTAAGGTTGACTCTCAGTGTAACACTGCATCATTCCATGCAAAACTACCAGTTAGGATAGCAACTTGGTTCAATGTTATCCACTTTTATTTATATTGTACTCTAAACAAAAGTGCCGACCAAAGTGGAGTGTGTCACATTGGACTGCTTAAACATGAATTTTTATAGTGGAAAATCACTTTAACTTGATGTTTGTTTAAACAGATCACTGGGAAAAGGCCAGTGACAAACGAAGTCAATGAGGCTTATCCCAGAAATAGAATTTATGTCCCAGAAAGAGACACAAAAGACATGCAAAAGACATGTTGACCAAACAGGATGCAGAAAAACCAGTAAGAGATGTGAAGCTGCAAAATATCTGTATAAATAAACAGCTGGAGCTAAAAAGCAACATGTGTAACTGTAAATCTCTGTCAAATAATATTGTAAATCATATAATGGATTTGTTTGAATAATTTTCTTTTTTTATTTTAAACTTCTCCTATCCAGCACTGTAGCAAACAGAATGATGGTCTTACTGCTGCAAATTAGAACCATAAAGAGGAGCTTCATGGTTGTAAGTCTCCTTTTGATAATCTCAATTTTTATTACTTTAGTGGGGGGTTATGGAATTTGTGTAATCTTGCTGGACCTGACCAGAGGGGACAGAAAAAAAGGAGAATAATGAAGAGAAGTAAAAAGGGAAGTTGAAAAAAGGAAGAGGAGACAAAGACTCAGTAGATAGAAGCAACGACCTTCAATCCAACCTAACACCAGACGTACCAAAGACACACGTAAAAAAGAAGAAAAAAAAGAAAAACCTAAACAAAAGTAGCTTGTGTATAAACCCACTGGACAACAAATTGACTGTGTCAGCATGCAGAATATATATATATATTCGTTATTCAAATGTCGTCATGGATGACATTTTATGAACGTGTCCGCTTGGTTTGTGGCGGTTCTTGTGCTACAGTGACCTCTAGTGGCCACCATTACAAACTGCAGCGCGTGAGGATACAGGTCAGGTTGTTTTCACTGTTTTGAAAGCAGTTGCAGATTAATTGTGCATGTGATGTGAATCTGCTTTGAGAGGAAACGTAGATGCAAGACCGAAGACGACAATGAAATATGATTAATCAAAATACAGTCAAAACAACCTCTCAATATTAGACTACTTTGACAAACGCTCACATGGAAGCTAGCTTCTGAAATATCTAGGATACATTATTTATAACAGAAGCAAAACATGCTTAATTTCATATTGAGCTGTTTGTTTTATATGAAGCGTTCACATTGTAATGTGCCAAATAAAACACTGTACTGACCGGCAGATGGCAGCAGTTGTGTGGGAGTCAATGTCTCCACCCTCACGGGCCGAAATAGCTCAGTTGGGAGAGCGTTAGACTGAAGATCTAAAGGTCCCTGGTTCGATCCCGGGTTTCGGCAGATACGGGTGGGTGTTGTACGCAAATATGATCTTTTATTGTTATTTTATTATACAAATACTATTTTATAATATTATATAATATTTTATTCCCAGACTGTGAAATTACAATGTTACAGCAGTGTTAAAATAAAATAAAATAATAAAATGTATGGTGCAAATATAAAAATATATTAGATACAAAAACACTCAAAGATCAAAATAGAAAAGAAAACAGAAAATGCTATTTACAACAAACAAGTTGCAAATAAATATTTCGGTTAAAAAAGAAGATTTGGAAAATATGTGATTTAAAATGTAAACGGTGCAGTGGTATGAAGAGAGAGAGGGAGAAAAGAAGAAGCAGAGTTAACCAGTGTGAATCCGGAGTCTGTTTGACAGACGAACACTGTTGTGAAGTGCTATGGCCTGTGGTACTTTACAACGCTGTTTTTTTTAACTGTGATGGATTCATGACCTCGTAAAATTAAATACTGACCAGTTGTTTGAACAAAGTATAATTTCAAGTATACCCCATAGAAAAAAACAGCACAGAAGTGTGAGCAGAAAACGAAAGAATTAAGTATGTTAAAGATGTTTTAGGTCTAGCTGAAAGACTTGAGGGCTGAATAAGACATTGTGTTCCTGTACTATATGTAAGGAACATAAGACATAAGATCATGTCAGCAGACTCTTAAAATGATGGCAGAAGGCTTTTTGGACGTCCTCTGGTACGTTGGATGCTTCGACTGTGTTTCAGCTGTTCCAGCCTGTCTGAGTGCCAGGCCAGGACGTGTACACAGGCGAAAGTATCTCAGTCCAAGAGAACCGGTCTGGGTCATGGGGCACCAAGCAGGTCAGGGATTTGCGTCATTCCTATTGAAACATGAATGAATGGCCAGCTGGCTTTCCGCGGTGATTTGTTAATCAGCAGTGCATTGATAATGAACAGACAGAAAGAGGTACTGAGAACTAACAGTGCAGGAGAGGAAGAAAACTGTGCAAAGTGTTCTGTGTGAGTGCATGCAGTTTCTACACATTTACAAATAAAGCCAGTAAGGGAGGTAAAAAAAGAATAACAGGAAACCACTTGGGCTTTATGCACCTGCTCTAACAACAGATGGTTCAAAATGGTTGATCTATGGTGACATGTTGTAGCAAAAGAAATAAAACAAGATACAAACCAGACATGCAACTACAAATAAATTATTATTAATTAGAAAAAAGATGGACATCTATATTCAGACCTCATAAACCTATGAAAGTTCATATTTTCTCATTATTTTAATGTAAAAGATATTTCCAAGTTTGCATGTCAAGCCAAAACAAAAGAGAGAGATATTCTTAATTCAAAGGTGGAGGACCTCCATTTTTGTCAGGAAATATATAAGAAAATCAGTAAACTGATTGATTATCAATGTTCAAAGAAAGACCAGAATGGAATTCCAGATTTCTCCCTCTATAGTGTGCAATATCATTTAAACAATTCAGTTCAAAGCAGCTGACGTAAATCATGACTGTCGGCTGAACACAGAGTTTTGGTCTGTTTCTGCGTAATTTAAACATTTTTCACTTTGTGTGGATCTTTTCAATTGTCCACTTCTTTTTTGACAAGTGAAGTATTCTTAAAATACCTAGCACCTTTTAGTACAGCAAATTTTGTTGTATCTTGTTAATGACAATAAACATTTTTTATTGCATGCTATTGAATTTGGAGAAGTCTCGGTGTGTAAAGGCGAAGGGCACAAGCCTTAACTGGACACCTGAGATCTCATCAATAGAATAGAATAGAATGCCTTTTATTGTCATTATACACATGTACAACGAGATTAAGCCATCCCCAGTGTCAGTGCAGAGAGAGCAGTATAGAAATAAATAATAAATAAAAGATCTAAGGTATAAAATATTTACAGAAATAAAACAGATGTGCACACTCTAGTTATTTGCAGATATAAGTATGATGTCTATGTCTGAAAAAAAAAAAAAAAATATATATATTGCACGTTCAAAGTATTATTGCACGGATCATGATATGTTGTACATGTCATGTGACAGAATGTATTGCACATATGTTGTTAGTGTCCAGCGTATTTCAGATTTGAAGTCCTACAGGAGTTCAGGGCAGTTATTGCTTTTGGAAAGAAACTGTTTTTGAGTCTGTTTGTTTTAGTCCTGATGCACCTGTAGCGCCTCCCAGAGGGCAGCAGGGCAAACAGATCAGAGCCAGGGTGGGAGCTGTCATTTATGATGTTTCTGGCTCTGCTGAGGCAGCGGGAGGTGTAAATGTCCGTCAGGGAGGGGAGAGGGCAGCCAATGATCTTCTGTGCTGTCTTTACCACTCTCTGTAGCCTCTCCTTGTCTGCTACAGTGCAGCTGCCGTACCATACTGTGATGCAGTATGTCAGCAGGCTCTCAATGGATGAGCGGTAGAAGGTCAGCAGCAGGTTGGAGTTCAGTTGGTGCCTCCTGAGGACTCTCAGGAAGTGTAGCCGCTGCTGAGCCTTCTTGGTGATTGACGTGATGTTCTCTGACCAGGAGATGTCGGCCGAGATGATGACGCCAAGAAACCTGATGGTGTGGACCCTCTCCACACACTCGCCATTTATGTAGAGGGGGGCTGGGTCTGTGCTGAACCTCCTGAAGTCGATGATGATCTCCCTGGTTTTCTTGGTGTTGAGAGCGAGGTTGTTCTCAGAACACCAAGCAGCCAGCTTCAGGATCTCCTCCCTGTAGGCAGCCTCATCACCCCCGGAGATGAGTCCGACCACTGTAGTGTCGTCAGCGAACTTGACGATGAGGTTGTCATTGTGGGCCGGCCTGCAGTCATGGGTGTAGAGGCAGTACAGGAGGGGGCTCAGCACACAGCCCTGTGGGGAGCCGATGCTCAGCGTGCTGGTGGAGGAGAGGTGGGGACCTAGTCTCACAGTCTGGGGTCGGTCTGTTAGGAAGTCCTTTATCCAGGCACATGTGAGAGGGGGGAGGCCAACAGTGTCCAGTTTTGTGCATAATCTGTCCGGGATTATTGTGTTGAACGCAGAACTGTAATCCACAAAGAGCATCCGGACGTAGCTCTGCTGCTGCTCCAGGTGGTTCAGCGCAGAGTGAAGAGCTACAGCTATGGCGTCCTCAGTGGATCTGTTCGCGCGGTATGCGAACTGGTGGGAGTCGAAGTCTGGGGGGAGATGGTCCTTGATGTGCTGAAGAACAAGTCTCTCAAAGCACTTCATGATTACCGGAGTGAGGGCCACCGGTCGGTAATCGTTCAGGCTGGTGATGGGAGATTTCTTCGGCACCGGGACAATTGTGGAGGATTTGAGGCAGTGTGGGATGACTGCCTGAGCCAGGGAGAGGTTGAAGATCCTGGTAAGGGTGGGGGCGAGCTGGTGGGCGCACGCTCTGAGCACCTTGCCAGGTACTCCGTCTGGGCCAGTAGCCTTCTTGGTGTTCACCGCCAGGAGCACCCGTCTGACATCGTGCTCCTGGATGGTGAGTGGGGTGGTGCGGGAGCCAGATGGGGGTGTCGGTGTGGGTGGGGGTGGGGGCATGGTTGGAGCAGATGCATGCTGCTGAGAGTCGAACCGGGCAAAGAAGCAGTTTAGCTCCTCTGCCAGTGTTGCGCTCTGATCTGCTGTCGACACATCACAACCTCTGAAGTTAGTGATGTCCTGTATGCCCCGCCACACCTCCCGAGTGTTGTTGCTGGACAGGTGGGACTCTATGCGCATCCTGTGGTCCGCCTTGGCTCTTTTTATGCCTCTTTTCAGGTCAGCACGAGCAGCACTATACAGTGCTCTGTCCCCTGACCTGAAGGCAGCGTCCCGGGCTCTGAGGAGTGCGCGGACCTGGCTGGTCATCCAGGGTTTCTGGTTAGGGAAAGCCCTGATGGTTTTGTCCACAGTCACATTCCCGATACAGAACTGAATATAGTCCAGTACCGTTCCTGTGAGTGTCTCCAGCTCCTGTTGTTCAAAGATGTCCCAGTCTGTCTGTTGGAAACAGTCTTGGAGTTTGGCGAGGGCATCTTCAGGCCAGGTTGTTACAGTTTTTGTGGTGGGCCTGTTCCTACGTCTGAGGGGGGTGTAGGCTGGGGGAAGCAGGAGGGAAAGATGGTCTGACTGTCCGAGGTGGGGGAGGGGCACGGCCCTGTATGCATGCTTGATGTTAGTGTAGACATGATCCAGGGTGTTCTCCCCCCTTGTAGCACACTTAACATGCTGGTAGAACTTCGGTAGTACAGTCTTTAAGTTGGCCTTATTAAAGTCCCCCGCAATAATGTGAACGCCGTTGGGATGAGCCCGCTGTTGTTCGTTTATGGCGTTCAGCAGGAGAGAGAGCGCCGTGTTTACACTGGCGTCGGGTGGCACATACGCCGCTGTGACGATAACAACAGTCAGCTCTCTCGGCAGAAAAAAAGGCCGACATCTAACAGACATGTACTCTATGTCCGGACAACAGTGTTGGTCTATGATTGTCCCGTTGTTACACCAGTTGTCGTGCACATAGATACAGAGCCCCCCTCCTCTGCTCTTACCGGAGTCCTCAGTCCTGTCCCAGCGTAGCAGAGTTCGGCCTGCGAGCTGCACGCTAGCATCGGGTATGTCCGGGTGAAGCCAGGTTTCAGTGATGATCAGTACACAACAGTCCCGGACGTAGCGGTTTCCAGCGAGTAGTAATTCCAGGTCGTCCGTTTTATGTACCAGGGATCTGGCGTTGGACAGGTACAGGCTCGGAAGAGGTGGCTTGTGAGGTTGTTTTCTTAGCCGTAGCATAACGCCGGACCTGCAGCCCCGCTTCTGCTTCCTCTCCCTCCTCCGTCTGCGCCGCCTTCCAGACCCGATAACAATCCACGGAGAGTCCGGTGGTCTCGCTATGTCGTCTGGGATGTTGTGCGTGTGGTGGAAGTCACTCGAAATAGATATCTGGTGTTGGTATCCGATATCCAAAAGCATCTGACGGGTGTACGGGATGTTCGCACGGCCAGTCGTGCACAAAAGACAGAAAAACGACAGAAAAAGAAAGAGAAAAGAGCACTGGAATGGGGAGCCGTAAGCCGCTGCATCCATGCGCGCCGCCATCTTCCATCCCCAAGAACCATCATTCACCAGTAGCTGATTTAACCTCATGGGCAAGAGATTACTGCAGGAATCCTGCTAAAATACAGAAATACAGAGTTTAAACTTCAAACTTTACTGTGCGATGCGAACTTCTGCAGGCATCTTGAGCCATTGCACCATGTATTTGTTCAGATCAAGCAGGGTTGAAGGTCCTTTATTTATTTATTCATTTATTAGTTCTCTGTTTGATACAAATGGGACCATAAAGCTGTTCCTTTTTTATTTTTGTTTTTTTGTTTGTTTGTTTTTTTCTTTGTGTTTTTTGTTTTTTTTAAGGTGCAAAAAGTTATTTGAGATTAAAGAGAAGAAAAAAGACGTTTTGATATTATCACAGTTTTCTTTTTAAAACTCAAACTACAACTACACCATACTACACATCTTTAGGTTTGCTGGAAGAATCTGACAGAGGTTATTTTTTGTAGTGTGTTGCAGATCTGAAATCCAAATATGCAATAAAACATGAAATATGTTGGTTGTCTTTGGTTCAAAGTGCCTGAAACTAACATTGATGTGAAGAATCTTTTTTTCTTTCTTCTTTCTTCCCTAAACTATCCCACCTTTGTCTGAATTGTCTAAATTGTCATTAAATAAGTTGGAAAGTCGCCTCAAGGCTGTGTGTTCTCACCTCTGCTCTTCATCCTCCACACCGATGACTGCAGATCCACACAACCTCAGAGTCACCTGGTAAGGTATGCTGAGAAACAGTCCTCATGCCTCTGCTCTCAGGTCCCTCACTACATCACACTGCAGCTCTACAGGAGTTTGTGCAGTAGTGCGATAGCGCAGGTCTCGAGCTCAGCGTGAGCAAAACCAAAGAGATGGTGGTGACCTTCACTAACAGGCAGCGAGAGCTGGCTGCAGCATCCATTACCACAATCCATGGTAAGCATGTGGAGCTGGTGGAAAAATACAAATATTTGGCACTATCTTTGACAGCTTGCTGAAATTCTCCTCTAACACAGAGGAGATTCTTCGGAAATGCCACCAGCAGCAGTGTCTCCTAAGGAAAGTCAGTTCCTTTGGAGTCAATAAAAACATCTTACTATATTTCTATTACTCTTTCATTGAAAGCATCACCACATTCTCCATCACCTGCTGGTTCCACTCCATCAGCCTCCAAAACAGAAACCACCTAGAGGCCACAGCCAGAGTCTGCTCTAAGATCAACAACAACTCTCTGCTCCTCCATAAACAGCAAACTCTCAGGCCTCCTCAACTCACCGATTCCCCCCCACCAACTCTCCCCCCTCCACCCGCCACAATCCTTAGACTGTTACACCACAACACAAACTGTTTTTATACATATATGAGTATAAGGTGCGTTGTCGAACAAACCTGTAATCAGCACTGCTTCTCATCATTGCTTTTATGCAACCACTCACCTTTTTATTTATTTATTTATTTATATATACATCTACGTGTGTGTGCTTAGATATATATATATGTATATATATATATATATATATATATAGTTAAATGCAAACAGAAAACAAGGCCCCGGTCTTGTGCTAGTTTTACTAGTAAAAGGAGCAAAAAGCCAAAATCCTGACACACCAGGTCAGCAAGTTTGTGCTGTCAATCATGAGCTTTCATATGTGTAGATGTGTTCGATTAGAAATGAGATTACAACATAAATTTTTGCAGTAAATAATTATCTTGACTGTGCCCTTAAGCTCAGGATATTTTTAATGGAGACATTTTAAATTAATGTAGTTTTATTGTGTTGGGCAGTGACTGTATCACTGTGTCTGAAAGCTGCTGAGATGCTGGTGTAACATCCTGCACAGTGGGTTAGGCAAGATATTCCTTTCTTTCCCTTTTCATTGCAGCCCTCACCACGTAGGCTGGTTTCCTGGCAGCTTTGTTCCGCTTGCTCTTGGAGAGCTTCAAAGAATGTCTAAAGATGTCAGTCAAACTGTAAACCAGTTTGATTTGGTGGCTGAATGGAGCCTGCAGGTGGAGAGTGCTTCAGACAGTCAGATGGATGGAGGGAGAAGATGTTTTTGCTCTGATTAATCCAAACTCTATTCAGTGTTGTTCCACTTCCAAGCAGCTCCCGCAGACATCCCGGTTAATTTGGCATGGCTTCGGGGCTTGCATAACTAGAGCAGCAGTCACTATTACACAGCAAACAGACGTGAGGAACACGCCTGTCCTATTTGCAAAACAGGTTGAGCTCTAAAAACTCACTTCTTACCTGCAGGTCATATGTCAGAAGCTTTGTGTCAAACTTTATAAATGTCGTTTACATAGCAGAAAGATAATACACCGTTATGTGGATGTTACAGCTGCAACAATAAAGAAAAATACTGGTTAGATAAGAAGCCCCCAGTCTGCGCTGCAGTATGCAGTATAATGTATTTATAGACTGCTCATTATACTTTATGTGCTTTCCCCTTTCCTTCAATGTGTTATTTAGTCTTTAATGCATGCAATGGTGTGCACAATTACACAATCAGTACACAAGAAAGCACACTGACTCTTTCAAGAGGAGGACCCCCCAAAAAATACAACCAAGAACTTTATAACTGAGCACTATATGGTCTCTTAAATGTTCCCACTGAAGTGTAATACGAGACTTCCACCTGCAGCAGAAGATTTTATTATTTCTATTTATTCAGGGTTCATTTTTAGACTGAAGCAGAATCAGCTGTAAATGCAGCAGTACATATTTTAACCTTATTAAGCTTTCATCCTGCAGGGGATTAGCAAAAAAAATGCCTCTTCACACATTTACCACATACACAGCAACATTAGCATTCATCTGGAGCCATGCTTTTTGGCCACCCATTTGATTTAAGGCCAGTCTTCAATGCCCTTGAACGCTCTTTATTAGTTTATGAGGAAAACCTGGCTCAACTGGATGCTCCACTTCATTCACCAGCAGGTCATAAACAGCAACACTGAAATAATGTGCTGTGAAGAAGCCTTCTTTGTCCGCTTATCTGCATCTGCTTGCACACCGTTTGGTTGTTTTCCTGCACCTTAATCCTGTTTTAGAAAATGGTTGGCATTTCTGCTCCTACGCACATTCGTGTTATCACAAAAACAAGACTTCTCTTCACGAATTACCTGCCGCTGTTAGATGCCTCAAACTTCTGTGATCATCTCTGAGCTGCCAAGCAGGCTGATGAATGAGTTCAGCTGTTACGTGTGAAGTTAAGGGTCTCATGTACCGTAGATGAATGTGACTCGACATGTTGTTGTTATCCTAAAAAGCCTAGACATTTATAATAATTAGCTGCAAGGCATTTTTCTAGCATAGTTGTGCTATTAAGCACATACAGTCCAAATGTGAAAAGGGAACCGAGTATGATCTCGCTATTGTCCTTTGAGACTAAAAAGAAGGCATTGTTTCCCCACACTGACTGTGTAGAAAGTAACAAACCCACTCAATGTTCCTTGAACAAGCTTCAAGGACATGAGGGAGGCTTGTTTCTCTCTGTTAATCTGTGGAGATGTTGTCCAGAGCGTGTTGTTCTTTGTCTGCACTGAGCTGACCTTTTTCAAATGCCTCAGTGCTGATCTACGTCATTATATCAAAGCTGCAATTGAGAAAACTTTGCAGTCATTCCTGTTTTGTCCTCCACCAAACAATGCCGCCAAAGAAGCGGCTTGAACTTTGGGAGCTTCTGTAGTAAAATAAAAAAATGTTGAAATATTATTGTATCATTTAACTTGTGCTGTGATAAATGCATTAGGCCTGTAGGGATTAATGAAAGCACTTTCCAAGAAATAAAATTTTTAATTGGGACAGAAAGAAATAAAAAGAATGAATGAAAGACTAGCTCACTGTGCTGCCTGTTTGAGTCTTTCTTAATTTGCCAAGGGTTCTCTAAATTTAGCAATTCTTATTTTTTCTGTTGTCTGCTTTAACTGCTGAATGGAATATAGGATTATAAACAGGTCAGTGGTGAAGAGAAGGAATAACCATATTATGGTCCTCCAGTTTGCATGTTACAAACCGCATTAAGATCACTGACTTCATCCACCGAAGACTGACACTACCAGGTGCAACAGTCTAGTCTACGTGCCCCGCTTGCAAACTTACACTGACTAATACCTCAAACGCATCACATTCATCAACCCTTGTTGTTCTTCATGTCAGGTCTTTCCCCCTTGACTCACGGAGGTCACGAGGGTGAACGACTGCTGTTTTGGTTGTTACCATGCTGTCGTCTGTCAGCAAAACAGTGTTACTGTCTAGTGATAGAATGGAGCTATCATTCTGTCCTTTGTCTCTGGGGAAAAACGTGCATCACCGCTGGATCATGTGCATGTTTGCATTTTTCTCACAGTGTTGCATCTGCAGTTTTCTCACCATCTATCAAAGTTTTTATAAATCAGCTCTTTTGAAATAGAAGTTTAGTGATGGCTAGAAGAGAAACAACTGCAGAGTTTGTGTTCCGATCCACTAAGCTGACAGGGTCAGAGAAAAGGAAAGCATTTACTTATCCTCTCTCTTTCTCACTTTCTCACCAGCACACACGCAGAGAGTCCCTCTCTGAAGAATATGTCTTTCTGTCTGGAGACTGGCTGCTGGCCGCAAACCCCCACCCCTAATCCCTGCAGACTCAGGTTCATGACCTGTTATGTAACTGCTCCTCAGTAATTGTTTCAAGAGTCATTTTTCTGGTTTCTTTTGAAAATGAGGAATATCTTGTGTTATGACCTCAGTAAAAGCAGTTTTGTGTCAGTTTAGCATTTTAAAATAAGCATGATAATTACTTACTTGGCTAAACTGATTAAATCATGCTATGGTTGAATTAAAAACACAATCCATTTTTCCAATGTGTATTATTAAACCCAATATAAAAAAGCTGGACTTATTTGTTATTAGAATATGAACATGAATAATATATAAAATATATTATATCAAAATACATTTATATGTTTAAGTGATTAATTAGTAGTAAAGAAAACACAAATTAGCTGTTAATGACATGTACATTGAACACGCCCCTGCTAAACTCCACCCATCATCCGTTGCCATGACGCAAAAAAAAAAAAAAAAAAAAAGCACAGCTACTTCCGGAAATGGGAGCCTATCAGAATCCTATTCAATAACCGGAAAACGCGTACTTGAAAACTAAAAGAGGTTCCAAGAAACCAGTATGGAAGAAGAGGTAATGTTTAAATTTCGCAGTGTTGCCTTTCAGACCCGCGTGTGTTCTGAGTTTCACAGTTGCTTGACTGCTAAATATAGCAATTTAGTGCAGCTCTATGAAAAACCAAACTGGTGTTAACTTACTGCAATGTTACAGGATTTAAGCTAATTAGCCTTGAGTATTAGCATCCGCATTGAAGTTCTAGAGTTCAGGTTTTCGACTTTATTAAAGCCATAAAATACATGTGTTAAATGAAAGGAAAATAAGAGGCCACACAATAACCAGCTAAATAGTTTTGAGGAATGTGGTCAAGCACTGTGATTCTCTTGTGTACTTGGGTAAAGAAAATGATAAAGAAAATGTCTTATACGTTAATGTTAGCTTGTAACTTAAGGCATTTTATGTACAAGACAAAAAAGATTTAAAGCATTACAGTGGGGCATACGAAGCATTTAAAAGTGCATAAAAGATTATAAAGAGAAACAAAATCATATCAAGACATTGCAGAAACCATAAAACCATCTAAAATACTTAAATTTAATAATTTAAGTCTAGCAACAGCCTAGATAAGTTAAAATATGCCGCACAGATTCATGTGTTGGTGAATAAGAAAAAAAAATGTCTATAGCCTGGATTTAAAAAGGTCTACATTTGGTGAAAGTTTAATATCCACTGGCAGTTTGTTTCACTTGTTTGCGACGTAACAACTAAATGCAGATTCTGTATGTTTAGTCCGGATTCCGGCCTGGACTCTGGTCTGAAATAGACCCGAGTGCTTGAATCTAAGAGCTCTGCTAGGTTTATATTCTCTGAACATAAGATGGATTCTGGGCTTAAACCGTTCTGGGATTTATAAACTATCAGTAGGATTTCTAAATCTGTTCTGTGACTGACTGGAAGACAGAATAAAGATGTTAAACTGGTGTGACTTGTTCAGATCTCTCAGTCCTGGTAAAACTCTAGCAGCAGTGTTCTGGATGAGCCGTAGATGTTTAATGCTCTTTTTGGGAAGTCCTGTTAAAAGAGTAATTGGAGATGAACATACGCATGAGTCTGTTAGTGATTTTAAGAGTCTGTATTTGTGTTTGTCGGCTTCTCTGAGCCGAATCAGTTTGCGGATTCACAATTCCCATATGAAGCAGACTTTCCGAGCAGACGAACTAGGATTCAAACGACAAGGCTGGTGTGAATGCATCTTAATTTAATAATAATTGTAGAGTTGGGCCAATACCGATATTGGCACCATAAATACTCACCGATCTCGATCCCCTTAGTTTTGGCAAGATTGGTGAGTATTTCCGATGCTAATATCAGTATCGGCCCAACTTCTGTTTAAACACCATCCGATACCATGGAAATGGAATACCCATTTTTTCCGGCCCAACACCACCACACAGAAACAAAAAGTTACGCAGTTTTCCATAACTTGTTTTGAGTTGGTAGGCGGATAAGCAGCTGCAAGTGAGTCACTGTTGTGCTAACATTCAACATTAGGT